>NC_136425.1:119652500-120852500 GCF_052625555.1 Lactuca saligna
TTTTTGTTATTATATTTTTAATAGGCCGGGATAGGAAAAGTCCGTTAAAATTTCATAACTCCTTCATCCGCTGTCTGTTTTCGCCAGACTTTTTACCATTGTAATACCATTGATGAGGTCTTCGATTCTCGTTTAGGTCATGTTGGTAAAAATCCGCTTGATCTCGATTTCGAGTTTTTAGTTGTCTACTGTTATGTCTGAAACTTCGAAAAATCATAACTTCCTCATATGAAGTTAGAATTGGGCATTCTTTTTAGGTATGCTTACAGGTTTGGGGTATCTATAACTTTTATTTAGATACCTAAGGCTAAAAATTATTGTATTGAAACTTCGCGTTTTACGTCTATCAGTGTTGCCGATTTTCACTGCGAATATTAGATTGGTCATAACTTCTTCGTTATAACTCGGATTTTAGTGTTCTTTATATGCACGAAAACCTTGATATGATTCCTACCACTTTATTTAACCCAAATAAGATTTTAGGAAAGTTAAATTTTTACCTATATTTGACTCGTGTTACGTGTCATTGTCTCAAAATATCGGGTTGTCACATCATCCCCCCGTTAGAGGGAATTTCGTCCCGAAATTAGAGTTTAAGCAGAATTGATACTACGCTACGGATAGAAGTTTTATTTGATCTTTGTGTTCCTAAGTGAATTAAGATCCTCGCATGGCGTTCCAGCGAACCTTTCACTATCGGGGAACGACTTTGTTTCTTTCGTTTGCCTTACTGGTGTGATAACTCTTCTTGGTCGAATGTATGTTGGATGTTTTGTGGACTATGAAATTAGTACACCTTGTACCCTAGAGGTAGTGTCTCCAGATCTTCAGAGCAATTATCACTACTCTTGAATCAAGATCATGTGTTGTATAGTTAACTTCCTGTGTATTAAGCTGTCTTGAGGTATAGCCAGTGACCTTTCCTCTTGCATAAGAAGACAACCAATTCATACTGATTATGAAGTCAAAACCTTGACTATATATCACCCCTATGTATACATTCATCAACGACAGATCAACCGTATGGATCTTTGGATTTGAACTTAAGATACTGTACGACTGGTACTTCGGGGATTTCTTTGGAAAGGAAAAGAACTAAGAGGTACTCCATTCATGAGTACTTGGTGTTCAGATATGACGGCTTCGCTAGAAAGGCGATTTCGAAAAATCAGATGTACGTATGAAGCTGTTTTTGTGAGGATCAAATTGAATCAAGTCGTATGATAATGTCGGAATCATAAGGAAACTTAAGGACATTAGATTTGAACATAAGATGTTTACAGACAAAACACAACAGTGCAACCATTAACAGAATTACAATACTTTAGACTACTACAAGACTATTGCTGCATATAAGGTATACTACAAAAGGCAAGTATACGCAGCACGAGCATCCCTATACCGACGGGATCCCGCAAAAGATAAGACTCTAGTTGCACTAGTTTTGGATGGTTTATAAGTCTGTTACAACGAAACACCTAAATTACAATAACATGGGTTCTGAGTAGGTTCTCCTGCAGCTGTGATCCTGAGAATCCTACCGTCTTCACCAGAGTTCTTTGTTATAGGGCAATCCTTCTTGAGATGCCTTATCTCCCCGCATTGGTGGCATGATTGGCTAGTACTAGCCTTGGTGGAGGGAGTGACGTGTTTAGCCAATGTTATGTGGACACAAGTTCCTTTCTCATTACACCACCTTGGAAATTGCTTCTTAAAGCGTTCTACAGGAGTTGCCAGGTGTTGCTGTGGCATGGCAAGTCTTTGGGATCTCTTATGCTCCTTTAGGGCTTGACGATATCGTCTCTTCCTTACGGTCTTACGGCTTCGCAAGTCTATGACTGTTGCCATTTGTTGGTTTCCCAGTTTGGTACTACCATCGGAACTCTCGACTCCTTTTTCGGTATTGCTTGTGTTGCCTGAATTGATGTGTGTAAGGAAAGTTGTCACAGCAACTGCTACTGCAGCTTGTAATGTAGCGGCATCGAGATGGAGAATAGGGGTTTCATTGCTTGGCTGATTGTTTCCGGATGACGACATGATTATCCCTATGATGCAGTCTTAGTACGGATTGGAAGTATGTTTGCGGAGGTTTGACCTACATCCCTATGATGCAGTCCTAGTACTGAGTAGAAGTATGTTTGTACAATGCTCTTTAAACGTTTGTCGTTCAAGCCGAGGTATTATAGGTTGATGGATAATATGATCCAACCTTTAAAAGAGGCTTGAAAATGATTTTGGAGTTAAATTACCATAGTCCAATAGCTTGACTATATGGGGTTTCAGATAGACTCCAACGGTGGTAAAATGAAGATATTTGAAGAAAGAGTAACACGAAAGTTAGTCGAAAGTTCATATATTCGATGTTGGAGATGTAATAGGTTTGGGGAAATTAACCTTGTTGTAGGTCGTACATCATATTCGGAGTAGAAAAGTCCTTGACAGCATAAAGGCTTAACTAAAAGTACTTACAGTACATGGTAGTCACATAGAAAGTACTACACAGAGCACAGACAGGAACATGGTTCTTTAAAATGAAGGAGGAAGTAAAGTATCTCCTACTAGCGACGGTCACCCCTATGGTGAACCCTTAGTTTGGTTAGTTGACGTTTCATATCAAGCAGGTATCTCTCGTACATCGTCTTGCATACATGGAGCTCTATGGCTTCGACTCGGGTTTCAGCTAGTGCTTGCAGCAGGGTCTCATGGTTTCTCTCAGATCTCTCACTGGTGATCAAGGTGATTGGTGCGAATGGTATGCATTCTTGCATTGGCATTAACCTCTTCGACATGTTGAAAAGTCATCCTGCCCTGAATTTCGTTTCGGGAAACTCTACGGATTATGATTTGTAGAACTCTATCTACTGAGATTCCTTCACTTGAGTGGTAGAAGCTTCGATATCCTTTAAACGGCATAGGTTGATCTTGCTCTTCGCTCCATGTTTCCAAGCATTCTACCCAAGGAGGCGTCAGGCCATGAAGAGTTGGACGAGGGTGAGGGTTTGAATTGGGAGCTACTGGGAGCTACTAGGGGTAGGTTCTCATCCTCGAGTTCGAAGTTATCATCATCCGAAAGGTCTTCAGCATGGTGATCATTCAAAAAGGGAGTGCATGATCATTCTCTGGTTCTTCTCTGAACAATCCAGCACTGCCTTTGATCGGGAAGTATGGGTTATCGTGGGGATGGAGTCCAGGCATGTTGTCTACACGAGAATTTGTGTAAAGAAATAATTATTAGACGAACTATCTAGATGATTATTAGATAATCTTCATTAGTTACATCATTATTTGTAGAGTGCATACCAGTTATATGTAATCAAAACAGGATAGGCTTTCGAATAAGTGAACTCAACTCCAAATTCACAAGATCGGAGTAAAGCAGAATTTCACACATTCTATGTCTATGACATCCTAGTTACATATATGTAACACCAAGATTTTCGAGACAAAAATTTTTATTGAAATAATCAATTTAATATTAATACACTTGTTTAAAACCTCGTTCATAATAGAATTACAAAACGTAGTTTCATTTTTAGTTACATAGAAAACCAGGATCCTCCAAAACACAACTCTTTCTTCAGTGTGTACAATCGAACCGTTGCCATCCTGCGTTACTGTAAGAACCTGAAACAACATAACATAAACAACGTAAGCACGAAGCTTAGTGAGTTCCCCAATATACACCCTACGCACGTACGCCTTTCCAGGCCCTGACCTTCCGGTCTACTGCACAATGCCTTCCGGCCCATGAGATAATCGCCTTCCGGCCCAATAGATATTTGCCTTCCGGCCCATAAGATAATTGCCTTCCGGCCCATAAGATAATTGCCTTCCGGCCCATAGAATAATTGCCTTCCGGCCCATACACATATATAACACATAATACAATTACTCTAACACATAAAGCACATATATCATATATCAACCTGCCTTCCGGCCCGAAACATATTCTAACACATAAAGCACATATATCACATATCATACCTGACCTTTCTGTCACATAATACTTTGCCTTCCGGCCCATATAACATGCATATCACGCGTAGCTACTAACTTCCATTTACAGTATGAATACATAACGCATAACATGTTCGACCTTCCGGTCACACAATCAAACCCTTCCGGGTAAAGTATAGTGAGAAGACTCACCTCGCGGACGCTGGGAGATAGCAACTCCTGAAGTCCCTTGCACTTGATCCTTCCGAGCTACAAGCTCCCTGTAACATCATATATCTCTTATTAACACTTCTATCTTCCACGTTAACTGACCCTAAGAAATCACACCGGTCATCTCTGGTCAACAGTCCATTGTCAGCTCGACTGGACTCGGCGAGTTCCCTGGCGACTCGGCGAGTCTAGTCGTTCTTTAATCCTCTAAAATTCCCCTTCTACTCGTCGAGTATCCCTTTTAACTCGACGAGTTACTCCTGGAAGAATCGCGGGGCCACCCCGACTCCACTCGCCGAGTCTGAAGAACAAACTCGGCGAGTCCCAGTGAATCTTCAAGCTACTCGCCGAGTCCGATCATCCGACTCGGCGAGTCCACTCCATGCAGTCGATCGAACTGCTTCCTGAGGTACATATTTTCCCGAATATACAAACATGGATCCTTCTGGACCTCTAAGGGTCCTAATGCAAGGTTATAAACGTTGAATAACAACACAACAAACCATCTAGACTCCAAATGGGTTCCATAAACCCTAAATCTATATATACATCAATCACAGGAGAATGTAATTCGAGTTATTACCTGAATGATGTACCTTCCATGTCCCCAAACTTCAGAACTCGAACTCCCTGCAGTTCCTTTAACTAAAACCCTTCTCCTCCTTGCACAACAATTCCTTCAAGGTCACCCATGGCCTTCAATCTTGCTCTAGACGCCTCAGTCGTTTAGGGTTCTCTTCAATCGGCCAAAAGACGAGCAATGACAGCATAAGATCCCTTATATACGTCCCAAACTGAACGGCTAGGGTTTTCCGCTGAACAGCGTCGACTCGCCGAGTCCATACCTGGACTCGTCGAGTCCAGCCGCGAACCCGCGACCACAACTGCGACCCTACTCGGCGAGTCTGACTCCAACTCGCCGAGTCTCCCCTTTAAAACACCCCCAAAATGCAATTAAACAATACTTAAGATTTTGGGCTGTTACAATTCTCCCCCACTAGAATTAGACTTCGCCCTCGAAGTCTCACTCTGAAAATAGTTCTGGATGCTGCTCCCGCACCACACGTTTCGGCTTCCCTAGACACTTCCGATCTCTTCCGAGGTTGCCACCGAATCAATACCAGAGGTACCTCCTTGTTCCTCAGAAACTTGATCTTCCGATCCCTGATGGCCACTGGCCTCTCGGCGAAACACAGGCTCGCATCCACCTAATCGTTCTCTAGAAGAACCGCTGCTGACTCATCTGCTATACACCTCTTCAATTACGACACCTAAAAGTGTCATGGACCCATCCCAATTCCGTTGGCAGCTCCAACCGGTAGGCCACTTTTCCTACCTTCGCACCTTCACGCAAAACCCCAACATACCGGGCCCTTACTTACCCCTCTTCCTGGATCGAAACACCCTTTCCCAGGGAGAAACCGTCAGGAATACGAAGTCGCCGACCTGAAACGCATGCTCGTAACGGCGTCTGTCTGCACAACCTTCCTGTCAACTCTAAACGATCTTTAACCTCTGATTAACCTGTTGCATCTGCTCTGTCGACCAAAACACGATCGCTGTACTGTCCACCACTTCCTGCAACCGAGAATTTCCCAAGACGCGACTCTGCTCTAAATCTCAATGCTCACACGACCCGTAAGGGTTATGAAACTCTGAATCACCGGTTCCCCGATCCCAAGCCCACTTTATCCATATCGAAACAACTGAGGGACCTATTCTCAATTCTCAGGGCAACTCTCACGAGTTCACCTCTTGCAATCGTATACACATGCTGCACTCGCCCCAACATACCTTCCCATTCCCTCACTTAGTGAAATCCGCTTAACAACTTTGCCACTACTCCCTGTATCACACATGCACTGGATCTGCTCGCAAGGACTCTCGGGTCCATGCATTACCTTTCCTCAACGAACGAGATTCCGACATCACCTTCCATGCAACAGCTCAAAGGGCGGCATACTAATGCACTAATGATGGCTGTTAATATGGAACAACTCAACCAATGATAATTACGTACCGCGGCTTCCTCCGACAGCTAAAACACATGCCCGAAACATGTCTTCGAACGTCCGCATCGTTCGCCCTCTCTAAAGTGTCCTCAGATGTCATCATGATAAGCTCCTTTCCCATATTCCTCTTCAAGACTAAGTACCAGATCAACTTTTGGCCCCACACCTGAGCCCCCAACGGTCACCCATTTCGCGATCCAAATATTCCACTGACTTTTCTCCCCGTGACCACTATCCCGACCCAGTGACACGAATCCCACCGAGGATCGTCTCAACTCTAATCTCTGGTTTCTGCTATGCCTCTTCCTTGCGTATCTCCCCGCATCTCCCGACAGAGACGAAGACCCCCGTCTCACCCCCGACTCAACATCCAAGCTCCAAAGACTCAATATCAGGGCTACCCAAACTCGAAGCTCTTCCCCCTCATGCGCTGCTCGAAAATATTCCAACCTAAAAATTCTCTTGCCACCCAGTGAGTACTGCAACTCCACGCAGTATCACAACACCCTCTGACTAGTGAGTACTGCGACTCGAACATCCACCACAGTCTATGGAGGCAATCAACATAACGAACGCCCGTCTTGCGAAAATCCACCCTCTCAAATAATCTCCCTGAATGCCCATACCCGAAAACTCCTACTAAATCCGCAGATACCTGATATGCCACATGTCGATTCAGTTCGGGATTCCCGAATAACTCCAAAATAAGGATATCATACCCGAATATCCCGGAATACTACCACCACCAATGATCTCCTGCACCCCATAATTAAATCTATATTTTCCCCGCCTTACAACCTTGGTGCATCTAATTTCTCGATCGGAATGCGAGATAACGTTGACGTACGAAATGCGCTGATAATTCTCCAAATCCCTTTTTCCCGACACTCAAAATCCAAACAAGGATACGCATACTGACTCCGGAAGTTGACTGCTCAATCATTCTCTATCTTCTTGCAACAACACCAATCACCTGTCATGAATACGTTCGTTCTCCTCTTCAAGTACTTCCCGCATTAACTCACTCTGACCCCTTTACTCGATCATCGACACCTCTGGTCTCATGATTTCCTACTGCATCTCTATACTCCAATTATAACTACTCTTGGCAATTCTTTGTTTCCTACGTTCTGCACCCGGTTCTCCCCCACTAGGGTTCGAACCGTCACTAGTTAGCATACCATCAACCCACGACTATCTTTCACCAGCAAAATCGTACCTGCTCCAGGAAAGTGCTATGCAACGCCCAATAGTCCCTCCTCTTATGAAGTCAATCAACCCCCTATACTCAGAACCTCTGGTTAACTCTCCAAGAACTTCTCATCACGACTGTCTCTAATCGTTCCAAATCCCATACCAATCTAATACTAAGCACCTGCACTGCTCGATAACATCTTTGACTCGTAGACTGCACCGCAAAATCATCGTTCCTCTCATCTCAACTCATCAACCCATATCCAACGCCGGATTTGTCCCAAGGACAGGAACTCACTCTCAACATAGACGAAACTCTCTGCACTGCAAAACTCGACTGAACTCTTCACTGCTACCACTATAACACAACCTGTCATTCTCAATTAGGTGTGGTGTGGTTCTCGACTACCTCAGTCCCAACTGACTGTCTGCTCACAGTAAATCACTGCCTCGCGGCACACCCGCTACCTGATGCTCAGTGGGAAGTCATTATCGAAAACTACCTGCAGGGTGTACTCCCAAACCCAGAACTGAAACACCAGACCCCTCGTGTCTTGCACACGAACATAAATGGCACTACCCACCTAGAAGGTGACCTCTCCTCTATCGACTGATTTCTCGACTTAGACCGAAATTTCCCTCACCCTTTAACTCCCTACCACAATACTCTGATAGGTACTCGCCTTTCCTCCTCTCAAGGAACGCCTCTCCATCTTCAATCGTGGTCCACAGGCCTAAAACCCATAGCGTCCGATCTCTACCCCTTCGATCATAACCGGATAACAAGATAGTCACCAGCATCATCCACTACGAACCATGGTACTCATCCCATGACATGCCTTCTCAATTTGCTCCGGTGTATGGTACCTGAACCATAGCATCACCCTCAATCTGCTCCAACGTATGGCACTCGAACCACAACATCTATTTCAATCTGTTCCGATGTATGGTGCCCGGACCATAACATCACCCCGCAATCTGCTCCGATGTATGGTACTCGAACCATGACATCACCCCTCATTCCGTTCCTTAGGACCTTCAAAATGCTCCCTGTATCCAGTATGGGTCCTCTGCTTTCAGTAGTACGGGCCCATACTACCTGCCACATCTACCCATACTTTCCACACGGACCATCCCAGAGTTCCTAAGTAGCTGATCGAGTTACTCTTTCACCAGTCCCATCGCGCGTGCTCGCTCTCCAGCGAAATCCTCTACTCTACCAGCGCACTCATCTGGCTAGTTTTACTCCTTAGTCCCTTCCGCCGTCCCCCCACTTCTTTGCTATCAGCTGCTGAAGAGTTCCTAATGATGCCAGCCATCTACCTCCTGAGTATCGTCATACTCACTTAGTAGCTGACTCCCATCATCGAGAACTCCACAAAGCACGAAGCAAGCAGCATTCGAGCATCGAAGCATACATAGGACTCCCTATCCTTGATAGCTCCACCTTCTCGGTTCATCCTCGGAAGTACTACTGTACTCTGTAGCTCTACCCCTCGTGCGTTCTAACTAGATACCCTCACTCATCACATACACACAAAAGCATAACGCACATACACAACAAACCCTAGGCTAAGGCATCACAAATCAGGCCACTCTAGTCCTAAGATATGAAATTCCTAGCCTGTCTCTAGCATACAATAATATCTCATAAAGTGCATAATAGATATTTCATAACACAAAAGTAAGGGTATTTTGGGAAATCACCGTTTGGCTCTGGCTGATTGTACACACTGCTCTTTCTTGCTTTCTCTTTGAACTCTTATTCACTTTTAGAAAACTATTTATTTGAAAACTTTTTCTTACTTCCTCAGTTTGAGTCCAGATTCACCCGTAGGCGCGTCCGAATCCCTCAAACCAAGGCTCTGATACCAATTGTAACACCAAGATTTTCGAGACAAAAATTTTTATTGAAATAATCAATTTAATATTAATACACTTGTTTAAAACCTCGTTCATAATAGAATTACAAAACGTAGTTTCATTTTTAGTTAAATAGAAAACCAGGATCCTCCAAAACACAACTCTTTCTTCAGTGTGTACAATCGAACCGTTGCCATCCTGCGTTACTGTAAGAACCTGAAACAACATAACATAAACAACGTAAGCACGAAGCTTAGTGAGTTCCCCAATATACACCCTACGCACGTACGCCTTTCCAGGCCCTGACCTTCCGGTCTACTGCACAATGCCTTCCGGCCCATGAGATAATCGCCTTCCGGCCCAATAGATATTTGCCTTCCGGCCCATAAGATAATTGCCTTCCGGCCCATAAGATAATTGCCTTCCGGCCCATAGAATAATTGCCTTCCGGCCCATACACATATATAACACATAATACAATTACTCTAACACATAAAGCACATATATCATATATCAACCTGCCTTCCGGCCCGAAACATATTCTAACACATAAAGCACATATATCACATATCATACCTGACCTTTCTGTCACATAATACTTTGCCTTCCGGCCCATATAACATGCATATCACGCGTAGCTACTAACTTCCATTTACAGTATGAATACATAACGCATAACATGTTCGACCTTCCGGTCACACAATCAAACCCTTCCGGGTAAAGTATAGTGAGAAGACTCACCTCGCGGACGCTGGGAGATAGCAACTCCTGAAGTCCCTTGCACTTGATCCTTCCGAGCTACAAGCTCCCTGTAACATCATATATCTCTTATTAACACTTCTATCTTCCACGTTAACTGACCCTAAGAAATCACACCGGTCATCTCTGGTCAACAGTCCATTGTCAGCTCGACTGGACTCGGCGAGTCTGGTCGTTCTTTAATCCTCTAAACTTCCCCTTCTACTCGTCGAGTATCCCCTTTAACTCGACGAGTTACTCCTGGAAGAATCGAGGGGCCACCCCGACTCCACTCGCCGAGTCTCAAGAACAAACTCGGCGAGTCCCAGTGAATCTTCAAGCTACTCGCCGAGTCCGATCATCCAACTCGGCGAGTCCACTCCATGCAGTCGATCGAACTGCTTCCTGAGGTATATATTTTCCCGAATATACAAACATGGATCCTTCTGGACCTCTAAGGGTCCTAATGCAAGGTTATAAACGTTGAATAACAACACAACAAACCATCTAGACTCCAAATGGGTTCCATAAACCCTAAATCTATATATACATCAATCACAGGAGAATGTAATTCGAGTTATTACCTGAATGATGTACCTTCCATGTCCCCAAACTTCAGAACTCGAACTCCCTGCAGTTCCTTTAACTAAAACCCTTCTCCTCCTTGCACAACAATTCCTTCAAGGTCACCCATGGCCTTCAATCTTGCTCTAGACGCCTCAGTCGTTTAGGGTTCTCTTCAATCGGCCAAAAGACGAGCAATGACAGCATAAGATCCCTTATATACGTCCAAAACTGAACGGCTAGGGTTTTCCGCTGAACAGCGTCGACTCGCCGAGTCCATACCTGGACTCGTCGAGTCCAGCCGCGAACCCGCGACCACAACTGCGACCCTACTCGGCGAGTCTGACTCCAACTCGCCGAGTCTCCCCTTTAAAACACCCCCAAAATGCAATTAAACAATACTTAAGATTTTGGGCTGTTACAATATAACCTTAGTATATCCACTTAGCAACTATCAACTTAGTACTGTAGATCCTTTTTAGTTCTCACGTAAGTAATTATAGTAACACAAAATACTCCTATAGTATTTTAGATTTAGGTTCTGTTATAATGTTCTCATTGTGGTAGTGTTTGGTAAGTTTTTTAGACTTGTTGCCACATCACAACAATTCTTAGGCATATGCTAATCACTCCTCGGACCAGCATAGTTGATCAGGCTATGCCATTCCCAGGACTGACCATACATCCCCAAGCTTACTTGTGATATTCAACAATCGTAATACTTTTGTCCTTGTCATTGTGACACTGATTTTAGTATGAATGCAGACATGTATACTTAATTAAATATTTTATTATTTAAAAGTATAAACTCTTGGTCCGAGTATTTTCAGTCCCATTGTAGTTATAGTTAGTATATCTTTTATGGGTTGATATACTTAATTCGCTATACATAATGCTCTGATACCAATCTGTCACACCCCAAAACCGAGAACAGTGGAAACGTTCTAGGGCGGAGGACGTCATGTAATGTATCACAACAATGTAAAGTAGTAAACAAGCAACAACATCATCCATTTCATTAATAGTATAATTTTAATTTCAAGTGTGTTCTTTCATAATATACAACAATAAAATGAATAATCAGAAAAATAAGACGAGTCTGGACTGCTCCGTCTTCACCAAAAACCTGGTCGTCGTACCTGTGTATTTGCGACCTGAGAATACAAGTTATTTTGAAAGCGAGTATCAGCCAAAAAGCTACTGAATTCATAAGTATTAATGTGTTTTTGATTTGTAAAGCTTGTAATGAAAGACTTGATATTGTTCTGAAAGAAAGTTCGTATAAGTGTGGAAATGTTTGTAAGTAATCGAAACCGCTCGGTAAACCCTAGAAATCCCTATGATTCCTATTAGTATAGATGAAATCTTCTACCAAGACCTAGTTGTTTTGAAAGTAGTCTTCTACCAAGACCTAGTTGTTTTGAAAGTAGTCTTCTACCAAGACCCGACTGTTTTGAAAGTAGTCTTCTACCAAGACCCGAATGTTTTGAAAGTAGCCTTCTACCAAGACCTAACTGTTCGAAAATTATTATTAATATAAGAAATTTTATCCTTTGGTACTAGGATACTCAAATACGATTCACCTCATTGGATAACTTAGGCCCTAAGCAATCCTAATTCCCTTCATGATAAGCCTTGGTTGGATTTTAGGTCTATCCTAAGCCCCTAAAATCGTCCACCCCTTATCCATAAGGGATTATAGCCTAAAGTACAACTATCATACACTTGATAGTTTATGCCCTTCTATTTAATTAATCTCCTTAAGTCACCAAATTAATTCCTAATTCATTTATGACTTATATTAATCAAATAACAATATTATTATTCCTTATAATATTTCTTCTCTCATTGTAAATCATCCTATCAAGTTGCTATGGTGAAGGCAACCCAAAAGGACCATGCTCAATCGGGTCAAGTACTTACCAAATATAGTTGCAGTCTTAGACACTATTCCAACATCTCTCTCTCTCTCTCTCTCTCTCTCTCTCTCTCTCTCTCTCTCTTTCTCTCTCTTTCTCTCTCTCTCTATCTATCTATCTATTTCTCTCTCTCTCTCTAAAATCATCATGTCCAATTTCTAGGTTTGAGGGCAACCCAAAAGCATTGTGCTGCTATCAATTCAAGTATATAACATTTTTTGTTCTCAGCCTAAACACCGAATCCAACAGTCTCCTACTTGTATAAGTCTATAACTATACTTGTGTAATATACACGTTTAGTTATCGTTTTTTGTAATAGATAATATTATGAAATATTATATGATATTGAGCGTTGAGTTCTAACAAATAGTTTTTACTATAAATAAAGTAAAATTGTATTTAGAATCACTCATAAAATATTGGAAGTCTTATAAGATTCCAATTAAATGTAAAATATTGAAATTTAACGAAAATATTAAATTTGAAATAAATATAATTTTATTATTGAAAGTTGTAAAGAATCTCGTTAGAAACATTTAGGCGAAAACCTCATCGAAATTCGAGTTATAACGAAGAAGTTATGACCAAACGGAGATCCGCGACAAAACCGACAAACACTATTTAACGTAAAAAGTGAGTTTTCGATAAAATACTTTTTAGCCTTAGTGATCTAAATGAAATTCGTAGTATTTTTTAAACCGATAATTTTTATAAAAAGAACGTCCAAATCTGACTTCGTATAAGGAAGTTATGATGTTTCTAAGTTTCGGTATAGTAGTAGAAAGCTAAAAACTCGAAATAAACATCGATTGAATTTTAACTGACACAACCTAAACGAGAATCGAAGGTTTCATCAATAGTAGTACAACAGTAAAAAGACAGATGAAAACGGACATCGGATGAAGAAGTTATGAACTTTTAAAGGATTTTCCTGTCCTGGTTTGTTAAAAATAATAATATTAAATATAAACTAAAATTAGCTAACGGAGTCTAAAATAAAGTTTTAGAGGATAATTTCACCTACACGCACACATAAACAACGTGAAAAATGGAGCTCGTATGCGAAAGTTATGGATTTTTGAAGTTTGGGATACAAACATCGAGAAAAATCCCAAAATCCGAGAAATTTCGCATGGCCTGTCACACCCCAAAACCGAGAACGGTGGAAACGTTCTGGGGCGGAGGACGTCATGTAATGTATCACAACAATGTAAAGTAGTAAACAAGCAACAACATCATCCATTTCATTAATAGTACAATTTTAATTTCAAGTGTGTTCTTTCATAATATACAACAATAAAATGAATAATCAGAAAATAAGACGAGTCTGGACTGCTCCGTCTTCACCAAAAACCTGGTCGTCGTACCTGTGTATTTGCGACCTAAGAATACAAGTTATTTTGAAAGCGAATATCAGCCAAAAAGCTGCTGAATTCATAAGTATTAATGTGTTTTTGATTTGTAAAGCTTGTAATGAAAGACTTGATATTGTTCTGAAAGAAAGTTCGTATAAGTGTGGAAATGTTTGTAAGTAATCGAAACCGCTTGGTAAACCCTAGAAATCCCTATGATTCCTATTAGTACAGATGAATTCTTCTACCAAGACCTAGTTGTTTTGAAAGTAGTCTTCTACCAAAACCTAGTTGTTTTGAAAGTAGTCTTCTACCAAGATCCGACTGTTTTGAAAGTAGTCTTCTACCAAGACCCGGTTGTTTTGAAAGTAGCCTTCTACCAAGACCCGACTGTTCGACAATTATTATTAATATAATAAAGTGTATCCTTTGGTACTAGGATACTGAAATACGATTCACCTCATTGGTTATGTGGATGAGTCACAAGATAATGTAAAATAATATAACTAACTTACGCATTATCTCTTTATACTAGGATAACTAACAATGTTAACTTTAGACATCCGTAGATGTACATTTACCTCTGTTGCTAACAGCTGGGTGTAGGAATAGTTAGTCCCTTCAAGTATACTTGTAATGGTATCAACCGAAGACATCCGTGGATGTGCATTTACCTCTGTAGCTAACAGATATTCGAGGAATGGTTAATCCCGTAAGGTATCCTTTGGTACTAAGATATAAAGTCCAACCTATCTCGTCGATGATGTGATTGTATCACAAGGTAAAGATAGAAAGCAGAACTATATAACAGTATCTAGACATATAATATGTAATAGTAATTTTCCATATAATATCTATGTAAAAGTATTCATGTGTAAGTATTCATGTAAAAGTATTCATGTAAACATATTCATGTAAACGTACTCATATAAGTGTATCTATGTAAGAGTATTCATGTATAAGTATTCATGTAAAAGTATTCATGTAAAAGTATTCATGTAAACGTACTCATGTAAGCGTATCTATGTAAGAGTATCCCTATAAATATATCCATGTAAGAGGAATCTCTGTAAGAGTATCCCTTCATATAGCATGTAGTCTAGACTCATGAATGAAATGACTCTGGTGTAATTTCTTGTAATAGGGATAATGTTTTGTATCTTCTAAACTATTCCTACAATAGTTTACTAGAATGTAATTGATGAGTGTCCAAGTAGGTTTATACGCCCTTGCTACCCAAGAGCATCAGAACAGAATTAACTGATGGAACATTTATGACTGTATATGTACACATAATATATAACTAATATTTAAACGACCTTCGGACGGGTACTCGATATCCCACCAGACCACATCCAAATCAAGGAAAAGGAAACAGGGTGGATAGCCTTACTAAGTCTTTTAAACATTTCTTATATAACTATACATATAGAGGCATGCAATTTATAATATAAAAGCATAAAAGAAGTTTTGTAAAACCGTTGAAAAGTCTAATAAAAAATTTGTGACTTGATGTCAGTTTATAAAACGATTCGAAAAACAGTTGAGAAGACAGTTTAAGTGTAAGAAAACCTTTATTTGATGCACAACTATAACAGATTAAAAAAAAAAACATACAGTTTGTAAGACAGTTTCTAAAAGTGTTTCAACATGTAAAAACGTTTGTGAAAACTATTCGAAGTACATATGAAAATGTTCGTTTGTTCTTGTATATGAATGTATCTCCTTGAAATAGTATTTCTAGTATGTAAAAGTTCGTGATGTTCTCGTAAAACTATACCTATTATAGTTTTCTAAAAGTGTGTCTCGTTTGTATAGAGATCCCTAGGTGAAATGCTCGCTTGTTATGAAAAGTATAATTTTTGTAGTGCCTAAGATGGACACATATACATACAGTATAAGCAGAGTGTTTGATTTATACATATATAACAACATTTTTCATTTCAAAAGATATGATGTTATTGTGATATATTTTGCATAAAAAAGTTTCCCTATAATAGTTATAAATCACATATGCTTCCGTTGATAAAAAGTTTATAATAAAACTTCATATAACATACGATAATAATCGTGTGTTTTACTTGTATTCCCCCCTTAAAAGCATATAACAACATTTATAAAACCTTTAGAAGTGTGGATTATAAGGGTATGAACTCACTTGATTGATTGAAGAAAGCACGACGAAAACCGAGCAGAACTTCTACTCGAGAGAGCGGATCTCTGAAGATTCTAGGGAATCTCGGAAATCTCGGGAGCGTAAAACTTCCTTCCGAGCTTGGATATGGAAACTGGGAATTTAGGATGGCTCCGAGGGTTGAAACGCAGAGCTTCGGCGCGAGAAGGGAAGGAAATTAGCCAATATTGCCGGCACCCTCGCACTCTATTTATAGTGGCTGGAAGGCTCGCGTACGCTGGGCGTATGCTTGTACGCGGGGCGTATGCAACGTCATGGATTACCACATCCTTGGTCGAAGCATCGGAGCGACGTGGACGAACCGAAGCCTAGCATCCGAGTACGCTGGGCGTAACCTAGATTGGTCCGATGACTCCTCCTTCGGATAATACCGGATTTTAATTAAATTAAATATTTTAATTATTAATAAACTTCAAAAATTCATATCTTATTCATACGAACTTCGTTTTCGACGTTCTTTATATCCACGCGTAGGTGAGACTACGATCTACAACTTTGGTTTAGAATCCATAGGCTAGTTTTCACTTTATTTTTGTTATTATATTTTTAATAGGCCGGGATAGGAAAAGTCCGTTAAAATTTCATAACTCCTTCATCCGCTGTCTGTTTTCGCCAGACTTTTTACCATTGTAATACCATTGATGAGGTCTTCGATTCTCGTTTAGGTCATGTTGGCAAAAATCCGCTCGATCTCGATTTCGAGTTTTTAGTTGTCTACTGCTATGTCTGAAACTTCGAAAAATCATAACTTCCTCATATGAAGTTAGAATTGGGCATTCTTTTTAGGTATGCTTACGGGTTTGGGGTATCTATAACTTTTATTTAGATACCTAAGGCTAAAAATTATTGTATTGAAACTTCGCGTTTTACATCTATTAGTGTTGCCGATTTTCACTGCGAATATTAGATTGGTCATAACTTCTTCGTTATAACTCGGATTTTAGTGTTCTTTATATGCACGAAAACCTTGATACGATTCCTACCACTTTATTTAACCCAAATAAGATTTTAGGAAAGTTAAATTTTTACCTATATTTGACTGGTGTTACGTTTCATTGTCTCAAAATATCGGGTTGTCACATCATCCCCCCGTTAGAGGGAATTTCGTCCCGAAATTAGAGTTTAAGCAGAATTGATACTACGCTAGGGATAGAAGTTTTATTTGATCTTTGCGTTCCTAAGTGAATTAAGATCCTCGCATGGCGTTCCAGCGAACCTTTCACTATCGGGGAACGACTTTGTTTCTTTCGTTTGCCTTACTGGTGTGATAACTCTTCTTGGTCGAATGTATGTTGGATGTTTTGTGGACTATGAAATTAGTACACCTTGTACCCTACAGGTAGTGTCTCCAGATCTTCAGAGCAATTATCACTACTCTTGAATCAAGATCATGTGTTGTATAGTTAACTTCCTGTGTCTTAAGCTGTCTTGAGGTATAGCCAGTGACCTTTCCTTTTGCATAAGAAGACAACCAATTCATACTGATTATGAAGTCAAAACCTTGACTATATATCACCCTATGTATACATTCATCAACGATAGATCAACCGTATGGATCTTTGGATTTGAACTTAAGATACTGTACGACTGGTACTTTGGAGATTTCTTTGGAAAGGAAAAGAACTAAGAGGTACTCCATTCATGAGTACTTGGTGTTCAGATATGACGGCTTCGCTAGAAAGGCGATTTCGAAGAATCAGATGTACGTATGAAGCTGTTTTTGTGAGGATCAAATTGAATCAAGTCGTATGATAATGTCGGAATCATAAGGAAACTTAAGGACATTAGATTTGAACATAAGATGTTTACAAACAAAATACAACAGTGCAACCATTAACAGAATTACAATACTTTAGACTACTACAAGACTATTGTTGCATATAAGGTATACTACAAAAGGCAAGTATACGCAGCACGAGCATCCCTATACCGACGGGATCCCGCAAAAGATAAGACTCTAGTTGCACTAGTTTTGGATGGTTTATAAGTCTGTTACAACGAAACACCTAAATTACATTAACGTGGGTTCTGAGTAGGTTCTCCTGCAGCTGTGATCCTGAGAATCCTACCGTCTTCACCAGAGTTCTTTGTTATAGGGAAATCCTTCTTGAGATGCCCTATCTCCCCGCATTGGTGGCATGACTGGCTAGTACTAGCCTTGGTGGAGGGAGTGACGTGTTTAGCCAATGTTATGTGGACACGAGTTCCTTTCTCATTACACCACCTTGGAAATTGCTTCTTAAAGCGTTCTGCAGGAGTTGCCACGTGTTGCTGTGGCATGGCAAGTCTTTGGGATCTCTTATGCTCCTTTAGGGCTTGATGATATCGTCTCTTCCTTACGGTCTTACGGCTTCGCAAGTCTATGACTGTTGCCATTTGTTGGTTTCCCAGTTTGGTACTACCATCGGAACTCTCGACTCCTTTTTCGGTCTTGCTTGTGTTGCCTGAATTGATGTGTGTAAGGAAAGTTGTCACAGCAGCTGCTACTGCAGCTTGTAATGTAGCGGCGTCGAGATGGAGGATAGGGGTTTCATTGCTTGGCTGATTGTTTCCGGATGACGACATGATTATCCCTATGATGCAGTCTTAGTACGGATTGGAAGTATGTTTGCGGAGGTTTGACCTACATCCCTATGATGCAGTCCTAGTACTGAGTAGAAGTATGTTTGTACAATGCTCTTTAAACGTTTGTCGTTCAAGCCGAGGTATTATAGGTTGATGGATAATATGATCCAACCTTTAAAAGAGGCTTGAAAATGATTTTGGAGTTAAATTACCATAGTCCAATAACTTGACTATATGGGGTTTCAGATAGACTCCAACGGTGGTAAAATGAAGATATTTGAACAAAGAGTAACACGAAAGTTAGTCGACAGTTCATATATTCGATGTTGGAGATGTAATAGGTTTGGGGAAATTAACCTTGTTGTAGGTCGTACATCATATTCGGAGTAGAAAAGTCCTTGACAGCATAAAGGCTTAACTAAAAGTACTTACAGTACATGGTAGTCACATAGAAAGTACTACACAGAGCACAGACAGGAACATGGTTCTTTAAAATGAAGGAGGAAGTAAGGTATCTCCTACTAGCGACGGTCACCCCTATGGTGAACCCTTAGTTTGGTTAGTTGACGTTTCATATCAAGCAGGTATATCTCGTACACCGTCTGGCATACATGGAGCTCTATGGCTTCGGCTCGGGTTTCAGCTAGTGCTTGCAGTAGGGTCTCATGGTTTCTCTCAGATCTCTCACTGGTGATCAAGGTGATTGGTGCGAATGGTATGCATTCTTGCATTGGCATTAACCTCTTCGACATGTTGAAAAGTCGTCCTGCCCTGAATTTCGTTTCGGGAAACTCTATGGATTATGATTTGTAGAACTGTATCTACTGAGATTCCTTCACTTGAGTGGTAGAAGCTTCGATATCCTTTAAACAACATAGGTTGATCTTGCTCTCCGCTCCATGTTTCCAAGCATTCTACCCAAGGAGGCGTCGGGCCATGAAGAGTTGGACGAGGGTTAGGGTTTGAATTGGGAGCTACTGGGAGCTACTAGGGGTAGGTTCTCATCCTCGAGTTCGGAGTTATCATCATCCGAAAGGTCTTCAGCATGGTGATCATTCAAAAAGGGAGTGCATGATCATTCTCTGGTTCTTCTCTGAACAATCCAGCACTGCCTTTGATCGGGAAGTATGGGTTATCGTGGGGATGGAGTCCAGGCATGTTGTCTACACGAGAATTTGTGTAAAGAAATAATTATTAGACGAACTATCTAGATGATTATTAGATAATCTTCATTAGTTACATCTTTATTTGTAGAGTGCATACCAGTTATATGTAATCAAAACAGGATAGGTTTTCGAATAAGTGAACTCAACTCCAAATTCACAAGACCGGGGTAAAGCAGAATTTCACACATTCTATGTCTATGACATCCTAGTTACATATAACCTTAGTATATCCACTTAGCAACTATCAACTTAGTACTGAAGATCCTTTTTAGTTCTCACGTAAGTAATTATAGTAACACAAAATACTCCTATAGTATTTTAGATTTAGGTTCTGTTATAATGTTCTCATTGTGGTAGTGTTTGGTAAGTTTTTTAGACTTGTTGCCACATCACAACAATTCTTAGGCATATGCTAATCACTCCTCGGACCAGCATAGTTGATCAGGCTATGCCATTCCCAGGACTGACCATACATCCCCAAGCTTACTTGTGATATTCAACAATCGTAATACTTTTGTCCTTGTCATTGTGACACTGATTTTAGTATGAATGCAGACATGTATACTTAATTAAATATTTTATTATTTAAAAGTATAAACTCTTGGTCCGAGTATTTTTAGTCCCATTGTAGTTATAGTTAGTATATCTTTTATGGGTTGATATACTTATTTCGCTATACACAATGCTCTGATACCAATCTGTCACACCCCAAAACCGAGAACAGTGCAAACGTTCTAGGGCGGAGGACGTCATGTAATGTATCACAACAATGTAAAGTAGTAAACAAGCAACAACATCATCCATTTCATTAATAGTATAATTTTAATTTCAAGTGTATTCTTTCATAATATACAACAATAAAATGAATAATCAGAAAAATAAGACGAGTCTGGACTGCTCCATCTTCACCAAAAACCTAGTCGTCGTACTTGTGTATTTGCGACCTGAGAATACAAGTTATTTTGAAAGCGAGTATCAGCCAAAAAGCTACTGAATTCATAAGTATTAATGTGTTTTTGATTTGTAAAGCTTGTAATGAAAGACTTGATATTGTTTTGAAAGAAAGTTCGTATAAGTGTGGAAATGTTTGTAAGTAATCGAAACCGCTCGGTAAACCCTAGAAATCCCTATGATTCCTATTAGTATAGATGAAATCTTCTACCAAGACCTAGTTGTTTTGAAAGTAGTCTTCTACCAAGACCTACTTGTTTTGAAAGTAGTCTTCTACCAAGACCTGACTGTTTTGAAAGTAGTCTTCTACCAAGACCCGACTGTTTTGAAAGTAGCCTTCTACCAGGACCTGACTGTTCGACAATTATTATTAATATAAGAATTATTATCCTTTGGTACTAGGATACTCAAATACGATTCACCTCATTGGATAACTTAGGCCCTAAGCAATCCTAATTCCCTTCATGATAAGCCTTGGTTGGATTTTAGGTCTATCCTAAGCCCCTAAAATCGTCCACCCCTTATCCATAAGGGATTATAGCCTAAAGTACAACTATCATACACTTGATAGTTTATGCCCTTCTATTTAATTAATCTCCTTAAGTCATCAAATTAATTCCTAATTCATTTATGACTTATATTAATCAAATAACAATATTATTATTCCTTATAATATTTCTTCTCTCATTGTAAATCATCCTATCAAGTTGCTATGGTGAAGGCAACCCAAAAGGACCATGCTCAATCGGGTCAAGTACTTACCAAATATAGTTGCAGCCTTAGACACTATTCCAAAATCTCTCTCTCTCTCTCTCTCTCTCTCTCTCTCTCTCTCTCTCTCTCTTTCTCTCTATTTCTCTCTCTCTCTCTCTCTCTCTCTCTCTCTCTCTCTATCTATCTATCTATTTCTCTCTCTCTCTCTAAAATCATCATGTCCAATTTCTAGGTTTGAGGGCAACCCAAAAGCATTGTGCTGCTATCAATTCAAGTATATAACAATTTTTGTTCTCAGCCTAGACACCGAATCCAACAGTCTCCTACTTGTATAAGTCTATAACTATACTTGTGTAATATTCACATTTAGTTATCGTTTTTTGTAATAGATAATATTATGAAATATTATATGATATTGAGCGTTGAGTTCTAACAAATAGTTTTTACTATAAATAAAGTAAAATTGTATTTAGAATCACTCAGAAAATATTGGAAGTCTTATAAGATTCCAATTAAATGTAAAATATTGAAATTTAACGAAAATATTAAATTTGAAATAAATATAATTTTATTATTGAAAGTTGTAAAGAATCTCGTTAGAAACATTTAGGCGAAAACCTCATCGAAATTCGAGTTATAACGAAGAAGTTATGACCAAACGGAGATCCGCGACAAAACCAACAAACACTATTTAACGTAAAAAGTGAGTTTTCGATAAAATACTTTTTAGCCTTAGTGATCTAAATGAAATTCGTAGTATTTTTTAAACCGATAATTTTTATAAAAAGAACGTCCAAATCTGACTTCGTATAAGGAAGTTATGATGTTTCTAAGTTTCGGTATAGTAGTAGAAAGCTAAAAACTCGAAATAAACATCGATTGAATTTTAACTGACACAACCTAAACGAGAATCAAAGGTCTCATCAATAGTAGTACAACAGTAAAAAGACAGATGAAAACGGACATCGGATGAAGAAGTTATGAACTTTTAAAGGATTTTCCTGTCCTGGTTTGTTAAAAATAATAATATTAAATATAAACTAAAATTAGCTAACGGAGTCTAAAATAAAGTTTTAGAGGATAATTTCACCTACACGCACACATAAACAACGTGAAAAATGGAGCTCGTATGCGAAAGTTATGGATTTTTGAAGTTTGGGATACAAACATCGAGAAAAATCCCAAAATCCGAGAAATTTCGCATGGCCTGTCACACCCCAAAACCGAGAACGGTGGAAACGTTCTGGGGCGGAGGACGTCATGTAATGTATCACAACGATGTAAAATAGTAAACAAGCAACAACATCATCCATTTCATTAATAGTACAATTTTAATTTCAAGTGTGTTCTTTCATAATATACAACAATAAAATGAATAATCAGAAAATAAGACGAGTCTGGACTGCTCCGTCTTCACCAAAAACCTGGTCGTCGTACCTGTGTATTTGCAACCTGAGAATACAAGTTATTTTGAAAGCGAATATCAGCCAAAAAGCTGTTGAATTCATAAGTATTAATGTGTTTTTGATTTGTAAAGCTTGTAATGAAAGACTTGATATTGTTCTGAAAGAAAGTTCGTATAAGTGTGGAAATGTTTGTAAGTAATCGAAACCGCTCGGTAAACCCTAGAAATCCCTATGATTCCTATTAGTATACATGAAATCTTCTACCAAGACCTAGTTGTTTTGAAAGTAGTCTTCTACCAAGACCTAGTTGTTTTGAAAGTAGTCTTCTACAAA
This sequence comes from Lactuca saligna, assembly GCF_052625555.1. Taxonomy (NCBI): domain Eukaryota; kingdom Viridiplantae; phylum Streptophyta; class Magnoliopsida; order Asterales; family Asteraceae; genus Lactuca; species Lactuca saligna. Next base: position 119,675,639 of record NC_136425.1, read on the forward strand.
GACCCGACTGTTTTGAAAGTAGTCTTCTACCAAGACCCGACTGTTTTGAAAGTAGCCTTCTACCAGGACCCGACTATTCGACAATTATTATTAATATAATAAATTGTATCCTTTGGTACTAGGATACTCAAATACGATTCACCCCATTGGTTATGTGGATGAGTCACAAGATAATGGAAATAATATAACTAACTTACGTATTATCCCTTTATACAAGGATAACTAACAGTGTTAACTTTAGATATCCATAGATGTACATTTACCTCTGTTGCTAACAGCTGGGTGTAGGAATAGTTAGTCCCTTAAAGTATACATGTAATGGTATCAACCGAAGACATCCGTGGATGTGCATTTACCTCTGTAGCTAACAGAGATTTTAGGAATGGTTAATCCCGTAAGGTATCCTTTGGTACTAGGATATAAAGTCCAATCTATCTCGTCAATGATGTGATTGTATCACAAGGTAAAGATAGAAAGGAGAACTATATAACTTTATCTAGACATATAATATGTAATAGTAATTTGCCATATAATATCTATGTAAAAGTATTCATGTGTAAGTATTCATGTAAAAGTATTCATGTAAACATATTCATGTAAACGTACTCATGTAAGCGTATCTATGTAAGAGTATTCATGTATAAGTATTCATGTAAAAGTATTCATGTAAAAGTATTCATGTAAACGTACTCATGTAAGCATATCTATGTAAGACTATCCCTATAAATATATCCACGTAAGAGGAATCTCTGTAAGAGTATCCCTTCATATAGCATGTAATCTAGACTCATGAATGAACTGACTTGGGTGTAATTTCTTGTAATAGGGATAATGTTTTGTATCCCCTAAACTATTCCTATAATAGTTTACTAGAATGTAATTGTTGAGTGTCCAAGTAGGTTTATACGCCTGTGACAACCCAAGTTGCCCCGTTACATTTCTCCGTTACCGTTAACGGAATATTCCACTGTTCAAAGGTTCCGTTAATGAGAAGCCATCAAGTTTAATAAACATTTCAATTGTGTATTTTATATGCCGTTAAGTCGTGATGAAAGGAAATAAAAACACAGGACACATATTCCCATTTATTTGGAAAATGTCAAGTTTTATTATTACGACCACTAAATCGGGTGCGACCAAAAGCCCCGTTTAAAGGCAGTATTAGGTAGAATTCCACTGTGTCCCGACTCAAAACCCTATGTAAGGGTGAGTGGAGTCCACAGGAGACTTTTTACACTCTCTCTCTATACTCTCTCTCTAGACTCGTTTTAGCCCCGAATCCGCATCCAAACGCTTCCAAATTGTAAGTCCGCTTACCCTAGCTTATTCTAAACATATTGAATTGAGTTTATAGCCCAAAAACCATCCAAGAAGGCATGGGATAAGGAGTTTACGGCCCAGGAACACTCTAGGGCCGTAAACCCCTAAAATGGTGCCAAACATGCCTCTAAACTTGTCCTTAAGCTTGGAAACTAATTAGGGATCTAGCCTAGGAGTGTTTAAACATCAAAACACAATGATTTAAGGGACAAAAGAGAGTTTACGGCCCAAGCACAAGCTTAGGCCGTAAACACCTCAAAATCATGTTAAAAGGCCCCAAAAACACTCCCAAACCACCCTTAGGCTTCATACATAATTTAGGGACTTGGTATTTTGGGTTTAGATCACTAAAACACATCAAAATGAAGGACAAAAATGAGTTTATGGCCCAAGCACATGCTTAGGCCGTAAACTCCCCAAACATGCCCAAAATGTTGGTTTTTGTCCCCCAAATGGCCTTAGACTATTTCTATAAAATGCTAGGAAGGATTTAAGGACTTAAACTCAACGAAATGAGGCTTGACTTGGAGTTTACGGCCCAAGCATATATCTAGGCCGTAAACTCCCCAAAACCCACTCAAATGATGGTTTTAATCCTCCAAAATAGCATCATACTTCATTAGAAATCACTAGAGAGGCATTAGGGGCTTTAAACTTCACAAAATCCAAGGTATGAGAGTTTACGGCCGTAAACTCCCATGGGAGTGTTCATAGGCCGTAAACTCCAATATAATGCCCTTAGAAGCCTCAAATCCACTCATGCATTTTATGAAAAGTCCTTAGAAAAATCCCATGAGCAAGCTAGAAGCATTAAACACCCAAGAATGTAACCTTGGGAGTTTACGGCCGTAAACCCCCTTGGGTTAGGCCGTAAACTCCAAAATGGTCCATATTAATGCTTTAAACCCATTCACACACTTGATATATGAGTTTAGCAAAGTTCCACAACTGATAGGAGACCCGTAGCACCCTTAAACGCTACCCGGGACCCCAAACACTTAACCAAAAGTGTTTTCCGCTCCTTTGAGCGCGTATATTTGTGTAATTAGCATTAAATATACTAATTGTATGTGAACATATGTTATCATATGTTAAATAGGTGATTGAGTGTGTTCGAGTCCTTACGTGGCACCGAACGCCCAAACAACACTCTCGTCGGAACTACTTACACCAGGTGAGTTCATACCCCTGAATGAACCTTTTTAAAGGCTTTTAAATGTTTTTATAGGGGGGAATACATGTTAAACATGCCAGTTATCAGGTCAATTACATGTGATTGATAACCCGCATGCATAAGATTTTACCACTTTACACTGTTTTACCGAGTGGGACACTATAATGACTTTTACTTATTTCATAACTTTTACTTATACTGGTTTATCCAAATTCATTTTAAATTGGTTTATGAAAGATCTTCTAAGGTTTTTTAAACATATGTTACAAAAGAATACAATTTGTGAATTTCTCTGTACATAAAGGCCTTTCATTGAAGATTTCCCTTTTTGACGTATACTTTTACTTGTTAAATACTGCTGCTTCGCTTATACTTATTTTATACTCTGACTCGGTAACACTTTCACTTATACCTATAGTCGCTTATACTTGATGACTCTTATACTTATTCACGCTCTTACTTAGTAATATCGACTCTACACCACTTATACTTGATATCGACTCTACTTCACTTATACTGGTTACCTACTCTACTTCGCTTATACTTGATACGCTCTCGCTTCACTTACTGTCGCCTCTACTTCGTGATATGCTTATACTTGTTCGACACTTATACTTCACTTGCGACCGCTCCTACTTCACTCGTTAGACACTCCTACTTCACAAGAATCACTTATACTTGATACACTTACACTTTACGATTCTGTTACTCCACACTGTATGAATTGACACCACGATGATATGTCTTCAATTATTACACACCCATCCGTAGTTAGATGTACGTCCGTGCTTATATAGATACATATAAGTAACGATTGAAAGACTTAGGAAGGCTCATCCGCCCTATTTCCTTTTCTTCGTTGAGATGTGGTCTGGTGGGATCGGGTGGCCGTCCGAAAGTCGTTTGGTTCATTAGTTATATACTATGTATATGAGTATGGACATACAAGAAATTCTCTAGTCAAGTCAGTTGAGAGTCTCTACCTCTATTCTACACTTACTTTAGAAACACACTACCCACTGTTTGGAAGTCTCTATCTCTAATACGTCACTTGCATCAGAAATCCACTCACATCTAGAAACACACTATCCTCTATTTGGGATGCATTTTCGGGACGCGGCCTTCTCCGTCATCTAGTTAGTAACCAGAGTCTTTTGTAGGGAGAGTGGACATTGTGTGTATAGGCCTATACGGGATTGACAACCCCGCACCCTGACTGCTAGCTACAGTCCACGACCTACCAAGCCAAGGGGTGACAAATTTCACATTATATAGATGCTTGTAGGGCGTCTAGAACTCTAGTCAGTATGGTTACGAGTATCCTGGGTTGCCTTATAATTCATGGCTTCAAGGTAACGGTATTTCATCAGCAATTTACATTGTATGTTGATGTCACCTTTTTCAGAGTCACACTGTTTGACCTTAAAAGATGTATCTTTCAGTTGATACTGTCTGGGGTCTGTTATCTCTGTTTGACCTTACAAGATGTACCTTTCATTTGGTATCGTCTGCGGTCTGTCTTCATTGTTATGACCTTGCAAGAAGTACCTTTCATTTGGTGTCGTGTTCGGTCTGCGTTCACTGTTTTAGACCTTACCAGTTGTACCTTTCATTTGGTACCTTCTGGGGTCTGTTTCTCCATTTGTTAGACTGAACCAGGCGTGTCGTTAGTTCGATACTTTCCTGAAGTCTATGACTCTTTTGCCTTAGTCAGTAGTCCTCACTGCTGAGGCATATGTTATTCCCTGATGCCTCTGCTTTCTTTAATAATCAAATTCAGTATTTTGATACTAATAGCAATTTAGGGAAACTTCTTCTTACCACATTACACTGACCAGTCTTGGTAGAAGGCTGCTTTTATTAAAGAAAATATAGGATTTTCTGGAAAGAACACTAATACACTGAAATCACTTAAACTACTGCTTTATAAAGTTATTTGACTAAATGACACTAAATACTTATGAACTCACCAGCATTTGTAAAAATGCTGATACTCGCTTTGCAAATAACTTGTATTCTCAGGTTAGCATTAGACAGGTACATCCCCGGAGCTGATGATGAAGATAGCTTAGTACCACGCTGTATTTATACTATTATTTGTATTACTTTAAAGTGTTGTAATGTAACCTTGTAAAACTATTACTATTAATGCAATGTTTTGTTGTACTTTGATTACTATAATGCATGTGTTGTGATACTTGACATGGCGTCATCCACCCCAGAACGTTTCCGCTGTTCCGGTTTTGGGGTGTGACAGATTGGTATCAGAGCCAGGTTTATAGTGAGCTAAGTATATCAATTCATAAAAGATATACAGCCTATAAATACAAAAGGGATAAAACACTCTGACCAAGAATTATACTTTAAAATATAACCATATTTTACCAAAGTATAATAACATCCAGAATCTAAGCACTCGAACACAAGTATCACAAGAAGAACAAGAATAAAAGTCTTTGGATGTTGGGCACTACAGACAAATCTGGGCAGTTATGTAATCGTACGCTGGAATAAATGTAACCTGATCAACTACCTTTATTCGAGATGCGATGAATGTGTGGTCACGAGTGATTATGGTGTGCAACAGGTCTGAAACTTACCAACTAGGATTTGCTAGAGCCAAACATAAAGTTAAAATACTATAGGAGTATTTTGGAACACTAAAAGATCCACACTAATCCCAGAATCCATATTCAAAGATAAGAACCAAACAAGAATTAAAATACCATAGGGGTATTTAGGATGCATAGATAACCTAGTGTGAGAACTAAAAGATTCTTATTGATATACCTACAACTACAGAGGGTATACTTCCAAGGTTATATATAATAAGGATCCCATAGGCTAAGAATGTGTGGTTTCGCTCTATTTCCTTTTCCTCGTTGGGATGTGGTCCTAGAGTAGTATCACATATTCGAAGGCCTATCGGATCTAAGTTATATGTGATTTGTATACCCTGTGTAATCGTAGCAGGACTCAATATGGATAATCCAGCGAAATGTTAATAATCTGTTAGGATTCTTTAGACATTTCCATTCTCGCACGAACCCTGTAGAAAACCCTACCCACTTCAGTGCATAACAGAAGAGTTGATTCCGACCCCGAAGAAGTTCATTTACAAGATTTCGTGTTCGGAAATAAATGAACTGGGTCGAGACTATTGAATGCACCAAGTGCCCATATTCTTTTAGGGACATCGGTGGGGAATTCGCCTAAACTTCTAAGATTCCCAGTCATCCATCATGAAGTGATGACACCTATAGCTGGAATTAGAAGAAAGTCGGAGTAGAAATTTAATATGTCCATGCGAGAAGAGAACCCTAGGAAACTACCCAAAGGAAACCAACGCTGATTCCAATCAAAGATACGAGGCAGACCGAGGGAGCCAGTACGTGGAACCCGAAAAGTGTCTCTTCCTCGTGTTCGTCACACTAATACACCCATAAAATAATACAATTTAGTGAGTTAGTGATTACACTGCTCACGCTATGTGTTAGGTAAATCACCTTGTTCCCGTTGCCAGTAATACGCTTAGAATGGATCCCCACACCTCTGTGAGGTTGTTTAGCCATAAGCCTCATGAGCCTCTCTTTCCGCAGCTTCGTTCCGAACTGTTCTCAAATCTCTCCAGGCCGGAGAGTGAAACTTTTCTCAGTATAAAGGTAACTTAGTAGGAACAACTCGCATCTTATGGCCTTTTTCTGATACTCATACACCCACTTCGATTACCAGGACTACATCATAGGGATGTAGGTCGACACTCAGACAACCAATACCAGAGGCACGGGAAAAATATTATGCCTAATACGTTCAGGACAGAAATGTCCAGGGTTAACTATCATCTTTCATTACCTTGTATTCCTTTCCGTGTAGGAAAACCATGCCACCAAAGAAGCGTAACCAATCCACAAGCAAGAAACCTACTCTCTTATTTGATGAAGCTACGTTACAAGCTGCAGTCTCCGCAGCCGTAGCAGCTATCATGGCTCACCTAAATGCTAACAACGCTAATGTTAGCGAGGTGCCCGTCGAGAATTCCAATCCTGACGATGGACAACACCAACCCACACTTCCATACTCAGCCACCCAAGAACCTCAACCGAACCCACTAAAGAGAAAACTCAAGATAGAGGAAGGAAGTACCTCGGCTCAAGGACCTTCCGAAGGGCAACGAGCTGACGCAGTCAGTACCCCCGTCAACCCTTCCCTCCCGATCTCAAGGAGACCGTACCTAGGAGACCTCCCCCACTGCAGCAAGTGTAGCTACCATCATCATGGTGCCTACCGGGAACTCTATTGTGCTAGGTGCAACATGAAGGGGCATACTGCTCGTGTATGCAGAACTCTGGTGGAACGTATTGCATCAATCGCCAATGCGGCGGCCACACAGGTTTGCCGCCTATGTGGCGAGTTTTGACACTTCAAGAAGGACTGCCCAACCGAAGGGAAAGACAAAGACACAGAAGAAACTTGACACTACTGCTTAGGGAGAAGCGGCAAGGAACTCATTAGATTTTGGTACGTTTCTCGACCTCGGATAACTGAACTAAGAACAATAAAAGACTAATTCAAATGCAAATTCTTTCCAGTAAGGTGAAAGTCGCAGCACTGTTATAAAATTTAAAATTCATTAGGTAAGACTATAGTGGCTAAACATGTACGTTACGGCCATGTATATTTAAGATGGACAGACCTAGAGTGAGCGAATGCCGCCTCATCTCCTGTTCCTCGTTTGGTTGTGGATTTAGGGCGGGGTCACTCAGTCGACAGTCCTCCCCACCTTAAATGTACATGACTAGTATATGGGAGGCAATTATAGAAATGCCTTGTGAGAACCCGTTCATGAAAAGATACTCTATTCGAAAACACTTGGAACTCTCTATAGTTCCGCGTCGACTCTATCGGTCCAAGTATCCGCGATAGCGATACGTAGGACGAAACCCGAGACGCCTCGAACTGGTGTGCCTGTTCAGCACATGACTCTATCGGTCTTCACTTTATATCATGTCGGAGTGTGCCAACTTCGACAACTCTATTGATCATGGTTTGATTTCGTGCAACCGTGTGTAAATCCTTAAGTGCTGTGTAAAAAGAACTTTCTCCATAGCCATATCGGCAAATAAAGGTTCTTCCGAACCTGAACCTAACACAAATAAACCAACTTAATACGATCCGTCAACCATCCCTCTTATCTCAAACTTTCCGAAGCACCCAAGGGAAGATACCATACACTGTTGACCGACCCCTCGTAGTCAGATGAACACCGAAGCGAAACACACTACAAGATACTCCAGAAGACAACAACCAACTGAAGCATACTCCGTAGATTCCCTCGGAAAACCCTTCGCACCTCGCACATCAGGTTCGTGAACCCAGAAGATAGAACTCATGAGACTGACCGCTATAACCAGGTATATGCATAAGGGTGGCATATAATTGAGATCAAAAAGATTAAAGGTGTGTGTTTCCTCCCTATTCGCTGTTCCTCGTTGGGTTGTGGGTTTGGGGTGGAGTTGCACAGCTGAACGTCCCGCCGACCTCAACTGTATACTACTCGCATACACACGGTATTTGCGGTTAGGCTTGGTATGAGCTCTACCATGAACCTCTTAGCAAAGTACTTTCCCCCTATTCCATAACATAGGAGCCGGAGTCAAGAAAATCACTACGAGTTGAACTCTTAAGAGTTCCGAGTGAAAAGATTCTATACTCACTAGATTCGACCTAGACCATGAAAACCTAGAACCTTTGGAAGAGTTGTTGCAGTATATGCTCACACTGCCCAGGCACTTCGTCCACCTCATTATAGACAAGTGGTGCCTATCATCCTCCACCCTATTGCATGGAGGAAATCGTCGTCGCCCTATAGACGATGAAATACATTCTCCGAAGAGGACACTAGAATGCCGAGAACCCACATGATAACCTTCGCAGCCAAGAATATTTTGTCAAGTGTGAAAGTAGCTGCGTTAAATCTCATGACTCGGATCCCGAAGAGATCATAGGCTTGACACCAGCTTTGGTGTTAGTTGAATGGTTATGCAGGAACATACACCTTTCATGTTAGGATAAACCATAGTCTTAGAGATTCATCGGATTATTAGGTGTTCCACGAATACTATCTCACGCAGAGATAATAAGAACTACCTCCCGAGATAGTCCAATGCTCGTTTAGTGAAACCCTATCTCCTCGACCCTCAGGGTTTCCGTATCTCAAGCTTCGTTAGTGCAGGTTCATTTTGCACAAGCGCGAGATAGACACTCTATAGCAAACGAATAACCATAGTCACGCAACCCACTCGATGATCTAGAAAGTCTCTATCAGCCAGTTGAAAGAAAACACGAAACCGAAGACCACCTGAACTTCCTAAGGACTAACGCGAAGGACTACACATCCAGTACAAGTGAAAACGTTAGGAACTTCGGAATGGCGATCACGCCAGTGTTGATCTTGCCATAGAAGTACACTATGTTCTTAGTACCGAAAAGCTCTACTCCTTTCTGAGAGCTTAGGACCATCCGAGAATCCTCATGGAGACATGGTCCAACCCTTTTCAGGCCATTACTACCTTCGGATATACCACATGATTCACACCCGGACGACCCATTTCTTAGACTTGACTTGATAGGTGATTTCCCGACAACACTCTTCGTGCCTCACTCATCTTGATAGAATCCATCGAGAACCCTAACCTGGTAGATACATCAGTTGGAACCCACTAGCTACATGAGATGGAATCCGCATCCCGTACGCGAGGGTCTATTGAAGTGACAAACACATACCAGAGATCACTTGAGAACGCAAGGACAACCACATAGGAAGTACTCTCTTACCTCTACTTGGACATTCATACCTACTCCCCTGCCTAGACCTGAATTTCGGGACGAAATTCCCTCTAACGGGGGAATGATGAGACAACCAAAGTTGCCCCATTACATTTCTCCGTTACCGTTAACGGAATATTCCACTGTTCAAAGGTTCCGTTAATGACAAGCCATCAAGTTTAATAAACATTTCAATTGTGTATGTTTATATGCCGTTAAGTCGTGATGAAAGGAAATAAAAACAGAGGACACATATTCCCATTTATTTGGAAAATGTCAAGTTTTATTATTATGACCACTAAATCGGGTGCGACCAAAAGCCCCATTTAACGGCAGTATCGGGTAGAATTCCACTGTGTCCCGACTCAAAACCCTATGTAAGGGTGAGTGGAGTCCATAGGAGACTTTTTACACTCTCTCTCTAGACTCGTTTTAGCCCCGAATCCGCATCCAAACGATTCCAAGTTGTAAGTCCGCTTACCCTAGCTTATTCTAAACATATTGAATTGAGTTTATAGCCTAAAAACCATCAAAGAAGGCATGGGATAAGGAGTTTACGGCCCAGGAACACTCTAGGGCCGTAAACCCCTAAAATGGTGCCAAACATGCCTCTAAACTATCCTGATTCTTTCTGACGGTGGTGCGATCTAGCTTTGATTCATCGGTGCTGCTTTTCCGACGAAGTTCTTTTAATTGGTGAAGCAATATCTTTCATTATTCCGTTGATTTAATGGGAGCATCTTCCAAATCGGATAGATTGAAGGACGTGAAGGTTAAACCTCCGGATAAAAGTGCTGCAGTTCGTTATTCAAAAACTGAAATGGAGGTGAATGATCTTGTTCCTCCTGGGGTAATTGAACAATCATCTGCCACGATCTATAGAGCTCGTCGCAAACCAAGTGTGACTGGAGCTGTTGCATCTGGGATTAGCAAAGCTGGATGGAAAATGGAGGGGAAATCTTTCAGGATTAAGAACAGGGCTAGGAAAAAGGTGGATATATTAGCTCCGATGGATACGGAAGAGTTCTTCAATGAAGATGGTTCAGAGGAGGAAACGGGAGAGGAATCGGAATCTGTCTCAGTTTGGGAGTCGGATTCTAACATCTCTATTCCTGGATCTGAAGGAAAGGAGAAGGAATTGAAGATAGGGTTGTCTGGTGACTCTAAAAAGGTAAGTTCTCATGTTGTTTCTATCCCAACTGGTAATACTGCTAATTTGATGAGAAATTGGGATGGGTTGATGATGAGTAATGAAGTTTTGAGTCCAATTTCTGAATTGAAGAATGTTATTAGTGAAATGGTTAATGTGAACCCTACCATATCGGTGATGGATGATAAAATTCAGAATAACTCTAATAGGGAAGATAATGAAGTTGTGAAGATTATAACTGATGGGGAGAAAAGGGCTAATAATAATGAAGATTTCATTCCAGGAGTTGGATTTCAATTTCTGAGTGAATTGAAGGAAGAAGGACAGGTGGGAAAGGGAGTTGAGAAGACTATGGGGAAAGATTTAGATAGTGAGAAGAATCAGAAAATGGATGTTGATATGTCAAATTTGGAAAAGAAAGAAAAGGAGATAGAAGGTAATACAGATGATGATGAGAATACTGACGAGGAAGGGGATAATGATTCAAGTGAGGATGATACTAGTGGGGATGAGGAAATTGAAATAGAAGAAGAGGTTAATGCTAAGAGTAATATGGATACAAGCTGCAATGAGACGTCAGGTACTGTTATTAATAGCATTAATTTACTTCCTTCTATTTTGGGAAATGCTATGATTAGTAATAAGGAGGAAGGAGGAATGCAGGGGAATGTGATGAACTCTTATGCTGGTGTGTTAAAAGGTAATAGACATAAGGGTAAGATTGATGCTAGATTCATTCCAGGGGAGAAAGGGGAAGAGGATGGTCCTGTTATAATTCCAATAGAGAATCTAAAGAATGCAAGTATTCCTTTTACTAATACTCTTTATGGTTATATGATTGACAAGAAGTTGGCGTTTCCTGTAATTCAGAAAGAAGTTAGAAGATTGTGGAAGAATGTGGGTTTGGAAGAGGTATTCATGAACAGCAAAGGATTTTTCTTCTTTAAATTCAGTGATGAAAAGGGGATGTTATCTGTTTTGGAGGGTAGTCCTTGGTTAATGTTTAATAATATGCCTTTATTTCTTCAACGATGGAGGCCTGGTCTGACATTAACTAAGAACAAGCATGATAAAATTCCTGTTTGGATTAAAATATTTGATTTGCCCTTGGAAGTTTGGAGTGGTGAAAACTTATGTAGAATTGCTAGTAAGATAGGTATTCCTTTGGCTTTTGATTCCTTTACTGAGGATATGTGTTTGGAACATAAAGGAAGGAATGCTTATGCTAGAATTCTTGTTGAAATGGCAGCTGGGAAGGAATGGAGAAAGAAGATTGATATAGCTACTTGGGATTTTGTCTCTAATTCTGCTGTGATTCAAAGTTTTGATGTTGAATATGCTTGGATTCCTTCTAGATGTAATCATTGTAAAGTCTATGGGCATGTGGATAAAGTTTGTGCTGCTGCTATGAATGTTGTGAAGGAGGATAATAATGGAGAAGTGAGAAATTTAAAGAACAATAAAGGGAAGGAAGTTGTTAATGGGGATGGTTTCACAGAAGTTAAATATAAAAAGGTAATGGGTAACAATGATGGTGAAGGCACTAGCAAGTCTCAAGAGGGTTATAATCAATTGAATAATATGAAGAATAATGGGAAGAATGGGATTTGGAGAAGGGGTATTTTCTCTAAAGGCAATAATGGGAATAGAGATGGAAATGGTAAAGGGCAAAATTGGAATTGGAGTAATAAAGGAGTAAGTCACTGGAATTTAGGAAAGAACAGAAATTATGAGAAGTTTGTTAATGGGCAGGATGTTATAGGTAGTCGGGGGTTGAAGGAGAATAATAAGCAGGAGGTTGTAGTTAAAAAGGATAAGAAGGCAGAGATGGGCAATTTTAGTCTTGGTAGTGAGAATATAACAGGGGAGGGATTAAGTAATAAAAACAGTTTTGAAATCTTGGGAGAGATTGAAGAGGAAGTTTTGGATAAAATGGAAGAGGATGATAAGATTGTGAAGACAGTTGCTAATCAAAATGTTGATAGTGGTGATGCTGGAATGGGTTCTAATGAAAGCAAGAATAACAAATTGATTTCTTCAATCAAGGGAGAGGGGAAGAAGAAAGGAAATGATAGTAATAAAGTGAATAAAGATAAGTTGGAGTTGGATAATAATAGAAGTAAGATGGGGAGTTCTCAGGCATTTGAGGAGGTAAATGCCAAAAATTCTATTACTTCCCAATGATGTCTGTTGGTGCTTGGAATGTTAGGGGATTGAATAAATCTGTTAAGCAGAAGGAGGTTATTGATGTTATTAGGTGTAATAACCTTGGTATTTGTGCTGTGATTGAATCTCATGTCAAAATCTTAAAGCTCAAGAGTGTTTGTGCTAAGACTTTTGGGCAGTGGGATTGGATATCTAATAATAATAGTTGTGAAGCTGGTACTAGAATAATAGTGGGGTGGAATCCTAGACTTTTTGATGTGATTCTGCTTTCTCAATCCAAACAGGTTATTCATTGTTATGTTAAATTGTGTAATTCGGATCTTGGCATGTATTTGTCTTTTATATATGCTGCTTCGAATTATATTGAAAGAAGATTACTTTGGGATAATTTGAAAAAACATAGTTTGGTTGTTAATAGGGAAGCTTGGGGTTTATTAGGTGATTTTAATGTTGCTATAAAACCTTCGGAATATTCTGAAAGCTGTTCTAGAACTCCTAAAGGAGTAGAAGATTTTGTTGATTGTTTGAGTTTTATTGAAGTGGAGGACTTGAAGTCTTATGGGTTTCAGTTTACTTGGAACAAAACTCCTATGGGTAATATGGGGCTGTTGAAGAAGCTTGATAGAGTTATGGTTAATCAAAAATTTATGTCGAACCATCCTCTTGCTCATGCTGTCTTTAAACCATACAGAAATTCGGATCATTGCCCTGCTATTTTAAATTTTCCTGGTAACAAAGTGAAGTGGAAACCTTCTTTTAGATTTGCGAATTTTATATCTGAGAAGGAGGAATTTCTTCCTTTGGTTAAGGAGGTTTGGGATAAGAATATTGATGGTTTTTTTATGTTTAAAGTGACACAAAAGTTGAAGATTCTCAAAAAACATTGCAGGGAGATGTGTAATAAATATTGGGGAGCTGGAAAAAGAATTCAGAAGTTAAGAAAGGATTTGGAGTGTAAACAACAAGATATTGACAATAATCCTTTTGATTGCAAGATTAGGGAAGAGCATGCTAATATTCTATTAGATTTTAATATTGCTTGTAACGATGAAGAAATGATTCTTGCTCAGCGTGCTAAAATCAAATGGTTACAGGATGGGGACAATAACTCTAAATTCTTTCACAAAATTGTTAAAAGCAGGGGTATCAATAATCGTATTCAGATGGTTCTGAATGAAGATGGTCGTTGGGTGAGTGGGAAGGCTATGATAGAGAAATTTGTGTCTCATTTTAATAAGTTTTTGGGTTGTAAGGATGATACTGATCTGTCGGGCTTAAATGATGAGTTTTTTCCTAAAAAATTGGACAGTAGGGTGGCTGTTGATATGATTAGAGTGGTTACTGATGAAGAAATTAAATTGGCGATGTTTGACATAGATGACAATCGTGCCCCTGGGCCTGATGGGTATTCTTCAAAATTTTTTAAAAGTTCTTGGAGTATTGTTGGTCCAGATGTTTGTAAGGCTGTGAGAGAATTTTTTTGGACTGGTAAATTGTTGAATGGGATTAATGCCACGAGAATTGTTCTGGTCCCTAAAGTTGAGGTTCCGAGGAAAGTGTCTGATTTTAGACCTATAGCTTGCTGTAACACTTTTTATAAGTGTATCAGTAAGATTATAGTGAATAGAATTAGAAATTGTTTGGGTGATATTGTAAGTAATAACCAATCAGCTTTTATTCCTGGTAGATCTATTTTGGACAATATTCTTCTTGCTCAGGAGTTGATGGTGGGGTACAAAAAAAAGAGAGGTACCCCTAAATGTACGATAAAGATTGATATACAAAAGGCTTATGATACGGTGGATTGGGATTTTCTTAATAGAGTTCTGCAGGGATTTGGGTTTCATCCAGTCATGGTTAAATGGATTATGGCTTGTGTTTCTTCCCCGTGGTTCATGCTCAATTTTAATGGTGAAGATCATGGGTATTTTGAAGGAAAGCGTGGGCTTAGGCAGGGAGATCCTTTATCTCCTTACCTATTTACTATAGTTATGGAGGTTTTCAATATTATTATGGGTAAGCTTATTGAAGATTCTTTGAATTTTAAGTTCCATAGTAAGTGTTTGAGCCTCAAAATTTCCCATTTATGTTTTGCTGATGATTTGTTAATTTTTTCTTATGGTAATGGGAATTCGGCCAGAATTATAAGGAATGCCCTTGATGATTTCAATAAGATTTCAGGGCTGAAGGTTAGTATGGAAAAAAGTCAGATTTATTTCAGTTGTGTTAAGCCTAATATGAGAAGGATTATTTTGGGTATTCTTCCTTATGAAGTTGGGAAATTTCCGTTTAAATATTTGGGGGTTCCTATGTGTGTTACTAAATTGTTTGATAGAGATTGTAAAAAGTTGATTGAAAAGATTAAGTTGAGAATTTTCAATTGGAAGTGTAAAACCTTATCTTTTGCTGGCAGATTGCAACTCATTAATTCGGTCTTAACTTCTATTCATGTTTATTGGGCTTCTATTTTTAAAATTCCAATTGCTACTATTAATGAGATTGAGAAGATGTGCAGGAGTTTTTTATGGGCTAATGGTGAGATAGTCAAAGGTAAAGCTAAAGTTAAGTGGCTTGAAATTTGCAAACCTAAGGAGTATGGTGGGCTGGGAATAAAGAATTTGAGGAAATGGAATGATGCTTTACTTGCTAAACATGTTTGGAATGTGGTTAATAACAAAAATTCCCTGTGGGTGCAGTGGGTGAGAATCAATTATATAGGCAGCAGGAATTTTTGGGATATTCTGCAGAAAAAGAGTATGAACTGGACATGGAAGAGATTTTTGGAGATAAGGAATACTGTTAGGCCTCATGTTATTTCATGTGTGGGTAATGGGAGGAACACTTCTTTATGGCATGATTGGTGGCATCCAATAGGTATTCTTTGTACTATTATCCCTAGGAGAGAGTGGATTAGTAATGGTCTTAGTGATTCTGCTTTAGTTTGTGATGTTCTTGAGTTTGATTCTTATTCATGGCCGGTTGAATGGGTTGATAAGTTCCCTGGATTGACTGAAGCTCCTATGTTTTGTATTGATTCTAATTTGAATGATGTTGTTGGATGGAGGGATAAGGGAGGTATATGCAGAAAATTCTCATGCAAACAGGTGTGGAATGATTTGAATAATTTTGGGGATATTGTGCCTTGGTTTGATCTTGTTTGGTATAATAATTGCATTCCTCGCAACTCTTTTATTTTATGGTTGGCTATCCTGAACAGATTAAAAACTCAGGATAGGGTTAGAGGATGGGAATTGGCTGGTAATTTGCTGTGTCCTTTTTGTGATAATGTGCCTGATTCGCATAGCCATTTATTCTTTAATTGTGAGTATTCCTCTAGAATTTGGAAATATTTCTGCAGTAAAGTGGGGCTAAATTTGAGAACGGTTGAATGGAATGATCTTATTTTAATGTTGAGCAGAATGCTTAAACTGAAGACAGGTGAGAATTTGATCATTAAATGTATGATTGCTAGCTGTGTGTCTAATATTTGGAGAGAGAGAGAAACGCTAGACTTTTTGGTTCTAGCAGAATATCAGTTGAGGGGGTTATAGCTAGTATTGAGAATGAGATTCGTTTGAAGCTGATGGGATTAAGGAAAAGAGTTAAAATGATCAATAATAAGGTTTGTTTGATCTGGGGTATTTCGGGAATTGAGAATGTTGAATAATGGAGATCATTTTCTGGTTTTGGTGGTTGGTTATGGTTTTGGGTTTGGCAGTGGTGGCAGTTAAATAAGGATGATGTTATTAATGGTATATGGTGGGGGTATTTTGGGAATAAAAATATGCACAAAGGAATTGACGGAATATGTCACTGGTTGGAGAGTTTACTCTTAAATCATGTGACTTGTACCTATGGGATTTGCTGTTTGGATATGATCTTAATTGAGATTACCCAAATAGAGAATCCTAGACATGTGATTGATGCCATGTCTAGTATGAAACTTAATCTGATTCACTAGTGTTTTGGTGTTATTTTTTTGTGTTTCTCTTTGAGTTTGTGGTGCAGAAAGGCGAAGCTAAGGTTGGTGGTGGGCAATAGCTGTGGAGAGATTATGGATTCCCTGATGAGGACTTTGAAGGTTGTAAAAGACAAGGATTGCGACAGGAGCTTTGGGACTAATTGTCGTGAGGGGCTTTCCTGTTTTCTCTTTGATGTTATGTTTATTTGTGGTTTAGTTTATTGGGATTTCCTTGTTTTTTGTGGTTTGTGGGTTTTGAACTTGAGGGTTTTTTTCTTAAAGGTTAGCTTATGGACTGAGGGTTTTTTTAAGGGCCTTACCCCTTGCTTTGGTTTCTTTATCTTTTGGAGGTTTGGTTGGAGCAAGTGGGTGAAGTTACCTTTTTTCCCTCTTTCAATAAGTTTATGGGCTACCTTTAAGGATTTTAGGGTGTTTTGGGGTTGTGAGTGGTTATTGCTTCTTATTAGGAAATGGTTTGGTAGTTGGTTATGGATAGGATGGTTATATTTGTATTTTGTTTGATGTTTTGTTCCTTGTATTCTTTTATTCTTTTTAATAAAGTTTGCTGAGCTTTGGCTCTTTCAAAAAAAAAAAAAAAAACATGCCTCTAAACTTGTCCTTAAGCTTAGAAACTAATTAGGGATCTAGCCTAGGAGTGTTTAAACATCAAAACACAATGATTTAAGGGACAAAAGAGAGTTTACGGCCCAAGCACAAGCTTAGGCCGTAAACACCTCAAAATCATGTTAAAAGGCCCCAAAAACACTCCTAAACCACCCTTAGGCTTCATACATAATTTAGGGACTTGGTATTTTGGGTTTAGATCACTAAAACACATCAAAATGAAGGAAAAAAATGAGTTTACGGCCCAAGCACATGCTTAGGCCGTAAACTCCCCAAACATGCCCAAAATGTTGGTTTTTGTCCCCCAAATGGCCTTAGACTATTTCTATAAAATGCTAGGAAGGATTTAAGGACTTAAACTCAATGAAATGAGGCTTGACTTGGAGTTTACGGCCCAAGAATATATCTAGGCCGTAAACTCCCCAAAACCCACTCAAATGATGGTTTTAATCCTCCAAAATAGCATCATACTTCATTAGAAATCACTAGAAAGGCATTAGGGGCTTTAAAATTCACAAAAGCCAAGGTATGAGAGTTTACGGCCGTAAACTCCCATGGGAGTGTTCATAGGCCGTAAACTCCAATATAATGCCCTTAGAAGCCTCAAATCCACTCATGCCTTTTATGAAAAGTCCTTAGAAAAATCCCATGAGCAAGCTAGAAGCATTAAACACCCAAGAATATGACCTTGGGAGTTTACAGCCGTAAACCCCCTTGGGTTAGGCCGTAAACTCCAAAATGGTCCATATTAATGCTTTAAACCCATTCACACACTTGATATATGAGTTTAGCAAAGTTCCACAACTGATAGGAGACCCGTAGCACCCTTAAACGCTACCCGGGACCCCAAACACTTAACCAAAAGTGTTTTCCACTCCTTTGAGCGCGTATATTTGTGTAATTAGCATTAAATATACTAATTGTATGTGAACATATGTTATCATATGTTAAATAGGTGATTGAGTGTGGTCGAGTCCTTACGTGGCACCAAACGCCCAAACAACACTCTCGTCGGAACTACTTACACCAGGTGAGTTCATACCCCTAAATGAACCTTTTTAAAGGCTTTTAAATGTTTTATAGGGGGGGAATACATGTTAAACATGCCAGTTATCAGGTCAATTACCTGTGATTGATAACCCGCATGCACAAGATTTTACCACTTTACACTGTTTTACCGAGTGGGACACTATAATGAGTTTTACTTATTTCATAACTTTTACTTATACTGGTTTATCCAAATTCATTTTAAATTGGTTTATGAAAGATCCTCTAAGGTTTTTTAAACATATGTTACAAAAGAATACAATTTGTGAATTTCTCTGTACATAAAGGCCTTTCATTGAAGATTTCCCTTTTAGACGTATACTTTTACTTGTTAAATACTGCTGCTTCGCTTATACTTATTTTATACTCTGACTCGGTAACACTTTCACTTATACCTATAGTCGCTTATACTTGATGACGCTTATACTTATTCACGCTCTTACTTAGTAATATCGACTCTACACCACTTAGACTTGATATCGACTCTACTTCACTTATACTGGTTACCTACTCTACTTCGCTTATACTTGATATGCTCTCGCTTCACTTACTGTCGCCTCTACTTCTTGATACGCTTATACTTGTTCGACACTTATACTTCACTTGCGACCGCTCCTACTTCACTCGTTAGACACTCCTACTTCACAAGAATCACTTATACTTGATACACTTACACTTTACGATTTTGTTACTCCACACTGTATGAATTCACACCACGATGATATGTCTTCAATTATTACACACCCATCCGTAGTTAGATGTACGTCCGTGCTTATATAGATACATATAAGTAACGATTGAAAGACTTAGGAAGGCTCATGCGCCCTATTTCCTTTTCTTCGTTGAGATGTGGTCTGGTGGGATCGGGTGGCCGTCCGAAAGTCGTTTGGTTCATTAGTTATATACTATGTATATGAGTATGGACATACAAGAAATTCTCTAGTCAAGTCAGTTGAGAGTCTCTACCTCTATTCTACACTTACTTTAGAAACACACTACCCACTGTTTGGAAGTCTCTATGTCTAATACGTCACTTGCATCAGAAATCCACTCACATCTAGAAACACACTATCCTCTATTTGGGATGCATTTTCGGGAGGCGGCCTTCTCCGTCGTCTAGTTAGTAACCAGAGTCTCCTGTAGGGAGAGCGGACATTGTGTGTATAGGCCTATACGGGATTGACAACCCCGCACCCTGACTGCTAGCTACAGTCCACGACCTACCAAGCCAAGGGGTGACAAATGTCACATTATATAGATGCTTGTAGGGCGTCTAGAACTCTGGTCAGTATGGTTACGAGTATCCTGGGTTGCCTTATAATTCATGGCTTCAAGGTAACGGTATTTCATCAGCAATTTACACTGTATGTTGATGTCACCTTTTTCAGAGTCACACTGTTTGACCTTACAAGATGTATCTTTCAGTTGATACTGCCTGGGGTCTGTTATCTCTGTTTGACCTTACAAGATGTACCTTTCATTTGGTATCGTCTGCGGTCTGTCTTCATTGTTATGACCTTGCAAGAAGTACCTTTCATTTAGTGTCGTGTTCGGTTTGTGTTCACTGTTTTAGACCTTACCAGTTGTACCTTTCATTTGGTACCTTCTAGGGTCTGTTTCTCCATTTGTTAGACTGAACCAGGCGTGTCGTTAGTTCGATACTTTCCTGAAGTCTATGACTCTTTTGCCTTAGTCAGCAGTCCTCACTGCTGAGGCATATGTTATTCCCTGATGCCTCTGCTTTCTTTAATAATCAAATTCAGTATTTTGATACTAATAGCAATTTAGGGAAACTTCTTCTTACCACATTACACTGACCAGTCTTGGTAGAAGGCTGCTTTTATTAAAGAAAATATAGGATTTTCTGGAAAGAACACTAATACACTGAAATCACATAAACTACTGCTTTATAAAGTTATTTGACTAAATGACACTAAATACTTATGAACTCACCAGCATTTGTAAAAATGTTGATACTCGCTTTGCAAATAACTTGTATTCTCAGGTTAGCATTAGACAGGTACATCCCCGGAGCTGATGATGAAGATAGCTTAGTACCACGCTGTATTTATACTATTATTTGTATTACTTTAAAGTGTTGTAATGTAACCTTGTAAAACTATTACTATTAATGCAATGTTTTGTTGTACTTTGATTACTATAATGCATGTGTTGTGATACTTGACATGGCGTCATCCACCCCAGAACGTTTCCGCCATTCCGGTTTTGGGGTGTGACAACGCCCTTGCTACCCAATAGCATCAGAACAGAATTAACTGATGGAACATTTATGACTATATATGTACACATGATATATAACTAATATTTAAACGACCTTCGGACGGGTACTCGATATCCCACCAGACCACATCCAAATCAAGGAAAAAGAAACAGGGTGGATAGCCTTACTAAGTCTTTTAAACATTTCTTATATAACTATACAGATAGAGGCATGCAATTTATAATATAAAAGCATAAAAGAAGTTTTGTAAAACCGTTGAAAAGTCTAATAAAGAATTTCTGACTTGATGTTAGTTTATAAAACGATTCGAAAAACAGTTGACAAGACAGTTTAAGTGTAAGAAAACCTTTGTTTGATGCACAACTATAACAGATTCAAAGAAAAAAGAAACATACAGTTTGTAAGATAGTTTCTAAAAGTGTTTTAACATGTAAAAACGTTTGTGAAAACTATTTGAAGTACATATGAAAATGTTCGTTTGTTCTTGTATATGAACGTATCTCCTTGAAATAGTATTTCTAGTATGTAAAAGTTCGTGATGTTCTCGTAAAACTATACCTATTATAGTTTTCTAAAAGTGTGTCTCGTTTGTATAAAAATCCCTAGGTGAAATGCTCGCTTGTTATGAAAAGTATAATTTTTGTAGTGCCTAAGATGGACACATATATATACAGTATAAGAGAGTGCTTGATTTATACATATATAACAACATTTTTCATTTCAAAAGATATGATGTTATCGTGATATATTTTGCATAAAAAGGTTTCCCTATAATAGTTATAAATCACATATGCTTCCGTTGATAAAAAGTTTATAATAAAACTTCATATAACATACGATAATAATCGTGTGTTTTACTTGTATTCCCCCTTTAAAAGCATATAACAACATTTATAAAACCTTTAAAAGTGTGGATTATAAGGGTATGAACTCACTTGATTGATTGAAGAATGTAACAGCCCGAATCCCCAGGTATCTTCATTTCATATATTTTTGTCATTCTGTGAGGGGACTCGGCGAGTTGGTAGTCGAACTCGCCGAGTCGGGTCGCGTTTTTGAGCGGGGGTGAGGACCGTGGGAAGGCGCCAGCGTGACCGTACACACATTCGGGGAAAACTATTTTATCTTTTGTTTTGTAATCGGTTGTGACTACATTGTTACTTTGGAATCTAAACTTATTACTCATGTTTTGATGGTTATAAAAATGAAAATTTTTGGTTGGAAATTTTATGACGTTACAAAGAAAGCACGACGAAAACCGAGCAGAACTTCTACTCGAGAGAGCGGATCTCTGAAGATTCTAGGGAATCTCGGAAATCTCGGGAGCGTAAAACTTTTCGCCAGACTTTTTACCGTTGTAATACCATTGATGAGATCTTCGATTCTCGTTTAGGTCATGTTGGCAAAAATCCGCTCGATCTTGATTTCGAGTTTTTAGCTGTCTACTATTATGTCTGAAACTTCTAAAAATCATAACTTCCTCATATGAAGTCAGATTTGGGCATTCTTTTTAGGTATGCTTATGGTTTTGGGATATCTAAAACTTTCATTTAGATACCTAAGGCTAAAAATTATTATATTGAAACTTCGCGTTTTACGTTTATCAGTGTTGCCGATTTTCGCTGCGAATCTTAAATTGGTCATAACTTTTTCGTTATAACTCGGATTTTAGTGTTCTTTATATGCACGAAAACCTTGATACGATTCCTACCACTTTATTTAACCCAAATAAGATTTTAGGAAAGTTAAACTTTTACCTATATTTGGCTGGTGTTACGTTTCATTGTGTCAAAATATCGGGTTGTCACATGGCTAGGCTTCGGCGACATTGGTCTGAAGCCGAGGTCCAAATACGAAGTGCCTTGTGTTGCACCAGTGGCAGGTCCCAAGCGAGCCACCTGTCTCGCCCTTGCATCTGACACGCGTTGCTGACTCCTCGTGACGGAAGCTAGCTGTCCGCCGCGTGTCTCGCATCCTTGCTGCCATCTAACCCTCCCTCGCATGTAAGCCATATGCCTGCTTCTCCTTCTCGTCAGTCCGAAGCCTCCCCTATATAAAGGGAGGTGCGAGATCTACCGGTTTTGGTTGGAACTTCTGTCACACCCCCGAACCAGACGGCGGAAACGTCCGAGGGCTATCGTGACTCAATTGAATACCATCACAATGCATATACATGAAAGATAACATTATACATCACCAACATTTGGAATGATACAACTGGTAACGTTTACATCCATTACATTGTTCCAAAACATGACATTCTCAAAAATAACTATTTGATACTAAATTAAACCACAGCAAAACGTCTTAGAGTACAATTCATCCTCCACTTTATCTGTTACCTGAGAATACAAGTATTTTGAAAAACGTCAACATATGAAATGTTGGTGAGTTCATAAGTAATGTTTGAAATCCAATGTTTGTAATGTTTTGAGAAACACCAGAAAAAATCCGATATTTTCTGAAAATAGTAAAGTAAAAAATGTGTGAAGATCCATAGGTATGCTTGTTTGTTTCTATACTTGTAAAAATTGTTCATTTAAAATTTGTGTGCATTCTGAATCCGTATGTATTGAAATACCCTAGGAAAACCCGATGTTTTCCTAATTCGTACATTAAAACAATTGCAACGTGTAAAGTTATCGGTACCAAGCGACGTTGGATTATTGTTGAGCATGATTATTTGCTACAAACACACGTTACACAAACGACTAGTCTATAGCGATACTAACGATCCCGTAGGCGTCGTCCGTACTAATCACGTTCTCCAACCGCCCTGACTACGTGTAGTCCCACACCCGAAGTGAACGAGGACACGAAGGCCTCAGTAACTCCATTAGCCGGTTGGGGATAAAAGGTACGAGGGGTCCCAGACCCGCATCGCATGAAAATGTAGACTTTACTAGCAATACCAAAGGACCCTTGGGGACCAGTAGTATACGAGCCATTGAAAGTCCTTTTACGTTATGTTGGGTCGGTAAAACCCAATACTTCGTAAGAGAGAGGTCTTCGGGCCTTAAGATCAGGTCATTGGGCTAGCTAGGCTCAACGAACAAGATTTTTACACTTTTGGGGCCCAAAGGTGGTGCGTAGACGTCTGTGCACACTCGCATGTATAGTGACTTCCCAATCGTTATTAGTTATTGATCGTAGTGTCGTTATGTCATAGTGTCGTCGTGTTAGTAGTTTCGGATTTTTATTGGTTCGAGACCGAACCAATTCGTTTAACGACTTTTGGTGTTGTAATGTATTGTATTTTGTCGATAGTCGTGGTACCATCATTTGGTCAAATTGCATGTATTGAACTAGCCTTGAGAATTTTCTGTTTTCAGCCCCTCCTTGTTTGTAAAATTTACTTTTTCAACCCTTTATTTAAATACTTTACGGTTTGGTACTTAAATCAATTTTCTTGACATTTTAATACCAAAAATTATTGAAATAAGTATTTTCCAGCATATTTTTCATAGAAAACAGCTTAAGTCCCTGAATTTCAATTTTTCTCGGTTATAACCGTTCTTTTTCGAAAGTTTGACAATTTTGGCCCAAATTGAAATTTTTTTGCAACTTTAGTCCCTTTTAAATTTAAAAAGCATTTTAAACCTTTGAAAAGGACTTGGAACGCTTATAGTCCACTGTTTTACAGAAAAATACAGTTTTGGCCCTCCAAAACAGAAAATCTCGCATAATGGACCTCATTGGGCCTAAAATGTCATTTTTAGCCCATTAAGCTTGAAATTTATGTTTTTAATCCTCTAAATGAGTATATTTCCAGAAATTGCTTTATTGAAACTGTTTTGACATAGTTCAACCATCAGAATTCGTGATTTGTCAATTTAGGCCCTTAAAGTTTGTATTTTTCGCATTTTAAGTCCAAAAATGGTGTTTTTAGCCCAAAGAAATTGTTACTAAACCATTTAGCCATTTTTCTAGAAATAATTTGTATGTAGAAATATAATTGATGCTAGATTCTTTTAACATAAGGTATATCTCGGTTTTGAGGGGTTTTATGGCTAGATCCAACATTATAGCACACAAAAAGCACACATATAAGCATGGAATCATACAAAGCATACAAAATACATATAGATCTACACTTTCACTTGTATTCCCCCCCTCCCCCCCCCCCCCCCCAAAAAAAAAACTCATGAAAACCGGAAATAGGGGGTATGAAGCTCACCTTGTTTGAAGCTTTCGGTTTTTGGAAGAAAAGATGGAAGAAAATGAAGTGATTTTCGGCCTTAGCACCTTTCCTTGGTAGATCTCGAGTTTGGTGACTTCTAAGGTGCATGATCACAAGTTGGAATAGATTTAGAAGAGGTTTTTGATGGAGTAGAGTAGCTAGATCATGGATATAAGTAAATTCTTACTTCAAATGATGATTAACTTGCAAGATCCTCTTGAAAGCTCCTAAATTTCGAGATTCTTGGAGTGGGGAGGAAGGAGTGTTCTTGAGTGATCTAGAGAGAATGGGATGGATTTTTGTGAGTGTGTGTGTGTTGTGTTCGGCCGAGAGTGAGAGGGAGGAGAGAAGAGAGTGATTTTTGAAGTGATATGCATGGAAGAATGAGATGAGTTACATGGATATCCAATAGGTAATAATGATGTGGCACACAAGTCAACTCTTCCATCCTCTTGGGCTTGTGCTTTGGGCCGAGATTTTTGGAAGGAAAAGGGAGAATTTGGGCCTTTGCCCCTAAGCCCACTATTAGAGTTAATCTTGGGTATGTTTTAAGTCTAAAGAAATGTGGTAGGATTTTTATATTTTTATTGGACTAGTTTAGGTTATTCATGTATCAAGGCTTTTAATTCGTTTCATTCTAGGTCCAACATAGCCCAAAAATGTTAAAACAAATAGATGTGGGTCCAATTAGAGTCCATTTAAGAGTTCTAAACCCAAGATAGTCAAATTGGAAGTTTATTGGTCTATTAGGCCCAATAAGGAAGTTCTAGTCCAAAGTGGACCTAAGTAAGAACTTCTAGGGTTTCCAATTGCTTGTTGACCATTTGAAATGATCGTATGGTGTATTTGATTGAAATTTTGTTGTTACAATCATGGGTGTTACACATGTTCTTAAGCTTTTGATTCACTTTAGCTTGAGTGTATAGTTTACAAGACACAAAATTTCCAGTTGTGACATCATCCCCCTGTTAGAGGGAATTTCGTCCCGAAATTCTGTTTGAAAGCTAGATTTGAGAATGCTAGAATAGGTGAGGGTACTTTTGACTCATCTGATCTTCGCGTTCCCAAGTGAATTCTGGTCCATGCTTTGCGTTCCACCATACCTTCACGATTGGGATGCGGCTCTGTTTAGTACACTTCACCTCCCTGTCCATGATTTCGATTGGTTCTTCGACGAACAGGAGATTCTCATTGATTTCGATTTCGTCACGAAGAATGACAAGGGTTTCGTCTGATAGGAACTTCTTTAGGTTAGAGACATGAAACACGGGGTGTACACCGTTTAGCTCTATGGGTAGTTGCAGTCTATATGCTACTGGACCAATTTGGGCGACGATTTCGAAAGGTCCAATGTATCGCGGATTTAGTTTTCCCCGCTTCCCAAAACGAATGACTCCTTTCCAGGGCGAGACTTTCAACAGTACTCGATCACCGACCTGAAATTCTAAGGGCTTTCGGCGTTTATCAGCGTAGCTCTTTTATCGGTCACGCGATGCTTGCAATCGAGCTCTGATTTGAATGATCTTTTCCGTGGTTTCACGGATGATCTCCGGTCCCGTTAGTGCTTCGTCCGATGTGTGTGTTTTTGCTAGTTGGGTGTCACCTACTTCAACCCAACATAATGGTGATCTACATTTACACCCGTACAGTGCTTCGAAAGGAGCCACCTTGATGCTCGAATGGTAACTATTGTTGTATGAGAACTCGATTAAGGGTATGTGGGTATCCCAAGACTTTCCAAAGTCTATGACGCATGCGCAGAGCATATCTTCGAGCGTTTAGATGGTTCGCTCGCTTTGACCATCCGTTTGTGGATGATAAGCGGTGCTCATATTGAGGTTTGTTCCCATCACCTTATGGAGTGATTGCCAAAATCGGGACGTGAACCTACTGTCCCTATCCGAGATGATAGATGTTGGTATTCTGTGAAGTCTCACGATCTCTCGAATGTATAAACGCATCAATCTCTCCATCTTGTACGATTCTTTGATTGGCAGGAAATGGGCAGATTTCGTCAGTCGATCAATTATTACCCATATGGTGTCTAATCCATCCGACGTTTTGGGTAGCTTGGTCACGAAATCCATAGAAATCCCTTCCCATTTCCACTCAGGGATTGCCAGTTGTTGTAACAATCCTGAGGGTTTTTGATATTCCACCTTTACTTTGGTGCACGTAAGGCACTTACTGACGTAGGTCGCGATTTCCGCCTTCATGTTAGGCCACCAATAGTGTTGTTTAATATCCAAATACATCTTATCGGAACCGGGATGAATGGAGTATCGCGTCTTGTGGGCTTCCTTCATGACAACATCTCTAAACCCTCCAAATTTAGGAACTCAAATACGGTTCATGAAATAGTATACTCCATTCTCCTTTGTCTCCAGGTTCTTTTCCATTCTGCGCAATGCTTCACTTGCTCTATTTTCCGTCTTCATGGCCTCTGACTGGGCTACCGCAATTTGAGTGGCCAGGTGCGATTGAACGGTTATCGAGAGAGTTTTCGTACAATGATTAGAGTACTCCTTCCGACTTAAGGCATCAGCTACCACGTTGGCCTTGCCTGGGTGGTACTTAATCTCACACTCATAATCGTTTAACAATTCAACCCATCTTCGTTGCCTCATGTTCAACTCCTTTTGGTTTAAGATGTGTTGGAGACTCTTGTGATCCGTGAAGACGGTGCACTTTGTACCGTAAAGGTAATGCCTCCAAATCTTTAGGGCAAAGACTACAGCTCCCAACTCTAGGTCATGGGTCGTGTAGTTTACTTCATGCATCTTTAGCTGGCGGGAAGCGTAGGCGATCACTCTCCCACGTTGCATGAGAACGCAACCTAAGTCCTGATTTGACGCGTCGCAGTAGACTACAAAATCTTCCGTTCCTTCAGGCAGAGATAGTACAGGTGCGCTACAGAGAGCTTGTTTCAAGGTTCGAAACGCAATCTCTTGTTTGTCTGCCCATTTGAATGGTACGCCCTTTTGCGTAAGCGAGGTAAGTGGCTTGGCGATCTTAGAGAAGTTTTGAATGAATCTCCTATAGTAGCCTGCTAATCCCAAGAATTGACGAATTTCTGTGGGTGTTGTCGGGATTGCCCATCCTTCTACAGCCTGGACTTTAGAGGGATCCACATGGATTCCATCTTGGCTGACTACATGACCTAGGAAGTTCACACTTCGCAGCCAGAACTCACACTTAGAGAGTTTGGCGTAAAGTTTTTCTGATCGCAGAGTTTCTAAGACTTGTCGGAGATGTTGGCCATGTTCTTCCTTGCTTCAAGAATAGATGAGGATGTCATTGATAAAAACAATGACAAAGTTGTCGAGGAACGGTCGGCAGATTCGATTCATTAGGTCCATAAATGCGGCAGGGGCATTTGTTAGACCAAAGGGCATTACGACAAATTCATAATGTCCATAGCGAGTTCGGAAAGCGGTTTTTGGAATATCCTCTTCCCGGACTTTGAGTTGGTGGTATCCGGACCGTAGATCTATTTTAGAAAAATAACTAGCTCCTTGGAGCTGGTCAAATAGGTCATCGATTCGTGGGAGTGGGTAGCGGTTCTTGATTGTGAGTTTATTTAATTCTCTGTAATCGATGCACATTCTAAAAGATCCGTCTTTCTTTTTGACAAAGAGCACCGGAGCTCCCCATGGCGAGTAACTAGGTCGAATAAATCCCTTGTCCAAATGTTCGTTGAGTTGACTGGATAATTCCTGCATCTCAGCAGGAGCCAGCCGGTAGGGTGATTTAGCGAGAGGAGTTGCTCCTGGAATAAGGTCGATTCGAAACTCGACCTGTCTTTCTGGGGGTACTCCCGGAAGATCTTCAGGAAACACGTCCGGAAATTCACATGCTACGGGAATGTCTCGAACGTTAATCTCCTCCTTGGTTTTATCCACCACGTGAGCCAGAAACGCCAGATTGTTCCTTCTTAGATATTTCTGTGCCTTGATGCACGAAACGAGGCGAAGGTTCATGCTAGATTTGTCTCCGTAAATTACTAGGGTTTCGTGATTTGGGAGACGAAGACGAACGGCCTTCTCATGGCACATAATTTCGGCATGGTAGGGGCTTAACCAGTCCATGCCGATGATCACATCAAAACTCCTAATTGACACTGGCATTAGATCTATTCGAAAGACGTGTTGGTTAAGAGTTAGGGTACATCCGGTGTAGATTTCCCCAGTGGATTCGGTTTTCCCATTGGCCATTTCCACCGTATAGGTTTCATTTAGCTTTTGGGGTAGTTGTTTTAATAAATGTTTAAACTTATTGCTTACGAAGCTTCGCTCCGCTCCGGTGTTAAATAAGATGCATGCATAAGCATGGTTTAAGGGAAACGTACCGGTAACAACAGAGGGGTCTTGAATGGCCTCACTCTGACCCATGGTCAACATCCTTCCTGTTCCTCCATTTCTTAAATTGCTGTTGTTAGGACAGTCTCGGCGGATGTGTCCAGTCTTCCCACATCCGAAGCAGGTGTGGCTAGGCCCTGCGTTATTGCCGCTGGCATGGGTGTTGTTGTTATTGCGAGGGATGTTGATGTTGGTTCCTTGATTTTGGTTCTGGGGAGGGTAAGTCTTGCAGTACTTTGCAGTGTGTCCCCTTCGGTTGCAACTGGTGCACTGAAAATCCTTGCATTCTCCATAGTGATGGAAACCGCACTTGTTGCATTTGGGAAAATTACCGGAATAAGGTTTGGAAGCATTTGAAGTGGCTGAGGTTGGAGCATGTGGTGCGGCTGGAACCGGTGCGGTAACAGCATTAACCGCCACTGTCTGCTGCTTCTTGGAGGTGTCGGGGCCCTGGCGCCCCTTCCTCTTATTGTTCTTTCCCCTCTTGCCATCACCTTCCTTCGTCTTCTCAGTTTCCACCGGTTTCTCTCCCTTCTTGTTGTTATGGTCATACAACCTTTTTGCCAATCTTTCCGCACTGTCGAATGTTTCGGGGTTTGCAGCTATCACATTCCCTTGAACTAGTGATGTGAGTCCCTAGACGAATCGCTCAATCTTCTTTCCTTCCAGGGTGATCATACCCGGGCACAGCAGAGATAGTTCGCTAAATCTCGATATGTAGGCATCGATATTCGCGTTCTGCACAGTGAGGTTCCATAGCTCTTGCTCCATCTTCTGTATTTCGCCTCGTGGGCAGTACTCAGCCATCAAAATTTCTTTCATCTCTGTCCACGGCATAGAGTTGGCTACAAGGAGCGTCATGGATTCTACATGTCCGTTCCACCAGGTGAGTGCTTGATCCACAAAAGTGCAGGCCGCGAACTTCACCTTCATGTGCTCAGGGCAGTCGCATATCTCGAATACCGACTCCACCTTTTTGATCCATCGCTTCAGAGTGATCACTCCTCCCGTGCCATTAAAAGTTCGTGGTTTGGCGTTTGTGAAGTCCTTGTAGGTACATGTCTTGGTGGGTCCTTGATTCATTCCGTTGTTCGAACTTCCGGCTCCTCCATTGTTCCCTTGTTGAATTTGCGCAATCGCTGCAGTGACTGCAGCAGATACAGCTGCCTGGAAAGCGGCTGAGTCAACTTCAGGTGGGGTTGGTCTTGGGTTTCCGTGAGCTGGTCGGGGAGGCATCTTTCTGTCACAATACGGAAAGATGTTGAGGGTATGTTGTTTCTGTGAGGTCGTGATCCTACTGACTAGGTGCATGGTACGAACTTAAACACTACTACCATTGACCGATCAATAATAATTTTTCAACACATAGCAATTTGTAATATCGTAATAAAACACGTAAAAATTTATTAATATTATCCGCATTTGATACATGAAAATTTTGCTCGTAAGAGCATACATGAGTGATACTAGTTCGACAGCATAACGACTCTATGAGTAGTGTAGTCACTTAAACATAGAGTCGGAGTACATAGCATATTTCCTAACGACCTACTAAGATAAGTTTATCCCTAACCGCGATGAGTTGCACCCTACTATAACGGTGAAATCATATGCCGAAGTGCTGAGCCAACAGCTGCGCCATCTCTGTCATGTCTACAATGACCTCATCCCTCTCAAGCTCTGCTTGCATGGCTGGTGCTTCCATGGCAAACAGTTGTTGCCGTAAGTCGGCAATCACGGCTTCTGGGGGGCGATTCTCCCTCGCGGGGTTCACTGGTGGGGCGTGGGGATCCTGTTGCACTACGCTAACAGGAGGTGCGACGTGACCCATGTCCGGGGCCTGATCCTCCTTCATGTCATCATCGGTCTCCTCGAACTCGTAGTCGGTGTCCATGTACTCGTCAGGTTCAACGCCGTGGACTCCCTCTTGATTCCCTCTGGTTCGTCTTCGAGTACCCCGTGTGCCCCTAGGGCTTGGAGGAACTGAATGCCCTGATGCTCTCCCTCCATGAAGACTGGGAGAAAGTATACGAATAAGCTATCACTTTCCTATGACTCTAACGCTATGGCACAAGCTAAACAGACGTTCTCTTTTCGGTGGTAGGGGTATAGTTTTAGATTCCCTAGAAATCCCGATCCCATCAGGACGTGTGTTAGTTTTACTTTGGAGAGAATGTAGTTGATCAGGCTGCATTCACTCCTTGGTATCACTAAGAACAGTTCCCGAATTAACCGAGACACTAGTATTATTTTTGTTTGGTTCGGCGTTATGTTCCTATTCCTAGTGCAAGCAAGGGTATTTTATTTACTTGTTTTGTTCAGAGTTATGTTAGTCCCTCTTTTTGGTTTATAGTTGCATATCCATGTGTGGCTAGATATGCTAGTTCACTATAAACAAAGCTCTGATACCAACCTGTCACACCCCCGAACCAGACGGCGGAAACGTCCGAGGGCTATCGTGACTCAATTGAATACCATCACAATGCATATACATGAAACATAACATTATACATCACCAACATTTGGAATGATACAACTGGTAGCGTTTACATCCATTACATTGTTCCAAAACATGACATTCTCAAAAATAACTATTTGATACTAAATTAAACCACAGCAAAACGTCTTAGAGTACAATTCATCCTCCACTTTATCTGTTACCTGAGAATACAAGTATTTTGAAAAACGTCAACATATGAAATGTTGGTGAGTTCATAAGTAATGTTTGAAATCCAATGTTTGTAATGTTTTGAGAAACACCAGAAAATCCGATATTTTCTGAAAATAGTAAAGTCAAAAATGTGTGAAGATCCATAGGTATGCTTGTTTGTTTCTATACTTGTAAAAATTGTTCATTTAAAATTTGTGTGCATTCCAAATCCGTATGTATTGAAATACCCTAGGAAAACCCGATGTTTTCCTAATTCGTACATTGAAACAATTGCAACGTGTGAAGTTATCGGTACCAGGCGACGTTGGATTATTGTTGAGCATGATTATTTGCTACAAACACACGTTACACAAACGACTAGTCTATAGCGATACTAACGATCCCGTAGGCGTCGTCCGTACTAATCACGTTCTCCAACCGCCCTGACTACGTGTAGTCCCACACCCGAAGAGAACGAGGACACGAAGGCCTCAGTAACTCCATTAGCCGGTTGGGGATAAAAGGTACGAGGGGTCCCAGACCCGCATCGCATGAAAATGTAGACTTTACTAGCAATACCAAAGGACCCTTGGGGACCAGTAGTATACGAGCCATTGAAAGTCCTTTTACGTTATGTTGGGTCGGTAAAACCCAACACTTCGTAAGAGAGAGGTCTTCGGGCCTTAAGATCAGGTCATTGGGCTAGCTAGGCTCAACGAACAAGATTTTTACACTTTTGGGGCCCAAAGGTGGTGCGTAGACGTCTGTGCACACTCGCATGTATAGTGACTTCCCAATCGTTATTAGTTATTGATCGTAGTGTCGTTATGTCATAGTGTCGTCGTGTTAGTAGTTTCGGATTTTTATTGGTTCGAGACCGAACCAATTCGTTTAACAACGACTTTTGGTGTTGTAATGTATTGTATTTCGTCGATAGTCGTGGTACCATCATTTGGTCAAATTACATGTATTGAACTAGCCTTGAGAATTTTCTGTTTTCAGCCCCTCCTTGTTTGTAAAATTTACTTTTTCAACCCTTTATTTAAATACTTTACGGTTTGGTACTTAAATCAATTTTCTTGACATTTTAATACCAAAAATTATTGAAATAAGTATTTTCCAGCATATTCTTCATAGAAAACAGCTTAAGTCCCTGAATTTCAGTTTTTCTCGGTTGTAACCCTTCTTTTTCGAAAGTTTGACAATTTTGGCCCAAATTGAAATTTTTTTGCAACTTTAGTCCCTTTTAAATTTAAAAAGCATTTTAAACCTTTGAAAAGGACTTGGAACGCTTATAGTCCACTGTTTTACAGAAAAATACAGTTTTGGCCCTCCAAAACAGAAAATCTCGCATAATGGACCTCATTGGGCCTAAAATGTCATTTTTAGCCCATTAAGCTTGAAATTTATGTTTTTAATCCTCTAAATGAGTATATTTCCAGAAATTGCTTTATTGAAACTGTTTTGACATAGTTCAACCATCAGAATTCGTGATTTGTCAATTTAGGCCCTTAAAGTTTGTATTTTTCGCATTTTAAGTCCAAAAATGGTGTTTTTAGCCCAAAGAAATTGTTACTAAACCATTTAGCCATTTTTCTAGAAATAATTTGTATGTAGAAATATAATTGATGCTAGATTCTTTTAACATAAGGTATATCTCGGTTTTGAGGGGTTTTATGGCTAGATCCAACATTATAGCACACAAAAAGCACACATATAAGCATGGAATCATACAAAGCATACAAAATACATATAGATCTACACTTTCACTTGTATTCCCCCCCTCCCCCCCCCCAAAAAAAAAACTCATGAAAACCGGAAATAGGGGGTATGAAGCTCACCTTGTTTGAAGCTTTCGGTTTTTGGAAGAAAAGATGGAAGAAAATGAAGTGATTTTCGGCCTTAGCACCTTTCCTTGGTAGATCTCGAGTTTGGTGACTTCTAAGGTGCATGATCACAAGTTGGAATAGATTTAGAAGAGGTTTTTGATGGAGTAAAGTAGCTAGATCATGGATATAAGTAAAAACTTACCTAAAATGATGATTAACTTGCAAGATCCTCTTGAAAGCTCCTAAATTTTGAGATTCTTGGAGTGGGGAGGAAGGAGTGTTCTTGAGTGATCTAGAGAGAATGGGATGGATTTTTGTGAGTGTGTGTGTGTTGTGTTCGGCCGAGAGTGAGAGGGAGGAGAGAAGAGAGTGATTTTTGAAGTGATATGCATGGAAGAATGAGATGAGTTGCATGGATATCCAATAGGTAATAATGATGTGGCACACAAGTCAACTCTTCCATCCTCTTGGGCTTGTGCATTGGGCCGAGATTTTTGGATGGAAAAGGGAGAATTTGGGCCTTTGCCCCTAAGCCCACTATTAGAGTTAATCTTGGGTATGTTTTAAGTCTAAATAAATGTGGTAGGATTTTTATATTTTTATTGGACTAGTTTAGGTTATTCATGTATCAAGGCTTTTAATTCGTTTCATTCTTGGTCCAACATAGCCCAAAAATGTTGAAACAAATAAATGTGGGTCCAATTAGAGTCCATTTAAGAGTTCTAAACCCAAGATAGTCAAATTGGAAGTTTATTGGTCTATTAGGCCCAATAAGGAAGTTCTAGTCCAAAGTGGACCTAAGTAAGAACTTCTAGGGTTTCCAATTGCTTGTTGACCATTTGAAATGATCGTATGGTGTATTTGATTGAAATTTTGTTGTTACAATCATGGGTGTTACACATGTTCTTAAGCTTTTGATTCACTTTAGCTTGAGTGTATAGTTTACAAGACACAAAATTTCCAGTTGTGACAACTTCTCACATTTTTCACTCCTAAACCCTCTTTTAAGCTACTTAGCATCCCCCAAAGCCCCGAGATCATACCCAACACCTGAAATATGTTCCAAAGTGCCCAAAGAGCCCTAAAAATTTATCTTTTAGTTTTGAATCTCGACCCTCGCAAGGCCCGATTTTAAAGAAAGCTCCTAATTTTCATCGAAGAAAGCTAGTTATAGTAATGAAGTTCTGCCCAAATTACTATTTTAACCTACAATTTACTCACAGTGAGTTCAATATATAGGAACAATTGTATGTTATGTGTTATATGTGTTATGTGATTTTCACGTGTTCATATTTGTGCTATTATGGTAGCAAAAGTTGTACCTTTGACCATGTAATCAGTGAAAGGACTTAGATTCACGATGGTGTTGGTATGTAGCCTCTAGCCATGTCGAGCATGCCTTGTAAGAGAATGACTTCTACCCCTATGTCATTGGCAGAAGGTTAGATAGGGCTAAAAGCCTGAAATCTAACAAAATGTTTAATCAGAAAGTGTATGTCTTCTGTGCCATTTGGGTCGAAGTTTTATTGATGGATATCAAGTATTGGAAATTGATGTGTCTCCTGGATTGTATATCTTTAAATCAAATCATATATTGATATTTAAATCTTGTCACATGATTTACAAATGCCTTTGTTGTTCCTTGTTCCTCTATGCTTCTTCCATATTGAAGTATATACATGGCATAACATTATGTTGTATCTATTATTGAACTCACTAAGCATCACCGCTTACCCCTCTCAATGTTTAACAATTGCAGGTAATAAGGATCCAGTATAGACATATACTATTAGAAGATTTTGAATATATGATACTATTACTTTTGTAATTAGTGTTCATGTATGTATAAAAATAAAATATCATGGGTAGTTATGTAATATATAAGACTTTGTAATAGTCTAGATAGTCGGTTTGTAACCAGTCTTTTGAAATCAAATTATCAATGTAAAATATTAATTATGAATATGCATATAACATGTTTTGGAGTAATATGATGTAGTTTTAAGTTTTATTGAAAGTGGTTCTCTCAATCATATGAAAGTGTGGGTCTTTCAATCATGGTATCAGAGCAGTAGTTTAAGTAAACTAAATACCACAGATTGGTATATAGACTTAAACCATCTAAAGTTCAATATATGAATGGATTCATTAGGAGTATGTGGATACAAACCACAAGAAAGAATTAAGGGGAGTATTATATAATGATAAATATTAATATTTTAAAGTACTAAGCCACTAAAAAAATTTTAGAGCATTTGTTTAAGGGAACTTGAAACGGTATGGATTTCTAGGCTTAAACTTAAATTGCCAAGTAATGATGATACGTTGTGTATCTAGTATATTTTAGACTGAATACCTAAGAGCAACTCCAACCTTGATGGTATAAAAATCACTAAATTTGTGTAATTTTCACACCAAATATTTTTTCTATTCCAATCGCACACTAAAACATCCCACTAAAAGAATTTCTTTAATAAATTAATTGTAAAAGGAAAGAACAAACACACACCACCTGCTTTTTCAATCTCCGACCAGCAAAAAGAAAAGAAAGAAGATTGATTGTGGCACATTATTATATTAATTAGTACATTTATAGTCCGTGGATAGTGTCCCACCATTTTTGTGGGGTACTGTTCATTCTCACCATTTTAGTGTTGAAGATAGCAGTCGATGGGGGCTTATTTGGCCGGCAAATCATCATTTTGCCGATCCATTGGAGTTGGTCTAAATGGATGCAAGCACTAGAATATTTTGGATATATTCCTTATATTCTATTATGTGCTAAATGATAAATAAATGTAGCATGCCTTAGGTTGCTTACCTATGTTGCTATTTTTTAAAAAGTTTAAGGTATGTTACCGACCATGGTTTGGAAGAGGAAATTTTATGAATTCCAGATTCTAAGAGTTTCCGTATTAGAATTCACATGAAATTTTCGAAGTGATAAGGAGACTTACGAGAGTTGACATCAATAAACAGTCAAAGGATATCGTAAAATAAAATATATCAAGTGATACCAAAAATAGTATATTAATACCTATAGAGTGGTATTGTACATTCAAACTATGTTTGATGAAATAATAACACCTTTGGAGGAATGTTGTGTGCTCAAAGTACATTCGGATGAGATGAAGTTTTGGTGTAATCCATGAAGTTGTTCCACCACTTACCAAATTAAAGTAGTGATTGCTTACAGAGTTAGAAGAACTGAAGATGGTGATAAATACTTCAATGATATCGAGACTGATCTTGTGTAATC
The DNA here is from genome assembly GCF_052625555.1 of Lactuca saligna. Classification (NCBI taxonomy): domain Eukaryota; kingdom Viridiplantae; phylum Streptophyta; class Magnoliopsida; order Asterales; family Asteraceae; genus Lactuca; species Lactuca saligna. The sequence continues at coordinate 119,712,424 of NC_136425.1, forward strand.
TTTAGAAGAATTCAACGAAGATAAAAGGAAATGCTAACAATGTTTTTAGACACAATAGGCCAAGACCTTGCCTAACATTGTGATGTAGTATGCAGTTCGACTAGTATGATAAAAGTTAATATGTAACCCTATGCAAGATTCATGATTAGGATGGTGAAATAGGTTATGTGGTTGTGAAAAGGGTGAGTGCCTTACTTGTGAGAGTAAGGTAGAGTACTTAGTTAAAGAAGATATACATTCACAATATTGTATGAGAAGAGATGTTGTAGTTACGAATGAAAGAGAACCAAGTTGAAGCTAGTAGAACATATTGAGATGCAACTATAATGTGGACTTCTTTCGCTAGACTCCTATGAATAAGACTTAAAAGATACAACCATGAGAAGAAGCCTCACTCATATAAAGGAATGACAATGTCATATAAGGATAATGAAATAAATAAATATGCATGATGACTTGCATGAGTTATAAGATGATACAGGTAGTTGGAAACCGTTTGTCTCCATACTGCAAGAATAAATTTTGGTCTAGTGTGTCTTACAGAGTCGACACTACCCAAGAAAGAATTTATATGAAGAAGTTGAAAGTGAAATTCCTATCAACCTAAGAAAAATACTAGGATATGCTAGATCGAGCTTATGCATAAAAAGAATTCTAGAAGGTGAATTTAAGAAATCCAAGATATGTTTGATAGAAACATAAAATCCCTAGTTGAGTCTAGGAGAACTTTTTGTATGTACTTGTTTGAACACACTCAGATGTGAAAAGTTTCATTGTGAAAACCTTTGATTGGTGACTTGGAAAACTGCAAGATAATACTTGGGATGTGTACGAGTAGGTGTGAATAGTAGTAGAGGCGTATACCACTCGAAGCACAGGACTCACACTTGGATCGTGGAAAGTCACAAGGTTACCAAGAAGCTATAAATTGATTTCGTTTTTGTTCGACTATGTCATTTAATTCGTTTTGGTGATGACTAAGATGATGATTTTCGTTTAGACCTTAGTGGTCATAAAGAATTGAGTCCAATTAATATAAATCTGCGAAGTGAGTCAAATAATTCAAAGAACCATGTTTTGGTAGCGACAAACCTTCAGTCGGATGATTGAAGAAGGAGATGCTCGAGGTAGTTGATAAAAGTATAACAACCTTCATTAAAGGATTAAGCAACCATTAGCTAGAAATGCTACTAGTTATGAATATACTATTTCACATTAGAACATAAAGGAAGGCTTCTTCTATGATAGTGATTGAATAATAGAAATAAGAGTACGGTTCATTTTCTGTCTTCTGCATTACCAAATAAAAGGTTTTAGAATATGACCATTCAAGTTGTTGTTGTAGCAAAGTGAAGACCTTATCTTGGGTTGAGTTTATAACCTAAATTCATGAAGAAGTAAGAGTCTGCAATGAGAAATTGATTTTTATTTACTCAAAGATTATGACCGAAAGCCCAATAGAGAATGAAGAACAAGTGCATATTTGAGCACTACCATCAAATAAGAAGTTTGAAGAATTTGACAATCATTTAGTTAAAGGTCATACATTTCAGGTTACCATAGAGGAGTCACACGAGGACCCGAATATTGTGACTGATTTGGTTCTCGTCAAGTCTAGACCTGCTGATATCTTATTTGATTTTGATGCCTCAGATTCTTTTGTGTCTCATGAATTGAGCATTCTTTTCAAATTTCTTGTCATACATTCTCCCGATCATTTCATGTAGATACTGTGGGAATTGTATCATTACTTGCTGAGAAATTCTATAGATATTGCGTCATAAAAATTAAAGGTTATAGTTTTCTTGCTAACTTGATTCCTATCTCCTTGACCAATTTTGATATTAATCTCGACATGGATTGATCATTAAAGAACTACGTAGAACTCTTGTGTTACGAAAAGATGGTATGCACCCCTATCGAAAGGAAGGATTCTATTTTATTTCTTCAGTAAACAAAGACGTAATCTATTTCCTAAAAACTCATAAACTTATGTTGAAGGAGTATTCTACTTATCTATACAGTTGATATCTCAAAAGAGGAGAAGAACATTGTAAATGATGTTCCCGTTGTTAAAGAATATCCTGATGTTTTCCCTGATGATTTGGCTGGACTTCCCCCAGATAGGAAAATAGAAATGTGAACTGACTTTATGTCTACTGCTGATCTAATTACCAAACACTACTGGACAGAATGTTAGCATTTGGGTAATTGTTGATCGGCTGACTAAGATTGCACATTTTCTTGCCATACATGAAATAGATCCAATAGAGAAATACGCAGAAGTATACTTGGATAAAACTGTTGTGAGACATAGTGTGCCGCTAAAGATTTATTTTTGATCGTGATTGTAGCTTCACTTCTCATTGTTGGGCAAGTATGCAATGTGAATTGGGATCTCATGTTACTCTTAGCACAACTTATCATCCCTAGACAGATGGTCAGAAGAAGAGAAGAATCCAAACAGTAGAAAATATATTGAAGGTATATAAGCACTATATGAGTGTAAATGTTATACTCCATTATGTTGGCATAAAATAGGATAGAAAGTCCTTAGTGACCCTGAATTGATTCAAGATACCACAGACAAGATTCAAATTGTACGAGAAAGAATGAAAGAGGCTCAGGATCGACAAAAGTCTTATGTAGAAAGTAGGAGACGATCCATAGAATTCTAGGTGGGTGATTTTGTAATGCTGAAGGTAACCCCTTAGAAAGGAATTATGCGATTTGGGAACTATGGGAAACGAAGTCCCAAATTTGTATGACCTTTCAAAATCATCCAGAGAATTGGTAAGCAAGCATATCGCTTGGAATTTCTAGAATATTTGGCAGGTATGCATGATGTGTTTCATGTGAGTTATGTGCATAAATGTTTAAGCATATATGATGAAATAGTTGCGTTATCTGAGGTGAAAGTAGATAATAAGTTAACTTATGTACAAGAGCCTAAAGAGATCGTAAACAAAAGAACGACAATTCTACGTAATAAAGAAGTGGAGTTAGTGCTTGTCAAGTGGAAACACCATCGAGGCCCAAGTTATACTTGAGAAAATAAGAATGAGATAAGAGCAAAATATCCCCATTTGTTTTAATCGCTGTAATTTCAGGGACGAAATCCTCAAAAGGATGAGGTATTTATAACATACACGTTTAGTTATCGTGTTTTGGAATAAATAATATTATGAAATATTATATGATATTGAGTGTTGAGTTCTAATAGATAGTTTTTACTAGAAATGAAGTAAAACTATGTTTAGAATCACTAAGGAAATATTTGAAGTCTTATGAGATTCCAATCAAATGTCAAATATTGAAATTTAACGAAAATATAAAAGTTGAAATAAGTATAATCTTATAATTGAAAGTTGTAAAAAATCTCGTTAGAAACATTTAGGCGAAAACCTCATCGAAATCCAAGTTATAAAGAAGTTGTTATGACCAAACGAAGATCCACGACAAAACCGCAAACACTATTTACCGTAAAAAGTGAGTTTTAGATGAACTACTTTTTAGCATTAGTGATCTAGATGAAAGTTGTAGTATTCATTAAACCGAGAACTTTTATAAAAAGAACGTCCAAATCAGACTTCGTATGGGGAAGTTATGATTTTTCTAGGTTTCGGTATAGCAGTAGGCGGCTAAAACCTCGAAATAAAGATCGAGTGATTTTTAGCTGACACAACCTTCATGAGAATCGAAGGCCTCATTAATAATAGTACAACGGTAAAAAGAAAGACGGAAATGGACATCAGATGAAGAAGTTATCAACTTTTAATGGATTTTCCTATCCCGGTCTGTTAAGAATAATAATATTAAAAATAAAGTTAAAATTAGCCGACAGAGTCTAAATAAAAGTTGTAGACAATAATTTCACCAACACATATATCTAAAGAACATCCAAAACGGATCTCGTATGGGAAAGTTATGGAGTTTTGAAGTTTGGGACACAAACACTGAGAAAAATCCCAAAATTCGAGAAATTTCACATGGCCAGGCTTCAGCCATGTCACCCTCGCTCGCAGTGTGTCGCATGTCCGAATCGTTTCTAGTCTGAATCCAGCATCCAATCAAGAAGCATCGCGTGTTGCACCGATGGCAAGTCTGAAGCGAGCTACCTAACTCGCCCTCACGTCTGACGCGTGTTGTTGACTCCTCGCAACCGAAGCCAGCTGTCCAACACGTGTCTCGTATCGCTGCTGCCATCTGGCCCTCCCTCGCATGCGAGCCACATGTCTACTTCTCATTCTCTTTGGTCCGAAGCCGCCCCTATATAAAGGGACGTGCGAGATCTCCCGGTTTTGGTTGGAAATTCTCACATTTTTCACTCCTAAACCTTCTTTTAAGCTACTTAGCATCTGTCACACCCCCAAACTAAGGATGGCGGAAACGTCCGGGGGTCGAGGACTTCATGTACAGTATCATAACCACAATTTCAATAGTAATTTAAGCAAATACAACCAACATATATATAATTGAAAAAAGTTACATCACTTATATGAATTACATGTTTCAAAGTCAATTACAATATGTTGACAAAATATGAAAAGTTCGACGCCTTAACGTCCCATCCTCAAAAGCACTTGGTTACTTGTTTAGTGATTTTGCTGAGAAAACAAGTTGTTTAGTGATTTCCCTAAATTGCTATCATTATCAAAATACTGAATTTGATTATTGAGGAAAGCAACGACATCAGGGAATATCATATGCCTCAGCAGTGAGGACTGCTGACTAAGGCAAAGAACCATAGACTCCAGGAAAGTATCAAACATACGACACGCCTAGTTCAGTCTAACAAGTGGAGACACAGACCCCAGAAGGTACCAAATGAAAAGTACATCTCGCAAGGTTAAAACAGTGAAGACAGACCATAGACGATACCAAATGAAGGGTACATCTCGCAAGGTCAAAACAGTGAAGACAGACCGCAGACGATACCAAATGAAGGGTACATCTCGCAAGGTCAAAACAGTGAAGACAGACCGCAGACGATACCAAATGAAGGGTACATCTCGCAAGGTCAAAACACTGAAGACAGACCGCAGACGATACCAAATGAAGGGTACATCTCGCAAGGTCAAAACAGTGACTACAGACCGCAGACAGTATCACATGAAAGACACGTCTAGAAAGGTCAAACAGTGTGACTCTGAAAAAGGTGACATCAGCATACAGTGTAAATTGCTGACGAAATAACGTTACCTTAAAGCCATGAATTATAAGGCAACCCAGGATACTCGTAACCATACTGACTAGAGTACTAGACGCCCTACAAGCATCTATATATTGTGACATTTGTCACCCCTTGGCTTGGTAGGCCGTGGACTGTAGCTAGCAGTCAGGGTGCGGGGTTGTCAATCCCGTATAGGCCTATACACACAATGTCCGCTCTCCCTACAGGAGACTCTGGTTACCAACTAGACGACGGAGAAGGCCGCGTCCCGAAGATGCATCCCAAATAGAGGATAGTGTGTTACTAAGAGGGAGTGGGTTTCTAATGTAAGTGTAGACTAGAGGTAGAGACTCTTAACAAACTGAAGAAAACTCGTATGTCTATGCTCGTATACATAATATATAACTAATGAATCGAACGACCTTCAGATGGACATCCGATCCCACCAGACCACATCTCAACAAAGAAAAGGAAATAGGGCGGACAAGCCTTCCTAAGTCCTTCAATCATTATTTATATGCATCTATACAAGCATAAACATACATCTAACTACGCTTGAGTGTGTATCATACAGTGAAGTATAAGTGTACAGTGGAACATCTGAGTCGTGAAGTATAAGTGTACAGTGGAACATCTGAGTCGTGAAGTATAAGAGTACAGTGGAACATCTGAGTCGTGAAGTATAAGTGTACAGTGGAACATCTGAGTCGTGAAGTATAAGAGTACAGTGGAACATCTGAGTCGTGAAGTATAAGTGTATAGTGGAACATCTGAGTCGTGAAGTATAAGTGTACAGTGGAACATCTGAGTCGTGAAGTATAAGAGTACAGTGGAACTTCCGAGTCGTGAAGTATACGTGTACAGTGTGGGATAATCGAACCATGAAGTATAAGCGTACCAAGTATAAGTGTATCACGAAGCAAAGATGACAATAAGTGATGTAAGAACGTCTATCAAGTATAAGTGGAGTAAAGTCGTTATCCAGTATAAGTGAAGGAGAAATCGTATCACTAAGTAAGAGCGTGAATAAGTATAAGCGTCATCAAGTATAAGCGACTATAGGTATAAGTGAAAGCGTTACCGAGTCAGAGTACAAAATAAGTATAAGTGAAGCAGCAGTGTTTAACAAGTAAAAGTATACGTCAAAAAGGGAAATCTTTAATGAAAAGCCTTTATGTACAGAGAAAATCACAAATTGTATTCCTTTGTAAAATACGTTTAAAACCTTAGAGGATCTTTCATAAACCAATTTAGGATGAATTTGAATAAATCAGTATAAGTAAAAGTTATGAAATAAGTAAAAATCATTATAGTGTCCCACTCGGTAAAATAGTGTAAAGTGGTTAAATCTTGTGCATGCGGGTTATCAATCACATGTGCTTGACATGATAACTGGCATGTTTAACTTGTATTCCCCCCCTATAAAACATTTAAAAGCATTTAAAAGGTTCATTCAGGGGTATGAACTCACCTGGTGTAAGTAGGTCCGACGAAAGTGCCGATTTGGCGTTCGGGGTCACGCAGGGACTTGAACACACACAAGGACCTATTTTAACATATGATAACATATGTTCACATACAATTAGCATATAATATACTAATTAAACAATTATACGTGCTCTAAGGAGCGGAAAACACTTTTGGTTAAGTGTTTAGGGTCCCGGGTAGCGTTTAAGGGTGCTACGGGTCTCCTATCAGTTGTGGAACTTTGCTAAACTTAAATATCAAGTGTGTGAATGGGTTTTAAAGCATTAATATGGACCATTTTGGAGTTTACGGCCTAACCCAAGGGAGTTTACGGCCGTAAACTCCCAAGGTCATATTCTTGGGTGTTTAATGCTTCTAGCTTGCTCATGGGATTTTTCTAAGGACTTTTCATAAAAGGCATGAGTGAATTTAAGGCTTCTAAGGGAATTATATTGGAGTTTACAGCCTATGAACACTCCCATGGGAGTTTACGGCCGTAAACTCTTATACCTTGGATTTTGTGAAGTTTAAAGCCCCTAATGCCTTTCTAGTAATTTATAATGAAGTGTGATGCCATTTTGGGGGATTAAAACTACCATTTGAGTGTGTTTTGGGGAGTTTACGGCCTAGACACTTGCTTGGGCCGTAAACTCCAAATCAAGCCTCATTTCATTGTGTTTAAGTCCTTAAATCCTTCCTAGCATTTTATAGAAATAGTCTAAGGCCATTTGGGGGACAAAAACCAACATTTTGGGCATGTTTGGGGAGTTTACGGCCTAAGCATGTGCTTGGGCCGTAAACTCATTTTTGTCCTTCCTTTTGATGTGTTTTAGTGATCTAAACCCAAAATACCAAGTCCCTAAATTATGTATGAAGCCTATGGGTGGTTTGGGAGTGTTTTTGGGACATTTAAACAAGGTTTAGAGGTGTTTACGGCCTAAGCATGTGCTTGGGCCGTAAACTCTCTTTTATGCCACAAAATGATTGTTTTAAATGTGCAAACACTCCTAGGCTAATTCTTCTATTGATTTCCAAGCCATTAGGGATAAGTTTGGGTCATTTTGGCCTCATTTTGGGTGTTTACAACCTAAGGAGGTTCTTAGGCCGTAAACTCCTTTTTCATTGCTTCCAAGTCCGATTTTTGGGCTATAAACTCAATTCAATATGTTTAGAATAAGCTAGGGTAGGGGGACTTACTATTTGGAAGCGTTTGGTTGCGGTTTCGGGGTGAAAACGGGTCTAGAGAGAGAGTATAGAGAGAGAGAGAGTGTGTAAAAAGTCTCCAATAGACTTTACTCACCCTTATATAGGGTTTTGAGTCGGGACACAGTGGAATTCTACCCGATACTGCCGTTAAACGGGGCTTTTGGTCGCACCCGATTTAGTGGTCGTAATAATAAAACTTGACATTTTCCAAATAAATGGAAATATGTGTCCTGTGTTTTTATTTCCTTTTATCACGACTTAACGGCTGTAAACATACACAATTGAAATGTTTATTAAATTTGACGGCTTCTTATTAACGGAACTTTTGAACAGTGGAAAATTCCGTTAACGGTAACGGAGAAATGTAACGGGACAACTTGGGTTGTCACATCATCCCCCTGTTAGAGGGAATTTCGTCCCGAAATTCATATCTAGGCAAGGAAGTAGGTATGGATGGCCAAGTAGAGGTAAGAGAGTACTTCCTATGTGATTGTCCTTGCATCCCCAAGTGATCTCTGGTCTGTATTTGTCATTTCAACAGACCCTCGCGTACGGGATGCGGGTTCCGTCTCGTGTAGCTAGTGGGTTCCAACTGGTGTATCTACAAGGTTAGGGTTCTTGATGGATTATATCAAGATGAGTGAGGTACGAAAAGTGTTGTCGGGAATTCACGTATCAAGTCTAAGAAGTGAGTCGATTGAATGTGAACCTTGTGGTGTATCCGAAAGTAGTAGCGGCCTGAAAAGGGTCGGACCATGTCTCCATGAGGATTCTCGGATGGTCCTAAGCTCTCGGAAAGGAGTAGAGCTTTTCAGTACTAAGAACATAGTGTACTTCTATGGCAAGATCAACACTGGCGTGATCGCCATTACGAAGTTCCTAACATTCTCGCTTGTACTGGATGTGTAGTCCTTCAGGTTAATCATTAGGAAGCTCAGGTGGTCTTCGGTTTCGTGTTTTCTTTCAACTGGCTGATAGAGACTTTCTAGATTGTCGAGTGGGTTGCGTGACTATGGTTATTGGTTTGCTATAGAGTGTCTATCTCGCGCTTGTGCAAAGTGAACCTGCACTAACGAAGCTTGAGATACGGAAACCCTGAGGATCGAGGAGTTAGGGTTTCACTAGATGAACGTTGGACTATCTCGGGAGGTGGTTCTACTATCTCTACGTGAGATAGTATTCGTGGAACACCTAACAGTCCAATGAATCTCCAAGACTGTGGTTTATTCTAGCGTGGAAAGTGCGTGCTCTTGCATAACCCTTCGACTAACACCAGGGTTGGTGTCAAGTCTATAATCTCTTCGGGATCAGGGTCACAAGGCTTAACGCAACTACGTTCGCACTTTACCAAGTATTCTTGGCTGCGAAGGTTATCCTGTGGTTCTCGGCATTCTAGTGTCCTCTTCGGAGAATGTATTCCATCGTCTACAGGGCGACGACGATTTCCTCCATGCAATAGGGTAGAGGATGATAGGCACCACTTGTCTATAATGAGGTGGACGAAGTGCCGGAGTAGTGCGGGCATATACTGCAACTACTCATCCGGAGATTCTGGGTTTTCTCGGTCTAGGTTAAATCTAGTGAGTATAGAGTCTTCTCACTCGGAACTTTTAAGAGTTCAACCCGTAGTGATTTTCTTGACTTCGGCTCCTATGTTATGGAATATGGTGAAGGTGTTTTGCTAAGAGGTCCGTGGTAGAGCTCATACTAAGCCTAACCGCAAATACCGCGTGTATGCGAGCAGTATACAGTTGAGGTCGGCGGGACGTTCAGCTGTGCGACTCCACCCCAAACCCACAACCCAATGAGGAACAGGGAATAGGGAGGAAACACACACCTTTAATCTTTTTGATCTCAATTATATGCCGCCCTTATGCATATACCTGATTATAGCGGTCAGTCTCATGAGTTCTATTCTCTAGGTTCACGAACCTAATGTGCGAGGTGCGAAGGGTCTCTCGGGGAAATTATACGGAGTATGCTTCTGTCGGATGTCGTCTTCTAGAGTATCTTGTAGTGTGTTTCACTTCAGTGTTCATCTAACTACGAGGGGTCGGTCAACAGTGTATGGTACCCTCCCTTGGGTACTTCGAAAGGTTTGAGATAAGAGGGACGATTGACGGATCGTATTAGGTTAATTTATTCGTGTTAGATTCAGGTTCGGAAGAACCTTTATTTGCCGATATGGCTATGGAGAAAGTTCTTTTTACACAGCACTTAAGGATTTACACACGGTTGCACGAGATCAAACCATGATCAATAGAATCGTCGAAGTTGGCACACTCTAACATGATATAAAGTGAAGATCGATAGAGTCATGCGCCGAACAGGCACACCAGTTCGAGGCGTCTCGGGTTTCGTCCTACGTATCACTACCACAGATACTTGGACTGATAGATTCGATGCGGAACTATAGAGAGTTCTAAGTGTTTCCGAATAGAGTATCTTTTCATGAACGGATTCTCACAAGGCATTTCTATAATCGCCTCACATATACTAGTCATGTATATTTAAGGTGGGGAGGACTGTTGACTGAGCGACCCCGCCCTAAATCCACAACCAAACGAGGAACAGGAGATGAGGCGGCATTCGCTCACTCTAGGTCTGTCCATCTTAAATATACATGGCCGTAATGTATATGTTTAGCCACTATAGTTTTACCTAATGAATTTTAAATTTTTATAACAGTGCTGCGACTTTCGCCTTACTGGAAAGAATTTACATTTGAATTAGTCTTTTATTGTTCTTAGCTTAGTTATCTGAGATCGAGGGTCGTACCAAAATCTAATGAGTTCTTTGCCGCTTCTCCCTAACCAGTAGTGTCAGGTTCCTTCTGTGTCTTTGTCTTTCCATTCGGTTGGGCAATCCTTCTTGAAGTGTCCAAACTCGCCACATAGGCGGCAAACCTGTGTGGCCGCCGCATTGGTGATTAATGCAATACGTTCCACCGGAGTTCTGCATACACGAGCAGTATGCCCCTTCATGTGGCACCTAGCACAATAGAGTTCTCGTCAGGCACCATGATGATGGTAGCTGCACCTGCTGCAGTGGGGAAGGTCTCCTAGATAAGGTCTTCTTGGAGTCGGGAGGGAGGGTTTGACAGTGGTACAGACTGCCTCAGCTTGTTGTCCATCGGAAAGTCCTTGAGCCGAGGTACTTCCCTCCTCTATCTTGAGTTTCCTCTTTAGTGGGTTCAGTTGGGGTTCTCGGGTGGCTGAGTATGGAAGTGTGGATTGATGCTGTCCATCGTCAGAATTGGAATCTCCAACGGGCACCTTGCTAACATTGGCATTGTTAGCATTCAGGTGAGCCATGATAGCTGCTACGGCTGCTGAAACTGCAGCTTGGAACGTAGCTTCATCAAATAGGAGAGTAGGTTTCTTGCTTGTGGATTGGTTACGCTTCTTTGGTGGCATGGTTTTTCCTACACGGAAAAGAATACAAGGTAATGAGAGACGATGGTTAACCCTGGACATTTCCATCCTGAACATATTAGGCATAATATTTTTCCCGTGCCTCAAGTATTGGTTGTTTGAACGTCGACCTACATCCCTATGATGTAGTCCTGGAAATCAAAGTGGGTGTATGAATATCAGAAAAAAGGCCATATGATGTGAGTCGTTCCTACTAAGTTACCTTTATACTAAGAAAGGTTTCACTCTCCGGTCTGGAGAGATTTGAGAATAGTTCGGAACGAAGCTGCGGGAAGAGAGGCTCATGAGGGCTTATGGCTAAATAACCTCACAGAGGTGTGAGGATCCGCTCTAAGCGCATTACTGGCAACAGGAACAAGGCGATTTACCTAACACATAGCGTGAGCAGTGTAATCTACTAAATTGTATTATTTTATGGGTGTATTAGCGTGAAGAACACGAGGAAAAGACTCTTCTCGGGGTTCCACGTACTGGCTCCCTCGGTCTGCCTCGTATCCTTGACTGGAATCGGCGTTGGTTTCCTTCGGGTAGTTTCCTAGGGTTCTCTTCTCGTATGGACATATTGAATTTCTACTCCGCCTTCCTTCTGACTCCGATTATGGGTGTCATCACTTCATGATGGATGACCGAGAATCTCCGAAGTTTAGGCGAATTTCCCACCAAAGTCCCTAAAAGAATATGGGCACTTGGTGCTTTCAATAGTCTCGACCCAGTTCACTTATTTCCGAACGGAAATCTTCTGAATGAACTTCTTCGGGGTCGGAATCAACTCTTATGTTATGCACTGAAGTGGGTAGGGTTTTCTACAGGGTTCGTGCAAGAATGGAAATGTCTAAAGAATCCTAATAGATTATTAACATTTCACTGGATGATCCACATCGAGTCCTGCTATGATTACACAGGGTATACAAATCATATATAGCTTAGATCCGATAGGCCTTCGAATATGTGATACTACTCTAGAACCACATCCCAACGAGGAAAAGGAAATAGAGCGAAACCACACATTCTTAGCCTATGGGATCCTTATTATATATAACCTTGGAAGTATACCATCTGTAGTTGTAGGTATATCAATGAGGATCTTTTAATTCTCACGCCAGGTTATCTATGTATCCTAAATACCCCTATGGTATTTTAATTCTTGTTTGTTTTCTCATCTTCTGAATGTCATTCTGGGATTAGTGTGAATCTTTTAGCGCTCTAAAATACTCCTATAGTATTTTAACTTTATGTTTGGCTCTAACAAATCCTAGTTGGTAAGTTTCAGACCTGTTGCACACCACAATCACTCCTGAGCACACATTCATCGCATCTCGAATAAAGGTAGTTGATCAGGTTACATTTATTCCAGCGTACGATTACATAACTGCCCAGATTTGTCTGTAGTGCTCAACATCCAAAGACTTCTATTCTTGTTCTTCTTGTGATACTTGTGTTCGAGTGCTTAGATTCTGGATGTTATTATACTTTGGTAAAATATGGTTATATTTTAAAGTATAATTTCTTGGTCAGAGTGTTTTATCCCTTTTGTATTTATAGGCTGTATATCTTTTATGAATTGATATACTTAGCTCACTATAAACAATGCTCTGATACCAATCTGTCACACCCCAAAACCGGAACGGCGGAAACATTCTGGGGTGGATGACGTCATGTCAAGTATCACAACACATGCATTATAGTAATCAAAGTACAACAAAACATTTCATTAATAGTAATAGTTTTTACAAGGTTACATTACAACACTTTAAAGTAATACAAGTAATAGTATAAATACAGCGTGGTACAAAGCTATCTTCATCAACAGCTCCGGGGATGTACCTGTCTAATGCTAACCTGAGAATACAAGTTATTTGAAAAGCGAGTATCAGCATTTTTACAAATGCTGGTGAGTTCATAAGCATTTAGTGACATTTCATTCAAATAACTTAAGAAAGTAGTAGTTTAAAAGATTTCAGTGTACTAGAGTCCTTCCCAGAAAATCCTATATTTTCTTTAATAAAAGCAGCCTTCTACCAAGACTGGTCAGTGATGTAGAGTAATAAGTAGTTTTCCCTAAATTGCTATCATTATCAAAATACTGAATTTGATTATTGAGGAAAGCAACGACATCAGGGAATATCATATGCCTCAGCAGTGAGGACTGCTGACTAAGGCAAAGAACCATAGACTCCAGGAAAGTATCAAACATACGACACGCCTGGTTCAGTCTAACAAGTGGAGACACAGACCCCAGAAGGTACCAAATGAAAAGTACATCTCGCAAGGTCAAAACAGTGAAGACAGACCGTAGACGATACCAAATGAAGGGTACATCTCGCAAGGTCAAAACAGTGAAGACAGACCGCAGACGATACCAAATGAAGGGTACATCTTGCAAGGTCAAAACAGTGAAGACAGACCGCAGACGATACCAAATGAAGGGTACATCTCGCAAGGTCAAAACACTGAAGACAGACCGCAGACGATACCAAATGAAGGGTACATCTCGCAAGGTCAAAACAGTGACTACAGACCGCAGACAGTATCACATGAAAGACACATCTAGAAAGGTCAAACAGTGTGACTCTGAAAAAGGTGACATCAGCATACAGTGTAAATTGCTGACGAAATAACGTTACCTTAAAGCCATGAATTATAAGGCAACCCAGGATACTCGTAACCATACTGACTAGAGTACTAGACGCCCTACAAGCATCTATATATTGTGTGACAACCGTCAAATTCTGGTCAATTCAAAGTCAAATAAAGTCAACAAGTCAAACCTCTCAGCTCAACTAACCCTTGTGTACTTGGACTTACGTTCAGTATTTACTAAACAACCCACTACTCTAATAAGAAAACATGAATCGAAAAGTACGTACAACTAGATCTCTTTAACCTAAAAACTGTAGTACGTGGCGAGCCAAACTGATAAAACAATGATGCATACTCATCGGGAATGTATGATATGCGTTTTTCCTGGTGAGTATTCATATAAAATATTTATTTCCTTAATTAAAACAACAAAAGATATATTTGCATTTATATTTCCAAAAATGCGAAACTGTTCTGCAATTTCATCATTTTATGACCCCATTTGCGAAGTTGAGTATTTATTTCCAAAAAATGCGAAACTCTTCTGCAATTTCATCATTTTATGACCCCATTTGCGAAGTTGAGTATTTATTTCCAAAAAAATGCGAAACTCTTCTGCAATTTCATCATTTTATGACCCCATTTGCGAAGTTGAGTATTTATTTCCAAAAATGCGAAACTCCAGGGACAATATTTGAAATCTTCTGTTTTCTTCCCCAATTCGCATTCTACTGTGAAATACTTCGCATCCCTTCGCATTAATCACTTTCGCATCTTCATTCTTACACCCTTCGCATCCCTTCGCATTAATCACTTTCGCATCTTCATTCTTACACCCTTCGCATCCCTTCGCATTTTAACCTAATCAATCAAATGCGATTCACAAAATTTTCATTCCAGATGCGAATACAGTTTAGTTCTTGAACTCTAAACTTGCGAAATCAAAAATTCATATGTTGAACCCATATGCGAATATTAACCCAATTGACTTCAAGTTGATTCATAGATGCGAACACTCGATTGTTTTACTTTCGCAAAATGAGCATCAACAACTCCACAATCGAGTTTTTTTTTAATTCTTGCAAAACAACAATTTCATAGTCCTTGACTTCGCGTTTTTCTTCACGAATCATCCCTCAATCATCAATCCAATTGCGAATCAAAACTCATATGTTCTAGCTTTATCAATTCATCGACTACACTCATACAAATGCGAACAATACTCTCAAAATCGATTGAAACTTATAGCAAAGCTAAATCCAACTTCGCATTCAAAGTAGTGTTATTGATCCGCAGTCACAAGCAACCGCCCCACACCCACTCTCTGACCAACCATGCCTCCCCACCTTACCTAGGTCACATCAACGTCTTTTCCCACTCAATTAACCCTCTTCCCGAGTTTTTGAGGACTGATTATTCATCCTCTCTCCTCATTTCCCTCATTTTGCTCTCATTTCACAAGAAGATCAAACTCTTTCCTCTCTCACTTTCTCTCTCTAGAAATTCGAGATTCAAGGGCTGATCTTGAGTTTTTCCTCCACATTTGGTAAGCATAATCCATTCTCTTTATGATTATCTCATTTATTTCCACTCAAATCATGGATATCTTAGACAAACTCTCTCATAATTGTGTTAGAGCTTCGAATCTTCAAGTGATTCTTCAAGTGTTCTTGGGTTGAACACTTTCCATCTTCAACACGTATCTACTGAAATCACTCAAGGTGAGTTCATACCCCTACATTTTCATGTTTTCTCAAGTTTTCAGGGGGGAATACAAGTTAAGACACTAAGAACATAACTAGATTTTTCTAACAGCCTTCATCAGAAAAGTTCAACTCCATTCACGGACTGTTTTGGGCATCTTAACTATTTTTGTTTTCAAAACTGTACAAGGTGCAAATAGATCAAGTTTTTAGCTTTAAAATGGCTACTTGCACATCTCCATACGATTTTTCTACAATTTATGGTGATTTTTACAAAACTGCCTATCATTTCAAACAACAATCCGGACCAGTCTGTGATTATGGACTTTTTCACCCAAGTTAGAGGTCATTATAAATTGTGATAAAAATTATGAGCAAACTAGACACATTTTGTGAACTCTCAGAATTTACGGATCTAGTTTTCGACTTCGTATGATTTTTCTATGATTTTTCCAAAACAGGGCAGAATTGCTAAATTTTGCCAACAGCATGTAAATATCATAACACTTTGTATTATGTTGAGCAAAGTGTATAATCATAAATTCTAATATTTGAATGAGTTTTCTTGCTAGTTTATCATTATAGACTGAAACTAAAACATTCATATTAAATATTATTCATTCATTTTGGAACACGCACTATTAAACTATGAAAAGAGTTCGATAAATTCACTACACTAATACTTTTCCATAAAAGAGTTCATACATAGTACATACATTTTAGATAAACTATAATAGGTATAGTTTATGATACATCACTCTACGCACTCGTACAAGAAGGGTACATTCATACAAGAAATATTTATTTTCACACACATTTCACGTAAACTTGTTATCCTATATTGTGAGTTTCTCTATCTCTCTCCCCGTACGTCCGAGTGCGGGATATAATTCCTGGTAGTTATAATCAGAATCTCCTGGAGGGAGAACGTGATACTTGTATATAGATCTATATTGGGATTGACACCCCACACCTCGCTGCTAGCTACAGTGGGATCTGCAGGTCTACGGGTGACAAATGTCATTTCATTTTTCGCGACACTGAGAACGTCGTGGCAGGTTCACATAGTCATAGTATGATTATAACGGCTCACATAGGGAACAATCCATAAGTTTACGGGATTTTATTTTTAAAAACCTAAATGAGTTTTATGTTGATTTAAAATCACCTTTTATCTCTATGGGTACAAATACAAAGTACCGGGTCTCTATACAAAAAGGAGTACAGATACAAAGTACCGGGTCTCTATACAAAGTTATTATAATATTAAACTATATTTCCTCTAGAATTGTTAGACTTCAACTATGGTCGCTGAGCGTATATGTTTGAGTCATATAAGAGTTTAGTCTTGATTGGCCTAGAATTGGTGGTGCCCGCCTCATCTCCTGTTCCTCGTTGGGTTGTGGACCTGGGGCAGACCCACTATATTCAACGTTTTATCTAAGTTAAACCTTATATAACTTATATATGTTGGACGATTATAGAGGAACTCTACGGATTACTCTAGGGTTCATTAATGCATCATGCAGGATTATTTCTATTCATACTTAACTAAGAAAATATTGGATTTTCTGGAAATCAAACTAAATCGATTTTACAAGGAAAAACGGTTTCTACTTCAAACAAAACTCTTATGAACTCACCAACCTTTGTGTTGACACTCTTTAAAACTACTTGTATTCTCAGGAAGTCAGTGAAACAGGCAAACTTCATCGCTTTGAGGATGGGACGCTAAACCGTCAACAAATTTATTTTGTCATCATAATGTAATTGCTTTTGAAACATGTAAACATATACTTTGGTGTAACTTTTGCAATTATATTTATGGTGGTTGTTTTTACTTTGAGCATTATTATACACGTTGTTGTGATACTGTACATGAAGTCCTCCACCCCCAGACGTTTCCGCCATCCTTGGTTTGGGGGTGTGACAGATTGGTATCAGAGCATTGTTTATAGTGAACTAAGTATATCGAACCACATAAGATATACAAACTATAAATGCATTGGGACTAAGGTCTCTGATTTTAAGATTTCAAAACCACTATACCTTTAAGAATAAATAACTTTTGTTAAAAGTATACATGCATGCATACATACTAAGGTCAGCATCATTTTAGGACAAAACAAAAGTAAAGATTGTTGGACATCACAGGTAAGCCTGGGGATGTATGATCAGTCTTGGGAATAGCATAGCCTGATCAACTATGCTGGTCCGAGGAGTGATTAGCATATGCCCAAGAATGGTTGTGATGTGGCAACAAGTCTAAAAATTTACCAACACTACCACAATGAAATACCATAGGGGTATTTTGGCATTATTAAAATTACATATGTGAGAACTAAATAGATCTTTATCAATAGGTCAATAGTTGCTTAGTGGATACATTAAAATTTTATGTATCCAGGACGTCATAGACTTAGAATCTGTGGATCTTTGCTCTACTTCCTGTTCTCGTTGGATTGGGGATTTAGAGTTAGGGTCGCTTATTCGAAGGTCTATCCTGTCCCGAATACATATAATTAGTATGCACTAAACAATTTGTTGAAGTACCTGATAAAGATCATCGTATAATTAACTAATTAGTACGTTTGCTTAATTGTTTCTTATATCCCCATTTCTCGCGAAGATATCATGGCTGGATTTCCATCCACACGACGACCCGTACTACCCTAACCACGACAATACCAAATGGCTCGGAGAGGAGCCAGAGAATGATTACCCAACCCCTGTAGATGGCCACCAAGCTGAAGGCTATGCTGATGGTTCTGATTCCGACCCTGAAGTGGAGAACTTAACCCCGATGACTCTTGTTCCGAATCCTAACCCTTGTCCAACTTTTCAAGGCCCGACGCCTCCTTGGGTAGAGTGCTTGGAAACCTGGAGCAAAGAACAAGACCAACATATGTCGTTTAGTAGAGAACGAAGCTTCTACAACATAAACGAAGGAAGCTCAAACAGATACAATTTTTCCAACCCTGGTCCATAGAGTTGCCCGAAACGAGATTCTGGGTAGAACGACTCTCCATAGTATCGCAAGGGTTGATGCAAATGCAAGAATACATACGATCCGCACCAAGCGCCTTGAACACACTCGTGAAAAATCTAAGAGAAACCACAAAACCCACTAACTCGTGAAGTTCATTCATATGGACTTCCTTTATGAACTACATATAAGGAATTCTTAAATCGAAGAAAAATGCAGGAAAAATCAAATTCTATAACAACTGACTTGTCTTTACTAGTAGAAACTTATCATCTGATCATTTTTCCTTTTTGCAAACTCATGACAGAACAATGCCACCAAGGAAAAGACCCAGACCTTCGGGCAGCACAGCGCCACCACCTCCGACGCCACCTCCCCAGTTTGATCCTGAAATGTTCCAAGCTGCAGTGACAGCAGCCGTGGTAGCTGCAATGTCACAAATTGGCACAAATAGCAATGGTGGTGCTGGATCTGGAGCCACAAACCCTAACCACGGGGATAGTGCAGGACGCACAAGGGAATGCACTTACAAGGACTTCACAAATGGCAAACCCGATTCCTTTGATGGAAGTGGGGGTGTCCTCGCACTAATTCAATGGTTCGAGAGGACCGAAGCGATCTTTGAGATTTGCGCTTGCCCCGAAGCGAGCAAAGTCAAGTACGCGACATTCACCTTCATCGGAAGAGCTCTCACTTGGTGGAACGGCAAAGTTAAGTCGCTTACGCTTGCAGTGGCTAACTCGTTAAGTTGGGAGGACTTAAAGAAGATGATGTTGAAGGAATATTGCCCAAGAGGTGAAGTGCAAAAGCTGGAGCAAGAACTATGGAATCTCAGAATGGCAGGCTCCAACCTTACAACTTACACCAACCGATTTTGTGATCTAGCACTCCTTTGTCCCGCTATGGTCACCCCGGAAGACAAAAAGTTGGAGCGTTACCTCTGGGGATTGTCCCCCGAAATTCAAGATAGCGTGCTCGCCTCAAGACCAACTACCTTCGACAGCGCCAAGGAGTTAGCACAACAACTCATTGACCACCATGCCCGCCATGACACTATGGCAACCACCCATACCCAAGCAAGAGGAGGGAACAACGAAAGAAAGTTTTGGGACAACAAGAAAGACCAATCAACCCAAGGCCTCGCTAAGAAGCAACAGATCCTTGCTGTTCATGCTGCCACAACCCTCACCACACCAACTCCCATGAAACCATACGCAGGAACACTTCCAAAATGCAACAAGTGTAACTTCCATCACACTGGGGCTTGTCGAAAGTTGCATTGCAAAAACTGCGACAGAGAGGGGCACACTGCTCGTTTCTGTAAGGCACCAGCACGACCCATCAACCAGGTACCCGGCTCTGGAGCAAGCCCAACCTGTTACGAGTGTGGAGAAACGGGACACTTTATAAGGGAATGCCCAAGGACAAGAGATGCTGGTGGTGGCGGGAGGGTGTTTGCAATCACCGAAGGAGAAACCACTCCGGAACTGCCCGCAAATATCAGTACGTGTTCCTAACATCGACATTTAGATCCCGAATTTCTCTATATGCTAAATCTAGCATCGATTAAAGCATGCATAGTAGTAATCATGTGACATCGGGCGAGTTATTCCTTACCATAATCAAATTCTCGTACTACGAAAAGTCATCCCCATCTTTCCTCTAAATTCCTGGATCCCCATTCGAAGTGCAAATTTCGGGACGAAATTCCCTTTAACGGGGGGATGATGTGACAACCGTCAAATTCTGGTCAATTCAAAGTCAAATAAAGTCAACAAGTCAAACCTCTCAGCTCAACTAACCCTTGTGTACTTGGACTTACGTTCAGTATTTACTAAACAACCCACTACTCTAATAAGAAAACATGAATCGAAAAGTACGTACAACTAGATCTCTTTAACCTAAAAACTGTAGTACGTGGCGAGCCAAACTGATAAAACAATGATGCATACTCATCGGGAATGTATGATATGCGTTTTTCCTGGTGAGTATTCATATAAAATATTTATTTCCTTAATTAAAACAACAAAAGATATATTTTCATTTATATTTCCAAAAATGCGAAACTGTTCTGCAATTTCATCATTTTATGACCCCATTTGCGAAGTTGAGTATTTATTTCCAAAAAATGCGAAACTCTTCTGCAATTTCATCATTTTATGACCCCATTTGCGAAGTTGAGTATTTATTTCCAAAAAAATGCGAAACTCTTCTGCAATTTCATCATTTTATGACCCCATTTGCGAAGTTGAGTATTTATTTCCAAAAATGCGAAACTCCAGGGACAATATTTGAAATCTTCTGTTTTCTTCCCCAATTCGCATTCTACTGTGAAATACTTCGCATCCCTTCGCATTAATCACTTTCGCATCTTCATTCTTACACCCTTCGCATCCCTTCGCATTAATCACTTTCGCATCTTCATTCTTACACCCTTCGCATCCCTTCGCATTTTAACCTAATCAATCAAATGCGATTCACAAAATTTTCATTCCAGATGCGAATACAGTTTAGTTCTTGAACTCTAAACTTGCGAAATCAAAAATTCATATGTTGAACCCATATGCGAAATATTAACCCAATTGACTTCAAGTTGATTCATAGATGCGAACACTCGATTGTTTTACTTTCGCAAAATGAGCATCAACAACTCCACAATCGAGTTTTTTTTTAATTCTTGCAAAACAACAATTTCATAGTCCTTGACTTCGCGTTTTTCTTCACGAATCATCCCTCAATCATCAATCCAATTGCGAATCAAAACTCATATGTTCTAGCTTTATCAATTCATCGACTACACTCATACAAATGCGAACAATACTCTCAAAATCGATTGAAACTTATAGCAAAGCTAAATCCAACTTCGCATTCAAAGTAGTGTTATTGATCCGCAGTCACAAGCAACCGCCCCACACCCACTCTCTGACCAACCATGCCTCCCCACCTTACCTAGGTCACATCAACGTCTTTTCCCACTCAATTAACCCTCTTCCCGAGTTTTTGAGGACTGATTATTCATCCTCTCTCCTCATTTCCCTCATTTTGCTCTCATTTCACAAGAAGATCAAACTCTTTCCTCTCTCACTTTCTCTCTCTAGAAATTCGAGATTCAAGGGCTGATCTTGAGTTTTTCCTCCACATTTGGTAAGCATAATCCATTCTCTTTATGATTATCTCATTTATTTCCACTCAAATCATGGATATCTTAGACAAACTCTCTCATAATTGTGTTAGAGCTTCGAATCTTCAAGTGATTCTTCAAGTGTTCTTGGGTTGAACACTTTCCATCTTCAACACGTATCTACTGAAATCACTCAAGGTGAGTTCATACCCCTACATTTTCATGTTTTCTCAAGTTTTCAGGGGGGAATACAAGTTAAGACACTAAGAACATAACTAGATTTTTCTAACAGCCTTCATCAGAAAAGTTCAACTCCATTCACGGACTGTTTTGGGCATCTTAACTATTTTTGTTTTCAAAACTGTACAAGGTGCAAATAGATCAAGTTTTTAGCTTTAAAATGGCTACTTGCACATCTCCATACGATTTTTCTACAATTTATGGTGATTTTTACAAAACTGCCTATCATTTCAAACAACAATCCGGACCAGTCTGTGATTATGGACTTTTTCACCCAAGTTAGAGGTCATTATAAATTGTGATAAAAATTATGAGCAAACTAGACACATTTTGTGAACTCTCAGAATTTACGGATCTAGTTTTCGACTTCGTATGATTTTTCTATGATTTTTCCAAAACAGGGCAGAATTGCTAAATTTTGCCAACAGCATGTAAATATCATAACACTTTGTATTATGTTGAGCAAAGTGTATAATCATAAATTCTAATATTTGAATGAGTTTTCTTGCTAGTTTATCATTATAGACTGAAACTAAAACATTCATATTAAATATTATTCATTCATTTTGGAACACGCACTATTAAACTATGAAAAGAGTTCGATAAATTCACTACACTAATACTTTTCCATAAAAGAGTTCATACATAGTACATACATTTTAGATAAACTATAATAGGTATAGTTTATGATACATCACTCTACGCACTCGTACAAGAAGGGTACATTCATACAAGAAATATTTATTTTCACACACATTTCACGTAAACTTGTTATCCTATATTGTGAGTTTCTCTATCTCTCTCCCTGTACGTCCGAGTGCGGGATATAATTCCTGGTAGTTATAATCAGAATCTCCTGGAGGGAGAACGTGATACTTGTATATAGATCTATATTGGGATTGACACCCCACACCTCGCTGCTAGCTACAGTGGGATCTGCAGGTCTACGGGTGACAAATGTCATTTCATTTTTCGCGACACTGAGAACGTCGTGGCAGGTTCACATAGTCATAGTATGATTATAACGGCTCACATAGGGAACAATCCATAAGTTTACGGGATTTTATTTTTAAAAACCTAAATGAGTTTTATGTTGATTTAAAATCACCTTTTATCTCTATGGGTACAAATACAAAGTACCGGGTCTCTATACAAAAAGGAGTACAGATACAAAGTACCGGGTCTCTATACAAAGTTATTATAATATTAAACTATATTTCCTCTAGAATTGTTAGACTTCAACTATGGTCGCTGAGCGTATATGTTTGAGTCATATAAGAGTTTAGTCTTGATTGGCCTAGAATTGGTGGTGCCCGCCTCATCTCCTGTTCCTCGTTGGGTTGTGGACCTGGGGCAGACCCACTATATTCAACGTTTTATCTAAGTTAAACCTTATATAACTTATATATGTTGGACGATTATAGAGGAACTCTACGGATTACTCTAGGGTTCATTAATGCATCATGCAGGATTATTTCTATTCATACTTAACTAAGAAAATATTGGATTTTCTGGAAATCAAACTAAATCGATTTTACAAGGAAAAACGGTTTCTACTTCAAACAAAACTCTTATGAACTCACCAACCTTTGTGTTGACACTCTTTAAAACTACTTGTATTCTCAGGAAGTCAGTGAAACAGGCAAACTTCATCGCTTTGAGGATGGGACGCTAAACCGTCAACAAATTTATTTTGTCATCATAATGTAATTGCTTTTGAAACATGTAAACATATACTTTGGTGTAACTTTTGCAATTATATTTATGGTGGTTGTTTTTACTTTGAGCACTATTATACACGTTGTTGTGATACTGTACATGAAGTCCTCCACCCCCAGACGTTTCCGCCATCCTTGGTTTGGGGGTGTGACATATTGTGACATTTGTCACCCCTTGGCTTGGTAGGCCGTGGACTGTAGCTAGCAGTCAGGGTGCGGGGTTGTCAATCCCGTATAGGTCTATACACACAATGTCCGCTCTCCCTACAGGAGACTCTGGTTACCAACTAGACGACGGAGAAGGCCGCGTCCCGAAGATGCATCCCAAATAGAGGATAGTGTGTTACTAAGAGGGAGTGGGTTTCTAATGTAAGTGTAGACTAGAGGTAGAGACTCTTAACAAACTGAAGAAAACTCGTATGTCTATGCTCGTATACATAATATATAACTAATGAATCGAACGACCTTCAGATGGACATCCGATCCCACCAGACCACATCTCAACGAAGAAAAGGAAATAGGGCGGACAAGCCTTCCTAAGTCCTTCAATCATTATTTATATGCATCTATACAAGCATAAACATACATCTAACTACGCTTGAGTGTGTATCATACAGTGAAGTATAAGTGTACAGTGGAACATCTGAGTCGTGAAGTATAAGTGTACAGTGGAACATCTGAGTCGTGAAGTATAAGAGTACAGTGGAACATCTGAGTCGTGAAGTATAAGTGTACAGTGGAACATCTGAGTCGTGAAGTATAAGAGTACAGTGGAACATCTGAGTCGTGAAGTATAAGTGTACAGTGGAACATCTGAGTCGTGAAGTATAAGTGTACAGTGGAACATCTGAGTCGTGAAGTATAAGAGTACAGTGGAACTTCCGAGTCGTGAAGTATACGTGTACAGTGTGGGATAATCGAACCATGAAGTATAAGCGTACCAAGTATAAGTGTATCACGAAGCAGAGATGACAATAAGTGATGTAAGAACGTCTATCAAGTATAAGTGGAGTAAAGTCGTTATCCAGTATAAGTGAAGGAGAAATCGTATCACTAAGTAAGAGCGTGAATAAGTATAAGCGTCATCAAGTATAAGCGACTATAGGTATAAGTGAAAGCGTTACCGAGTCAGAGTACAAAATAAGTATAAGTGAAGCAGCAGTGTTTAACAAGTAAAAGTATACGTCAAAAAGGGAAATCTTTAATGAAAAGCCTTTATGTACAGAGAAAATCACAAATTGTATTCCTTTGTAAAATACATTTAAAACCTTAGAGGATCTTTCATAAACCAATTTAGGATGAATTTGAATAAATCAGTATAAGTAAAAGTTATGAAATAAGTAAAAATCATTATAGTGTCCCACTCGGTAAAACAGCGTAAAGTGGTTAAATCTTGTGCATGCGGGTTATCAATCACATGTGATTGA
Organism: Lactuca saligna; assembly: GCF_052625555.1. Classification (NCBI taxonomy): domain Eukaryota; kingdom Viridiplantae; phylum Streptophyta; class Magnoliopsida; order Asterales; family Asteraceae; genus Lactuca; species Lactuca saligna. The sequence continues at coordinate 119,737,479 of NC_136425.1, forward strand.
CATGATAACTAGCATGTTTAACTTGTATTCCCCCTTATAAAACATTTAAAAGCATTTAAAAGGTTCATTCAGGGGTATGAACTCACCTGGTGTAAGTAGGTCCGATGAAAGTGCCGATTTGGCGTTCGGGGTCACGCAGGGACTTGAACACACATAAGGACCTATTTTAACATATGATAACAGATGTTCACATACAGTTAGCATATAATATACTAATTAAACAATTATACGCGCTCTAAGGAGCGGAAAACACTTTTGGTTAAGTGTTTGGGGTCCCGGGTAGCGTTTAAGGGTGCTACGGGTCTCCTATCAGTTGTGGAACTTTGCTAAACTCAAATATCATGTGTGTGAATGGGTTTAAAAGAATTAATATGGACCATTTTGGAGTTTACGGCCTAACCCAAGGGAGTTTACGGCCGTAAACTCCGAAGGTCATATTCTTGGGTGTTTAACGCTTCTAGCTTGCTCATGGGATTTTTCTAAGGACTTTTCATAAAAGGCATGAGTGAATTTAAGGCTTCTAAGGGCATTATATTGGAGTTTACGGCCTATGAACACTCCCATGGGAGTTTACGGCCGTAAACTCTCATACCTTGGATTTTGTGAAGTTTAAAGCCCCTAATGCCTTTCTAGTAATTTATAATGAAATGTGATGCCATTTTGGGGGATTAAAACTACCATTTGAGTGTGTTTTGGGGAGTTTACAGCCTAGACACTTGCTTGGCCCATAAACTCCAAATCAAGCCTCATTTCATTGTGTTTAAGTCCTTAAATCCTTCCTAGCATTTTATAGAAATAGTCTAAGGCCATTTGGGGGACAAAAACCAACATTTTGGGCATGTTTGGGGAGTTTACGGCCTAAGCATGTGCTTGGGCCGTAAACTCATTTTTGTCCTTCCTTTTGATGTGTTTTAGTGATCTAAACCCAAAATACCAAGTCCCTAAATTATGTATGAAGCCTATGGGTGGTTTGGGAGTGTTTTTGGGACATTTAAACAAGGTTTAGAGGTGTTTACGGCCTAAGCATGTGCTTGGGCCGTAAACTCTCTTTTATGCCACACAATGATTGTTTTAAATGTGCAAACACTCCTAGGCTAATTCTTCTATTGATTTCCAAGCCATTAGGGACAAGTTTGGGTCATTTTGGCCTCATTTTGGGTGTTTACGGCATAAGGAGGTTCTTAGGCCGTAAACTCCTTTTTCATTGCTTCCAAGTCCGATTTTTGGGCTATAAACTCAATTCAATATGTTTAGAATAAGCTAGGGTAAGCGGACTTACTATTTGGAAGCGTTTGGTTGCGGTTTCGGGGCGAAAACGGGTCTAGAGAGAGAGTATAGAGAGAGAGAGTGTGTAAAAAGTCTCCAATAGACTTCACTCACCCTTATATAGGGTTTTGAGTCGGGACACAGTGGAATTCTACCCGATACTACCGTTAAACGGGGCTTTTGGTCGCACCCGATTTCGTGGTCGTAATAATAAAACTTGACATTTTCCAAATAAATGGAAATATGTGTCCTGTGTTTTTATTTCCTTTTATCACGACTTAACGGTTGTAAACATACACAATTGAAATGTTTATTAAATTTGACGGCTTCTTATTAACGGAACTTTTGAACAGTGGAAAATTCCGTTAACGGTAACGGAGAAATGTAACGGGACAACTTGGGTTGTCACACTGAATGAACCTGCCACGACGTTTCTCAGGCGTTGCGAAACTGAAATGACATTTGTCACCCGTAGACCTGCAGGTCCCATTGTAGCTAGCAGAAAGGTGTGGGGTGTCAAACCCAATATAGATCTATATACAAGTATCACGTTCTCCCTCCAGGAGACTCTGATTATAACTACCAGGAATTATATTCCGCACTCAGACGTATGGAAAGAGATTGTCTCACAATTTAGGTTAACAAGTTTACGTGTAATGTGTGTGAGTGTAAACCTTTTCTGTACGAATGTACCCTTTTTGTACGAGTGTGTTAAGTGATGTATCATAAACTATACCTACTATAGTTTATCTAAAATATTTATAATATGTAAGAACTCTTTTATGAACATGCTTTAGTGTTATGAATCCATTAAACAATGTTTTTATAGCTTAATGTACATGTTCTAAATGAATGAATAATCTTATCATAAATGACTTAGTTTCAGTTTATGATGATAAACTAACAAGGAAACACATTCAATAATTAGAACTTATGATTATACACTTTGCTGAACATAATACAAAGTGTTATGATATTTATATGCTGTTAACTAACTTTAACCTTTCTGCACTGTTTTGGAAAAATCATAGAAAAATCATACGAAGTCAAAAATTAGATCCGTAAATTCCGAGAGTTCCTAAAATGTGTCTAGTTTACTCATAATTTTCATCATGATTTTTGTAAGCCTTTAAGTTGTATTAAAATGCTCATATTCACAGACTGGTCCGGATTTGTGTTTGAAACGACATGCTATTTTGTAAAAATCACCATAAATTGTAGAAAAATCATGTGGAGATGTGCAAGTAGTCAATTTAAAGCTAAGAAGTGTAAATACTTGACCCTAAAACAGTTTTGAAAACTAAAATGTTTAAGTTGCCCAAAATAGTCTGTGAATGGAGTTGAACTTTTCTGATGAAGGCTGTTAGAAAAGTTTAGTTATGTTCTTGGTGTTTTAACTTGTATTCCCCCCTAAACACTTGAGAAAACATGAAAATACAGGGTTATGAACTCACCTTAAGTGATTTCAGTAGATGATTGTTGAAGAATGGAAGTGTTTAACTCAAGAACACTTGGAGATGCCTTGAAGATTTTCGAGAATCTAACATCATAGTTATGGAGTTTGTGTAAGCAATCAATGATTTGAGTAGAATGAAGTACAATAATCACAAGGAGTATGAAATATACTTACCAAGAGTGGAAGAACACTTGATAATCAGCCTTGACTCTCGAACTTGGTAGAGAAAGTTTGAGAGAAAAGTGGAGTTGGATCCTTGGTGAAATGAGGGCAAATGAGAGAAGTGAGGAGAGAGGATGAATATCCAGCTCTCAAAAATGTGGGAAAGGGTGTTAATTGAGTGGAAAGGACATTGTTGTGACCTAGGTAAGGTGGAGAGGTGTGGCTGGTCATAGAGTGGGTGTGGGAGTGGTTGCTTGCGTCATAAGGTAAAGCAAAGTCAACACTCCACCTCTTTGTACTTTACCCACTTGCTTTTATTATTTTAATAAAGATTTTTATGAAAATATGATTAAATTGTGAATATTTAGTGTTTATTATGTTAAAATATGATTTTGGGTGAAAATCCCGCGTTAAAATAATTAAAAACAAGCCTTAAATGCAAAACTAGTCGAAAACCGGAAGAAGAAGAGTTTCCAGCGAGACCTCTCGGTCCTAGGCCGAGGTTCGGTCCCTAGGCCGAGATTCGGTCCTTGCTAATGCCGAGCAGGAAGCGAAAGGAGTGAACCGGAGTAACAGGTGAAAGGCGGGCTCAGTCCGAAACAAGAAGCGAACGGTTCGGTCACGTGCATCAGAACCGAAATAGCCCGAAATGAACAGTAGCTTCGGGTTCGGCTCAGGAGGTTTCGGTCCCTAAGAGGACTTTCGGGTCCTAAGAGACTTCGCCCCTTTTAAGAAGGTTTCAGGTCCTTAAGCCTATTTTACTCGTTTTTACTCCGTTTTAAGCCGTTTTTGACCCAGTTAAGGGTCGGAATGACCCAAATGACTTCAAAAAGTTAAGGAAACTTTTGAGAGAGATTTGGGAGAGATTGGACAATAGAGAGAGATAGAGTGAAAATGATTGAGAGAGGTTTCATGTGTGACAATTGTGAGTGCGTGGCTCCGTAACGCAAGGTCCGTGAACCTCGTTAAGCCATGATTTAGGATCTTTCACACTCCCGATGAGTATGCAAGATTGTTTCATTGTTTTTGTTCATTGTTTAGCACTAAGACTAAGGAAAATTAAACTCACGAATTTTTCCAAGTGAGGTTTTCTCATTAGAATAGTGAGTTACATAGTATTTACATAACACAAACCCTAATGTACCCGGTTTAATTGAGTAGACCGGTTTGACTTGATGATTTCGTTCTACCTAGACTTGACCCGAAATTGACTATTGTCACAACATCCCCCAAGCACCGTGATCATATCCAATATCGAATTGTGTTTCCAAAGTGCCTAAAGAGCCTAAGAAATTTATCTTTTTGGTTTGAATCTCAACCCTCTCAAGGCCCGATTTTCATAGAAGAAAGCTAATTATAGTAATGAAGTGATGCCCAAATGGCTATTTTAACCTCCAGTTAAATCACAGTGAGTTCAGTATATAGGAACAATTGTATCTTATGTGTTATATGTGCTATGTGTTGTTCACGTGTTATTATTTCATGCTATTATGGTAGCAAAAGTTGTACCTTTGACCATGTGATCAGTAAAAGGACTTAGATTCACGATGGTATTGGTATGTAGCCTCTGGCCGTATAGAGCATGCCTCGTAAGAGAATGACTTCTACCCCTATGCCATTGGCAGAAGGTTAGATAGGGTTAAAAGCCTGTAATCTACGAAAATGTTTAATCAGAAAGTGTATGTATTCTGTGCCATTTGGGTCGAAGTTTTATTGATGTATATAAAGTATTGGAAATTGTTATGTATCCTGAATTGTATATCTTTGAATCAAATCGTTGATTAATATGGAAATCTTGTCACATGATTCACATATGCCTTTTGTTGTTCCTTGTTCCTCTTTGCTTCTTCCATATTGAAGTATATACATGGCATAACATTATATTGTATCTATTATTGAAATCACTAAGCGTCACCGCTTACCCCTCTCAACGTTTAACAATTGCAGGTAATAAGGATCCAATATAGACATGTACTGCAAGAAGATTTTGAATAAATGATACTATTACTTTTGTACTTACTGTTCATGTATGTATAAAACAAAAATATCCTAGGTAGTTATGTAATATATAACACTTTGTAATAGTCTAGATAGTTGGTTTGTATCCTGTCTTTTGTAATCAAATTATCAATGTAAAATATTATTTATGAATATGCATGTAGCATGTTTTGGAGTAATATGATGTAGTTTTAAGTTTTATTCAAAGTGGTTCATTCAATCATATTAAAGTGTGGGTCATTTAAATTTCTAGTATAACTTCTTAATCAATCAGTAAGTTGTAGCTTCCAAAAGCCATTGCCGAACTTTGACCAGTCTGTTACGTGTTCTAAGATAAGTGATCATATAATCCTCCGTTCTGTAAGATATCATTCACACATGAGACATGGAATAGAATCAGTCTCATTGTTCAAGACTTTGTTTCCTGATTTCTTATTTGTAATGAGATAGAACTTCTAATTGAACACATCAATTTAGTCCTGGCACGTCCCGACACTATAAGTCAACACCAAATCACCGAAGGGCCAAAATATATCACTTTTTCCATTAGGGAAAAAGGAACGAATAAACTTTGACTTGTATTCTTGCAACATTTACTCAACAAATCATGTATCACAATACATTTTATAACATCAGGTTACTAATGTGTTTACATATTTTTAATGCACAACCAACTTGTTAACTACCACTCATATATCTCTATTTCAAGATTATAAGATATTATCATCTCAGAATTACTCGTGATGAATTGCATGAAGAAATCCTTTGAGCGTGGGTTAATCCAATATTTAAATCTCCATTTCTATGTACTCATGAACATTTTAACACTACCATTGATATGTCTGAAACTCCTTATATAATCTAAAATTCAATTCATGATAGTCTTAATTCACTAATTACTTCCAAAAGTATGCTCGACAGTGGAATTTGAATAATCATATCATTTTGGAAGTAAGAAAATGCAAAAATGAAACACAAGAATAAACAATTGACAAAATGTAGTAAACAAACTCATAAATAATTCTCTATTATTTAATCACCAAATTCAATTACATTTACTTTGTTGCAAGTTTCAAACTAACTATCTATCTACTAAAACTAATATCATCTCTCAGACCTATGCTCCTAGCATGTTGAATGTGTTTACCTCTACTTAGACCCTTCATAAGTGGATCTGCAGGATTCTCTTCAATTGATATTCTCTTGTTCGAGAGGTGACCTACTTCTACTCTATGTTTGATGAAATGGTACTTAAGGCGATCACCCATTCATTATCACAGAAAAGCTATATCGACTCCTTGATGGTTGGAACAACTCCAAGATTTATGATAAAGTTATTCAACCAAATTTCTTCCTTTGATGCTTCACTTGCCACTATGTACTCTGAATCATAGGTAGAATTAGCCACTGTCTCTTGCTTGGAACTTTTCCTAGTAACTGCTCCTCCATTTAAAGTAAACACCCAACCAGATTGAGAATGAAAGTTGTCTCTATCTGTTTGAAAGTTGGCTTGACCATACCTAGTTCATATCAATGTATCACTGGCACCAAGTACTAGGGCTTAGTCCTTAGTCCTTTGCAGATACTTGAGAGTATTTTTAACTACTATCCAATGAGCATTACCTAGATTTCCCTGATAACGACTAACCATGCTCAAAGAAAAGGACACATCATGGCGAGTACATGTCATAGTATACATAATAGATCCTACGACAGAAGCATATGGAATCCTACTAATTTATGCTATTTGTGCATCGGTACTCAGACTCTGAGTCTTACTCGGTTTGGTATCACTCTGGATGGCAGTTCTCCTTTCTTGGAATTTTCCATACTAAAACAATTTAGCACATTTTCCAAATATGTACTTTGACTAGGTCCATTTAGTCTTTTACTCCTATCCCTCAAAATATAGACATCCTTACCTGGGTCCTTCATAGCAAAACAATTTCCATGCCGATACTTAACCTCTTGAAAAGTTGGAATGTTGTTTCCTATAAGAAGTATGTCATCAGCAACAATAATAGAAAGGTTACAATACATCCACTAGGTTTGACATATACACATGACTCATCTTCACATCTATTGAAACCAAACTCCTCGACTTTCTCGTTGAAGGAAAGATTCCATTCGCGACATGTTTGTTTCAATCCATAGATTGATTTCTCAAGCTTACACACTCTATTAGGAAACTTTACATCAACAAAACCTTTTGGCTAACTTATTTAAACATCCTCATCTAACTTCCCATTATGGAAATTGGTTTTGACTTCTATCCGCCTAATTTCATAATCATAAAAGGGATATATGGAAAGCATTATCCTAATAGATTTTAACTTAGCCACTATGTCACACCCCAAAACCAAGGATGGCGGAAACGTTCGGGGGTGGAGGACTTCATGTATAGTATCATAACCACAATTGCAATAGTAATTTAAGCAAACACAAGCAACATATATATAATTGAAAAAGTTACATCATTGTATGAGTTACGTGTTTCCAAATCAATTACAATATGTTAACAAAAACATGATATGTTGATGCCTTAACGTCCCATCCTCAAAATGCACTTTGGTATCTATTTAGTGATTTCCTGAGAATACAAGTTGTTTGAAAAAGTGTCAACACAAAGGTTGGTAAATTCATAAGCTTTTGTTTTCAAACTTGATGTAACGACGTAAATTTTAAAACCAATTTTTCATTTTTGTAAACATCAAAAACATCAATTAACATTTCAAATTCAAACGTAAAAAATATTGTCACAACGAAATACATCCCAAAGATCATAAAATAGTTTTTCCCCGACAATGTGTACGATCACGCCGGCGCCTTTCCACGGTCCTCGCTAGTACCTTAAACACATCACACAACAACTGTAAGCATAAATGCTTAGTGAGTTCCCCAAAATACAACTTACGCACATACGAATTTCCGGGCCCTGACCTTCTGGTCCATGTGTCTCAGGGGACTTCCGTCCCGACTAGGTAAACCTTCCGGTCCTACCCACGTCAACCTTACGGTCCACATCACAACGCCTTCCCGCCCATAACATATTCGCCTTCCGGCCCATATAAAGCATATCATACATGGCACATATAACGAATAACTTATCACACATAATACATATATCTCATATCATATCCGACCTTCCGGTCACACAGTCAAACCCTTCTGTGTAGAGTATAGTGAGAAGACTCGCCTCGTGGAAAGTCTAAGATCTCACGTCCTCGCTATCATTGAATCCCAACGACAACTCTACCTCGCCTAAACATAAAAATATTATTTAATACGCAAAGACTTCCACCACTAAAACTTTACCCCTTATCATCATTCCTCAGAGGGTAAAAGACCATTTTACCCTTCCTTGACCTAAAGTCCTCATGTTGACCAAAACCCTAAAAGTCAACAAAGTCAACCTTGAGAGTACGCGAGGCGTACTGCTAGATGTACGCGGGGCGTACATCGCCAATCCCCTAGATCGGGGTCTCCACCCAGTACGCTGCGCGTACTGGAAGTTACGCCCAGCGTAACCATCAGAATCAGCCACTCTTCATTTCTGGTCTTAATCGGTTAAGGCATTACTCCAACTTCTAGATCCGAATCTTCTAGTGTGTCTAAACCCATAAAGTCGAGACCTTTAAGCCTTGGCAAGACTGTAAAGGCTCCAACATCGCATAACAACGTTCTTTTCCAACTCAAGGACCTAGATCTCATGCATGGTGCAATACCCACGTCCAAGATGTCATTTTTATGAGTCTACAACTCCAATAGATCAGAAATATGAAGTATCTAAGCTTATGGAGGCCATTTGCACAAAAAGTCTCCACCTTTGGGACTTAAACCCTAGAAAATGATACCTTTAGCATATAACATGAACCAAGTGACAAGATCCGAACTTTTTACCTGATAATGAAGCTTTAACCCTTGCAAAGCTCAGATCTACACTTGAGCACCACTTCTAGCCTCTCCAATAAGCTCTTCTTCTCCTTTGCAACCTTGGAATGGCACCACCAAGCTTAGAATACACACACAAAGGATTAAGGACGATGGCACACACTATTTAGGGTTTCACTCTGAGGGATGGTGGCTGATAAGTCCAACCACACATTCCTTTTATAGCCCTTCAAAGAGATTAGGGTTTTTAGATCTGGGCAAGTTACGCCGCGCGTAACATTGGGTACGCCCAGTGTACCTGAGGGGGAATGCGTCCAAATGAGGCGCGCGAGTATACGCAGCGTACACCTTGTACGCCCAACGTACTCGCCTACCATGAAAACCCTAAATTAACAACTTAATCCAAAATAGAAGGATACTTGGATTTGGGCTGTTACACTTGATAAAAGTCTTTCTCTTGTAAATTTCACGTTTGTTTCAGAAAAACCCGATATTTTACTTAAAATTTGTGTAATGTAGTCTTATAACCGAAGACCAAAATGTATAAGTAACCTCTCTTACTAATAGAAAATGATATGTGTTTAAATCAACATAAATGCGTTTGAATTAAATGAAATTCCCGTAAATTCTTATGTTTGTTAATACTTTCTGTGACTTTATTATAACCATGCTATGACCTAGTTGGCCTGAAACGACGTTCTTCAGGCGTCGGAAATGTTTATGACATTTGTCACTCCAGACCTGCCGGTCTAACTGTTGCATGCAGTTAAGGTGTGGGTTTGTCAAACACAATATAGATCTATATACAACTATCATTCTCTCCCTCCAGGAGACTCTGGTTACAATACAGGACTTAATGGTAAGTGTGAAACGAATGTCTCACAAAGTCTTTAACGAATTTACGTATAATGTAATGAAAATCCCTTATTGTATAAATGTACAATCTTTGTATTAGTGTGTTATGTAGTGTATAATAAACCGTACCTATTATAGTTTATAAAAAACAATGGTAGTAATGGTAACGTACGTAATCTATATTCAACGTAGTTCGTTCAATTGTTTGAGTAAAATGGAGCTACTTTGATTATAACAATCGTGTTATCCTTTATATTTTATATGTATATCTATATCAAAATCTTTTTATTAACTTTTGTATGTTCATATACCAAGATAAAATATCATTGTTTTGTAATAACATACATTCACATAAGGATATACACCTTGCTCAACATGATACAAGGTGATAATAATATGTTAGCAGTTTTCGGTTGGGAACAACTTCGATCACTGTTATTAGAAAATTTATAAAAACTTCATAAAAGATCCAAATCAGAATCCGTAAATTCTGGGAGTTTGTTTAATGAGTCTAGTTTGTTCATAAAGTTTTCCACGATTTTTAGTGACCTCCAACTTAGGTGAAAAGCCCATAAACACAGACTGGTCCGGTTTGGTCCTTGAAATGATAGACAGTTTTGAAAAAATCACCATAAATTGTAGAAAATCGTATGGAGATGTGAAAGTGGCCATTTTAAAGCTAAGAACTTGAACTACTTGCACCATGTACAGTTTTGAAAACAAAAATGTTTTAGTTGACCAAAACAGTCCGTGAATGGAGTCCAACTTTTCTGATGTAAGGTGTTAGAAATATTTAGTTGGGTTCTTGTTGATTTAACTTGCATTCTACCCCTTAAAACATAGGAAAATATGAAAATGTAGGGGTATGAACTCACCTTATGTGATTTCAGTGGATGATTGTTGAAAAATGGAAGTGATCAACTCAAGAACACTTGAAGATGCCTTGAAGATTTTCGAGAATCTAACATCAAAGTGATGGAGTTTGTGTAATCAATCAATGATTTGAGTAGAATCAAGTGCAATAATCACAAGGAGGATGAATTATACTTACCAAGAGAATAATAAAGCTTGAATATTAGCCTTGGAGTCTTGAAATAGAGAAAAAGTTTGAGAGAAAAGTTACGTTGTATTTTTGGTGAAATGAGAGCAAGTGAAAGAAAATGAGGAGAGAGGATGAATATCCAGCTCTAAAAATGTGGGAATGACTTGTGAGTGAGGTAAAAAGGACAAGGAAGTGACAAGGTATGGTGGGGAGGAGTGTGGGTTAGTCATGGAGTGGGTATGGTGGTTGCTTGTGTCTTAATACAAAGAAAAGTCAACACTCAACCTTTGTACTTCACCCACTCTTCTTGGATAAGGTTTCATCCCCAAAAACATGATTAATCATTAATTAAGGGGTCTTATATGTTAAAATAAAGTTTTGGGTGAAAATCCCGCGTTAAAACGATGAAAAACGAAGCTAAAATGAAGTCGTAGTCGAAAACCGGAAAGAATTGATCTTCCAGCGAGACCTCTCGGTCCTGGCCGGAGGTTCGGTCCTCCCGAGGCTAAGCGAGAGGCGAAATGAAGCGAAACAACAAGAAGCGAAAGGCAGTTCAATCCGAAAACGTCATAAGCGAAATAGACCGAAGGGAGCGAAATGAACCAAGAGGCGAGCAGGAGCGAAATGGACCGAAATGAACACGAACTTCGAGTTCGGGCTTGTGCGAGGTTCGGGTCTGCGAGGTTCGGTCCTTAGAGGGGGGTTTCGGTTCCGATAGGACTTTTGGTTCAGCAGATGTGTTCGGTCCTCTTGGTTTCGGTCCCTAAGAGGCTTCTCGGCCCTAAGAGGCTTCGGCCCCACATAAAGGGTTTCGGGTCTTTTAGGGTATTTTACCCGTTCTAACTCCGTTTTAAGCGATTTTTGACCCGGTTAAGGGTCAGGAATGACCCGAATGACTTCAAAAATTTAATGCAATCATTGAGAGAGATTTGGGAGAGATTTGAGAGAGATTTCAAATAGAAAGAGATAGGGTGAAAACAATTGAGAGAGGTTTCGTTTGAGACCTTTTTGAGTGTACGGCTTCGCAATGCAAGGTCTGTAAACCCTATTAAGCCATGTTTTAGTGTCTTACACACTCCCGATGAGTGTGCATTAGTATTTTATTGCTTTGGTTCATTGTTTACCGCATTTAAGGCTTTGGAAAAATTCAATCACATGGATTTTTCAAATGATGCTTTCTCATTAAAATAGTGGATTGTTTAGTAAATACACAACGAAATCCCTAATATGAAAGGGAAAATTGAGTCGTTCGGTTTAACTTATTGAATTTGTTTGACTTTAACTTGACCCGAATTTGACTATTGTCACATCATCCCCCCTGTTAGAGGGAATTTCGTCCCGAAATTTACGTTTTGACTGGGACTTCAAGAGTTAGGAAAAAGACACGGGTATTTTTGTTTCATTTGATCTTCGCATTCCCAGGTGAACTCAGGTCCCTTTTTAGCGTTCCAGCGGACCTTTACAATGGGAATACGACTCTGTTTTTTCGCTTGATCTCTCGATCCATGACTTCGACTGTTTCTTCCAAGAAGTGAAGATTTTCGTTAACTTCGATTTCGTCGAGAGGTATTACAAGTGTCTCATCCAATAGGCACTTTTTCAAGTTTGATACGTGGAAGGTAGGGTATACGTTACTAAGTTCTTGTGGTAATCGGAGTTTGTACGCCACAGGACCAATCCTAGCAAGGATTTTAAACGGTCCCATGTACCTTGGGGTTAGTTTCCCACGCTTACCGAAGCGTATCATTCCTTTCCAATGGGAAACCTTCAGTAGCACCCGATCTCCAACTTGGAATTCCAAGGGTTTGCGTCGCTTGTCGGCGTAACTCTTTTGTCGATCACGAGATGCCTTAGTCTTTCCCGAAGTTGAACAATCTTTTCTGTGGTCTCCCTTATCATTTCAGGCCCGGTAAGGGTGCTATCAGGGACTTGCCCCCTAGCTAGCTGAGTATCCCCCACTTCGGCCCAACACAGAGGTGATCTACACTTGCGACCATAGAGAGCTTCAAATGGAGCGACTCCAATGCTAGTGTGATAGTTGTTATTATAGGAAAATTCAATAAGCGGTAAATGAGTATCCCACGTCTTACTAAAGTCTAGCACATAGGCTCTCAACATGTTTTCTAACGTATGTATAGTGCGCTCGCTCTGCCCGTCGGTTTGCAGATGGTAGGCCGTACTCATATCTAGCCTAGTTCCCAGAGATTTCTGTAAGTAATGCCAAAATCGTGAGGTGAATCTACTATCTCGGTCAGAGATAATGGATATTGGTACACCATGCAGTCGGACAATCTCCTTGATGTATGCCCTGGTTAACTTCTCCATCTTGTCGGTTTCCTTTATTGGTAGGAAGTGTGCAGATTTGGTCAATCTTTCTATGATTACCCAAATGGTTTCAAGCCCACCCGATGTTTTAGGAAGCTTGGTTATGAAGTCCATGGTTACCCATTCCCACTTCCACTCAGGTATATCCGGCTGTTGTAGTAGTCCTGACAGCTTCTGGTATTCTACCTTGACCTTGGTGCAAGTCAGGCACTTGCCTACATAGGTAGCAATCTCAGCTTTCATGTTCGGCCACCAGTACAACTTCTTGAGGTCTAAATACATCTTATCTGAACCTGGATGGATGGAATATTGTGTCTTGTGTGCTTCGTTCATGATAACATCTCAGAACCCACCAAACTTCGGTGTCCAGATTCGGTTCATGAGGTAGCGAGCTTCGTCCTCCTTGACTTCTTGGTTTTTATCCATCCCTCTCAATGCCTCACCTGTAATGTTTTCTTGTTTCAAGGCTTCACGTTGAGCTTCCTTGATTTGTGTGAACAGGTGCGAATGGATCGTCATTGTTAGTGACTTCACCCGGCGACCTGATGATTCTTTTCTACTTAGGGCATCGGCTACAACATTAGCCTTGCCCAGATGATAACGTATTTCGCACTCATAATCATTTAGTAGCTCTATCCATCTTCTTTGTTGCATGTTGAGCTCTTTTTGATTGAGGATATGCCGAAGACTTTTGTGATCGGTGAAGATGGTACACTTTGTGCCATAGAGGTAGTGTCTCCAGATCTTCAAGGCGATCACTACCACTCCCAATTCGAGGTCGTGGGTGGTATAGTTAACATCGTGGGTCTTAACTTTCCTTAAAGCGTAAGTGATAACCTTCCCCCTTTGCATGAGCACACAACCGAGACCTTGATTCGAAGCATCTCAATACACCACAAAATCATCAGTTCCTTCTGGAAGAGAATCCCATTTCTTGTTAACTTAGTGTCTGGAAGGCGGCTTCTTGTTTATCTTACCATTTGAACACCACACCGTTCTAAGTCAGGGTGGTGAGGGGCTTAGCAATCTGGGAGAAGTTCTGTATGAATCTTCGGTAGTAGCCTGCAAGTCCCAAAAAATTGTCGGATTTTTGTTGGCGTTGTAGGTGCTGACCAATTTTCAATCGCCTTGATCTTTGATGGATCCATTTGTATTCCTTCCTTGCTTACCATGTGGCCAAGGAATCCTACTTCTCGGAGCCAAAATTCGCACTTTGAAAACTTATCGTAAAGCTTCTCGGCTCTTAGGGTCTCCAGAACTAGACGTAGGTGTTGCATGTGCTCTTCTTCTCTCCTCGAATAAACCAAGATATTGTCGATGAACACGATCACAAATTTATCTAGGAAGGGTCGGTGCACTTGGTTCATCAAATCCATGAACACCGTAGGCGCGTTGGCTAATCTGAATGGCATCAGTACAAACTCGTAGTGGCCATAGCGAGTTCTGAATGTTGTCTTGGGGACATCTTCTTCTTGAACTCGCAGCTGATGATAGCCGGACCTCAAGTCGATTTTGAAAAATAACTTGCTCCCTGAAGTTGATCAAAGAGGCCGTCGATTTGGGGTAGGGGATATCGGTTCTTGATGGTAAGCTTGTTTAATTCCTGGTAGTCGATGCACATGCGAAATGATCCATCCTTCTTTTTCACAAAAAGGACTGGTGCACCCCAGGGTGAAACACTCGGTTTAATGAACCCTTTGCTCAATAGTTCATTCAATTGGCTAGACAGTTCTTGCATCTCTGTCGGTGATAGGCAGTATGGAGCTTTGGTAACGGGGGTAGCTCCACGAATTAAGTCGATTTGGAAATTGGACTTGTCGTGCGAGTGGTACACCTGGCAGGTCGTCTGGTAATACGTCAGGGAAGTTGCATACTTCTGGAATTTCTTTATTGTCATTCACCTCTTCTTTCTTGTCTACGACCTGGGCTAAGAATGCGTGGTATTCCTTTCGGAGGTACTTCTGGGCTTTGACGCAAGAGATGATTTGCAAATTTGCACTGGGTTTATCGCCATAGATGAGAAGGGTTTCGCCATTTGGCAGATTAAGGCGAACGTCCCTTTCGTAACATAGGATGTCGGCACGATGAGAGCTTAACTAATACATACCAATGATGATGTCAAAACTTTTTATGGTGACTGGCATTAGATCAATTTTGAATGAATGGTTGTCTAGAGTGAGAGTACACCCTATGTAAATATCACTAGCGCGCTTAACCTTTCCGTTTTCCATTTCTACGACGTATGAATCTTTTAATGATTGGGAATTTTGCGTAAGTATATGTTTGAATTGGTGACTTACGAAACTTCTTTCTGCCCCACTATCGAAAAGTATGCATGCATAGGAGTTATTGAGGAGGAACGTACCAGTAACCACCGAGGGTCCTTGATTGCTTCTCCATGCCCTAAAGTTATAACTCTTCCTGTACCCTCATCATTAGGGGCTTGTGCCTTGGGGAAGTCCTCCTGAAGTGCCCCGCTTCACCACATCCATAGCAGGTTTGGCTTGCCACTGCATTGTCAACTTGGTTGATCGGTCGTGCTGGCGCTTTATAGAAACGAGCAGTGTGCCCTTTTGTGTCACAGTTTTTGCAGTGCATTTCCCGACAAGCACCATTGTAGTGGAAGTTTCACTTGTTGCACTTAGGGAGACTCCCTGCATATTGCTTTGGTGGTATTGGAGAGGTAGCAGTGGTGGGAGCACGGATAGCAACAGTCTGTTGCTTCTTGGCGGGGTCCTACGTTGGTTGTTTCTTTTTATTGTTCCGGAACTTCCTCTTGTTGTTCCCTCCTTTTGTTTGGTCAGTGGTGGCTATCAAGGTACCACAGCTAGGCCTGTGATCGATAAGTTGTTGTGCCAATTCCTTGGCACTCTCAAAGGTAGTAGGTTTCGAGGCTAGTACACTATCTTGAATCTGGGATGACAGCCCCCAGAGGTATCGCTCCACCTTCTTCTCCTCTGGAGTGACCATTGTTGGACAAAGGAGTGCTAGGTCATTGAAGCGAGCAGTATAAGTTTCGAGATCTGTGCCCGACATTCTGAGGTTCCATAGTTCTTCTTCCAGTTTTTGTATTTCGCCCCTCGGCAGTACTCCTTTAGCATCAAGGATTTTAAATCCTCCCAAATTATAGAGTTAGCCACTGCAGGAATAAGTGACTTAACACGGCCATTCCACCAAGTAAGATATTTTACGGTGAAATTGAATGCCGCATACTTGACCTTGCTCGCTTCGGGACAAGCAAATATTTTGAAGACTGCCTCGGTCCTTTCAAACCATTGCACCAGTGTGATGATGCCCCCGCTTCCATTGAAAGGCTCGGGTTTGCCATTCGTGAAGTTATTGTAAGAGCACTCCTTTGTACGACCCGTGATGTCCCCATGAATTGAATTGGTAGCCACGGATCCAGAACCGCCAGAACCATTTGTACCCATTTGCGACATTGCTGCCGCCACGGCTGCCGTTACTGCAGCCTGAAACATCGCAGGATCAAACAGCGGAGGTGGTGGCGGAGGGGGCGACGTTGTGTTGGCGGAAGGTCTTGGTCTTTTCCTTGGTGGCATGGTTCTTTCGTAATTAAAAAAAATGACCAGTCGGTAAGACTTCAATAGTAATAACGAGTCGAGTGTTACTTGTTTCATCTCATTTGTATTTTTATCACGACTTTATTATTTGTAAACTATTTGTGTGATCGGGTTATGAAGTCCAGTGCCAAACATTCAATAAAATAAAATAAAATGCATGCCAAATTCATTGATAAACTTTTACTACATAATGTTTTGGGGAAAATTTGACCTCATAAGGGTCTACATTACATCAATGCAAAAGATAGTTTTGACAAAACAAAATCCCTTTGAATAGTGTATTAACTTATTCGCAGGGTCAACCTACATACAAAAGAGTAGCACCAACGCGTACACATAAAATTATACTACAAAGATGTGAGAATAGTAATGAGTTCTAATCACGACGATCCTTCCCTGATGGAGCCTGGGATGATGTCGATGCGCCCTGTAGTTCTGCCAATCTCCGTTGGGCTGCGACCATTCTCTCTTCGAGTGTCATGTATCTTTCCCGATACTCCCTTGCTTCTGCTCGAGCAGCGAGAAGGTCCTAAATGAGTTGGTCTCTGTAGTGGGAATCTCGTTCCAGATCTCTGGTGCGAGCAGTGGTAAACTCTACGATGGCACTCAGCTCCCTGACCTGATCGGTCGTCATCCTACCACGATCATCCATACTTACTATCCGATGGGTCATGACGGGGAGGGCTCTATCATCCATTCCACCACGGATGAGGTCGTAATAACCTCGTTGGTCGCCATATGCTGGCCGCTGGCGTTGTTGTCGGCTCCACCTTTCGATCGTCATTACCCAACGGGGATCAGGTCCGTTGTATCCAAAGCGGTGTGTGGGTACCCTCGTGATGTAAGGAGGGTTGAATACTTCCGGTTCTTCTTCAATTTCGTTCTCAACCATGACTATATCATCGTCTTCCTCTTCTTCTTTTTCGTCTTCCTCCTCTTCTTCTTGTTTTTCATCTTCCTCCTCTTCTTCTTGTTCTTCCTCGGGTTCCTCCTTAGGATCCTCCTCGGGTTCCTCCTTGGGATCCTCTTCGGGATCCTCTTCAGAGTCCTCTTTGATTTGTTGATCGGGCTCTTCCTCGATCCATCCAACATTTCCCTGATTGGGAAAGTACAGGTCCCTGGGTATGTGAAATCCTGCCATGTCGTCTGCACGAGAAATGGGGGGTAAGAAGCACATATCGGATAATAATAATAACATTGCGCTATAGCAATATAAAAATACTCATATAGTATTTTAAATGTTTATATTTGGTTCTTAGAGTATTCTTTGTAGGGTGAAGTTAGGTTATTAGATTTCTCGTCCATTACGACTATCCCCCAATATGCGTAAGTCACTTCTCGGACGGATATAGTTGATCATGCTATATCCTTCCCAGAACTGATTACACATGCTAAGGCATACTCGTAATGTTCAACTCCTCCTCTTTCACTTTATGTTCGCCTTAGTTATGACACTACGCGAGTATGTAATGCATGTAGGTATACTTTAAAACAAGAAACTATTCATTTTCTAAAAGTATAACCTGTTAAAATGTTTTAAAAATCAGAGACTTTTAGTCCCAAATGTGTTTATAGTTTGTATATCTTATGTGGTTTGACATACTTAATTCACTACAAACCGTGCTCTGATACCAATCTGTCACACCCCCAAACCAAGGATGGCGAAACGTCCAGGGGTGGAGGACTTTATGTATAGTATCATAACCACAATTGCAATAGTAATTTAATCAAACACAACCAACATATATATAATTGAAAGAGTTACATAATTGTATGAGTTACATGTTTCCAAATCAATTACAATATGTTAACAAAAACATGATATGTTGACGCCTTAACGTCCCATTCTCTAAAGGCACGAATTGCATTAGATGGTAGTTTTTCGGGTATTTTGGGCTGAATTGCATTAGGATCGTTACCACAAACTATTTTGTATCATAAAATCTACTTTTTCTAATATTTTAGTGATTATCCTAATCCAATTGAAAGATAATTGTTAAAATTTTGAGATTAGTGTTAGTTTAAATGATAGGCTAATTACTAGTAAGTTGTTGATATGAGTTATCTTGCCTTATGAGTTGAAACTAGATCAAAGATAAATTATATGATAATTTTTATTAGTTAAAAAAATAATCTATATACCTTTAACGAATTCCATAACTTGATCTAAATGTTTTGGAGACTTAATTCTAAAGTTTTTTTTAGAGTTACAAACTTGCCATCAAGTTTGGAATTCAAAAGGTTTTCAAGATTTAAAAAAAAATTCCCTCGAGTTTTGGTATTTGAAAAGTCTTAAATTATGAAACATTGAATTCTAACTCTTGTAATTAAAAGGTGCAACTCTTGGGGTTCATAACCTAAGAATTAATTAAATAGTTTTCAATTTTGAATTTTTTTAGTTAGAACCTTGATGTTTTTTTTTGAATATTTCAATTAACTCTTATGGACTTCATTAATAGTTAATTAAATGTTTAATTAAAAGAAGATTAATAATTCCATAATTATATGGTTTAATGTTAATTCAATTAAAAGTTGAATTTATTAATAGATAAACCACCTAGTATTTTAAATGTTTAAAATACACCCTTATACCATATAAAATTAAAAGTTATATATATATATATATATATATATATATATATATATATCTGTGTGTGTGTGTAAGTAAAAGGTCAGTCTTACCGTTAGTAGGCCTCATTAATGAAGTCGGTCAATAAAGGCGGTATAAGGTTACTGCCTATACTGTTAGTAGGCCTCATTCATGAAGTCGGTCTATAAGCGGGGGGGGGGGGGGGGGGGGGGTATAAGGTTACTACCTATAAAATGTAACACCCCCCTCTGGCACGTATCACAATATTGTCCGTTTTGGGCCACTCGGCACGAGGACTTCCCAGGGGGTCACCCATCCCGATACTACCCCCGCCCGAGCACGCTTAACTGCAGAGTTCTTATGGGATCTGCTGCCCTCACGGCTTTAAAACGCGTTGTGACAGAGAAGGTATCCACACCCCTTATAAGGAATGCTTAGTTCTCCTTCGCAGCCGATGTGGGATCAGATCTAACCCACTTTCACCCCCCATTATAGGGTTCGACGTCCCCGTTGAACACATCGACCCGTGCCCTAGCTCTGATACCATTTGTAACACCCCCCTCTGGCACGTATCACAATATTGTCCGCTTTGGGCCACTCGGCACGAGGACTTCCCAGGGGGTCACCCATCCCGGTACTACTCCTGTCCGAGCACGCTTAACTGCAGAGTTCTTATGGGATCTGCTGCCCTCACGGCTTTAAAACGCGTTGTGACAAGGAAGGTATCCACACCCCTTGGGCGAGAGTAGTACCGGGATGGGTGACCCCCTGGGAAGTCCTCGTGCCGTGTGGCCCAAAGCGGACAATATTGTGATACGTTCTAGAGAGGGGTGTTACAAATGGTATTAGAGCCAGGGCACGGGTCGATGTGTTCGACAGGGATGTCGAACCCTATAATGGGGGGTGAAAGTGGGTTAGATCTGATCCCACATCGGCTGGGAAGGAGAACTAAGCATTCCTTATAAGGATTGTGGATACCTTCCCTATCACAACGCGTTTTAAAGCCGTGAGGGCAACAGATCCCATAAGAACTCTGCAGTTAAGCGTGCTCGGGCGGGAGTAGTACCAGGATGGGTGACCCCCTGGGAAGTCCTCATGCCGAGTGGCCCAAAGCGGACAATATTGTGATACGTGCCAGAGGGGGATGTTACATAAAATGGTGGTTTAATGGCTATCCACTCTCACCTACCGCTTCCTTGACTGGTGGAGGTTCGTTAGCTGAACAGGTTTGACATCACATTTAAACCCTCATAAAAAGTATAATGAAACATAAAGTAACTAAACATTTTATAAATTCTCAATCTCAGATACTTTATGAAAAATGTGAATTTGATGCTAACCCATGAAATTTCACATTGCACCTTATTAGTCATTAGTGGAGCGTGTGTGGTTAACCGACACACTAATCTTTGACTAATGTAGGATATCAATGGGTAACATGGAGATTATCACAGATCAATGGAGTGTGTGTGGTTAACCGACACATTGATTAGGTGATAAATGACTTCGAGAGTACCAAGCTAATTTGCATGGTTATACAAACCTTATTTGTGATCCTCGGCATCTCAATCACAAACTTGAAGGGCATAATCGATATTAAACATGCCGTTAACAAGATCAATGAATCTCAAAAGAATCTAGGAATTTCAATTCATTTAAAACTTAGTAATCAATTTTGTTTTTCATGGTGGAAATTGATAAATCGCCATTTACCTACCTTCAAATATTTTACAATTGGATTACGACATCCCTCTTCCGAATTGTAGAATATTGTGTTGGGACCTAGCCTTAATATTTCATTTTGGGTGTTATATTAAGGATTTAAATCAACTAAGTTGAATTTCTCCCATTAAATATGTCTAGGTTAGACAATTTTGGTCTTCCCAAATCTTATGGAAAAAGTTTCCACATGAAGATGATGTTCCCAGAAATCATACTTCACTTCCTCCACCTCCTCCAATAGTTCTCCCAAACCCACATGCTCACAGACTTGAAAAGTTCAAGGTCATGCAAGCCCTACTGGCAAGCCAAAACCACGATGGAAGGTCTATGTGTGCACATGTCTTGGAGATGAAGTCACACATTGACTGGATGGGAATGTTATGAGTCATTGTGTCAAGGAAGTTGGCTATTGAACTGGTTCTTCAGTCACTTCCCGAGTCGTATAGTCAGTTTGTTGACTACTATATGACAGAATGCAACGCGACCCTTATTAATCTTACCTATTTGATTATTGTTCTTGAATCTGCAATGATTTGGCGTACTGGTAATGAAAATTTGATTGAAAGATCTACTTCCCAAACTTCCATGGACATTGACAGTGGATACATTGGAAGTCCAGAAAAGATTTCTCTTTCCAAGGTAAAGGGAAAAGCTAAGTCTGAGATTGTCCCGTTTCCATTCCAAAAGAGTCTATTTGTTGCTGTTGCCAAGAGAAGGGACATTAGAAGCAAAGCTACCCTGACTACCTAAGAGATCTAAGAGATGGTAAAATCAAATTGAATGGTTCTACTTTAGGTAAGCTCATTATCTAACTCTATTAAGTTCCAATATATTGATTCTTACTACATGATGTAAAATTACATTATGATGTTTTGAAGAATTAAATAGAAAGAAGGAAATAGCATACTGAGTCTGATCATGAAGAAGTGGATTTCGATCGCATGGTTTGATGATCAGAATTTTGAGCTGCTACATAGGAGTTACAATAAATTTCTTAGAAATATGTATTAACATAGTTTTCCATTTGTAATTACATTATAAGGACAAGTTTATCTGCATTTTATAAATGAAAGAAAATTTTCATTTTTTCTTATTTTATAGTTTCTAGCAATGGAATTTGTAGACATTGATGTTTGTATGTTTGTAATTATAGCAATATGGATTTGATTCTTTCGTTTGTGGTAGTGTCTAAATTTACTAAATAAGGAAAGATTCTCTTCACCAAAGTTTCAATTGGAATCATGCAACTTGTATTGCATGATGAGTGAGAAGTTTCGTCTTTGGGAAATTAAAACTAATTCCTTGTTCACATGTATATGTGAGTCAAGTGAAGGATTAGGGGATCTAGTACACATAGTGTGCACATTTCAGGTCCACCATATAGAATGATAAGACTATTCGTCATGATTTACTAAAGTTTAGTAAATATGGTTATGCTTAGAAGATTAAGTATAATTCTGAATAATTGGAAAAGTTTTGATGTATAGCAGATCGAATAAGAATAATCAATTAGGCAGAAAGATAAAAGTTTCTCACATATGAAAGGAAAGTAGAGTACTTTAGTGTCGTGTTTTATGATCATCTTAATGATTATGAAAACCATATCACAGTTGATACTCTAAGGACACCTTCGTACTTTTACATGGCTAAGAAGACGTATTGAGAATTGTTGAAATGGTTAAATCAATTAGGGAGAGTCATACTTCGTTCCAAAATCAAGTCTTAGAGTCATACTCCAAGATTGTGCCTTGAGTGACATTATCTTAAGAAAGGTTTATAACACTTATCAAATGTAGAGTAAAATATTTTCCAGTCTTGTACATTTGAAGTTGGTAGTTGTGATGTTTTGGATAAAACAAAGATCAACTAAGACCGATTATCAGAAGTGTTTTTCTTGATAAGAAACCACGCTAACTCTTGAACATTTGTTTGTCAAGTAATGTTTCTTGACAAAGAGAGTCTTATACATTAAGAGGTCAGTGGGGATCTTAAGGATCTTGAAAGTTTCAAGAACTAATCACGAGTAAACCTATTGTTAATTGCTAGTACACGACTTAAGGTTTATAACCTATTGTGTTCACATATTCTTGTTTTTGTGTCCATTCCAGTTGGTTCACTATGCATGTGAGTTCTATGAGTACTTAATTCTTTGCATAACAACTTGGAAGCAATGGTAGCTCCTTGTGCTACCAGGTAGCAATAAATTAAGATTGAACAAATATAGTCCTTATGGGTTTGGATTTGTCACTAACCTTGTCTTGTGATTATGGTTATGGTAAATTCACATGCATAGGAACACATACACCATTAATCTAAGTGACAAAGGTTTCTCTCTAATTCATGAAATTGATTGTGAGGAAACGCCTTCACTAAATAGATTTTAAAGAGTTAGCAGTTGTGATATTTGCATTCTCAAATTCGATTATGATTATGGCATCCCTCTTCATAGTTCGAATTAGGAGAAATGGAAAATAGTTTGAACATTCGGAACTTATTGTTGTAAGTTCTGAATAGTTTAGGCACACATATGGGCTTTCTAATAATAGGTGTATGAGCTTAGATAAAGGCTTATCAAAGCATCTCGTATTAGAAATCTAAAATTTTGAAAGAAAGTCAATACGTATTGATTTCTAAAAGTCCATCTGATTTATGAGTACATATCAAAGCTAATGGGAGCATAAGTGTTATGCTAGTAAGAATATAATTATCATGATAGTGCGAGCATGATTATTATGTGAAGTGTTGGAACTTAGCAATACTAATTATAGGAAACAAAGGTTGAGAATTTTTCAAAGTTGTAGAATTTTTCAAAGTTGTTTTTCTATAGTAAGGGAAAGGATACTCATACTTCATTTTGAATCTAAAAGCTTAGATTGAAATTTTGATTCGGTCATAAACATACGTGAATGCTATCTTAAAATGATTCAACATAAGGAAATTCCATATACGGAAATACTATAGCAAAAGACTGGTCATGTTTCATGTCTTTATGTAAGACATTATTGATCGTGTCCCATATGCTTCGGATATTGGATTGATTGACTATGCTATAATATTTACATGTTCTGAATTTTCCAAATGCCTAGGGCATTAAGAAGGAAAGAGTACGAGAACCGGATATGACTAAAGTTATTAATCAAGCGTCAAGGACAATCTTGGGTTTACCAAGGATTGGTTG
This sequence comes from Lactuca saligna, assembly GCF_052625555.1. Taxonomy (NCBI): domain Eukaryota; kingdom Viridiplantae; phylum Streptophyta; class Magnoliopsida; order Asterales; family Asteraceae; genus Lactuca; species Lactuca saligna. Next base: position 119,761,545 of record NC_136425.1, read on the forward strand.
CTTGTGGATAGTTGGAAGTATAGTAATGAATGGACCGTATTGATATAATTGTGAATAGAAAAGATTCTACTAAGAATAGATACTCATATGGAAATTATGAAAATTTTCCATAATGGGAGTTGGATATCAAGAATCTATGAGTAAGTTAGAAACTTTTATGCAAGAAGGATGTTCAAAGGAATATGCTTTGAATATGAGACTTCATATCTATGGAATTGAACTATAACAATCTCCAATGGCAATTTTTGTAATTGGCAAAGTCTATGTGACTTGTGTACATAGTCATTACGAAAAGATCACTGTGTATAAGCTTAGAATCTAACCGATTACTGTAAGTGGCAAGGATGTGGTATTCTCGCACTTACGATAAGGATTTGGAATTGTGAAATGATTTTCATTGGAAATGTTTACAATTGGTCTTTTTCACAATTAAGGGCCATAAGTAAACATAGTGTGCATGCTTGGAGCATGGGATAACTATTGTTTTAATTCAAGTATTAGTTGATAAATCGAAACATTATACAATGAATAATGTGTAATCAAGATGGTGGTTTAATAAAAGGTGTTTTAATTATATTCAAAAGTTTTGAGACCATATTGTATTCAATTGTTCTTGTGTTTCACTTTGCATGTTTTGACTTCCTAAATAATAAGATTATTCAAACATCCACAGTCGATCATATTTTGGAAGTAGGTATTGAAGCAAGATTGTCATGAATCCATCTGTAGATTGTCTAAAATGTTAGACATAGAACAAGTTTGTTGCAGTATTCATGAGTACTCCTGTAATAAGATTTGAGTATTTGATTAAACCCACACTCATCTTAATCACTTCATGGATTTTATCAGGAGTGATTGTGAGATGATTATATCTTATATTCTTTAAACCAAGACATGTGAGTTGTAATGTCGATTGCACATTGACATATGTAAACGCACCAGTAACTTGGTGTTATAAAATGTATTGTTATGTGTGATTTGATGAGTAAGTACAAGAAAGCATATGATTCAAAGTTTACCCATTCCTTTTACCCTAAGAAGGATAAAAGCTATATTTGTGGTTCCCTCGATGATTTAGTGTTGACAACCCTAAGCGCTTGACCATGCCTAAACTGATTTGAGTTGTTTAATTAGCCAGTCATCATAAATCAGAAATCCGGAAACAACACATGAACAGAGAGAATGATTATAATCCACGTCCCAGTTCATACGATATGTAGAATGGAGGAATATATGATCCGTTATCTAATGGACACTTCATGAACTAAGTCAGAGTTCAACAACGGATTTTGAGAGCAACGATTGCTAGTAGAGATTTTGGAGTTGTACTTGCAATAATAGTTATTAGACTTATCCAAGTGGGAGACTATTGGATTAGGTGTCTAAGCCCATAACTATAATTTGTATGTACTTGACCCGAGATAGGTCCATTTGGGTTGCCTTCACCAGAACAATCTGATAGGATGGATATTTGAGAAAGAGGCTATATATGATTTACTAATATATTATAAGTATAATATATTGGTTGAGAAATCATAATATTTAATTAATATTGATCAAGAGTTAATTTGGAATAATTTAATGTTCAAAAGAGACTAATTAAATTAACGGGGACTGATTATGTAAATCAGTGATATATATATATATATATATATATATATATATATATATATATATATATATATATATATATATATATATGGCTATTTATCCATGATGGGCTAAGTTTATGTAAGTATCCATGAAGAGTTATCCCACATGAGATACGGATCATAACCTAAGTGTATGGATTAGGGTTTACCCACGACTCTTGGAATCCTAAAATATATATATGTGTTATCCCTTAGCTAAAATGGGCCCTAAAAAGTGTTCTAGGAGGAGAGATATCCGATTTTGGAGTGTCTAGCCTCTCTCTCAAATACTCCTTTGTTCATGGTGTTTCTAATCATTTGAGGCATCACACTTGAGGTGCTAAGCTCTTGAAAGGCCAAAACTACAAGCCACAATAAAGAGGTATTCTTCTAACTTGATTTTATGATTTATATGTCAAGGTTGTATGCTAGTTGTAGGCTTCATGCTTTTGAAATTTTATTGCATGTATAACTAGAGAAAACTTAGATCCAAAGCTATTAGGGTTGTATGTGCACCATAGGAGTGTTATGGTACACAAAACCCAACAGGTCTCACTATTCTTCAGATGATAGGTCAAAATGAACTGATCATAACAACTAGGTAAGGAGTTTAGGATTGTGTCAATAGCCAACTTCTTATCAAAATACACATTTAGCCTAACAAGGTGATCCATGTAATGTAGTATCCATTGCACGTGGCCAAAAACAAATTCTCCCTCCTTTATCTTGCATGCCATGAGGGACTTGACCACTTCGTACTTTTTGACAAGGTCCTTATTCATCTCACAGGGCCAATAATCATCTTAAAACCTTTGCAGCTCAGGGGTCATGGTGGCTACCATGATGCAAGCAACTTTTGTTGCATCATCGTAGTGCTTTTTGTAGGAGGTTAAGTCTTCAAGAGTGGCCATCTATTCGTCAATATTATTGAGTTCCTTTTCGACAACATATGTTCTCAAATCGAAGGGCCATTTGGATATTTCACATCCAATCATTATAAGTGGAACCATATAAATGACTTTAGAGCAAATAGAAAGAAAAGAGAAGTTATGGTGGTTGGAAGAGGAGGAACCAAAAGCATCAGTTGAAGTATACATCTAATAATCCTCAACATAATAACCCAAACAAAATATTAAGGCTAGGAGCAAAATATATAATTCACAAGATAGAAATGGGATGTCATAATCTAATTGTAAATTTTATAAAGGTAGGTAAATGATGATTTATCAATTCCATCAAAATAAAACGAAATTTTAAAGAAATTAAGTTAAGTGAAATTCCTAAATCTTTTGAGATTCATTGAAACTATTCACTTAACTTAATTTATCAACATATTCTTTACCCTGATTTAACAATTCCATCAAATTATGCTATCCTATTTGTGACTGGGATGCAGAGGAACACAAAATATATGTGAATAACCATGAAACTGTTCTTGGTAACCACAATGTCGTTTTACATCTCAGTTAATGTGCTGGTAAACCACACACGCTCCATCAACAACGATAATTTATGAGATGCCCGTTACAACTCTTTATTAGTCCTTATTAGTGTGTTTGTTAGCCACACATGCTCCACTAACGACTTATAAAGTGTAATGTGCAATTTCATGGGTTAGCATACAAATTCACATATTTCTGAAGTAACTAATATTGAGATTTTTTTAAAGTTTAGTTACTTTTAATAGGCAGTTTCCTCACACTGCCTTATAGACTAGCTTCGTGAATGAGACGTACTAGCGATTTGACTTACTTATTCTTATGCATATAGTAATAATTAAGCTTTTAATTTTACATATCGTATAAGTTGTATTTTATTTTATTTTCAAGATACTAGGGTTTATATTTAAATTTTTAAATTTTATTTTTTATTAATTAAATTTGTAATAAATTAATAATGATGTAATTATTAACAATTAGATAAATTAAATGAATTAAGGATTTTCTAATGAAATTAATCAAATAACTTAATATTAATCCTTACCCTCTAATTTTAGAAAATTAGGGTAAAGGATTCAAATTTTATAATTACCCATTTTCAAAAAATCAAAATAACAATTATTAAAATATGGAAACCGTATAAGCCTACCGTTTTCGAGATTACTTGATGAGGAAGGCTAAGGTTTCAAAACCATAGCCCTTACTTTCAAAATCCAAGGGGTGGAGGCTTGGATTTCCAAAAACCCAGCCCTTATCGAAATTATGGCATCTTGTGGTTTAATTTCAAAAAAAAAAAACCTAATTTGATCTATTCTTTTATTATAGCTATTATACATGATATAAACCAAACGCTCTGATACCACTGGCGGGATTTAGGAAAACAAACAAAAACAAAGCTCTTAAGTTTTCATGCAACCTAAATAGGATCTATGTTTTCTTTGTTGAACCTATAACAAAGAACATCAAACAAAATCTGCAAACCTTAGGCTGTTTTTGAAATTTGGATGAAAGGGTTTTAGGATTACATACCTTTTAGTAGTTATAGCAAACAACTAGAATTCCTCTTTTTTGATCTCTTGGAAGCAAGCACTACAAGTGTCGTGCTTCTAATGGAATCACACTCAAACTAGAAAGAGAATGAATTAGGAGAGAGAAGAGATTTTCATCCAAGGCTTGCGGAGGGAAGGCATGGATGCAAATAAAGGCTAGAGGACTCCTTATATAGTTAAGAAAACTTAGTGATAAAGCTAGGCTTCAATGGATAAGCCTTAGATTCCCTTGCTTGGTGACCAAGCACCCCAATCCCCTATTGGGTTTTCAGCATAACTACATCCTATGTGATCATGCAACCCTAATTGTTTTGGATTTAAGTTTTTCACTAGTTGAACATGTAACTGAATACCAAAGCAATAAACCCAAGATCTAGCATACACTTTTCAAAAATCATATAAAAAAGGGTTTTCATGATTACCTTACTTGTTATGTAGTAATAACAAGAACTCCTTGTTGATCCTTGACACTTGAAAGCTAGAAAAAGGATGAGAGGAGAGAGGAGTGAAGTACTTAGAATTTCTGGCTAGGGTTTCTTCTTAGCAAGCAATTGCCGAAAATCACATGCAGAGGGGTTCCTTATATAGCTGTGGGTTGCTAGGGTTTGCTGGAGGAAACCCTAATTTCCTGCTTAAGGCTAAAGCAACCCATGGACCTCCCATCAATAGGCCTTATAGAGTTTCGTCCACTCCCAATTATGGCGTCCATCAGCCCAGTTTCACAATTATCAATGACTACCAAAATAGCCCCTGTTCTTTTAATCAGTTTCTTTAATCCTAAAATTAATTCCAAATTAATTTCTGATTAGATACTAATTAAACAATATGATTTCTAATTAATAGACTATTTTCATAATACATAAATAAATCAACTTATTATTCCAAATAATAAATTCAACTTCTCTCTCCAAAAATCATCATGTCAAGTTGCTAAGGTGAAGGCAACCCAAAAGGACCACGCTACTATCAAATCAAGTACACACCAATTATAGTTATGGGCTTAGACACCTAAGCCAATAGTCTCCGACTTTGATAAGTCCAATAACTATAATTGCAAGTATGACTTCAAATTTTGACCAGCAATTGTAGCTTACAAAAGCCGCTGCAAAATCTAACCTAGTCAGTTGTGTGTCATTAAGATAAGGGATCATATAATCCTCTGTTCTGCAAGATATCATGTGGAAAAAGACATGGAATTGAATCATTCTTATCGTCCTACAATTCGTTTCCCAATTTCAGATTTGTATGGAAAAAAACTTAATTGATCACAACAACTCAATCATGACCGGTCCCGACACATAATTCAACACAAGATCATCGAGGGGCCCAAGATATCACTTTTACCCCCATGGGATAAAAGGAAAAGATAAAATTTGACTTATATGCCTGTACTATTTCCCCATCAAATCATACACAACAATACATTTTATAACATCAAGTTACAGGTGCGTTTACGCATTATCAATACAAAACTAACTCGTAAACAACAACTCATATATCTTGGTTTAAAAACTATACAATATTATCGTCTCGTAACTAATCGTGATAAATTCAATGAAGTAATTTAATGAGTGTGGGTTTAATCCAATGCTCCAATTCCCATTTCAGCAGTACTCATAAACGTTGCAGTAAACAATTGATATGTCTAAACACTTAGACAATCTACAAGCCAATTGTGAAAGTCTTAATTCAATACCTACTTCCAAAGTATGATCGACTATGGATAATTAGAATAATCCAATTATTCCGGAAGCAAAACATGAAAAGTTGAAAACATAAGATAAACAATTAACAAAAGATAGTAAACGATTACTTATAAAAAATCTCCATTATAAAATCACCAAATTTCAATTAAATTTATATTGTTACAGGTTTCTAAAATGTCTATCTAATCACTAAAACTAGTATCGTCCTTCAGAACAATGCTCCTCGCATGTTGAACATGCTTAATCCTATTCAGAACCTTTGTGATAGGATTTGTAGGATTTTCTTCTGACAATACTCTCTTGATGACGAGGAGTCCTTCTACCTAATGTCTGATGATGTCATATTTTCTGTCGATATGTCTTGATCTTCCATGATCCCTAAGTTCCTTGGTCATGGCAAATGCTCCTTCATTAACGCAGAAAATCTCCGTAGGATCCTTTATGGCTAGTACAACTCCAATGTCTCCAATAAAGTTCTTCAACCATACAACCTCCTTGGACGCTTTGCTCACAGCTATACACTCTGTCTCATAAGTTGAATCACCCACGATCTCATGCTTGGTACTTTTCCAAGTTACTGCTACTGCATTGAGTGTAAACACCCAACCAGAATGAGAGTAAAAGTTGTCTCAGTGTGTTTGAAAATTGGTGTCACTATAACTAGTAACTCTCAAGTCATCACTCCCTTGAAGATCAACGACCTAGTCCTTGGTTCCTCGTATATACTTAAGAATGTTCTTAACTGCTATCCACTGAGATTTAGTCGGGCTCCCTTGATATCGACTTGTTGGGTTTTGAGCATTCTAACACTTCCTAAGTGTACATGCAACCCTAATAAACCTTGGATCTATGTTTTTCTAAGATACATGCATATAATTAATTTTTCCAAGGTTTATATCCTAGCTAGCATGGCATGGGGAACATGAATTAAATAAAGCTAGGAGAAATACTTACCTTGAAGTTGTAGTTGATTGCTTGGAGTTTTTGAGCCTAGCACCAATAGTGTGGATGCCTCAAGTGGAAATCACAAATCACCACAAACTTGGAACTTTGAGAGAATAGTCACTACTATCTTGAAATTTGCACTCACCTCAACAAGTGTCAACTAGTGTCATTTCAAGAGCCAAAGCCTCCTTTATATAGTGTGAAGGATTAGGGTTACATCCCAAAAAACCATGTCTCTTCATTTCAATGAGATCCATGGGTTAAAGCTCCATGAAGTATCCATGGACTTTTCCATGCAAGCCTAGCCCATTCCAAATAAGCTTTAGCCCACACTATATAAATATAGAAGCCCATATTTAATTAGTAATATCTTTGATCTCCAAATTAATCCTAGACTAATTATAGATCACTACTAATTAAATAATATGATCTTATATTAATATATTAGAACTTATAATATATTAATAAATCATAACTTGTACTATTCTCAAATATTATCCATAAATTGTTCGGGTGAAGTGCAACCCAAATGGACCATGCCGGGTCGGGTCAAGTACATACCAAATATAGTTATGAACTTAGACACTATATCCAACAGTCTCCCACTTGGATAAGTCTAATAACTATAGTTGCAAGTATGACTTCAGGAATCGATCAGCAATCGTAGCTCTTTAAACTCTGTTGAACTAGAACGCACCATTTAAGATAAGTGATCATATAATCCTCTATTCTAGATATCAGCCGGACAAATACATGGAACATGGTCTTGCTTATTGTCCAGCATTTGTTTCCCGATTTCCGATTTGTTTCACATAGAACTTAACCGAACACATCAATTTAGTTCTGACCGGGCCCGGTACAAAGGTCACAACAAAATCATCGAGGGGCCCAGATATCAACTTCTAATCCAAGAAGGAACAGATAAACTTCGACTCATATGTTTGTTCTACCACTCATTGAATTACACACAAAGGCACGTTTTATAACATCGAGTTACCAATGCGTTTTCGTACAATCAATGCATAACCAACTTGTAAGTAACAAATCATATCTCTAGGTTTGAAGCCTTATATGATGTTACCATCTCACGATCACTCGAGATAGAATTCCATGAAGTGATTCCAGTGAGCGTGGGTTGAGTCCAATGCTCAGAACTTATGAGCACTCATGATTGTTGTAGCCATGTCCAACACCTTAGACCTCTGCAACCAATCATGACAGTCTTGATTCATACCTACTTCCGACATATGACCGACTGTGGAGGTTTGAATAATATGATATACCAAACATAATTATTCTGGAAGTCAAAACATGCAAAAAGAAATAAAGTAAACGATCGACAAGAGATAGCAACACTTTACTCATAAATAAAACACCTTTTATTCATCATCAAATGTCAATTACACTTTACAAATTTCATAATTTATCTAACTACTAAAAACTTATATCATCCTTCAACCCTATGCTCCGAGCATGCTGAAGATGCTTAACCCTACTCAGTCCCTTCGTGAGCGGATCTGATGGGTTCTCATCTGATGATACCCTCTTTGCTACGAGATTCCTTCTTCTATTCGATGTCTGATGAAGTGATATTTTCTGTCAATGTGTCTGGATCTTCCATGATCTCTTGGTTCCTTGGCTAAGGCAACCGCACTATTGCTGTCACAGAAAATCTCCATCGGCTCTTTTATAGCTGGTATAACTCCAAGTTCTCCGATGAAGTTCTTTAGCCATATAGCCTCCTTTCCTGCCTCGCTTGCTGCTATATACTCTGATTCACAAGTGGAATCAGCCACTGTCTCCTGCTTGGAACTCTTCCAAGTGATTGCTCCTCCGTTTAAGGTAAAGACCAGCCCGACTGAGAGCGGAAATTATCCCTATCAGTCTGGAAGCTAGCATCACTATACCCTACAACTCTCAAGTCATCACTCCCACCGAAGGTAAGGACCCGGTCCTTAGTCCTTCGCAGTTACTTGAGGATATTCTTTACCGCAGTCCAGTGTTCCTTGCCAGGATTCCCCTGATACCTGCTAACCATGCTCAAAGCAAAGGATACATCAGGTCGAGTACACGTCATAGCATACATGATCGATCCTACAGCAGAAGCATAAGGTAGTCGACTCATTTCTGCTATCTCAGCCTCAGTACTAGGGCTTTGTGTCTTACTCAATCTGGCATTACTCTGAATGGGTAACTCACCTTTCTTGGAGTTATGCATGTTGAATCTTTTCAACACTTTGTCCACATAGGTGCTTTGACTAAGTCCAATTAGTCTTTTACTCCGGTCTCTCAAGATCCTTATCCCTAGGATATAGGCAGCTTCACCAAGGTCCTTCATAGCAAAATACTTCCCAAGCCAGGACTTTACTTCCTGCAAAGTTGGGATGTCATTTCCTATGAGTAGTATGTCATCCACATACAATACCAAGAAGCTGACTATACTCCCACTAGCCTTGACATAAACACAAGATTCATCTTCACTCCTAGAAAAGCCAAATTCCCTGACCTTTTCATCAAAGCAAAGATTCCATCTGCGAGGTACTTGCTTCAATCCATAAATGGATTACTCAAGCTTACACACTCTATTAGGGTACTCGTTGCTGACAAAACCTTCTGGCTGACTCATGAAAACATCTTCAGCCAACTTTCCATTAAGGAAAGTAGTTTTGACATCAATTTGCAATATTTCATAGTCATGAAATGCAGCTATGGCTAACAGAACCCGAATAGACTTAATCTTGGCTACTGGAGAAAAGGTCTCATCATAGTCCACTCTAGGAATTTGAGAGAAACCCTTTGCAACCTGTCTAGCCTTATAAGTGTGTACTTTACCATCCATGTCGGCCTTCTTCTTGAAGACCCATTTGCACCCTACAGTCTTACGACCTGGTACATTCTCAACCAAGTTCCAAACTTGATTGTCATACATGGATTGTATCACGCTATCCATAGCCTCTTTCCATTTTGCAGACTTGGGGCCTGCCATGGCTTCCATGTAACTGTTAGGTTCATCCATACCTACTAGTGTGTCATCACTAATAAGTGTCTCACCTTCCGCAGTAATACGAAAACCATAGTAGTGCTCAGGTGCATTCCTAACTCTCGTGGAACGTCTCAGAGGTACAGAATTGTCAATTGGCTCAACAGGAGTTTCCTCCTCAAGTTGAGGGCTAGGGTTTGAAGTTCCTTCTCCACTTAACTCTTGAAGTTCTTCAAGGTCAATTTGCCTCCCACTGTCCCCTTGGCTTATAAATTCTCTCTCACGAAAGACTCCTCTTCTTGCTACAAAGACCACATTATCACTAGGTCTATAAAAGAGGTAACCAAAGGATCTTTGTGGGTAGCCGATGAAAATACACCTCTCGCTTCGGGGTTCTAGCTTATCATGAGACTCGCGCCTGACAAAAGCTTCGCAACCCCAAATCTTGATGTGGTCTAGTTTGGGTACTTTACCAGTCCACATCTCGTGAGGAGTTTTGGCAACTTTCTTTGTAGGGACTAGATTAAGGATATGGGCGGCAGTCTCTAAGGCATACCCCCAGAATGAGATGTGTAGCGAAGCTCGACTAATCATGGAACGAACCATGTCTAACAAGGTTCAATTACGCCTCTCAGCCACACCATTCAATTGCGGTGTCCTGGGAGGTGTCAATTGTGAGACAATCCCACATTCCCTTAGATAGTCGAGGAACTCTGAACTAAGATACTCACCACCACGATCGGATCGAAGCATCTTAATGTTCCTGCCCAATTGATTCTCGACTTCCTATTTAAATTCCTTAAAATTTTCGAAAGTCTCTGACTTATGCTTGATTAAGTAGACATATCCATATCTACTGTAATCATCGGTAAAAGTCAAATAATAACGATTAGCATCCCTTGTGGCATGTTTGAATGGTCCACACACATCCGTGTGTACAAGGACCAACAAACCTTCACCTCTCTCACAAGAACCTGTGAAGGGTGACTTTGTCATTTTTCCATGTAAGCATGATTCGCAACTATCATCTGACTTTAGGTCAAACGACTCCAAGACTCCATCTCTTTGGAGTTGGCCTATGCGCTTCTTGCTTATATGTCCAAGTCGACAATGCCATAACGATGCTTTATCCAAGTTATTATTATTAATAGAATCAATACACATCACATTATTTCCTAAGTTATCAACCACAGATACTGTTTCATACACGCCATCACAAGGTAATGCTTTAAAATAAAGAACATTATTAAAGAAAGCATCAATAGAACCAACTTCATTATTAAATGAAAAGGTAAAACCTTGTTTATACAATGCATGAAAGGAAATAATATTTCTTGCCATTTCTGGCGAATAACAACATTTATTCAAATATGAATTAAACCCACTACTTAGCGACAAAGTATAAACTCCAATCTTGGTGACAGGTGTAACTATCCTATTCCCCATGATTAAGTTTATTCTTCCTTGCTCCACATTCTCACTTCTTCTTAGTCCCTGCAAGTCACAACAAATATGAATACCACAACCGGTATCAAGGACCCAAGATTTAGAATGGGGTGAGTTATTAGAAATGATAGTGTAAATACCTGCATGGTTGGGTTTAACTTTCCCATCCTTTACATCTTGCTGGTACTTTAGGCAGTTTTGCTTCCAATGTGCCTTTTCATGGCAATAGAAGCATTCAGCCTCTTTTGGGTCAGAAGAAGGTGTGATGAAACCTTTCTTGGTTCCACTTGAAGAAGAGCCATTAAGGGTCCTAACCTTGGTACCCTTCGAAGAACTCTTTCTCTTCTTCCCTCGTCCTTTCCCGATTGCCAAGACAGGGGCAGATTTTGTAGAAGTAGGAGTAGTAACAACCGCCTTACCCTTAAGACCACTTTCTGCGGTCTTTAAGAGTCCTTGAAGTTTGCTGAGTGTGACCTCTTCCTTGTTCATGTGGTATGTCATGCGGAGTTGATCATAACATGAAGGTAAGGAGTGCAAAATGATATCTATTGCAAGCTCCTCAGGGAAGTTCACATTTAGCTTCAGCAAACGGTCCACAAATCTTTGCATTTTCTGCATGTGGCCCGTGATGGGTTCACCATCCTTCATGCGAGTTGTTATCATGGAGGAGATGATTTCATACCTCTCTTGACGAGCACTTTGATGGTATCTTTCCATCAAGTCTTGGTGCATCTCATAGGGGTAGAAATCTTCATAGGATTTTTGGAGATCCGCAGTCATAGTGGCCATCATGATGCATGCCACTTTGGTGGCATCCTTTCATGTGCCCTAAACTCAACGATCTCTTGAGGGGTAGCAACTGTCTCATCAATCTCCTTAAGCTCCTTATCGAGGACATATTCCTTGTCCTCGTAGCGAGTAATCATTCTGATGTTTCTGATCCATTCATTAAAGTTGGATCCATCAAAAGTGACTTTCCCACATAAGTTCATAAGAGTAAAGGAGCCATTGGGATTAGAACCAGAAGCAGTAGTGTTTGCAGACATCTGAAAATGATGAAGGTTTTAGTTTAGATATAGAGATAGTCCTTAATAAAACACCCAAATGTAGTATTAAGGCTAGGATCCAATCACAGTATATTATAACTTAGAAGTGGTATGCCGTAGTCTAAGTAATAACATATTTGAAAGGTAGGTGAATGACGATTCACCAATTTCCACCAAAAAACGAGATAGTAAATATTAAGTTTTTTTTTTTGATTTGGTACTTAGGAATTCCTAGATTCTTTTGAGATTCAATGAACTTTTCAAAGGCATGTTTCAATCTTGAGTGTGCCCTCCAAGTTTTGTGACTGGGATGCCGATGATCACAAAACGAGGTGTGAAGTAACCATGCAAACTACTTGGTACCCTTAATCAATTACCCCTCAATCGATGTGTCGGTTAACCACACACGCTCCATCGATACTATGATAAATATTAAGTCACCCTTTACCTACAATGTTAAGTCCAAGTTAGTGTGTCGGTTAACCACACACGCTCCACTAACGACTTAGACAAAGTGTAAAGTGTAATTTCATGGATTAGCACCTTATTCACATTTTTCCTAAAGTAACTAAGATTGAGAATTTAAAAAAACATTTAGTTACTTTATAATATTCATCATACTTTTAATGAGAATTTATAAGTCCTTGTCTTACCCGTTCGGCTAACGACCCTCCACCGGTCAAGCAAGTGGTGGGTGAGAGTGGACACCCATTAAGTTGCCATTTTATAGGCAACAACCTTATACCCACCTTATAGAGCGACTTCGTGAATGAGGCGTACAAGCGGTAAGACGACTTTGTTCCTATATATATATATATATATATATATATATATATATATATATATATATATATATAATTAATCATGATAATATAAGTATAAGGGTTGAATTTGAACTTTTAAAATTATAAGGGTTGGAACTAATCTTTTTAATATTACTTTACTTGTTCCAAAACTTGAGGGCAAGTTTTGTAAACTTTCAAAACTTTTTATTTCTTGTAACTTATGAGTTTAATAGAGTAATAAAATGAAGACTCTTCATTTTTCTAACTCTTGTGTTCTTTTAATGGTTTTTAATCCAAGTGACTTTTGGTTTTCCATAACTTGAGGACAAGTTATGGACTCCATTAAAACACATTATGATCAAAATTAATCTACCACATAGGTTACAAATAATTCTTATGATCATCTAAACATCATAAGAACAAGAACATGAATATGAACACTTTCATGAATCAAAATCACACTTAAACTTTGTAATTTTGATAACTAGTTGTTGTAAATGAATTAGCAATGACATTACACCATCTAAAACAAGTTTTCAAGTACCAAAAGAGTTTAGGGTAATGTTTCTAATCCATTTCCAGCAACTAAAGTCGAAAATCTGCACTCTGTCGACCCTACTCGCCGAGTGCATGAACCTACTCGACGAGTAGGTTGAAGATACAGGTGAACTCGATGAGTCCCCCCATGGACTCGACGAGTCCAGTAGTCAGACAGCAAGTTTTTTGACTTTTTCAAGTATATTGCATCAACTATCAAACAAACAAGCCTAGGCTCTGATACCACTGTTGGGTTTTGAGCATTCTAACACTTCCTAAGTGTACATGCAACCCTAATAAACCTTGGATCTATGTTTGTCTAAGATACATGCATATAATTAATTTTTCCAAGGTTTATATCCTAGCTAGCATGGCATGGGAAACATGAATCAAATAAAGCTAGGAGAAATACTTACCTTGAAGTTGTAGTTGATTGCTTGGAGTTTTTGAGCCTAGCACCAATAGTGTGGATGCCTCAAGTGGAAATCACAAATCATTACAAACTTGGAACTTTGAGAGAATAGTCACTACTATCTTGAAATTTGCCCTCACCTCAACAAGTGTCAACTATCTTGAAATTTGCCCTCACCTCAACAAGATTCATTTGCACTCAACTGTCTTACGACTAGGTACATTGTCAATCAAGTTCCAAACTTGCTTCGCATACATGGACTAAATCTCGTTGTCCATTGCCTCTTTCCATTTCACAGACTCAGGGTGTGCCATGGCTTCCTTGTAGTTAGTAGGCTCATCTAAGTTTATCATTATAATATCACTGATAAACGTATCACCATCCTTAGTAATATGAAAACCATAAAACTCACTTGCCATTCTAACCCGAGTGGAACACCTAAGAGGTAACGACTCGTCAATTGGTTCAACACAAATTTCTTCCTTGGGTTGAGTGCTAGTGTTAGAGGTTCCTTTATCACTTCACTCTTGAATTTCTTCAAGATCAAGTATGCTCCAACTGTCCTCTTTGCATATCAGCTCCCTCTTGCAGAAACCTCCCCTTTGTGCTACGAAGACCACATTCTCACTAGGTTTGTAGATCAAGTATCCAAAGAACTAATGTGTGTAGCCGATGAAAATACATTGCTAACTTTGAGGTTCAAGCTTCTCGTGAGTCTCTTGTCTAACGAAAGCTTCACAACCCCAAACCTTGATATGTGGCAACGAGGGAACCTTCCCTGTCCACATCTTGTGAGGTGTTTTGGAAACCTTCTTTCTTGGGGCTAGATTAAGGATATGAGTGGCAGTATCCAAGGTATACCCCCAGAATAATATCAGAAGCGAAGCTCGACTCATCATGGAACGAACCATGTATAACAAGTTTCAATTACGACTCTCGGTCAAACCATTAATTTGTGATATCCTAAGAGGTATCAATTGTGAAATAATTCGACATTCCTTAAGGTAGTCGTGGAACTGGTTATTGAGATACTCACCACCTCTATCGAATCTGAGCATATTGATCTTCCGACCTATTTGATTTTTGACTTCCTGTTTAAACTCTTTGAACATTTCAAAGGCTTCTTGCTTATGCTTAATTAAGTAGATATATCCATATCTGCTATAATCATTGGTAAAAGTCACATAAAAATCGATTTGCATCACTTGAGGTGGATCTGAAGGGCCCACACACATTCGTGTGTATGATATCCGACAATACCTCACTTGAAGACTAAGAAATTTTTTGTGAGTTACTACCATCTTCTTATTCTTTTTCTTCTCCTTTGGCTTAGAGGTGGAGGGTTGAGAACCACTGGAGTCTTCTTCATCGAATATCATCATAAAATCATCTGATTGTGTCGCTTGATCGACTTCATTCATTTGAAGATCATCCAAACAAAAAGTTAGTTTGGAGTTAATTTCGACCGATTTTCCATCATCATTTGATTCGTGCGTTGTAGCAGTGGGGGAGGTTTAGATGAACCAATATCGTGAAGATTTTGAGCATGTTGCATTGTTGCTTCCATTTGAGACATCCAGTCTTGGATTTACATAAGATCGTGAACAACCTTGGTGTCACTGAGTCTGCCCGGTATTTTGCAACGGATTGAATCTCTTGCTCCTTTTGTTGCTGTTAATTTCTTTGTTGATCCTTGCAAGCTTGGAAGGCCCTACAGAAGGCTTCGTACTTCCTGACTTTGGACTCGGTGTTTGGTTGATACCTGGTGCAGGAGTCATCTGAATTATAACCGTTAAATCCTTATAAGCGCACCGAGGTATACCTCAAGTTTGTGGATCGTTGCACATTTGTGCTCACCACACCTAAACCACATGCCTGTAATGTAGGCAGAGTATGATTTCCAAGGCTATCTTGGTCTCCTTGACCTGTAGTCAAGTCTGGCCTCGGATCAAAGATATGAATATGGGAAGCCATGGAAACCTTAGGGCGTGATGAACCAATTGGATCCTCTTAGGATTCAATGGGGGTTGTGTCTCCACTATCAGATGAAACATGCACACTTTCTGTGTCTGAGTAGTCAGAAAGGGTTGTAGCAAGTAGGTCTGCGGGGACCCCAAGGATTATAGGAGTCTTTTGAGAGACTGTGGTATCTGTCCGGTCATGCATATGGCTAGGGCTTGGGATGGTCTTCTGTCTTTTGTGTACAAGAGTTGGTCGAGAGTCATTATCAGAATCTTCTTCAACATTGACTGGAGGGCTTTGAGGTTGAGAAGCAGGAGCTTCATCCGAGGACACAACAATCCCGGATTTGCGTTTCATGGAAGTTTCACCCTTCTTGATCTTACTGCGGGGGAGCCTTCTTTGATGACACCAGTTCTTTAAGCCTTTTGGCAAGTGGTTGACTTGACACTGTTTTGTATTGAGGAACTAATATAGTAGGGGCTGCAGTACTTGCTGGACTATGGGGCTCTAAAGAGGCTCGTATAGACTGATTGGGGTGAGGCGGGGTAGAATTGTATGGGTTAGTACCATCCGTAGCCTCTATGTGATCTGTGACTTCTTGGGTTTCAAGTCCAACAGATATCAAGATGTGTACAAGCAATCGTCTTAGTGGTCCAAAAATAGATTACTCTTTCAAGAGTGTGTACCTTTTGAGATAGTGGTGATGAAGAGGTTGTTGTCCTTGCTCATGCTGAGTTTTGCATCCTTGTAGAGGTCTGAGATGCACAGAGACCAAAAACGTGCAAATGTGAGCTCAGTAGTGGCTTCTCTTGGATTCTCCTTGGGAATGTGTTGGAGAAAAGCATCCCATAAAATCTGCCTATAGTTAACAACATTTCCTGTGAAGAAGCTACACGCGAGTTCTAATAGCTTGAGACCCATGTTTTCTGTGCCTTCGGTTTTGCCAGAGAGACTCCGGATGATGAAACAACAGAAAAATTGTCATACCGCAGGCGGTTGGGTCTTCTTGAATCCCCCAATGCCTTTCAATTTCTTCTGATATCCCATCTGGTATAGGGTAGAGATGATGTCATTCATGCTTAGAGAGTAGATTATTCTGGAAGGAAGAACACGATGATTAATTTCATTCAGGAGCTTTTGTTCAGTCAAGATGACCAAAGAATCATCTATCAAGTTCAAATGAACTTCTTGCAGATTTTTCATTGGACGAATGGCAGAGAATGCACACTTGAAGAGAGTTGAAAGAGGAGTGGCTGAGAAGATAAGAACTTGATCATCAATCAAATTGATTCGTTGTATGAGGGGTGATCTTCAAAAATAGCCCTAAAATTGCTCGAGGCTATCATTTGCGATTGATTCTTATGGTTGATTTAGAACCCGTTGGTTGCACTGACCCAGAAGCTTTTGATTGCTTTTTGGAAATACTAAACTTCACCATTTTTAAAAGATTTGAAGAACTTGCAGAATACTTGGAGTGCAAGAAGATGAAGATCGCCGAAGGGTTCAGAAAGCGTAAAGCTTGCTTAGGAGGGTAAAAGAGTTTATATAGTTCTGGATTTCAAAAGTATATTGACTTTACCCTATCTACAGCTGTTAATGGTAAAACCCTTGGGTTTTAACCATTATCATCAACAAATAAAATAAATTAAAAGAAATATTTATTATTTTTTAATTATTGAAAAAGTGCATTTAATGAAATGTCAGAGCCATTATCATACGTTTGGAGAACCTGTGGTGATGGGTGTTAATCCGTTGAGTAAAGGTGGAATTTGGAACCGATTAGATGTCTTGGGGATAAAGAGATTTGACATTTAAAGAAAAAGATTTCTTAAAATATTTCTTTTATGGGAAATAGATTTATTGTCATTTAACCTAAAGTAGGACTGACTCAAAAAGTGGTTTTAAATAGAACATAAATGTTGTTTGCTACAAAACAAATGTTTGAATTGAATATGAAAGAATTTCATTAAATAGCGCACAAGGTTCTGGGAAATTATGATGATATTATTTAATACGACTGTGGGAAGATTCGCCATTGTGGATGGAATCTCCACTGCGGTGGAAGATAGTGATATGAGAGTGCAGTTGTGACATGGATGACTGCGGTAGCTTGAACTGAAAACACTTGATTAAATGGTGAGAAATAAAAGGAAGTATGGACCTCTAATGGCTCACAAACACCACTAGAAAAAGGATGAGAGGAGAGAGGAGTGAAGTACTTAGAATTTCTGGCTAGGGTTTCTTCTTAGCAAGCAATTGCCGAAAATCACATGCAGAGGGGTTCCTTATATAGCTGTGGGTTGCTAGGGTTTGCTGGAGGAAACCCTAATTTCCTGCTTAAGGCTAAAGCAACCCGTGGACCTCCCATCAATAGGCCTTATAGAGTTTCGTCCACTCCCAATTATGGCGTCCATCAGCCCAGTTTCACAATTATCAATGACTACCAAAATAGCCCCTGTTCTTTTAATCAGTTTCTTTAATCCTAAAATTAATTCCAAATTAATTTCTGATTAGATACTAATTAAACAATATGATTTCTAATTAATAGACTATTTTCATAATACATAAATAAATCAACTTATTATTCCAAATAATAAATTCAACTTCTCTCTCCAAAAATCATCATGTCAAGTTGCTAAGGTGAAGGCAACCCAAAAGGACCACGCTACTATCAAATCAAGTACACACCAATTATAGTTATGGGCTTAGACACCTAAGCCAATAGTCTCCGACTTTGATAAGTCCAATAACTATAATTGCAAGTATGACTTCAAATTTTGACCAGCAATTGTAGCTTACAAAAGCCGCTGCAAAATCTAACCTAGTCAGTTGTGTGTCCTTAAGATAAGGTATCATATAATCCTCTGTTCTGCAAGATATCATGTGGAAAAAGACATGGAATTGAATCATTCTTATCGTCCTACAATTCGTTTCCCAATTTCAGATTTGTATGGAAAAAAACTTAATTGAACACAACAACTCAATCATGACCGGTCCCGACACATAATTCAACAAAAGATCATCGAGGGGCCCAAGATATCACTTTTACCCCATGGGATAAAATGAAAAGATAAAATTTGACTTATATGCTTGTACTATTTCCCCATCAAATCATACACAACAATACATTTTATAACATCAAGTTACAGGTGCGTTTACGCATTATCAATACAAAACTAACTCGTAAACAACAACTCATATATCTTGGTTTAAAAACTATACAATATTATCGTCTCGTAACTAATCGTGATAAATTCAATGAAGTAATTTAATGAGTGTGGGTTTAATCCAATACTCCAATTCCCATTTCAGGAGTACTCATAAACGTTGCAGTAAACAATTGATATGTCTAAACACTTAGACAATCTACAAGCCAATTGTGACAGTCTTAATTCAATACCTACTTCCAAAGTATGATCGACTATGGATAATTTGAATAATCCAATTATTCTGGAAGCAAAACATGAAAAGTTGAAAACATAAGATAAACAATTAACAAAAGATAGTAAACGATTACTTATAAAAAAATCTCCATTATAAAATCACCAAATTTCAATTAAATTTATATTGTTACAGGTTTCTAAAATGTCTATCTAATCACTAAAACTAGTATCGTCCTTCAGAACAATGCTCCTCGCATGTTGAACATGCTTAATCCTACTCAGAACCTTTGTGATAGGATTTGTAGGATTTTCTTCTGACAATACTCTCTTGATGACGAGGAGTCCTTCTACCTAATGTCTGATGATGTCATATTTTCTGTCGATATGTCTTGATCTTCCATGATCCCTTGGTTCCTTGGTCATGGCAAATGCTCCTTCGTTAACGCAAAAAATCTCTGTAGGATCCTTTATGGCTGGTACAACTCCAATGTCTCCAATGAAGTTCTTCAACCATACAACCTCCTTGGACGCTTTGCTCGCAGCTATACACTCTGTCTCATAAGTTGAATCACCCACGATCTCATGCTTGGTACTTTTCCAAGTTACTGCTCCTGCATTGAGTGTAAACACCCAACCAGAATGAGAGTAAAAGTTGTCTCAGTGTGTTTGAAAACTGGCGTCACTATAACTAGTAACTCTCAAGTCATCACTCCCTTGAAGATCAACGACCTAGTCCTTGGTTCCTCGTATATACTTAAGAATGTTCTTAACTGCTATCCACTGAGATTTAGTCGGGCTCCCTTGATATCGACTTGTTGGGTTTTGAGCATTCTAACACTTCCTAAGTGTACATGCAACCCTAATAAACCTTGGATCTATGTTTTTCTAAGATACATGCATATAATTAATTTTTCCAAGGTTTATATCCTAGCTAGCATGGCATGGGGAACATGAATCAAATAAAGCTAGGAGAAATACTTACCTTGAAGTTGTAGTTGATTGCTTGGAGTTTTTGAGCCTAGCACCAATAGTGTGGATGCCTCAAGTGGAAATCACAAATCACCACAAACTTGGAACTTTGAGAGAATAGTCACTACTATTTTGAAATTTGCACTCACCTCAACAAGTGTCAACTAGTGTCATTTCATGAGCCAAAGCCTCCTTTATATAGTGTGAAGGATTAGGGTTACATCCCAAAAACCCATGTCTCTTCATTTCAATGAGATCCATGGGTTAAAGCTCCATGAAGTATCCATGGACTTTTCCATGCAAGCCTAGCCCATTCCAAATAAGCTTTAGCCCACACTATATAAATATTGAAGCCCATATTTAATTAGTAATATCTTTGATCTCTAAATTAATCCTAGACTAATTATAGATCACTACTAATTAAATAATATGATCTTATATTAATATATTAGAACTTATAATATATTAATAAATCATAACTTGTACTATTCTCAAATATTATCCATAAATTGTTCGGGTGAAGTGCAACCCAAATGGACCATGCCGGGTCGGGTCAAGTACATACCAAATATAGTTATGAACTTAGACACTATATCCAACAGTCTCCCACTTGGATAAGTCTAATAACCATAGTTGCAAGTATGACTTCAGGAATCGATCAGCAGTCGTAGCTCTTTAAACTCTGTTGAACTAGAACGCACCATTTAAGATAAGTGATCATATAATCCTCTGTTCTAGATATCAGCCAGACAAATACATGGAACATGGTCTATCTTATTGTCCAGCATTTGTTTCCCGATTTCCGATTTGTTTCACATAGAACTTAACTGAACACATCAATTTAGTTCTGACCGGGCCCGGTACAAAGGTCACAACAAAATCATCGAGGGGCCCGGATATCAACTTCTAATCCAAGAAGGAACAGATAAACTTCGACTCATATGTTTGTTCTACCACTCATTGAATTACACACAAAGGCACGTTTTATAACATCGAGTTACCAATGCGTTTTCGTACAATCAATGCATAACCAACTTGTAAGTAACAAATCATATCTCTAGGTTTGAAGCCTTATATGATGTTACCATCTCACGATCACTCGAGATAGAATTCCATGAAGTGATTCCAGTGAGCGTGGGTTGAGTCCAATGCTCAGAACTTATGAGCACTCATGATTGTTGTAGCCATGTCCATCACCTTAGACCTCTGCAACCAATCATGACAGTCTTGATTCATACCTACTTCCGACATATGACCGACTGTGGAGGTTTGAATAATATGATATACCAAACATAATTATTCTGGAAGTCAAAACATGCAAAAAGAAATAAAGTAAACGATCGACAAGAGATAGCAACACTTTACTCATAAATAAAACACCTTTTATTCATCATCAAATGTCAATTACACTTTACAAATTTCATAATTTATCTAACTACTAAAAACTTATATCATCCTTCAACCCTATGCTCCGAGCATGCTGAAGATGCTTAACCCTACTCAGTCCCTTCGTGAGGGGATCTGATGGGTTCTCATCTGATGATACCCTCTTCGCTACGAGATTCCTTCTTCTATTCGATGTCTGATGAAGTGATATTTTATGTCAATGTGTCTGGATCTTCCATGATCTCTTGGTTCCTTGGCTAAGGCAACCGCACTATTGCTGTCATAGAAAATCTCCGTCGGCTCTTTTATAGCTGGTATAACTCCAAGGTCTCCGATGAAGTTCTTTAGCCATATAGCCTCCTTTCCTGCCTCGCTTGCTGCTATATACTCTGATTCACAAGTGGAATCAGGCACTGTCGCCTGCTTGGAACTCTTCCAAGTGATTGCTCCTCCGTTTAAGGTAAAGACCAGCCCGACTGAGAGCGGAAATTATCCCTATCAGTCTGGAAGCTAGCATCACTATAACCTACAACTCTCAAGTCATCACTCCCACCGAAGGTAAGGACCCAGTCCTTAGTCCTTCGCAGGTACTTGAGGATATTCTTTACCGCAGTCCAGTGTTCCTTGCCAGGGTTCCCCTGATACCTGCTAACCATGCTCAAAGCAAAGGATACATCAGGTCGAGTACACGTCATAGCATACATGATAGATCCTACAGCAGAAGCATAAGGTAGTCGACTCATTTCTGCTATCTCAGCCTCAGTACTAGGGCTTTGTGTCTTACTTAATCTGGCATTACTCTGAATGGGTAACTCACCTTTCTTGGAGTTATGCATGTTGAATCTTTTCAACACTTTGTCCACATAGGTGCTTTGACTAAGTCCAATTAGTCTTTTACTCCGGTCTCTCAAGATCCTTATCCCTAGGATATAGGTAGCTTCACCAAGGTCCTTCATAGCAAAATACTTCCCAAGCCAGGACTTTACTTCCTGCAAAGTTGGGATGTCATTTCCTATGAGTAGTATATCATCCGCATACAATACCAAGAAGCTGACTATACTCCCACTAGCCTTGACATAAACACAAGATTCATCTTCACTCCTAGAAAAGCCAAATTCCCTGACCTTTTCATCAAAGCAAAGATTCCATCTGCGAGGTACTTGCTTCAATCCATAAATGGATTACTCAAGCTTACACACTCTATTAGGGTACTCGTTGCTGACAAAACCTTCTGGCTGACTCATGAAAACATCTTCAGCCAACTTTCCATTAAGGAAAGTAGTTTTGACATCCATTTGCCATATTTCATAGTCATGAAATGCAGCTATCGCTAACAGAACCCGAATAGACTTAATCTTGGCTACTGGAGAAAAGGTCTCATCATAGTCCACTCCAGGAATTTGAGAGAACCCCTTTGCAACCTGTCTAGCCTTATAAGTGTGTACTTTACCATCCATGTCGGCCTTCTTCTTGAAGACCCATTTGCACCCTACAGTCTTACGACCTGGTACATTCTCAACCAAGTTCCAAACTTGATTGTCATACATGGATTGTATCACGCTATCCATAGCCTCTTTCCATTTTGCAGACTTGGGGCCTGCCATGGCTTCCACGTAACTGTTAGGTTCATCCATACCTACTAGTGTGTCATCACTAATAAGTGTCTCACCTTCCGCAGTAATACGAAAACCATAGTAGTGCTCAGGTGCATTCCTAACTCTCGTGGAACGTCTCAGAGGTACAGAATTGTTAATTGGCTCAACAGGAGTTTCCTCCTCAAGTTGAGGGCTAGGGTTTGAAGTTCCTTCTCCACTTAACTCTTGAAGTTCTTCAAGGTCAATTTGCCTCCCACTGTCCCCTTGGCTTATAAATTCTCTCTCACGAAAGACTCCTCTTCTTGCTACAAAGACCACATTATCAGTAGGTCTGTAAAAGAGGTAACCAAAGGATCTTTGTGGGTAGCCGATGAAAATACACCTCTCGCTTCGGGGTTCTAGCTTATCATGAGACTCGCGCCTGACAAAAGCTTCGTAACCCCAAATCTTGATGTGGTCTAGTTTGGGTACTTTACCAGTCCACATCTCGTGAGGAGTTTTGGCAACTTTCTTTGTAGGGACTAGATTAAGGATATGGGCGGCAGTCTCTAAGGCATACCCCCAGAATGAGATGGGTAGCGAAGCTCGACTCATCATGGAACGAACCATGTCTAACAAGGTTCAATTACGCCTCTCAGCCACACCATTCAATTGCGGTGTCCTGGGAGGTGTCAATTGTGAGACAATCCCACATTCCCTTAGATAGTCGAGGAACTCTAAACTAAGATACTCACCACCACGATCGGATCGAAGCATCTTAATGTTCCTGCCCAATTGATTCTCGACTTCCTATTTAAATTCCTTAAAATTTTCGAAAGTCTCTGACTTATGCTTGATTAAGTAGACATATCCATATCTACTGTAATCATCGGTAAAAGTCAAATAATAACGATTAGCATCCCTTGTGGCATGTTTGAATGGTCCACACACATCCGTGTGTACAAGGACCAACAAACCTTCACCTCTCTCACAAGAACCTGTGAAGGGTGACTTTGTCATTTTTCCATGTAAGCATGATTCGCAACTATCATCTGACTTTAGGTCAAACGACTCCAAGACTCCATCTCTTTGGAGTTGGCCTATGCGCTTCTTGCTTATATGTCCAAGTCGACAATGCCATAACGATGCTTTATCCAAGTTATTATTATTAATAGAATCAATACACATCACATTATTTCCTAAGTTATCAACCACAGATACTGTTTCATACACGCCATCACAAGGTAATGCTTTAAAATAAAGAACATTATTAAAGAAAGCATCAATAGAACCAACTTCATTATTAAATGAAAAGGTAAAACCTTGTTTATACAATGCATGAAAGGAAATAATATTTCTTGCCATTTCTGGCGAATAACAACATTTATTCAAATATGAATTAAACCCACTACTTAGCGACAAAGTATAAACTCCAATCTTGGTGACAGGTGTAACTATCCTATTCCCCATGATTAAGTTTATTCTTCCTTGCTCCACATTCTCACTTCTTCTTAGTCCCTACAAGTCACAACAAATATGAATACCACAACCGGTATCAAGGACCCAAGATTTAGAATGGGGTGAGTTATTAGAAATGATAGTGTAAATACCTGCATGGTTGGGTTTAACTTTCCCATCCTTTACATCTTGCTGGTACTTTAGGCAGTTTTGCTTCCAATGTGCCTTTTCATGGCAATAGAAGCATTCAGCCTCTTTTGGGTCAGAAGAAGGTGTGATGAAACCTTTCTTGGTTCCACTTGATGAAGAGCCATTAAGGGTCCTAACCTTGGTACCCTTCGAAGAACTCTTTCTCTTCTTCCCTCGTCCTTTCCCGATTGCCAAGACAGGGGCGGATTTTGTAGAAGTAGGAGTAGTAACAACCGCCTTACCCTTAAGACCACTTTCTGCGGTCTTTAAGAGTCCTTGAAGTTTGCTGAGTGTGACCTCTTCCTTGTTCATGTGGTATGTCATGCGGAGTTGATCATAACATGAAGGTAAGGAGTGCAAAATGATATCTATTGCAAGCTCCTCAGGGAAGTTCACATTTAGCTTCAGCAAACGGTCCACAAATCTTTGCATTTTCTGCATGTGGCCCGTGATGGGTTCACCATCCTTCATGCGAGTTGTTATCATGGAGGAGATGATTTCATACCTCTCTTGACGAGCACTTTGATGGTATCTTTCCATCAAGTCTTGGTGCATCTCATAGGGGTAGAAATCTTCATAGGATTTTTGGAGATCCGCAGTCATAGTGGCCATCATGATGCATGCCACTTTGGTGGCATCCCTTTCATGTGCCCTAAACTCAACGATCTCTTGAGGGGTAGCAACTGTCTCATCAATCTCCTTAAGCTCCTTATCGAGGACATATTCCTTGTCCTCGTAGCGAGTAATCATTCTGATGTTTCTGATCCATTCATTAAAGTTGGATCCATCAAAAGTGACTTTCCCACATAAGTTCATAAGAGTAAAGGAGCCATTGGGATTAGAACCATAAGCAGTAGTGTTTGCAGACATCTGAAAATGATGAAGGTTTTAGTTTAGATATAGAGATAGTCCTTAATAAAACACCCAAATGTAGTATTAAGGCTAGGATCCAATCACAGTATATTATAACTTAGAAGTGGTATGCCGTAGTCTAAGTAATAACATATTTGAAAGGTAGGTGAATGACGATTCACCAATTTCCACCAAAAAACGAGATAGTAAATATTAAGTTTTTTTTTTTTGATTTGGTACTTAGAAATTCCTAGATTCTTTTGAGATTCAATGAACTTTTCAAAGGCATGTTTCAATCTTGAGTGTGCCCTCCAAGTTTTGTGACTGGGATGCCGAGGATCACAAAACGAGGTGTGAAGTAACCATGCAAACTACTTGGTACCCTTAATCAATTACCCCTCAATCGATGTGTCGGTTAACCACACACGCTCCATCGATACTATGATAAATATTAAGTCACCCTTTACCTACAATGTTAAGTCCAAGTTAGTGTGTCGGTTAACCACACACGCTCCACTAACGACTTAGACAAAGTGTAAAGTGTAATTTCATGGATTAGCACCTTATTCACATTTTTCCTAAAGTAACTAAGATTGAGAATTTAAAAAAACATTTAGTTACTTTATAATATTCATCATACTTTTAATGAGAATTTATAAGTCCTTGTCTTACCCGTTCGGCTAACGACCCTCCACCGGTCAAGCAAGTGGTGGGTGAGAGTGGACACCCATTAAGTTGCCATTTTATAGGCAACAACCTTATACCCACATTATAGAACGACTTTGTGAATGAGGCGTACAAGCGGTAAGACGACTTTGTTCCTATTATATATATATATATATATATATATATATATATATATATATATATATATATATATATATATATATGACTTTACTTGTTCCAAAACTTGAGGGCAAGTTTTGTAAACTTTCAAAACTTTTTATTTCTTGTAACTTATGAGTTTAATAGAGTAATAAAATGAAGACTCTTCATTTTTCTAACTCTTGTGTTCTTTTAATGGTTTTTAATCCAAGTGACTTTTGGTTTTCCATAACTTGAGGACAAGTTATGGACTCCATTAAAACACATTATGATCAAAATTAATCTACCACATAGGTTACAAATAATTCTTATGATCATCTAAACATCATAAGAACAAGAACATGAATATGAACACTTTCATGAATCAAAATCACACTTAAACTTTGTAATTTTGATAACTAGTTGTTGTAAATGAATTAGCAATGACATTACACCATCTAAAACAAGTTTTCAAGTACCAAAAGAGTTTAGGGTAATGTTTCTAATCCATTTCCAGCAACTAAAGTCGAAAATCTGCACTCTGTCGACCCTACTCGACGAGTAGGTTGAAGATACAGGTGAACTCGATGAGTCCCCCCATGGACTCGACGAGTCCAGCAGTCAGACAGCAAGTTTTTTGACTTTTTCAAGTATATTGCATCAACTATCAAACAAACAAGCCTAGGCTCTGATACCACTGTTGGGTTTTGAGCATTCTAACACTTCCTAAGTGTACATGCAACCCTAATAAACCTTGGATCTATGTTTGTCTAAGATACATGCATATAATTAATTTTTCCAAGGTTTATATCCTAGCTAGCATGGCATGGGAAACATGAATCAAATAAAGCTAGGAGAAATACTTACCTTGAAGTTGTAGTTGATTGCTTGGAGTTTTTGAGCCTAGCACCAATAGTGTGGATGCCTCAAGTGGAAATCACAAATCATTACAAACTTGGAACTTTGAGAGAATAGTCACTACTATCTTGAAATTTGCCCTCACCTCAACAAGTGTCAACTATCTTGAAATTTGCCCTCACCTCAACAAGATTCATTTGCACTCAACTGTCTTACGACTAGGTACATTGTCAATCAAGTTCCAAACTTGCTTCGCATACATGGACTAGATCTCGTTGTCCATTGCCTCTTTCCATTTCACAGACTCAGGGTGTGCCATGGCTTCCTTGTAGTTAGTAGGCTCATCTAAGTTTATCATTATAATATCACTGATAAACGTATCACCATCCTTAGTAATATGAAAACCATAAAACTCACTTGCCATTCTAACCCGAGTGGAACACCTAAGAGGTAACGACTCGTCAATTGGTTCAACACAAATTTCTTCCTTGGGTTGAGTGCTAGTGTTAGAGGTTCCTTTATCACTTCACTCTTGAATTTCTTCAAGATCAAGTATGCTCCAACTGTCCTCTTTGCATATCAGCTCCCTCTTGCAGAAACCTCCCCTTTGTGCTACGAAGACCACATTCTCACTAGGTTTGTAGATCAAGTATCCAAAGAACTAATGTGTGTAGCCGATGAAAATACATTGCTAACTTTGAGGTTCAAGCTTCTCGTGAGTCTCTTGTCTAACGAAAGCTTCACAACCCCAAACCTTGATATGTGGCAACGAGGGAACCTTCCCTGTCCACATCTTGTGAGGTGTTTTGGAAACCTTCTTTCTTGGGGCTAGATTAAGGATATGAGTGGCAGTATCCAAGGTATACCCCCAGAATAATATCAGAAGCGAAGCTCGACTCATCATGGAACGAACCATGTATAACAAGTTTCAATTACGACTCTCGGTCAAACCATTAATTTGTGATATCCTAAGAGGTATCAATTGTGAAATAATTCGACATTCCTTAAGGTAGTCGTGGAACTGGTTATTGAGATACTCACCACCTCTATCGAATCTGAGCATATTGATCTTCCGACCTAATTGATTTTTGACTTCCTGTTTAAACTCTTTAAACATTTCAAAGGCTTCTTGCTTATGCTTAATTAAGTAGATATATCCATATCTGCTATAATCATTGGTAAAAGTCACATAAAAATCGATTTGCATCACTTGAGGTGGATCTGAAGGGCCCACACACATTCGTGTGTATGATATCCGACAATACCTCACTTGAAGACTAAGAAATTTTTTGTGAGTTACTACCATCTTCTTATTCTTTTTCTTCTCCTTTGGCTTAGAGGTGGAGGGTTGAGAACCACTGGAGTCTTCTTCATCGAATATCATCATAAAATCATCTGATTGTGTCGCTTGATCGACTTCATTCATTTGAAGATCATCCAAACAAAAAGTTAGTTTGGAGTTAATTTCGACCGATTTTCCATCATCATTTGATTCGTGCGTTGTAGCAGTGGGGGAGGTTTAGATGAACCAATATCGTGAAGATTTTGAGCATGTTGCATTGTTGCTTCCATTTGAGACATCCAGTCTTGGATTTACATAAGATCGTGAACAACCTTGGTGTGACTGAGTCTGCCCGGTATTTTGCAACGGATTGAATCTCTTGCTCCTTTTGTTGGTGTTAATTTCTTTGTTGATCCTTGCAAGCTTGGAAGGCCCTACAGAAGGCTTCGTACTTCCTGACTTTGGACTCGGTGTTTGGTTGATACCTGGTGCAGGAGTCATCTGAATTATAACCGTTAAATCCTTATAAGCGCACCGAGGTATACCTCAAGTTTGTGGATCGTTGCACATTTGTGCTCACCACACCTAAACCACATGCCTGTAATGTAGGCAGAGTATGATTTCCAAGGCTATCTTGGTCTCCTTGACCTGTAGTCAAGTCTGGCCTCGGATCAAAGATATGAATATGGGAAGCCATGGAAACCTTAGGGCGTGATGAACCAATTGGATCCTCTTAGGATTCAATGGGGGTTGTGTCTCCACTATCAGATGAAACATGCACACTTTCTGTGTCTGAGTAGTCAGAAAGGGTTGTAGCAAGTAGGTCTGCGGGGACCCCAAGGATTATAGGAGTCTTTTGAGAGACTGTGGTATCTGTCCGGTCATGCATATGGCTAGGGCTTGGGATGGTCTTCTGTCTTTTGTGTACAAGAGTTGGTCGAGAGTCATTATCAGAATCTTCTTCAACATTGACTGGAGGGCTTTGAGGTTGAGAAGCAGGAGCTTCATCCGAGGACACAACAATCCCGGATTTGCGTTTCATGGAAGTTTCACCCTTCTTGATCTTACTGCGGGGGAGCCTTCTTTGATGACACCAGTTCTTTAAGCCTTTTGGCAAGTGGTTGACTTGACACTGTTTTGTATTGAGGAACTAATATAGTAGGGGCTGCAGTACTTGCTGGACTATGGGGCTCTAAAGAGGCTCGTATAGACTGATTGGGGTGAGGCGGGGTAGAATTGTATGGGTTAGTACCATCCGTAGCCTCTATGTGATCTGTGACTTCTTGGGTTTCAAGTCCAACAGATATCAAGATGTGTACAAGCAATCGTCTTAGTGGTCCAAAAATAGATTACTCTTTCAAGAGTGTGTACCTTTTGAGATAGTGGTGATGAAGAGGTTGTTGTCCTTGCTCATGCTGAGTTTTGCATCCTTGTAGAGGTCTGAGATGCACAGAGACCAAAAACGTGCAAATGTGAGCTCAGTAGTGGCTTCTCTTGGATTCTCCTTGGGAATGTGTTGGAGAAAAGCATCCCATAAAATCTGCCTATAGTTAACAACATTTCCTGTGAAGAAGCTACACGCGAGTTCTAATAGCTTGAGACCCATGTTTTCTGTGCCTTCGGTTTTGCCAGAGAGACTCCGGATGATGAAACAACAGAAAAATTGTCATACCGCAGGCGGTTGGGTCTTCTTGAATCCCCCAATGCCTTTCAATTTCTTCTGATATCCCATCTGGTATAGGGTAGAGATGATGTCATTCATGCTTAGAGAGTAGATTATTCTGGAAGGAAGAACACGATGATTAATTTCATTCAGGAGCTTTTGTTCAGTCAAGATGACCAAAGAATCATCTATCAAGTTCAAATGAACTTCTTGCAGATTTTTCATTGGACGAATGGCAGAGAATGCACACTTGAAGAGAGTTGAAAGAGGAGTGGCTGAGAAGATAAGAACTTGATCATCAATCAAATTGATTCGTTGTATGAGGGGTGATCTTCAAAAATAGCCCTAAAATTGCTCGAGGCTATCATTTGCGATTGATTCTTATGGTTGATTTAGAACCCGTTGGTTGCACTGACCCAGAAGCTTTTGATTGCTTTTTGGAAATACTAAACTTCACCATTTTTAAAAGATTTGAAGAACTTGCAGAATACTTGGAGTGCAAGAAGATGAAGATCGCCGAAGGGTTCAGAAAGCGTAAAGCTTGCTTAGGAGGGTAAAAGAGTTTATATAGTTCTGGATTTCAAAAGTATATTGACTTTACCCTATCTACAGCTGTTAATGGTAAAACCCTTGGGTTTTAACCATTATCATCAACAAATAAAATAAATTAAAAGAAATATTTATTATTTTTTAATTATTGAAAAAGTGCATTTAATGAAATGTCAGAGCCATTATCATACGTTTGGAGAACCTGTGGTGATGGGTGTTAATCCGTTGAGTAAAGGTGGAATTTGGAACCGATTAGATGTCTTGGGGATAAAGAGATTTGACATTTAAAGAAAAAGATTTCTTAAAATATTTCTTTTATGGGAAATAGATTTATTGTCATTTAACCTAAAGTAGGACTGACTCAAAAAGTGGTTTTGAATAGAACATAAATGTTGTTTGCTACAAAACAAATGTTTGAATTGAATATGAAAGAATTTCATTAAATAGCGCACAAGGTTCTGGGAAATTATGATGATATTATTTAATACGACTGTGGGAAGATTCGCCATTGTGGATGGAATCTCCACTGCGGTGGAAGATAGTGATATGAGAGTGCAGTTGTGACATGGATGACTGCGGTAGCTTGAACTGAAAACACTTGATTAAATGGTGAGAAATAAAAGGAAGTATGGACCTCTAATGGCTCACAAACACCACTAGAAAAAGGATGAGAGGAGAGAGGAGTGAAGTACTTAGAATTTCTGGCTAGGGTTTCTTCTTAGCAAGCAATTGCCGAAAATCACATGCAGAGGGGTTCCTTATATAGCTGTGGGTTGCTAGGGTTTGCTGGAGGAAACCCTAATTTCCTGCTTAAGGCTAAAGCAACCCGTGGACCTCCCATCAATAGGCCTTATAGAGTTTCGTCCACTCCCAATTATGGCGTCCATCAGCCCAGTTTCACAATTATCAATGACTACCAAAATAGCCCCTGTTCTTTTAATCAGTTTCTTTAATCCTAAAATTAATTCCAAATTAATTTCTGATTAGATACTAATTAAACAATATGATTTCTAATTAATAGACTATTTTCATAATACATAAATAAATCAACTTATTATTCCAAATAATAAATTCAACTTCTCTCTCCAAAAATCATCATGTCAAGTTGCTAAGGTGAAGGCAACCCAAAAGGACCACGCTACTATCAAATCAAGTACACACCAATTATAGTTATGGGCTTAGACACCTAAGCCAATAGTCTCCGACTTTGATAAGTCCAATAACTATAATTGCAAGTATGACTTCAAATTTTGACCAGCAATTGTAGCTTACAAAAGCCGCTGCAAAATCTAACCTAGTCAGTTGTGTGTCCTTAAGATAAGGTATCATATAATCCTCTGTTCTGCAAGATATCATGTGGAAAAAGACATGGAATTGAATCATTCTTATCGTCCTACAATTCGTTTCCCAATTTCAGATTTGTATGGAAAAAAACTTAATTGAACACAACAACTCAATCATGACCGGTCCCGACACATAATTCAACAAAAGATCATCGAGGGGCCCAAGATATCACTTTTACCCCATGGGATAAAATGAAAAGATAAAATTTGACTTATATGCTTGTACTATTTCCCCATCAAATCATACACAACAATACATTTTATAACATCAAGTTACAGGTGCGTTTACGCATTATCAATACAAAACTAACTCGTAAACAACAACTCATATATCTTGGTTTAAAAACTATACAATATTATCGTCTCGTAACTAATCGTGATAAATTCAATGAAGTAATTTAATGAGTGTGGGTTTAATCCAATACTCCAATTCCCATTTCAGGAGTACTCATAAACGTTGCAGTAAACAATTGATATGTCTAAACACTTAGACAATCTACAAGCCAATTGTGACAGTCTTAATTCAATACCTACTTCCAAAGTATGATCGACTATGGATAATTTGAATAATCCAATTATTCTGGAAGCAAAACATGAAAAGTTGAAAACATAAGATAAACAATTAACAAAAGATAGTAAACGATTACTTATAAAAAAATCTCCATTATAAAATCACCAAATTTCAATTAAATTTATATTGTTACAGGTTTCTAAAATGTCTATCTAATCACTAAAACTAGTATCGTCCTTCAGAACAATGCTCCTCGCATGTTGAACATGCTTAATCCTACTCAGAACCTTTGTGATAGGATTTGTAGGATTTTCTTCTGACAATACTCTCTTGATGACGAGGAGTCCTTCTACCTAATGTCTGATGATGTCATATTTTCTGTCGATATGTCTTGATCTTCCATGATCCCTTGGTTCCTTGGTCATGGCAAATGCTCCTTCGTTAACGCAGAAAATCTCTGTAGGATCCTTTATGGCTGGTACAACTCCAATGTCTCCAATGAAGTTCTTCAACCATACAACCTCCTTGGACGCTTTGCTCGCAGCTATACACTCTGTCTCATAAGTTGAATCACCCACGATCTCATGCTTGGTACTTTCCAAGTTACTGCTCCTGCATTGAGTGTAAACACCCAACCAGAATGAGAGTAAAAGTTGTCTCAGTGTGTTTGAAAACTAGCGTCACTATAACTAGTAACTCTCAAGTCATCACTCCCTTGAAGATCAACGACCTAGTCCTTGGTTCCTCGTATATACTTAAGAATGTTCTTAACTGCTATCCACTGAGATTTAGTCGGGCTCCCTTGATATCGACTTGTTGGGTTTTGAGCATTCTAACACTTCCTAAGTGTACATGCAACCCTAATAAACCTTGGATCTATGTTTTTCTAAGATACATGCATATAATTAATTTTTCCAAGGTTTATATCCTAGCTAGCATGGCATGGGGAACATGAATCAAATAAAGCTAGGAGAAATACTTACCTTGAAGTTGTAGTTGATTGCTTGGAGTTTTTGAGCCTAGCACCAATAGTGTGGATGCCTCAAGTGGAAATCACAAATCACCACAAACTTGGAACTTTGAGAGAATAGTCACTACTATTTTGAAATTTGCACTCACCTCAACAAGTGTCAACTAGTGTCATTTCATGAGCCAAAGCCTCCTTTATATAGTGTGAAGGATTAGGGTTACATCCCAAAAACCCATGTCTCTTCATTTCAATGAGATCCATGGGTTAAAGCTCCATGAAGTATCCATGGACTTTTCCATGCAAGCCTAGCCCATTCCAAATAAGCTTTAGCCCACACTATATAAATATTGAAGCCCATATTTAATTAGTAATATCTTTGATCTCTAAATTAATCCTAGACTAATTATAGATCACTACTAATTAAATAATATGATCTTATATTAATATATTAGAACTTATAATATATTAATAAATCATAACTTGTACTATTCTCAAATATTATCCATAAATTGTTCGGGTGAAGTGCAACCCAAATGGACCATGCCGGGTCGGGTCAAGTACATACCAAATATAGTTATGAACTTAGACACTATATCCAACAGTCTCCCACTTGGATAAGTCTAATAACCATAGTTGCAAGTATGACTTCAGGAATCGATCAGCAGTCGTAGCTCTTTAAACTCTGTTGAACTAGAACGCACCATTTAAGATAAGTGATCATATAATCCTCTGTTCTAGATATCAGCCAGACAAATACATGGAACATGGTCTATCTTATTGTCCAGCATTTGTTTCCCGATTTCCGATTTGTTTCACATAGAACTTAACTGAACACATCAATTTAGTTTTGACCGGGCCCGGTACAAAGGTCACAACAAAATCATCGAGGGGCCCGGATATCAACTTCTAATCCAAGAAGGAACAGATAAACTTCGACTCATATGTTTGTTCTACCACTCATTGAATTACACACAAAGGCACGTTTTATAACATCGAGTTACCAATGCGTTTTCGTACAATCAATGCATAACCAACTTGTAAGTAACAAATCATATCTCTAGGTTTGAAGCCTTATATGATGTTACCATCTCACGATCACTCGAGATAGAATTCCATGAAGTGATTCCAGTGAGCGTGGGTTGAGTCCAATGCTCAGAACTTATGAGCACTCATGATTGTTGTAGCCATGTCCATCACCTTAGACCTCTGCAACCAATCATGACAGTCTTGATTCATACCTACTTCCGACATATGACCGACTGTGGAGGTTTGAATAATATGATATACCAAACATAATTATTCTGGAAGTCAAAACATGCAAAAAGAAATAAAGTAAACGATCGACAAGAGATAGCAACACTTTACTCATAAATAAAACACCTTTTATTCATCATCAAATGTCAATTACACTTTACAAATTTCATAATTTATCTAACTACTAAAAACTTATATCATCCTTCAACCCTATGCTCCGAGCATGCTGAAGATGCTTAACCCTACTCAGTCCCTTCGTGAGGGGATCTGATGGGTTCTCATCTGATGATACCCTCTTCGCTACGAGATTCCTTCTTCTATTCGATGTCTGATGAAGTGATATTTTATGTCAATGTGTCTGGATCTTCCATGATCTCTTGGTTCCTTGGCTAAGGCAACCGCACTATTGCTGTCATAGAAAATCTCCGTCGGCTCTTTTATAGCTGGTATAACTCCAAGGTCTCCGATGAAGTTCTTTAGCCATATAGCCTCCTTTCCTGCCTCGCTTGCTGCTATATACTCTGATTCACAAGTGGAATCAGGCACTGTCTCCTGCTTGGAACTCTTCCAAGTGATTGCTCCTCCGTTTAAGGTAAAGACCAGCCCGACTGAGAGCGGAAATTATCCCTATCAGTCTGGAAGCTAGCATCACTATAACCTACAACTCTCAAGTCATCACTCCCACCGAAGGTAAGGACCCAGTCCTTAGTCCTTCGCAGGTACTTGAGGATATTCTTTACCGCAGTCCAGTGTTCCTTGCCAGGGTTCCCCTGATACCTGCTAACCATGCTCAAAGCAAAGGATACATCAGGTCGAGTACACGTCATAGCATACATGATAGATCCTACAGCAGAAGCATAAGGTAGTCGACTCATTTCTGCTATCTCAGCCTCAATACTAGGGCTTTGTGTCTTACTTAATCTGGCATTACTCTGAATGGGTAACTCACCTTTCTTGGAGTTATGCATGTTGAATCTTTTCAACACTTTGTCCACATAGGTGCTTTGACTAAGTCCAATTAGTCTTTTACTCCGGTCTCTCAAGATCCTTATCCCTAGGATATAGGTAGCTTCACCAAGGTCCTTCATAGCAAAATACTTCCCAAGCCAGGACTTTACTTCCTGCAAAGTTGGGATGTCATTTCCTATGAGTAGTATATCATCCGCATACAATACCAAGAAGCTGACTATACTCCCACTAGCCTTGACATAAACACAAGATTCATCTTCACTCCTAGAAAAGCCAAATTCCCTGACCTTTTCATCAAAGCAAAGATTCCATCTGCGAGGTACTTGCTTCAATCCATAAATGGATTACTCAAGCTTACACACTCTATTAGGGTACTCGTTGCTGACAAAACCTTCTGGCTGACTCATGAAAACATCTTCAGCCAACTTTCCATTAAGGAAAGTAGTTTTGACATCCATTTGCCATATTTCATAGTCATGAAATGCAGCTATCGCTAACAGAACCCGAATAGACTTAATCTTGGCTACTGGAGAAAAGGTCTCATCATAGTCCACTCCAGGAATTTGAGAGAACCCCTTTGCAACCTGTCTAGCCTTATAAGTGTGTACTTTACCATCCATGTCGGCCTTCTTCTTGAAGACCCATTTGCACCCTACAGTCTTACGACCTGGTACATTCTCAACCAAGTTCCAAACTTGATTGTCATACATGGATTGTATCACGCTATCCATAGCCTCTTTCCATTTTGCAGACTTGGGGCCTGCCATGGCTTCCACGTAACTGTTAGGTTCATCCATACCTACTAGTGTGTCATCACTAATAAGTGTCTCACCTTCCGCAGTAATACGAAAACCATAGTAGTGCTCAGGTGCATTCCTAACTCTCGTGGAACGTCTCAGAGGTACAGAATTGTTAATTGGCTCAACAGGAGTTTCCTCCTCAAGTTGAGGGCTAGGGTTTGAAGTTCCTTCTCCACTTAACTCTTGAAGTTCTTCAAGGTCAATTTGCCTCCCACTGTCCCCTTGGCTTATAAATTCTCTCTCACGAAAGACTCCTCTTCTTGCTACAAAGACCACATTATCAGTAGGTCTGTAAAAGAGGTAACCAAAGGATCTTTGTGGGTAGCCGATGAAAATACACCTCTCGCTTCGGGGTTCTAGCTTATCATGAGACTCGCGCCTGACAAAAGCTTCGTAACCCCAAATCTTGATGTGGTCTAGTTTGGGTACTTTACCAGTCCACATCTCGTGAGGAGTTTTGGCAACTT
The DNA here is from genome assembly GCF_052625555.1 of Lactuca saligna. Classification (NCBI taxonomy): domain Eukaryota; kingdom Viridiplantae; phylum Streptophyta; class Magnoliopsida; order Asterales; family Asteraceae; genus Lactuca; species Lactuca saligna. The sequence goes on from NC_136425.1 coordinate 119,798,764, forward strand.
TCTTTGTAGGGACTAGATTAAGGATATGGGCGGCAGTCTCTAAGGCATACCCCCAGAATGAGATGGGTAGCGAAGCTCGACTCATCATGGAACGAACCATGTCTAACAAGGTTCAATTACGCCTCTCAGCCACACCATTCAATTGCGGTGTCCTGGGAGGTGTCAATTGTGAGACAATCCCACATTCCCTTAGATAGTCGAGGAACTCTAAACTAAGATACTCACCACCACGATCGGATCGAAGCATCTTAATGTTCCTGCCCAATTGATTCTCGACTTCCTATTTAAATTCCTTAAAATTTTCGAAAGTCTCTGACTTATGCTTGATTAAGTAGACATATCCATATCTACTGTAATCATCGGTAAAAGTCAAATAATAACGATTAGCATCCCTTGTGGCATGTTTGAATGGTCCACACACATCCGTGTGTACAAGGACCAACAAACCTTCACCTCTCTCACAAGAACCTGTGAAGGGTGACTTTGTCATTTTTCCATGTAAGCATGATTCGCAACTATCATCTGACTTTAGGTCAAACGACTCCAAGACTCCATCTCTTTGGAGTTGGCCTATGCGCTTCTTGCTTATATGTCCAAGTCGACAATGCCATAACGATGCTTTATCCAAGTTATTATTATTAATAGAATCAATACACATCACATTATTTCCTAAGTTATCAACCACAGATACTGTTTCATACACGCCATCACAAGGTAATGCTTTAAAATAAAGAACATTATTAAAGAAAGCATCAATAGAACCAACTTCATTATTAAATGAAAAGGTAAAACCTTGTTTATACAATGCATGAAAGGAAATAATATTTCTTGCCATTTCTGGCGAATAACAACATTTATTCAAATATGAATTAAACCCACTACTTAGCGACAAAGTATAAACTCCAATCTTGGTGACAGGTGTAACTATCCTATTCCCCATGATTAAGTTTATTCTTCCTTGCTCCACATTCTCACTTCTTCTTAGTCCCTACAAGTCACAACAAATATGAATACCACAACCGGTATCAAGGACCCAAGATTTAGAATGGGGTGAGTTATTAGAAATGATAGTGTAAATACCTGCATGGTTGGGTTTAACTTTCCCATCCTTTACATCTTGCTGGTACTTTAGGCAGTTTTGCTTCCAATGTGCCTTTTCATGGCAATAGAAGCATTCAGCCTCTTTTGGGTCAGAAGAAGGTGTGATGAAACCTTTCTTGGTTCCACTTGAAGAAGAGCCATTAAGGGTCCTAACCTTGGTACCCTTCGAAGAACTCTTTCTCTTCTTCCCTCGTCCTTTCCCGATTGCCAAGACAGGGGCGGATTTTGTAGAAGTAGGAGTAGTAACAACCGCCTTACCCTTAAGACCACTTTCTGCGGTCTTTAAGAGTCCTTGAAGTTTGCTGAGTGTGACCTCTTCCTTGTTCATGTGGTATGTCATGCGGAGTTGATCATAACATGAAGGTAAGGAGTGCAAAATGATATCTATTGCAAGCTCCTCAGGGAAGTTCACATTTAGCTTCAGCAAACGGTCCACAAATCTTTGCATTTTCTGCATGTGGCCCGTGATGGGTTCACCATCCTTCATGCGAGTTGTTATCATGGAGGAGATGATTTCATACCTCTCTTGACGAGCACTTTGATGGTATCTTTCCATCAAGTCTTGGTGCATCTCATAGGGGTAGAAATCTTCATAGGATTTTTGGAGATCCGCAGTCATAGTGGCCATCATGATGCATGCCACTTTGGTGGCATCCCTTTCATGTGCCCTAAACTCAACGATCTCTTGAGGGGTAGCAACTGTCTCATCAATCTCCTTAAGCTCCTTATCGAGGACATATTCCTTGTCCTCGTAGCGAGTAATCATTCTGATGTTTCTGATCCATTCATTAAAGTTGGATCCATCAAAAGTGACTTTCCCACATAAGTTCATAAGAGTAAAGGAGCCATTGGGATTAGAACCATAAGCAGTAGTGTTTGCAGACATCTGAAAATGATGAAGGTTTTAGTTTAGATATAGAGATAGTCCTTAATAAAACACCCAAATGTAGTATTAAGGCTAGGATCCAATCACAGTATATTATAACTTAGAAGTGGTATGCCGTAGTCTAAGTAATAACATATTTGAAAGGTAGGTGAATGACGATTCACCAATTTCCACCAAAAAACGAGATAGTAAATATTAAGTTTTTTTTTTTGATTTGGTACTTAGAAATTCCTAGATTCTTTTGAGATTCAATGAACTTTTCAAAGGCATGTTTCAATCTTGAGTGTGCCCTCCAAGTTTTGTGACTGGGATGCCGAGGATCACAAAACGAGGTGTGAAGTAACCATGCAAACTACTTGGTACCCTTAATCAATTACCCCTCAATCGATGTGTCGGTTAACCACACACGTTCCATCGATACTATGATAAATATTAAGTCACCCTTTACCTACAATGTTAAGTCCAAGTTAGTGTGTCGGTTAACCACACACGCTCCACTAACGACTTAGACAAAGTGTAAAGTGTAATTTCATGGATTAGCACCTTATTCACATTTTTCCTAAAGTAACTAAGATTGAGAATTTAAAAAAACATTTAGTTACTTTATAATATTCATCATACTTTTAATGAGAATTTATAAGTCCTTGTCTTACCCGTTCGGCTAACGACCCTCCACCGGTCAAGCAAGTGGTGGGTGAGAGTGGACACCCATTAAGTTGCCATTTTATAGGCAACAACCTTATACCCACATTATAGAACGACTTTGTGAATGAGGCGTACAAGCGGTAAGACGACTTTGTTCCTATATATATATATATATATATATATATATATATATATATATATATATATATATATATATATATATATATATATATATATATATATATGACTTTACTTGTTCCAAAACTTGAGGGCAAGTTTTGTAAACTTTCAAAACTTTTTATTTCTTGTAACTTATGAGTTTAATAGAGTAATAAAATGAAGACTCTTCATTTTTCTAACTCTTGTGTTCTTTTAATGGTTTTTAATCCAAGTGACTTTTGGTTTTCCATAACTTGAGGACAAGTTATGGACTCCATTAAAACACATTATGATCAAAATTAATCTACCACATAGGTTACAAATAATTCTTATGATCATCTAAACATCATAAGAACAAGAACATGAATATGAACACTTTCATGAATCAAAATCACACTTAAACTTTGTAATTTTGATAACTAGTTGTTGTAAATGAATTAGCAATGACATTACACCATCTAAAACAAGTTTTCAAGTACCAAAAGAGTTTAGGGTAATGTTTCTAATCCATTTCCAGCAACTAAAGTCGAAAATCTGCACTCTGTCGACCCTACTCGACGAGTAGGTTGAAGATACAGGTGAACTCGATGAGTCCCCCCATGGACTCGACGAGTCCAGCAGTCAGACAGCAAGTTTTTTGACTTTTTCAAGTATATTGCATCAACTATCAAACAAACAAGCCTAGGCTCTGATACCACTGTTGGGTTTTGAGCATTCTAACACTTCCTAAGTGTACATGCAACCCTAATAAACCTTGGATCTATGTTTGTCTAAGATACATGCATATAATTAATTTTTCCAAGGTTTATATCCTAGCTAGCATGGCATGGGAAACATGAATCAAATAAAGCTAGGAGAAATACTTACCTTGAAGTTGTAGTTGATTGCTTGGAGTTTTTGAGCCTAGCACCAATAGTGTGGATGCCTCAAGTGGAAATCACAAATCATTACAAACTTGGAACTTTGAGAGAATAGTCACTACTATCTTGAAATTTGCCCTCACCTCAACAAGTGTCAACTATCTTGAAATTTGCCCTCACCTCAACAAGATTCATTTGCACTCAACTGTCTTACGACTAGGTACATTGTCAATCAAGTTCCAAACTTGCTTCGCATACATGGACTAGATCTCGTTGTCCATTGCCTCTTTCCATTTCACAGACTCAGGGTGTGCCATGGCTTCCTTGTAGTTAGTAGGCTCATCTAAGTTTATCATTATAATATCACTGATAAACGTATCACCATCCTTAGTAATATGAAAACCATAAAACTCACTTGCCATTCTAACCCGAGTGGAACACCTAAGAGGTAACGACTCGTCAATTGGTTCAACACAAATTTCTTCCTTGGGTTGAGTGCTAGTGTTAGAGGTTCCTTTATCACTTCACTCTTGAATTTCTTCAAGATCAAGTATGCTCCAACTGTCCTCTTTGCATATCAGCTCCCTCTTGCAGAAACCTCCCCTTTGTGCTACGAAGACCACATTCTCACTAGGTTTGTAGATCAAGTATCCAAAGAACTAATGTGTGTAGCCGATGAAAATACATTGCTAACTTTGAGGTTCAAGCTTCTCGTGAGTCTCTTGTCTAACGAAAGCTTCACAACCCCAAACCTTGATATGTGGCAACGAGGGAACCTTCCCTGTCCACATCTTGTGAGGTGTTTTGGAAACCTTCTTTCTTGGGGCTAGATTAAGGATATGAGTGGCAGTATCCAAGGTATACCCCCAGAATAATATCAGAAGCGAAGCTCGACTCATCATGGAACGAACCATGTATAACAAGTTTCAATTACGACTCTCGGTCAAACCATTAATTTGTGATATCCTAAGAGGTATCAATTGTGAAATAATTCGACATTCCTTAAGGTAGTCGTGGAACTGGTTATTGAGATACTCACCACCTCTATCGAATCTGAGCATATTGATCTTCCGACCTAATTGATTTTTGACTTCCTGTTTAAACTCTTTGAACATTTCAAAGGCTTCTTGCTTATGCTTAATTAAGTAGATATATCCATATCTGCTATAATCATTGGTAAAAGTCACATAAAAATCGATTTGCATCACTTGAGGTGGATCTGAAGGGCCCACACACATTCGTGTGTATGATATCCGACAATACCTCACTTGAAGACTAAGAAATTTTTTGTGAGTTACTACCATCTTCTTATTCTTTTTCTTCTCCTTTGGCTTAGAGGTGGAGGGTTGAGAACCACTGGAGTCTTCTTCATCGAATATCATCATAAAATCATCTGATTGTGTCGCTTGATCGACTTCATTCATTTGAAGATCATCCAAACAAAAAGTTAGTTTGGAGTTAATTTCGACCGATTTTCCATCATCATTTGATTCGTGCGTTGTAGCAGTGGGGGAGGTTTAGATGAACCAATATCGTGAAGATTTTGAGCATGTTGCATTGTTGCTTCCATTTGAGACATCCAGTCTTGGATTTACATAAGATCGTGAACAACCTTGGTGTCACTGAGTCTGCCCGGTATTTTGCAACGGATTGAATCTCTTGCTCCTTTTGTTGGTGTTAATTTCTTTGTTGATCCTTGCAAGCTTGGAAGGCCCTACAGAAGGCTTCGTACTTCCTGACTTTGGACTCGGTGTTTGGTTGATACCTGGTGCAGGAGTCATCTGAATTATAACCGTTAAATCCTTATAAGCGCACCGAGGTATACCTCAAGTTTGTGGATCGTTGCACATTTGTGCTCACCACACCTAAACCACATGCCTGTAATGTAGGCAGAGTATGATTTCCAAGGCTATCTTGGTCTCCTTGACCTGTAGTCAAGTCTGGCCTCGGATCAAAGATATGAATATGGGAAGCCATGGAAACCTTAGGGCGTGATGAACCAATTGGATCCTCTTAGGATTCAATGGGGGTTGTGTCTCCACTATCAGATGAAACATGCACACTTTCTGTGTCTGAGTAGTCAGAAAGGGTTGTAGCAAGTAGGTCTGCGGGGACCCCAAGGATTATAGGAGTCTTTTGAGAGACTGTGGTATCTGTTCGGTCATGCATATGGCTAGGGCTTGGGATGGTCTTCTGTCTTTTGTGTACAAGAGTTGGTCGAGAGTCATTATCAGAATCTTCTTCAACATTGACTGGAGGGCTTTGAGGTTGAGAAGCAGGAGCTTCATCCGAGGACACAACAATCCCGGATTTGCGTTTCATGGAAGTTTCACCCTTCTTGATCTTACTGCGGGGGAGCCTTCTTTGATGACACCAGTTCTTTAAGCCTTTTGGCAAGTGGTTGACTTGACACTGTTTTGTATTGAGGAACTACTATAGTAGGGGCTGCAGTACTTGCTGGACTATGGGGCTCTAAAGAGGCTCGTATAGACTGATTGGGGTGAGGCGGGGTAGAATTGTATGGGTTAGTACCATCCGTAGCCTCTATGTGATCTGTGACTTCTTGGGTTTCAAGTCCAACAGATATCAAGATGTGTACAAGCAATCGTCTTAGTGGTCCAAAAATAGATTACTCTTTCAAGAGTGTGTACCTTTTGAGATAGTGGTGATGAAGAGGTTGTTGTCCTTGCTCATGCTGAGTTTTGCATCCTTGTAGAGGTCTGAGATGCACAGAGACCAAAAACGTGCAAATGTGAGCTCAGTAGTGGCTTCTCTTGGATTCTCCTTGGGAATGTGTTGGAGAAAAGCATCCCATAAAATCTGCCTATAGTTAACAACATTTCCTGTGAAGAAGCTACACGCGAGTTCTAATAGCTTGAGACCCATGTTTTCTGTGCCTTCGGTTTTGCCAGAGAGACTCCGGATGATGAAACAACAGAAAAATTGTCATACCGCAGGCGGTTGGGTCTTCTTGAATCCCCCAATGCCTTTCAATTTCTTCTGATATCCCATCTGGTATAGGGTAGAGATGATGTCATTCATGCTTAGAGAGTAGATTATTCTGGAAGGAAGAACACGATGATTAATTTCATTCAGGAGCTTTTGTTCAGTCAAGATGACCAAAGAATCATCTATCAAGTTCAAATGAACTTCTTGCAGATTTTTCATTGGACGAATGGCAGAGAATGCACACTTGAAGAGAGTTGAAAGAGGAGTGGCTGAGAAGATAAGAACTTGATCATCAATCAAATTGATTCGTTGTATGAGGGGTGATCTTCAAAAATAGCCCTAAAATTGCTCGAGGCTATCATTTGCGATTGATTCTTATGGTTGATTTAGAACCCGTTGGTTGCACTGACCCAGAAGCTTTTGATTGCTTTTTGGAAATACTAAACTTCACCATTTTTAAAAGATTTGAAGAACTTGCAGAATACTTGGAGTGCAAGAAGATGAAGATCGCCGAAGGGTTCAGAAAGCGTAAAGCTTGCTTAGGAGGGTAAAAGAGTTTATATAGTTCTGGATTTCAAAAGTATATTGACTTTACCCTATCTACAGCTGTTAATGGTAAAACCCTTGTGTTTTAACCATTATCATCAACAAATAAAATAAATTAAAAGAAATATTTATTATTTTTTAATTATTGAAAAAGTGCATTTAATGAAATGTCAGAGCCATTATCATACGTTTGGAGAACCTGTGGTGATGGGTGTTAATCCGTTGAGTAAAGGTGGAATTTGGAACCGATTAGATGTCTTGGGGATAAAGAGATTTGACATTTAAAGAAAAAGATTTCTTAAAATATTTCTTTTATGGGAAATAGATTTATTTGTCATTTAACCTAAAGTAGGACTGACTCAAAAAGTGGTTTTGAATAGAACATAAATGTTGTTTGCTACAAAACAAATGTTTGAATTGAATATGAAAGAATTTCATTAAATAGCGCACAAGGTTCTGGGAAATTATGATGATATTATTTAATACGACTGTGGGAAGATTCGCCATTGTGGATGGAATCTCCACTGCGGTGGAAGATAGTGATATGAGAGTGCAGTTGTGACATGGATGACTGCGGTAGCTTGAACTGAAAACACTTGATTAAATGGTGAGAAATAAAAGGAAGTATGGACCTCTAATGGCTCACAAACACCACTAGAAAAAGGATGAGAGGAGAGAGGAGTGAAGTACTTAGAATTTCTGGCTAGGGTTTCTTCTTAGCAAGCAATTGCCGAAAATCACATGCAGAGGGGTTCCTTATATAGCTGTGGGTTGCTAGGGTTTGCTGGAGGAAACCCTAATTTCCTGCTTAAGGCTAAAGCAACCCGTGGACCTCCCATCAATAGGCCTTATAGAGTTTCGTCCACTCCCAATTATGGCGTCCATCAGCCCAGTTTCACAATTATCAATGACTACCAAAATAGCCCCTGTTCTTTTAATCAGTTTCTTTAATCCTAAAATTAATTCCAAATTAATTTCTGATTAGATACTAATTAAACAATATGATTTCTAATTAATAGACTATTTTCATAATACATAAATAAATCAACTTATTATTCCAAATAATAAATTCAACTTCTCTCTCCAAAAATCATCATGTCAAGTTGCTAAGGTGAAGGCAACCCAAAAGGACCACGCTACTATCAAATCAAGTACACACCAATTATAGTTATGGGCTTAGACACCTAAGCCAATAGTCTCCGACTTTGATAAGTCCAATAACTATAATTGCAAGTATGACTTCAAATTTTGACCAGCAATTGTAGCTTACAAAAGCCGCTGCAAAATCTAACCTAGTCAGTTGTGTGTCCTTAAGATAAGGTATCATATAATCCTCTGTTCTGCAAGATATCATGTGGAAAAAGACATGGAATTGAATCATTCTTATCGTCCTACAATTCGTTTCCCAATTTCAGATTTGTATGGAAAAAAACTTAATTGAACACAACAACTCAATCATGACCGGTCCCGACACATAATTCAACAAAAGATCATCGAGGGGCCCAAGATATCACTTTTACCCCATGGGATAAAATGAAAAGATAAAATTTGACTTATATGCTTGTACTATTTCCCCATCAAATCATACACAACAATACATTTTATAACATCAAGTTACAGGTGCGTTTACGCATTATCAATACAAAACTAACTCGTAAACAACAACTCATATATCTTGGTTTAAAAACTATACAATATTATCGTCTCGTAACTAATCGTGATAAATTCAATGAAGTAATTTAATGAGTGTGGGTTTAATCCAATACTCCAATTCCCATTTCAGGAGTACTCATAAACGTTGCAGTAAACAATTGATATGTCTAAACACTTAGACAATCTACAAGCCAATTGTGACAGTCTTAATTCAATACCTACTTCCAAAGTATGATCGACTATGGATAATTTGAATAATCCAATTATTCTGGAAGCAAAACATGAAAAGTTGAAAACATAAGATAAACAATTAACAAAAGATAGTAAACGATTACTTATAAAAAAATCTCCATTATAAAATCACCAAATTTCAATTAAATTTATATTGTTACAGGTTTCTAAAATGTCTATCTAATCACTAAAACTAGTATCGTCCTTCAGAACAATGCTCCTCGCATGTTGAACATGCTTAATCCTACTCAGAACCTTTGTGATAGGATTTGTAGGATTTTCTTCTGACAATACTCTCTTGATGACGAGGAGTCCTTCTACCTAATGTCTGATGATGTCATATTTTCTATCGATATGTCTTGATCTTCCATGATCCCTTGGTTCCTTGGTCATGGCAAATGCTCCTTCGTTAACGCAGAAAATCTCTGTAGGATCCTTTATGGCTGGTACAACTCCAATGTCTCCAATGAAGTTCTTCAACCATACAACCTCCTTGGACGCTTTGCTCGCAGCTATACACTCTGTCTCATAAGTTGAATCACCCACGATCTCATGCTTGGTACTTTTCCAAGTTACTGCTCCTGCATTGAGTGTAAACACCCAACCAGAATGAGAGTAAAAGTTGTCTCAGTGTGTTTGAAAACTGGCGTCACTATAACTAGTAACTCTCAAGTCATCACTCCCTTGAAGATCAACGACCTAGTCCTTGGTTCCTCGTATATACTTAAGAATGTTCTTAACTGCTATCCACTGAGATTTAGTCGGGCTCCCTTGATATCGACTTGTTGGGTTTTGAGCATTCTAACACTTCCTAAGTGTACATGCAACCCTAATAAACCTTGGATCTATGTTTTTCTAAGATACATGCATATAATTAATTTTTCCAAGGTTTATATCCTAGCTAGCATGGCATGGGGAACATGAATCAAATAAAGCTAGGAGAAATACTTACCTTGAAGTTGTAGTTGATTGCTTGGAGTTTTTGAGCCTAGCACCAATAGTGTGGATGCCTCAAGTGGAAATCACAAATCACCACAAACTTGGAACTTTGAGAGAATAGTCACTACTATTTTGAAATTTGCACTCACCTCAACAAGTGTCAACTAGTGTCATTTCATGAGCCAAAGCCTCCTTTATATAGTGTGAAGGATTAGGGTTACATCCCAAAAACCCATGTCTCTTCATTTCAATGAGATCCATGGGTTAAAGCTCCATGAAGTATCCATGGACTTTTCCATGCAAGCCTAGCCCATTCCAAATAAGCTTTAGCCCACACTATATAAATATTGAAGCCCATATTTAATTAGTAATATCTTTGATCTCTAAATTAATCCTAGACTAATTATAGATCACTACTAATTAAATAATATGATCTTATATTAATATATTAGAACTTATAATATATTAATAAATCATAACTTGTACTATTCTCAAATATTATCCATAAATTGTTCGGGTGAAGTGCAACCCAAATGGACCATGCCGGGTCGGGTCAAGTACATACCAAATATAGTTATGAACTTAGACACTATATCCAACAGTCTCCCACTTGGATAAGTCTAATAACCATAGTTGCAAGTATGACTTCAGGAATCGATCAGCAGTCGTAGCTCTTTAAACTCTGTTGAACTAGAACGCACCATTTAAGATAAGTGATCATATAATCCTCTGTTCTAGATATCAGCCAGACAAATACATGGAACATGGTCTATCTTATTGTCCAGCATTTGTTTCCCGATTTCCGATTTGTTTCACATAGAACTTAACTGAACACATCAATTTAGTTCTGACCGGGCCCGGTACAAAGGTCACAACAAAATCATCGAGGGGCCCGGATATCAACTTCTAATCCAAGAAGGAACAGATAAACTTCGACTCATATGTTTGTTCTACCACTCATTGAATTACACACAAAGGCACGTTTTATAACATCGAGTTACCAATGCGTTTTCGTACAATCAATGCATAACCAACTTGTAAGTAACAAATCATATCTCTAGGTTTGAAGCCTTATATGATGTTACCATCTCACGATCACTCGAGATAGAATTCCATGAAGTGATTCCAGTGAGCGTGGGTTGAGTCCAATGCTCAGAACTTATGAGCACTCATGATTGTTGTAGCCATGTCCATCACCTTAGACCTCTGCAACCAATCATGACAGTCTTGATTCATACCTACTTCCGACATATGACCGACTGTGGAGGTTTGAATAATATGATATACCAAACATAATTATTCTGGAAGTCAAAACATGCAAAAAGAAATAAAGTAAACGATCGACAAGAGATAGCAACACTTTACTCATAAATAAAACACCTTTTATTCATCATCAAATGTCAATTACACTTTACAAATTTCATAATTTATCTAACTACTAAAAACTTATATCATCCTTCAACCCTATGCTCCGAGCATGCTGAAGATGCTTAACCCTACTCAGTCCCTTCGTGAGGGGATCTGATGGGTTCTCATCTGATGATACCCTCTTCGCTACGAGATTCCTTCTTCTATTCGATGTCTGATGAAGTGATATTTTATGTCAATGTGTCTGGATCTTCCATGATCTCTTGGTTCCTTGGCTAAGGCAACCGCACTATTGCTGTCATAGAAAATCTCCGTCGGCTCTTTTATAGCTGGTATAACTCCAAGGTCTCCGATGAAGTTCTTTAGCCATATAGCCTCCTTTCCTGCCTCGCTTGCTGCTATATACTCTGATTCACAAGTGGAATCAGGCACTGTCTCCTGCTTGGAACTCTTCCAAGTGATTGCTCCTCCGTTTAAGGTAAAGACCAGCCCGACTGAGAGCGGAAATTATCCCTATCAGTCTGGAAGCTAGCATCACTATAACCTACAACTCTCAAGTCATCACTCCCACCGAAGGTAAGGACCCAGTCCTTAGTCCTTCGCAGGTACTTGAGGATATTCTTTACCGCAGTCCAGTGTTCCTTGCCAGGGTTCCCCTGATACCTGCTAACCATGCTCAAAGCAAAGGATACATCAGGTCGAGTACACGTCATAGCATACATGATAGATCCTACAGCAGAAGCATAAGGTAGTCGACTCATTTCTGCTATCTCAGCCTCAATACTAGGGCTTTGTGTCTTACTTAATCTGGCATTACTCTGAATGGGTAACTCACCTTTCTTGGAGTTATGCATGTTGAATCTTTTCAACACTTTGTCCACATAGGTGCTTTGACTAAGTCCAATTAGTCTTTTACTCCGGTCTCTCAAGATCCTTATCCCTAGGATATAGGTAGCTTCACCAAGGTCCTTCATAGCAAAATACTTCCCAAGCCAGGACTTTACTTCCTGCAAAGTTGGGATGTCATTTCCTATGAGTAGTATATCATCCGCATACAATACCAAGAAGCTGACTATACTCCCACTAGCCTTGACATAAACACAAGATTCATCTTCACTCCTAGAAAAGCCAAATTCCCTGACCTTTTCATCAAAGCAAAGATTCCATCTGCGAGGTACTTGCTTCAATCCATAAATGGATTACTCAAGCTTACACACTCTATTAGGGTACTCGTTGCTGACAAAACCTTCTGGCTGACTCATGAAAACATCTTCAGCCAACTTTCCATTAAGGAAAGTAGTTTTGACATCCATTTGCCATATTTCATAGTCATGAAATGCAGCTATCGCTAACAGAACCCGAATAGACTTAATCTTGGCTACTGGAGAAAAGGTCTCATCATAGTCCACTCCAGGAATTTGAGAGAACCCCTTTGCAACCTGTCTAGCCTTATAAGTGTGTACTTTACCATCCATGTCGGCCTTCTTCTTGAAGACCCATTTGCACCCTACAGTCTTACGACCTGGTACATTCTCAACCAAGTTCCAAACTTGATTGTCATACATGGATTGTATCACGCTATCCATAGCCTCTTTCCATTTTGCAGACTTGGGGCCTGCCATGGCTTCCACGTAACTGTTAGGTTCATCCATACCTACTAGTGTGTCATCACTAATAAGTGTCTCACCTTCCGCAGTAATACGAAAACCATAGTAGTGCTCAGGTGCATTCCTAACTCTCGTGGAACGTCTCAGAGGTACAGAATTGTTAATTGGCTCAACAGGAGTTTCCTCCTCAAGTTGAGGGCTAGGGTTTGAAGTTCCTTCTCCACTTAACTCTTGAAGTTCTTCAAGGTCAATTTGCCTCCCACTGTCCCCTTGGCTTATAAATTCTCTCTCACGAAAGACTCCTCTTCTTGCTACAAAGACCACATTATCAGTAGGTCTGTAAAAGAGGTAACCAAAGGATCTTTGTGGGTAGCCGATGAAAATACACCTCTCGCTTCGGGGTTCTAGCTTATCATGAGACTCGCGCCTGACAAAAGCTTCGTAACCCCAAATCTTGATGTGGTCTAGTTTGGGTACTTTACCAGTCCACATCTCGTGAGGAGTTTTGGCAACTTTCTTTGTAGGGACTAGATTAAGGATATGGGCGGCAGTCTCTAAGGCATACCCCCAGAATGAGATGGGTAGCGAAGCTCGACTCATCATGGAACGAACCATGTCTAACAAGGTTCAATTACGCCTCTCAGCCACACCATTCAATTGCGGTGTCCTGGGAGGTGTCAATTGTGAGACAATCCCACATTCCCTTAGATAGTCGAGGAACTCTAAACTAAGATACTCACCACCACGATCGGATCGAAGCATCTTAATGTTCCTGCCCAATTGATTCTCGACTTCCTATTTAAATTCCTTAAAATTTTCGAAAGTCTCTGACTTATGCTTGATTAAGTAGACATATCCATATCTACTGTAATCATCGGTAAAAGTCAAATAATAACGATTAGCATCCCTTGTGGCATGTTTGAATGGTCCACACACATCCGTGTGTACAAGGACCAACAAACCTTCACCTCTCTCACAAGAACCTGTGAAGGGTGACTTTGTCATTTTTCCATGTAAGCATGATTCGCAACTATCATCTGACTTTAGGTCAAACGACTCCAAGACTCCATCTCTTTGGAGTTGGCCTATGCGCTTCTTGCTTATATGTCCAAGTCGACAATGCCATAACGATGCTTTATCCAAGTTATTATTATTAATAGAATCAATACACATCACATTATTTCCTAAGTTATCAACCACAGATACTGTTTCATACACGCCATCACAAGGTAATGCTTTAAAATAAAGAACATTATTAAAGAAAGCATCAATAGAACCAACTTCATTATTAAATGAAAAGGTAAAACCTTGTTTATACAATGCATGAAAGGAAATAATATTTCTTGCCATTTCTGGCGAATAACAACATTTATTCAAATATGAATTAAACCCACTACTTAGCGACAAAGTATAAACTCCAATCTTGGTGACAGGTGTAACTATCCTATTCCCCATGATTAAGTTTATTCTTCCTTGCTCCACATTCTCACTTCTTCTTAGTCCCTACAAGTCACAACAAATATGAATACCACAACCGGTATCAAGGACCCAAGATTTAGAATGGGGTGAGTTATTAGAAATGATAGTGTAAATACCTGCATGGTTGGGTTTAACTTTCCCATCCTTTACATCTTGCTGGTACTTTAGGCAGTTTTGCTTCCAATGTGCCTTTTCATGGCAATAGAAGCATTCAGCCTCTTTTGGGTCAGAAGAAGGTGTGATGAAACCTTTCTTGGTTCCACTTGAAGAAGAGCCATTAAGGGTCCTAACCTTGGTACCCTTCGAAGAACTCTTTCTCTTCTTCCCTCGTCCTTTCCCGATTGCCAAGACAGGGGCGGATTTTGTAGAAGTAGGAGTAGTAACAACCGCCTTACCCTTAAGACCACTTTCTGCGGTCTTTAAGAGTCCTTGAAGTTTGCTGAGTGTGACCTCTTCCTTGTTCATGTGGTATGTCATGCGGAGTTGATCATAACATGAAGGTAAGGAGTGCAAAATGATATCTATTGCAAGCTCCTCAGGGAAGTTCACATTTAGCTTCAGCAAACGGTCCACAAATCTTTGCATTTTCTGCATGTGGCCCGTGATGGGTTCACCATCCTTCATGCGAGTTGTTATCATGGAGGAGATGATTTCATACCTCTCTTGACGAGCACTTTGATGGTATCTTTCCATCAAGTCTTGGTGCATCTCATAGGGGTAGAAATCTTCATAGGATTTTTGGAGATCCGCAGTCATAGTGGCCATCATGATGCATGCCACTTTGGTGGCATCCCTTTCATGTGCCCTAAACTCAACGATCTCTTGAGGGGTAGCAACTGTCTCATCAATCTCCTTAAGCTCCTTATCGAGGACATATTCCTTGTCCTCGTAGCGAGTAATCATTCTGATGTTTCTGATCCATTCATTAAAGTTGGATCCATCAAAAGTGACTTTCCCACATAAGTTCATAAGAGTAAAGGAGCCATTGGGATTAGAACCATAAGCAGTAGTGTTTGCAGACATCTGAAAATGATGAAGGTTTTAGTTTAGATATAGAGATAGTCCTTAATAAAACACCCAAATGTAGTATTAAGGCTAGGATCCAATCACAGTATATTATAACTTAGAAGTGGTATGCCGTAGTCTAAGTAATAACATATTTGAAAGGTAGGTGAATGACGATTCACCAATTTCCACCAAAAAACGAGATAGTAAATATTAAGTTTTTTTTTTTGATTTGGTACTTAGAAATTCCTAGATTCTTTTGAGATTCAATGAACTTTTCAAAGGCATGTTTCAATCTTGAGTGTGCCCTCCAAGTTTTGTGACTGGGATGCCGAGGATCACAAAACGAGGTGTGAAGTAACCATGCAAACTACTTGGTACCCTTAATCAATTACCCCTCAATCGATGTGTCGGTTAACCACACACGTTCCATCGATACTATGATAAATATTAAGTCACCCTTTACCTACAATGTTAAGTCCAAGTTAGTGTGTCGGTTAACCACACACGCTCCACTAACGACTTAGACAAAGTGTAAAGTGTAATTTCATGGATTAGCACCTTATTCACATTTTTCCTAAAGTAACTAAGATTGAGAATTTAAAAAAACATTTAGTTACTTTATAATATTCATCATACTTTTAATGAGAATTTATAAGTCCTTGTCTTACCCGTTCGGCTAACGACCCTCCACCGGTCAAGCAAGTGGTGGGTGAGAGTGGACACCCATTAAGTTGCCATTTTATAGGCAACAACCTTATACCCACATTATAGAACGACTTTGTGAATGAGGCGTACAAGCGGTAAGACGACTTTGTTCCTATATATATATATATATATATATATATATATATATATATATATATATATATATATATATATATATATATATATATATATATATATATATATATATATATGACTTTACTTGTTCCAAAACTTGAGGGC
Organism: Lactuca saligna; assembly: GCF_052625555.1. Taxonomy (NCBI): domain Eukaryota; kingdom Viridiplantae; phylum Streptophyta; class Magnoliopsida; order Asterales; family Asteraceae; genus Lactuca; species Lactuca saligna. The sequence continues at coordinate 119,815,140 of NC_136425.1, forward strand.
AAGTTTTGTAAACTTTCAAAACTTTTTATTTCTTGTAACTTATGAGTTTAATAGAGTAATAAAATGAAGACTCTTCATTTTTCTAACTCTTGTGTTCTTTTAATGGTTTTTAATCCAAGTGACTTTTGGTTTTCCATAACTTGAGGACAAGTTATGGACTCCATTAAAACACATTATGATCAAAATTAATCTACCACATAGGTTACAAATAATTCTTATGATCATCTAAACATCATAAGAACAAGAACATGAATATGAACACTTTCATGAATCAAAATCACACTTAAACTTTGTAATTTTGATAACTAGTTGTTGTAAATGAATTAGCAATGACATTACACCATCTAAAACAAGTTTTCAAGTACCAAAAGAGTTTAGGGTAATGTTTCTAATCCATTTCCAGCAACTAAAGTCGAAAATCTGCACTCTGTCGACCCTACTCGACGAGTAGGTTGAAGATACAGGTGAACTCGATGAGTCCCCCCATGGACTCGACGAGTCCAGCAGTCAGACAGCAAGTTTTTTGACTTTTTCAAGTATATTGCATCAACTATCAAACAAACAAGCCTAGGCTCTGATACCACTGTTGGGTTTTGAGCATTCTAACACTTCCTAAGTGTACATGCAACCCTAATAAACCTTGGATCTATGTTTGTCTAAGATACATGCATATAATTAATTTTTCCAAGGTTTATATCCTAGCTAGCATGGCATGGGAAACATGAATCAAATAAAGCTAGGAGAAATACTTACCTTGAAGTTGTAGTTGATTGCTTGGAGTTTTTGAGCCTAGCACCAATAGTGTGGATGCCTCAAGTGGAAATCACAAATCATTACAAACTTGGAACTTTGAGAGAATAGTCACTACTATCTTGAAATTTGCCCTCACCTCAACAAGTGTCAACTATCTTGAAATTTGCCCTCACCTCAACAAGATTCATTTGCACTCAACTGTCTTACGACTAGGTACATTGTCAATCAAGTTCCAAACTTGCTTCGCATACATGGACTAGATCTCGTTGTCCATTGCCTCTTTCCATTTCACAGACTCAGGGTGTGCCATGGCTTCCTTGTAGTTAGTAGGCTCATCTAAGTTTATCATTATAATATCACTGATAAACGTATCACCATCCTTAGTAATATGAAAACCATAAAACTCACTTGCCATTCTAACCCGAGTGGAACACCTAAGAGGTAACGACTCGTCAATTGGTTCAACACAAATTTCTTCCTTGGGTTGAGTGCTAGTGTTAGAGGTTCCTTTATCACTTCACTCTTGAATTTCTTCAAGATCAAGTATGCTCCAACTGTCCTCTTTGCATATCAGCTCCCTCTTGCAGAAACCTCCCCTTTGTGCTACGAAGACCACATTCTCACTAGGTTTGTAGATCAAGTATCCAAAGAACTAATGTGTGTAGCCGATGAAAATACATTGCTAACTTTGAGGTTCAAGCTTCTCGTGAGTCTCTTGTCTAACGAAAGCTTCACAACCCCAAACCTTGATATGTGGCAACGAGGGAACCTTCCCTGTCCACATCTTGTGAGGTGTTTTGGAAACCTTCTTTCTTGGGGCTAGATTAAGGATATGAGTGGCAGTATCCAAGGTATACCCCCAGAATAATATCAGAAGCGAAGCTCGACTCATCATGGAACGAACCATGTATAACAAGTTTCAATTACGACTCTCGGTCAAACCATTAATTTGTGATATCCTAAGAGGTATCAATTGTGAAATAATTCGACATTCCTTAAGGTAGTCGTGGAACTGGTTATTGAGATACTCACCACCTCTATCGAATCTGAGCATATTGATCTTCCGACCTAATTGATTTTTGACTTCCTGTTTAAACTCTTTGAACATTTCAAAGGCTTCTTGCTTATGCTTAATTAAGTAGATATATCCATATCTGCTATAATCATTGGTAAAAGTCACATAAAAATCGATTTGCATCACTTGAGGTGGATCTGAAGGGCCCACACACATTCGTGTGTATGATATCCGACAATACCTCACTTGAAGACTAAGAAATTTTTTGTGAGTTACTACCATCTTCTTATTCTTTTTCTTCTCCTTTGGCTTAGAGGTGGAGGGTTGAGAACCACTGGAGTCTTCTTCATCGAATATCATCATAAAATCATCTGATTGTGTCGCTTGATCGACTTCATTCATTTGAAGATCATCCAAACAAAAAGTTAGTTTGGAGTTAATTTCGACCGATTTTCCATCATCATTTGATTCGTGCGTTGTAGCAGTGGGGGAGGTTTAGATGAACCAATATCGTGAAGATTTTGAGCATGTTGCATTGTTGCTTCCATTTGAGACATCCAGTCTTGGATTTACATAAGATCGTGAACAACCTTGGTGTCACTGAGTCTGCCCGGTATTTTGCAACGGATTGAATCTCTTGCTCCTTTTGTTGGTGTTAATTTCTTTGTTGATCCTTGCAAGCTTGGAAGGCCCTACAGAAGGCTTCGTACTTCCTGACTTTGGACTCGGTGTTTGGTTGATACCTGGTGCAGGAGTCATCTGAATTATAACCGTTAAATCCTTATAAGCGCACCGAGGTATACCTCAAGTTTGTGGATCGTTGCACATTTGTGCTCACCACACCTAAACCACATGCCTGTAATGTAGGCAGAGTATGATTTCCAAGGCTATCTTGGTCTCCTTGACCTGTAGTCAAGTCTGGCCTCGGATCAAAGATATGAATATGGGAAGCCATGGAAACCTTAGGGCGTGATGAACCAATTGGATCCTCTTAGGATTCAATGGGGGTTGTGTCTCCACTATCAGATGAAACATGCACACTTTCTGTGTCTGAGTAGTCAGAAAGGGTTGTAGCAAGTAGGTCTGCGGGGACCCCAAGGATTATAGGAGTCTTTTGAGAGACTGTGGTATCTGTTCGGTCATGCATATGGCTAGGGCTTGGGATGGTCTTCTGTCTTTTGTGTACAAGAGTTGGTCGAGAGTCATTATCAGAATCTTCTTCAACATTGACTGGAGGGCTTTGAGGTTGAGAAGCAGGAGCTTCATCCGAGGACACAACAATCCCGGATTTGCGTTTCATGGAAGTTTCACCCTTCTTGATCTTACTGCGGGGGAGCCTTCTTTGATGACACCAGTTCTTTAAGCCTTTTGGCAAGTGGTTGACTTGACACTGTTTTGTATTGAGGAACTACTATAGTAGGGGCTGCAGTACTTGCTGGACTATGGGGCTCTAAAGAGGCTCGTATAGACTGATTGGGGTGAGGCGGGGTAGAATTGTATGGGTTAGTACCATCCGTAGCCTCTATGTGATCTGTGACTTCTTGGGTTTCAAGTCCAACAGATATCAAGATGTGTACAAGCAATCGTCTTAGTGGTCCAAAAATAGATTACTCTTTCAAGAGTGTGTACCTTTTGAGATAGTGGTGATGAAGAGGTTGTTGTCCTTGCTCATGCTGAGTTTTGCATCCTTGTAGAGGTCTGAGATGCACAGAGACCAAAAACGTGCAAATGTGAGCTCAGTAGTGGCTTCTCTTGGATTCTCCTTGGGAATGTGTTGGAGAAAAGCATCCCATAAAATCTGCCTATAGTTAACAACATTTCCTGTGAAGAAGCTACACGCGAGTTCTAATAGCTTGAGACCCATGTTTTCTGTGCCTTCGGTTTTGCCAGAGAGACTCCGGATGATGAAACAACAGAAAAATTGTCATACCGCAGGCGGTTGGGTCTTCTTGAATCCCCCAATGCCTTTCAATTTCTTCTGATATCCCATCTGGTATAGGGTAGAGATGATGTCATTCATGCTTAGAGAGTAGATTATTCTGGAAGGAAGAACACGATGATTAATTTCATTCAGGAGCTTTTGTTCAGTCAAGATGACCAAAGAATCATCTATCAAGTTCAAATGAACTTCTTGCAGATTTTTCATTGGACGAATGGCAGAGAATGCACACTTGAAGAGAGTTGAAAGAGGAGTGGCTGAGAAGATAAGAACTTGATCATCAATCAAATTGATTCGTTGTATGAGGGGTGATCTTCAAAAATAGCCCTAAAATTGCTCGAGGCTATCATTTGCGATTGATTCTTATGGTTGATTTAGAACCCGTTGGTTGCACTGACCCAGAAGCTTTTGATTGCTTTTTGGAAATACTAAACTTCACCATTTTTAAAAGATTTGAAGAACTTGCAGAATACTTGGAGTGCAAGAAGATGAAGATCGCCGAAGGGTTCAGAAAGCGTAAAGCTTGCTTAGGAGGGTAAAAGAGTTTATATAGTTCTGGATTTCAAAAGTATATTGACTTTACCCTATCTACAGCTGTTAATGGTAAAACCCTTGTGTTTTAACCATTATCATCAACAAATAAAATAAATTAAAAGAAATATTTATTATTTTTTAATTATTGAAAAAGTGCATTTAATGAAATGTCAGAGCCATTATCATACGTTTGGAGAACCTGTGGTGATGGGTGTTAATCCGTTGAGTAAAGGTGGAATTTGGAACCGATTAGATGTCTTGGGGATAAAGAGATTTGACATTTAAAGAAAAAGATTTCTTAAAATATTTCTTTTATGGGAAATAGATTTATTTGTCATTTAACCTAAAGTAGGACTGACTCAAAAAGTGGTTTTGAATAGAACATAAATGTTGTTTGCTACAAAACAAATGTTTGAATTGAATATGAAAGAATTTCATTAAATAGCGCACAAGGTTCTGGGAAATTATGATGATATTATTTAATACGACTGTGGGAAGATTCGCCATTGTGGATGGAATCTCCACTGCGGTGGAAGATAGTGATATGAGAGTGCAGTTGTGACATGGATGACTGCGGTAGCTTGAACTGAAAACACTTGATTAAATGGTGAGAAATAAAAGGAAGTATGGACCTCTAATGGCTCACAAACACCACTAGAAAAAGGATGAGAGGAGAGAGGAGTGAAGTACTTAGAATTTCTGGCTAGGGTTTCTTCTTAGCAAGCAATTGCCGAAAATCACATGCAGAGGGGTTCCTTATATAGCTGTGGGTTGCTAGGGTTTGCTGGAGGAAACCCTAATTTCCTGCTTAAGGCTAAAGCAACCCGTGGACCTCCCATCAATAGGCCTTATAGAGTTTCGTCCACTCCCAATTATGGCGTCCATCAGCCCAGTTTCACAATTATCAATGACTACCAAAATAGCCCCTGTTCTTTTAATCAGTTTCTTTAATCCTAAAATTAATTCCAAATTAATTTCTGATTAGATACTAATTAAACAATATGATTTCTAATTAATAGACTATTTTCATAATACATAAATAAATCAACTTATTATTCCAAATAATAAATTCAACTTCTCTCTCCAAAAATCATCATGTCAAGTTGCTAAGGTGAAGGCAACCCAAAAGGACCACGCTACTATCAAATCAAGTACACACCAATTATAGTTATGGGCTTAGACACCTAAGCCAATAGTCTCCGACTTTGATAAGTCCAATAACTATAATTGCAAGTATGACTTCAAATTTTGACCAGCAATTGTAGCTTACAAAAGCCGCTGCAAAATCTAACCTAGTCAGTTGTGTGTCCTTAAGATAAGGTATCATATAATCCTCTGTTCTGCAAGATATCATGTGGAAAAAGACATGGAATTGAATCATTCTTATCGTCCTACAATTCGTTTCCCAATTTCAGATTTGTATGGAAAAAAACTTAATTGAACACAACAACTCAATCATGACCGGTCCCGACACATAATTCAACAAAAGATCATCGAGGGGCCCAAGATATCACTTTTACCCCATGGGATAAAATGAAAAGATAAAATTTGACTTATATGCTTGTACTATTTCCCCATCAAATCATACACAACAATACATTTTATAACATCAAGTTACAGGTGCGTTTACGCATTATCAATACAAAACTAACTCGTAAACAACAACTCATATATCTTGGTTTAAAAACTATACAATATTATCGTCTCGTAACTAATCGTGATAAATTCAATGAAGTAATTTAATGAGTGTGGGTTTAATCCAATACTCCAATTCCCATTTCAGGAGTACTCATAAACGTTGCAGTAAACAATTGATATGTCTAAACACTTAGACAATCTACAAGCCAATTGTGACAGTCTTAATTCAATACCTACTTCCAAAGTATGATCGACTATGGATAATTTGAATAATCCAATTATTCTGGAAGCAAAACATGAAAAGTTGAAAACATAAGATAAACAATTAACAAAAGATAGTAAACGATTACTTATAAAAAAATCTCCATTATAAAATCACCAAATTTCAATTAAATTTATATTGTTACAGGTTTCTAAAATGTCTATCTAATCACTAAAACTAGTATCGTCCTTCAGAACAATGCTCCTCGCATGTTGAACATGCTTAATCCTACTCAGAACCTTTGTGATAGGATTTGTAGGATTTTCTTCTGACAATACTCTCTTGATGACGAGGAGTCCTTCTACCTAATGTCTGATGATGTCATATTTTCTATCGATATGTCTTGATCTTCCATGATCCCTTGGTTCCTTGGTCATGGCAAATGCTCCTTCGTTAACGCAGAAAATCTCTGTAGGATCCTTTATGGCTGGTACAACTCCAATGTCTCCAATGAAGTTCTTCAACCATACAACCTCCTTGGACGCTTTGCTCGCAGCTATACACTCTGTCTCATAAGTTGAATCACCCACGATCTCATGCTTGGTACTTTTCCAAGTTACTGCTCCTGCATTGAGTGTAAACACCCAACCAGAATGAGAGTAAAAGTTGTCTCAGTGTGTTTGAAAACTGGCGTCACTATAACTAGTAACTCTCAAGTCATCACTCCCTTGAAGATCAACGACCTAGTCCTTGGTTCCTCGTATATACTTAAGAATGTTCTTAACTGCTATCCACTGAGATTTAGTCGGGCTCCCTTGATATCGACTTGTTGGGTTTTGAGCATTCTAACACTTCCTAAGTGTACATGCAACCCTAATAAACCTTGGATCTATGTTTTTCTAAGATACATGCATATAATTAATTTTTCCAAGGTTTATATCCTAGCTAGCATGGCATGGGGAACATGAATCAAATAAAGCTAGGAGAAATACTTACCTTGAAGTTGTAGTTGATTGCTTGGAGTTTTTGAGCCTAGCACCAATAGTGTGGATGCCTCAAGTGGAAATCACAAATCACCACAAACTTGGAACTTTGAGAGAATAGTCACTACTATTTTGAAATTTGCACTCACCTCAACAAGTGTCAACTAGTGTCATTTCATGAGCCAAAGCCTCCTTTATATAGTGTGAAGGATTAGGGTTACATCCCAAAAACCCATGTCTCTTCATTTCAATGAGATCCATGGGTTAAAGCTCCATGAAGTATCCATGGACTTTTCCATGCAAGCCTAGCCCATTCCAAATAAGCTTTAGCCCACACTATATAAATATTGAAGCCCATATTTAATTAGTAATATCTTTGATCTCTAAATTAATCCTAGACTAATTATAGATCACTACTAATTAAATAATATGATCTTATATTAATATATTAGAACTTATAATATATTAATAAATCATAACTTGTACTATTCTCAAATATTATCCATAAATTGTTCGGGTGAAGTGTAACCCAAATGGACCATGCCGGGTCGGGTCAAGTACATACCAAATATAGTTATGAACTTAGACACTATATCCAACAGTCTCCCACTTGGATAAGTCTAATAACTATAGTTGCAAGTATGACTTCAGGAATCGATCAGCAGTCGTAGCTCTTTAAACTCTGTTGAACTAGAACGCACCATTTAAGATAAGTGATCATATAATCCTCTATTCTAGATATCAGCCGGACAAATACATGGAACATGGTCTTGCTTATTGTCCAGCATTTGTTTCCCGATTTCCGATTTGTTTCACATAGAACTTAACTGAACACATCAATTTAGTTCTGACCGGGCCCGGTACAAAGGTCACAACAAAATCATCGAGGGGCCCAGATATCAACTTCTAATCCAAGAAGGAACAGATAAACTTCGACTCATATGTTTGTTCTACCACTCATTGAATTACACACAAAGGCACGTTTTATAACATCGAGTTACCAATGCGTTTTCGTACAATCAATGCATAACCAACTTGTAAGTAACAAATCATATCTCTAGGTTTGAAGCCTTATATGATGTTACCATCTCACGATCACTCGAGATAGAATTCCATGAAGTGATTCCAGTGAGCGTGGGTTGAGTCCAATGCTCAGAACTTATGAGCACTCATGATTGTTGTAGCCATGTCCAACACCTTAGACCTCTGCAACCAATCATGACAGTCTTGATTCATACCTACTTCCGACATATGACCGACTGTGGAGGTTTGAATAATATGATATACCAAACATAATTATTCTGGAAGTCAAAACATGCAAAAAGAAATAAAGTAAATGATCGACAAGAGATAGCAACACTTTACACATAAATAAAACACCTTTTATTCATCATCAAATGTCAATTACACTTTACAAATTTCATAATTTATCTAACTACTAAAAACTTATATCATCCTTCAACCCTATGCTCCGAGCATGCTGAAGATGCTTAACCCTACTCAGTCCCTTCGTGAGGGGATCTGATGGGTTCTCATCTGATGATACCCTCTTCGCTACGAGATTCCTTCTTCTATTCGATGTCTGATGAAGTGATATTTTCTGTCAATGTGTCTGGATCTTCCATGATCTCTTGGTTCCTTGGCTAAGGCAACCGCACTATTGCTGTCATAGAAAATCTCCATCGGCTCTTTTATAGCTGGTATAACTCCAAGGTCTCCGATGAAGTTCTTTAGCCATATAGCCTCCTTTCCTGCCTCGCTTGCTGCTATATACTCTGATTCACAAGTGGAATCAGCCACTGTCTCCTGCTTGGAACTCTTCCAAGTGATTGCTCCTCCGTTTAAGGTAAAGACCAGCCCGACTGAGAGCGGAAATTATCCCTATCAGTCTGGAAGCTAGCATCACTATAACCTACAACTCTCAAGTCATCACTCCCACCGAAGGTAAGGACCCGGTCCTTAGTCCTTCGCAGGTACTTGAGGATATTCTTTACCGCAGTCCAGTGTTCCTTGCCAGGGTTCCCCTGATACCTGCTAACCATGCTCAAAGCAAAGGATACATCAGGTCGAGTACACGTCATAGCATACATGATCGATCCTACAGCAGAAGCATAAGGTAGTCGACTCATTTCTGCTATCTCAGCCTCAGTACTAGGGCTTTGTGTCTTACTTAATCTGGCATTACTCTGAATGGGTAACTCACCTTTCTTGGAGTTATGCATGTTGAATGTTTTCAACACTTTGTCCACATAGGTGCTTTGACTAAGTCCAATTAGTCTTTTACTCCGGTCTCTCAAGATCCTTATCCCTAGGATATAGGTAGCTTCACCAAGGTCCTTCATAGCAAAATACTTCCCAAGCCAGGACTTTACTTCCTGCAAAGTTGGGATGTCATTTCCTATGAGTAGTATGTCATCCACATACAATACCAAGAAGCTGACTATACTCCCACTAGCCTTGACATAAACACAAGATTCATCTTCACTCCTAAAAAAGCCAAATTCCCTGACCTTTTCATCAAAGCAAAGATTCCATCTACGTGGTACTTGCTTCAATCCATAAATGGATTACTCAAGCTTACACACTCTATTAGGGTACTCGTTGCTGACAAAACCTTCTGGCTGACTCATGAAAACATCTTCAGCCAACTTTCCATTAAGGAAAGTAGTTTTGACATCCATTTGCCATATTTCATAGTCATGAAATGCAGCTATGGCTAACAGAACCCAAATAGACTTAATCTTGGCTACTGGAGAAAAGGTCTCATCATAGTCCACTCCAGGAATTTGAGAGAAACCCTTTACAACCTGTCTAGCCTTATAAGTGTGTACTTTACCATCCATGTCGGCCTTCTTCTTGAAGACCCATTTGCACCCTACAGTCTTACGACCTGGTACATTCTCAACCAAGTCCCAAACTTGATTGCCATACATGGATTGTATCACGCTATCCATAGCCTCTTTCCATTTCGCAGACTTGGGGCCTGCCATGGCTTCCACCTAACTGTTAGGTTCATCCATACCTACTAGTGTCTCATCACTAATAAGTGTCTCACCTTCCGCAGTAATACGAAAACCATAGTAGTGCTCAGGTGCATTCCTAACTCTCGTGGAACGTCTCAGAGGTACAGAATTGTCAATTGGCTCAACAGGAGTTTCCTCCTCAAGTTGAGGGCTAGGGTTTGAAGTTCCTTCTCCACTTAACTCTTGAAGTTCTTCAAGGTCAATTTGCCTCCCACTGTCCCCTTGGCTTATAAATTCTCTCTCACGAAAGACTCCTCTTCTTGCTACAAAGACCACATTATCACTAGGTCAGTAAAAGAGGTAACCAAAGGATCTTTGTGGGTAGCCGATGAAAATACACCTCTCGCTTCGGGGTTCTAGCTTATCATGAGACTCGCGCCTGACAAAAGCTTCGCAACCCCAAATCTTGATATGGTCTAGTTTGGGTACTTTACCAGTCCACATCTCGTGAGGAGTTTTGGCAACTTTCTTTGTAGGGACTAGATTAAATATATGGGCGGCAGTCTCTAAGGCATACCCCCAGAATGAGATGGGTAGCGAAGCTCGACTCATCATGGAACGAACCATGTCTAGCAAGGTTCAATTACGCCTCTCAGCCACACCATTCAATTGCGGTGTCCTGGGAGGTGTCAATTGTGAGACAATCCCACATTCCCTTAGATAGTCGAGGAACTCTGAACTAAGATACTCACCACCACGATCGGATCGAAGCATCTTAATGTTCCTGCCCAATTGATTCTCGACTTCCTATTTAAATTCCTTAAAATTTTCGAAAGTCTCTGACTTATGCTTGATTAAGTAGACATATCCATATCTACTGTAATCATCGGTAAAAGTCAAATAATAACGATTAACATCCCTTGTGGCATGTTTGAATGGTCCACACACATCCGTGTGTACAAGGACCAACAAACCTTCACCTCTCTCACAAGAACCTGTGAAGGGTGACTTTGTCATTTTTCCATGTAAGCATGATTCGCAACTATCATCTGACTTTAGGTCAAATGACTCCAAGACTCCATCTCTTTGGAGTTGGCCTATGCGCTTCTTGCTTATATGTCCAAGTTGACAATGCCATAACGATGCTTTATCCAAGTTATTATTATTAATAGAATCAATACACATCACATTATTTCCTAAGTTATCAACCACAGATACTGTTTCATACACGCCATCACAAGGTAATGCTTTAAAATAAAGAACATTATTAAAGAAAGCATCAATAGAACCAACTTCATTATTAAATGAAAAGGTAAAACCTTGTTTATACAATGCATGAAAGGAAATAATATTTCTTGCCATTTCTGGCGAATAACAACATTTATTCAAATATGAATTAAACCCACTACTTAGCGACAAAGTATAAACTCCAATCTTGGTGACAGGTGTAACTATCCTATTCCCCATGATTAAGTTTATTCTTCCTTGCTCCACATTCTCACTTCTTCTTAGTCCCTGCAAGTCACAACAAATATGAATACCACAACCGGTATCAAGGACCCAAGATTTAGAATGGGGTGAGTTATTAGAAATGATAGTGTAAATACCTGCATGGTTGGGTTTAACTTTCCCATCCTTTACATCTTGCTGGTACTTTAGGCAGTTTCGCTTCCAATGTGCCTTTTCATAGCAATAGAAGCATTCAGCCTCTTTTGGGTCAGAAGAAGGAGTGATGAAACCTTTCTTGGTTCCACTTGAAGAAGAGCCATTAAGGGTCCTAACCTTGGTACCCTTCGAAGAACTCTTTCTCTTCTTCCCTCGTCCTTTCCCGATTGCCAAGACAGGGGCGGATTTTGTAGAAGTAGGAGTAGTACCTTAAGACCACTTTCTGCGGTCTTTAAGAGTCCTTGAAGTTTGCTGAGTGTGACCTCTTCCTTGTTCATGTGGTATGTCATGCGGAGTTGATCATAACATGAAGGTAAGGAGTGCAAAATGATATCTATTGCAAGCTCCTCAGGGAAGTTCACATTTAGCTTCAGCAAACGGTCCACAAATCTTTGCATTTTCTGCATGTGGCCCGTGATGGGTTCACCATCCTTCATGCGAGTTGTTATCATGGAGGAGATGATTTCATACCTCTCTTGACGAGCACTTTGATGGTATCTTTCCATCAAGTCTTGGTGCATCTCATAGGGTAGAAATCTTCATAGGATTTTTGGAGATCCGCAGTCATAGTGGCCATCATGATGCATGCCACTTTGGTGGCATCCCTTTCATGTGCCCTAAACTCAACGATCTCTTGAGGGGTAGCAACTGTCTCATCAATCTCCTTAAGCTCCTTATCGAGGACATATTCCTTGTCCTCGTAGCGAGTAATCATTCTGATGTTTCTGATCCATTCATTAAAGTTGGATCCATCAAAAGTGACTTTCCCACATAAGTTCATAAGAGTAAAGGAGCCATTGGGATTAGAACCATAAGCAGTAGTGTTTGCAGACATCTGAAAATGATGAAGGTTTTAGTTTAGATATAGAGATAGTCCTTAATAAAACACCCAAATGTAGTATTAAGGCTAGGATCCAATCACAGTATATTATAACTTAGAAGTGGTATGCCGTAGTCTAAGTAATAACATATTTGAAAGGTAGGTGAATGACGATTCACCAATTTCCACCAAAAAACGAGATAGTAAATATTAAGTTTTTTTTTTTGATTTGGTACTTAGAAATTCCTAGATTCTTTTGAGATTCAATGAACTTTTCAAAGGCATGTTTCAATCTTGAGTGTGCCCTCCAAGTTTTGTGACTGGGATGCCGAGGATCACAAAACGAGGTGTGAAGTAACCATGCAAACTACTTGGTACCCTTAATCAATTACCCCTCAATCGATGTGTCGGTTAACCACACACGCTCCATCGATACTATGATAAATATTAAGTCACCCTTTACCTACAATGTTAAGTCCAAGTTAGTGTGTCGGTTAACCACACACGCTCCACTAACGACTTAGACAAAGTGTAAAGTGTAATTTCATGGATTAGCACCTTATTCACATTTTTCCTAAAGTAACTAAGATTGAGAATTTAAAAAAACATTTAGTTACTTTATAATATTCATCATACTTTTAATGAGAATTTATAAGTCCTTGTCTTACCCGTTCGGCTAACGACCCTCCACCGGTCAAGCAAGTGGTGGGTGAGAGTGGACACCCATTAAGTTGCCATTTTATAGGCAACAACCTTATACCCACCTTATAGAGCGACTTCGTGAATGAGGCGTACAAGCGGTAAGACGACTTTGTTCCTATATATATATATATATATATATATATATATATATACATATATATATAATTAATCATGATAATATAAGTATAAGGGTTGAATTTGAACTTTTAAAATTGTAAGGGTTGGAACTAATGTTTTTAATATGACTTCACTTGTTCCAAAACTTGAGGGCAAGTTTTGTAAACTTTCAAAACTTTTTATTTCTTGTAACTTATGAGTTTAATAGAGTAATAAAATGAAGACTCTTCATTTTTCTAACTCTTGTGTTCTTTTAATGGTTTTTAATCCAAGTGACTTTTGGTTTTCCATAACTTGAGGACAAGTTATGGACTCCATTAAAACACATTATGATCAAAATTAATCTACCACATAGGTTACAAATAATTCTTATGATCATCTAAACATCATAAGAACAAGAACATGAATATGAACACTTTCATGAATCAAAATCACACTTAAACTTTGTAATTTTGATAACTAGTTGTTGTAAATGAATTAGCAATGACATTACACCATCTAAAACAAGTTTTCAAGTACCAAAAGAGTTTAGGGTAATGTTTCTAATCCATTTCCAGCAACTAAAGTCGAAAATCTGCACTCTGTCGACCCTACTCGCCGAGTGCATGAACCTACTCGACGAGTAGGTTGAAGATACAGGTGAACTCGATGAGTCCCCCCATGGACTCGACGAGTCCAGCAGTCAGACAGCAAGTTTTTCAACTTTTTCAAGTATATTGCATCAAGTATCAAACAAATAAGCCTAGGCTCTGATACCACTATTGGGTTTTGAGCATTCTAACACTTACTAAGTGTACATGAAACCCTAATAAACCTTGGATCTATGTTTGTCTAAGATACATGCATATAATTAACTTTTCCAAGGTTTATATCCTAGCTGGCATGGCATGGGGAACATGAATCAAATAAAGCTAGGAGAAATACTTACCTTGAAGTTGTAGTTGATTGCTTGGAGTTTTTGAGCCTAGCACCAATAGTGTGGATGCCTCAAGCGGAAATCACAAATCATTACAAACTTGGAACTTTGAGAGAATAGTCACTACTATCTTGAAATTTGCCCTCACCTCAACAAGTGTCAACTAGTGTCATTTCAAGAACCAAAGCCTCCTTTATATAGTGTGAAGGATTAGGGTTACATCCCTAAAACCCATGTCTCTTCATTTCCATGAGATCCATGGGTTAAAGCTCCATGGAGTATCCATGGACTTTTCCATGCAAGCCTAGCCCATTCCAAATAAGCTTTAGCCCACACTATATAAATATAGAAGCCCATATTTAATTAGTAATATCTTTGATCTCTAAATTAATCCTAGACTAATTATAGATCACTACTAATTAAATAATATGATCTTATATTAATATATTAGAACTTATAATATATTAATAAATCATAACTTGTACTATTCTCAAATATTATCCATAAATTGTTCGGGTGAAGTGCAACCCAAATGGACCATGCCGGGTCGGGTCAAGTACATACCAAATATAGTTATGAACTTAGACACTATATCCAACACGACTAACCATGCTCAAAGCAAAAGCCACATCAGGGCGAGTACATGTCATAGCATACTTGATCAATCCAATGACAGAAACATATGGAACTCGACTCATTTCTGCTATATTGGCATCAATAGTCGGACTTTGAGTCATACTCGTCTTGGTGTTGCTTTGGATAGGTAATTCTCCTTTCATGGAATTCCCCATGCTAGAACGCTTTAGCACTTTATGCAAGTAAGTACTTTAACTAAGTCCAATTAGTATTCTACTCTAATTTCTCAAAATCCTTATTCCCAGAATATATGCAGCCTCTCTTAGATCCTTCATAGTGAAATTCTTTCCATGCCATGACTTAACTTCCTATAAGGTTGGAATGTCGTTTCCTATGAGCAGTATGTCGTCAACATACAATAATAGAAAGGTAACTATACTCCCACTAGCTTTGACATATACACATGACTCATCCTCAATCCTAGAAAATCCAAATTCTTTGACTTTCTCATCAAAGCAAAGATTCCATCCGCGAGTAGGTTGCTTCAATCCATATATTGAGTTTTCAAGCTTACACACTCTATTTAGGTACATAGCATCCACATAACCTTCTGGCTAACTCATGTAAGCATCTTCATCCAACTTTCCATTGAGGAAAATAGTTTTGACATCCACGTACCGTATTTCATAATCATGAAACGCAACTATAGCTAGCATAACCCTAATAGATTTGAACTTAGCCACCGGTGAGAAGATCTCATCATAGTCAACCCCTAGGGTTTGAGAAAAGCCCTTCGCATCCAGTCGTGCCTTGAACGTTTGTACCTTTCCATCCATGTCATTCTTCTTCTTGAAGATTCATTTGCACTCAACTGTCTTACGACTAGGTACATTGTCAATCAAGTTCCAAACTTGCTTCGCATACATGGACTAGATCTCGTTGTCCATTGCCTCTTTCCATTTCATAGACTCAGGGTGTGCCATGGCTTCCTTGTAGTTAGTAGGCTCATCTAAGTTTATCATTATAATATCACTGATAAACGTATCACCATCCTTAGTAATATGAAAACCATAAAACTCACTTGCCATTCTAACCCGAGTGGAACACCTAAGAGGTAACGACTCGTCAATTGGTTCAACACAAATTTCTTCCTTGGGTTGAGTGCTAGTGTTAGAGGTTCCTTTATCGCTTCACTCTTGAATTTCTTCAAGATCAAGTATGCTCCAACTGTCCTCTTTGCATATCAGCTCCCTCTTGCAGAAACCTCCCCTTTGTGCTACGAAGACCACATTCTCACTAGGTCTGTAGATCAAGTATCCAAAGAACTAATGTGTGTAGCCGATGAAAATACATTGCTAACTTTGAGGTTCAAGCTTCTCGTGAGTCTCTTGTCTAACGAAAGCTTCACAACCCCAAACCTTGATATGTGGCAACGAGGGAACCTTCCCTGTCCACATCTTGTGAGGTGTTTTGGAAACCTTCTTTCTTGGGGCTAGATTAAGGATATGAGTGGCAGTATCCAAGGTATACCCCCAGAATAATATCAGAAGCAAAGCTCGACTCATCATGGAACGAACCATGTATAACAAGTTTCAATTACGACTCTCGGTCAAACCATTAATTTGTGATATCCTAAGAGGTATCAATTGTGAAATAATTCAACATTCCTTAAGGTAGTCGTGGAACTGGTTATTGAGATACTCACCACCTCTATCGAATCTGAGCATATTGATCTTCCGACCTAATTGATTTTTGACTTCCTGTTTAAACTCTTTGAACATTTCAAAGGCTTCTTGCTTATGCTTAATTAAGTAGATATATCCATATCTGCTATAATCATTGGTAAAAGTCACATAAAAATCGATTTGCATCACTTGAGGTGGATCTGAAGGGCCCACACACATTCGTGTGTATGATATCCGACAATACCTCACTTGAAGACTAAGAAATTTTTTGTGAGTTACTACCATCTTCTTATTCTTTTTCTTCTCCTTTGGCTTAGAGGTGGAGGGTTGAGAACCACTGGAGTCTTCTTCATCGAATATCATCATAAAATCATCTGATTGTGTCGCTTGATCGACTTCATTCATTTGAAGATCATCCAAACAAAAAGTTAGTTTGGAGTTAATTTCGACCGATTTTCCATCATCATTTGATTCGTGCGTTGTAGCAGTGGGGGAGGTTTAGATGAACCAATATCGTGAAGATTTTGAGCATGTTGCATTGTTGCTTCCATTTGAGACATCCAGTCTTGGATTTACATAAGATCGTGAACAACCTTGGTGTCACTGAGTCTGCCCGGTATTTTGCAACGGATTGAATCTCTTGCTCCTTTTGTTGGTGTTAATTTCTTTGTTGATCCTTGCAAGCTTGGAAGGCCCTACAGAAGGCTTCGTACTTCCTGACTTTAGACTCGGTGTTTGGTTGATACCTGGTGCAGGAGTCATCTGAATTATAACCGTTAAATCCTTATAAGCGCACCGAGGTATACCTCAAGTTTGTGGATCGTTGCACATTTGTGCTCACCACACCTAAAGCACATGCCTGTAATGTAGGCAGAGTATGATTTCCAAGGCTATCTTGGTCTCCTTGACCTGTAGTCAAGTCTGGCCTCGGATCAAAGATATGAATATGGGAAGCCATGGAAACCTTAGGGCGTGATGAACCAATTGGATCCTCTTAGGATTCAATGGGGGTTGTGTCTCCACTATCAGATGAAACATGCACACTTTCTGTGTCTGAGTAGTCAGAAAGGGTTGTAGCAAGTAGGTCTGCGGGGACCCCAAGGATTATAGGAGTCTTTTGAGAGACTGTGGTATCTGTCTGGTCATGCATATGGCTAGGGCTTGGGATGGTCTTCTGTCTTTTGTGTACAAGAGTTGGTCGAGAGTCATTATCAGAATCTTCTTCAACATTGACTGGAGGGCTTTGAGGTTGAGAAGCAGGAGCTTCATCCGAGGACACAACAATCCCGGATTTGCGTTTCATGGAAGTTTCACCCTTCTTGATCTTACTGCGGGGGAGCCTTCTTTGATGACACCAGTTCTTTAAGCCTTTTGGCAAGTGGTTGACTTGACACTGTTTTGTATTGAGGAACTACTATAGTAGGGGCTGCAGTACTTGCTGGACTATGGGGCTCTAAAGAGGCTCGTATAAACTGATTGGGGTGAGGCGGGGTAGAATTGTATGGGTTAGTACCATCCGTAGCCTCTATGTGATCTGTGACTTCTTGGGTTTCAAGTCCAACAGATATCAAGATGTGTACAAGCAATCGTCTTAGTGGTCCAAAAATAGATTACTCTTTCAAGAGTGTGTACCTTTTGAGATAGTGGTGATGAAGAGGTTGTTGTCCTTGCTCATGCTGAGTTTTGCATCCTTGTAGAGGTCTGAGATGCACAGAGACCAAAAACATGCAAATGTGAGCTCAGTAGTGGCTTCTCTTGGATTCTCCTTGGGAATGTGTTGGAGAAAAGCATCCCATAAAATCTGCCTATAGTTAACAACATTTCCTGTGAAGAAGCTACACGCGAGTTCTAATAGCTTGAGACCCATGTTTTCTGTGCCTTCGGTTTTGCCAGAGAGACTCCGGATGATGAAACAACAGAAAAATTGTCATACCGCAGGCGGTTGGGTCTTCTTGAATCCCCCAATGCCTTTCAATTTCTTCTGATATCCCATCTGGTATAGGGTAGAGATGATGTCATTCATGCTTAGAGAGTAGATTATTCTGGAAGGAAGAACACGATGATTAATTTCATTCAGGAGCTTTTGTTCAGTCAAGATGACCAAAGAATCATCTATCAAGTTCAAATGAACTTCTTGCAGATTTTTCATTGGACGAATGGCAGAGAATGCACACTTGAAGAGAGTTGAAAGAGGAGTGGCTGAGAAGATAAGAACTTGATCATCAATCAAATTGATTCGTTGTATGAGGGGTGATCTTCAAAAATAGCCCTAAAATTGCTCGAGGCTATCATTTGCGATTGATTCTTATGGTTGATTTAGAACCCGTTGGTTGCACTGACCCAGAAGCTTTTGATTGCTTTTTGGAAATACTAAACTTCACCATTTTTAAAAGATTTGAAGAACTTGCAGAATACTTGGAGTGCAAGAAGATGAAGATCGCCGAAGGGTTCAGAAAGCGTAAAGCTTGCTTAGGAGGGTAAAAGAGTTTATATAGTTCTGGATTTCAAAAGTATATTGACTTTACCCTATCTACAGCTGTTAATGGTAAAACCCTTGGGTTTTAACCATTATCATCAACAAATAAAATAAATTAAAAGAAATATTTATTATTTTTTAATTATTGAAAAAGTGCATTTAATGAAATGTCAGAGCCATTATCATACGTTTGGAGAACCTGTGGTGATGGGTGTTAATCCGTTGAGTAAAGGTGGAATTTGGAACCGATTAGATGTCTTGGGGATAAAGAGATTTGACATTTAAAGAAAAAGATTTCTTAAAATATTTCTTTTATGGGAAATAGATTTATTGTCATTTAACCTAAAGTAGGACTGACTCAAAAAGTGGTTTTGAATAGAACATAAATGTTGTTTGCTACAAAACAAATGTTTGAATTGAATATGAAAGAATTTCATTAAATAGCGCACAAGGTTCTGGGAAATTATGATGATATTATTTAATACGACTGTGGGAAGATTCGCCATTGTGGATGGAATCTCCACTGCGGTGGAAGATAGTGATATGAGAGTGCAGTTGTGACATGGATGACTGCGGTAGCTTGAACTGAAAACACTTGATTAAATGGTGAGAAATAAAAGGAAGTATGGACCTCTAATGGCTCACAAACACCACTAGAAAAAGGATGAGAGGAGAGAGGAGTGAAGTACTTAGAATTTCTGGCTAGGGTTTCTTCTTAGCAAGCAATTGCCGAAAATCACATGCAGAGGGGTTCCTTATATAGCTGTGGGTTGCTAGGGTTTGCTGGAGGAAACCCTAATTTCCTGCTTAAGGCTAAAGCAACCCGTGGACCTCCCATCAATAGGCCTTATAGAGTTTCGTCCACTCCCAATTATGGCGTCCATCAGCCCAGTTTCACAATTATCAATGACTACCAAAATAGCCCCTGTTCTTTTAATCAGTTTCTTTAATCCTAAAATTAATTCCAAATTAATTTCTGATTAGATACTAATTAAACAATATGATTTCTAATTAATAGACTATTTTCATAATACATAAATAAATCAACTTATTATTCCAAATAATAAATTCAACTTCTCTCTCCAAAAATCATCATGTCAAGTTGCTAAGGTGAAGGCAACCCAAAAGGACCACGCTACTATCAAATCAAGTACACACCAATTATAGTTATGGGCTTAGACACCTAAGCCAATAGTCTCCGACTTTGATAAGTCCAATAACTATAATTGCAAGTATGACTTCAAATTTTGACCAGCAATTGTAGCTTACAAAAGCCGCTGCAAAATCTAACCTAGTCAGTTGTGTGTCCTTAAGATAAGGTATCATATAATCCTCTGTTCTGCAAGATATCATGTGGAAAAAGACATGGAATTGAATCATTCTTATCGTCCTACAATTCGTTTCCCAATTTCAGATTTGTATGGAAAAAAACTTAATTGAACACAACAACTCAATCATGACCGGTCCCGACACATAATTCAACAAAAGATCATCGAGGGGCCCAAGATATCACTTTTACCCCATGGGATAAAATGAAAAGATAAAATTTGACTTATATGCTTGTACTATTTCCACATCAAATCATACACAACAATACATTTTATAACATCAAGTTACAGGTGCGTTTACGCATTATCAATACAAAACTAACTCGTAAACAACAACTCATATATCTTGGTTTAAAAACTATACAATATTATCGTCTCGTAACTAATCGTGATAAATTCAATGAAGTAATTTAATGAGTGTGGGTTTAATCCAATACTCCAATTCCCATTTCAGGAGTACTCATAAACGTTGCAGTAAACAATTGATATGTCTAAACACTTAGACAATCTACAAGCCAATTGTGACAGTCTTAATTCAATACCTACTTCCAAAGTATGATCGACTATGGATAATTTGAATAATCCAATTATTCTGGAAGCAAAACATGAAAAGTTGAAAACATAAGATAAACAATTAACAAAAGATAGTAAACGATTACTTATAAAAAAATCTCCATTATAAAATCACCAAATTTCAATTAAATTTATATTGTTACAGGTTTCTAAAATGTCTATCTAATCACTAAAACTAGTATCGTCCTTCAGAACAATGCTCCTCGCATGTTGAACATGCTTAATCCTACTCAGAACCTTTGTGATAGGATTTGTAGGATTTTCTTCTGACAATACTCTCTTGATGACGAGGAGTCCTTCTACCTAATGTCTGATGATGTCATATTTTCTGTCGATATGTCTTGATCTTCCATGATCCCTTAGTTCCTTGGTCATGGCAAATGCTCCTTCGTTAACGCAGAAAATCTCTGTAGGATCCTTTATGGCTGGTACAACTCCAATGTCTCCAATGAAGTTCTTCAACCATACAACCTCCTTGGACGCTTTGCTCGCAGCTATACACTCTGTCTCATAAGTTGAATCACCCACGATCTCATGCTTGGTACTTTTCCAAGTTACTGCTCCTGCATTGAGTGTAAACACCTAACCAGAATGAGAGTAAAAGTTGTCTCAGTGTGTTTGAAAACTGGCGTCACTATAACTAGTAACTCTCAAGTCATCACTCCCTTGAAGATCAACGACCTAGTCCTTGGTTCCTCGTATATACTTAAGAATGTTCTTAACTGCTATCCACTGAGATTTAGTCGGGCTCCCTTGATATCGACTTGTTGGGTTTTGAGCATTCTAACACTTCCTAAGTGTACATGCAACCCTAATAAACCTTGGATCTATGTTTTTCTAAGATACATGCATATAATTAATTTTTCCAAGGTTTATATCCTAGCTAGCATGGCATGGGGAACATGAATCAAATAAAGCTAGGAGAAATACTTACCTTGAAGTTGTAGTTGATTGCTTGGATTTTTTGAGCCTAGCACCAATAGTGTGGATGCCTCAAGTGGAAATCACAAATCACCACAAACTTGGAACTTTGAGAGAATAGTCACTACTATCTTGAAATTTGCACTCACCTCAACAAGTGTCAACTAGTGTCATTTCATGAGCCAAAGCCTCCTTTATATAGTGTGAAGGATTAGGGTTACATCCCAAAAACCCATGTCTCTTCATTTCAATGAGATCCATGGGTTAAAGCTCCATGAAGTATCCATGGACTTTTCCATGCAAGCCTAGCCCATTCCAAATAAGCTTTAGCCCACACTATATAAATATTGAAGCCCATATTTAATTAGTAATATCTTTGATCTATAAATTAATCCTAGACTAATTATAGATCACTACTAATTAAATAATATGATCTTATATTAATATATTAGAACTTATAATATATTAATAAATCATAACTTCTACTATTCTCAAATATTATCCATAAATTGTTCGGGTGAAGTGCAACCCAAATGGACCATGCCGGGTCGGGTCAAGTACATACCAAATATAGTTATGAACTTAGACACTATATCCAACAGTCTCCCACTTGGATAAGTCTGATAACTATAGTTGCAAGTATGACTTCAGGAATCGATCAGCAGTCGTAGCTCTTTAAACTCTGTTGAACTAGAACGCACCATTTAAGATAAGTGATCATATAATCCTCTGTTCTAGATATCAGCCGGACAAATACATGGAACATGGTCTATCTTATTGTCCAGCATTTGTTTCCCGATTTCCGATTTGTTTCACATAGAACTTAACTGAACACATCAATTTAGTTCTGACCGGGCCCGGTACAAAGGTCACAACAAAATCATCGAGGGGCCCAGATATCAACTTCTAATCCAAGAAGGAACAGATAAACTTCGACTCATATGTTTGTTCTACCACTCATTGAATTACACACAAAGGCACGTTTTATAACATCGAGTTACCAATGCGTTTTCGTACAATCAATGCATAACCAACTTGTAAGTAACAAATCATATCTCTAGGTTTGAAGCCTTATATGATGTTACCATCTCACGATCACTCGAGATAGAATTCCATGAAGTGATTCCAGTGAGCGTGGGTTGAGTCCAATGCTCAGAACTTATGAGCACTCATGATTGTTGTAGCCATGTCCAACACCTTAGACCTCTGCAACCAATCATGACAGTCTTGATTCATACCTACTTCCGACATATGACCGACTGTGGAGGTTTGAATAATATGATATACCAAACATAATTATTCTGGAAGTCAAAACATGCAAAAAGAAATAAAGTAAACGATCGACAAGAGATAGCAACACTTTACTCATAAATAAAACACCTTTTATTCATCATCAAATGTCAATTACACTTTACAAATTTCATAATTTATCTAACTACTAAAAACTTATATCATCCTTCAACCCTATGCTCCGAGCATGCTGAAGATGCTTAACCCTACTCAGTCCCTTCGTGAGGGGATCTGATGGGTTCTCATCTGATGATACCCTCTTCGCTACGAGATTCCTTCTTCTATTCGATGTCTGATGAAGTGATATTTTATGTCAATGTGTCTGGATCTTCCATGATCTCTTGGTTCCTTGGCTAAGGCAACCGCACTATTGCTGTCATAGAAAATCTCCATCGGCTCTTTTATAGCTGGTATAACTCCAAGGTCTCCGATGAAGTTCTTTAGCCATATAGCCTCCTTTCCTGCCTCGCTTGCTGCTATATACTCTGATTCACAAGTGGAATCAGCCACTGTCTCCTGCTTGGAACTCTTCCAAGTGATTGCTCCTCCGTTTAAGGTAAAGACCAGCCCGACTGAGAGCGGAAATTATCCCTATCAGTCTGGAAGCTAGCATCACTATAACCTACAACTCTCAAGTCATCACTCCCACCGAAGGTAAGGACCCAGTCCTTAGTCCTTCGCAGGTACTTGAGGATATTCTTTACCGCAGTCCAGTGTTCCTTGCCAGGGTTCCCCTGATACCTGCTAACCATGCTCAAAGCAAAGGATACATCAGGTCGAGTACACGTCATAGCATACATGATAGATCCTACAGCAGAAGCATAAGGTAGTCGACTCATTTCTGCTATCTCAGCCTCAGTACTAGGGCTTTGTGTCTTACTTAATCTGGCATTACTCTGAATGGGTAAATCACCTTTCTTGGAGTTATGCATGTTTAATCTTTTCAACACTTTGTCCACATAGGTGCTTTGACTAAGTCCAATTAGTCTTTTACTCCGGTCTCTCAAGATCCTTATCCCTAGGATATAGGTAGCTTCACCAAGGTCCTTCATAGCAAAATACTTCCCAAGCCAGGACTTTACTTCCTGCAAAGTTGGGATGTCATTTCCTATGAGTAGTATGTCATCCACATACAATACCAAGAAGCTGACTATACTCCCACTAGCCTTGACATAAACACAAGATTCATCTTCACTCCTAGAAAAGCCAAATTCCCTGACCTTTTCATCAAAGCAAAGATTCCATCTACGAGGTACTTGCTTCAATCCATAAATGGATTACTCAAGCTTACACACTCTATTAGGGTACTCGTTGCTGACAAAACCTTCTGGCTGACTCATGAAAACATCTTCAGCCAACTTTCCATTAAGGAAAGTAGTTTTGACATCCATTTGCCATATTTCATAGTCATGAAATGCAGCTATCGCTAACAGAACCCGAATAGACTTAATCTTGGCTACTGGAGAAAAGGTCTCATCATAGTCCACTCCAGGAATTTGAGAGAACCCCTTTGCAACCTGTCTAGCCTTATAAGTGTGTACTTTACCATCCATGTCGGCCTTCTTCTTGAAGACCCATTTGCACCCTACAGTCTTACGACCTGGTACATTCTCAACCAAGTTCCAAACTTGATTGTCATACATGGATTGTATCACGCTATCCATAGCCTCTTTCCATTTCGCAGACTTGGGGCCTGCCATGGCTTCCACGTAACTGTTAGGTTCATCCATACCTACTAGTGTCTCATCACTAATAAGTGTCTCACCTTCCGCAGTAATACGAAAACCATAGTAGTGCTTAGGTGCATTCCTAACTCTCGTGGAACGTCTCAGAGGTACAGAATTGTCAATTGGCTCAACAGGAGTTTCCTCCTCAAGTTGAGGGCTAGGGTTTGAAGTTCCTTCTCCAGTTAACTCTTGAAGTTCTTCAAGGTCAATTTGCCTCCCACTGTCCCCTTGGCTTATAAATTCTCTCTCACGAAAGACTCCTCTTCTTGCTACAAAGACCACATTATCACTAGGTCAGTAAAAGAGGTAACCAAAGGATCTTTGTGGGTAGCCGATGAAAATACACCTCTCGCTTCGGGGTTCTAGCTTATCATGAGACTCGCGCCTGACAAAAGCTTCGCAACCCCAAATCTTATTGTGGTCTAGTTTGGGTACTTTACCAGTCCACATCTCGTGAGGAGTTTTGGCAACTTTCTTTGTAGGGACTAGATTAAAGATATGGGCGGCAGTCTCTAAGGCATACCCCCAGAATGAGATGGGTAGCAAAGCTCGACTCATCATGGAACGAACCATGTCTAACAAGGTTCAATTACGACTCTTAGCCACACCATTCAATTGCGGTGTCCTGGGAGGTGTCAATTGTGAGACAATCCCACATTCCCTTAGATAGTCGAGGAACTCTGAACTAAGATACTCACCACCACGATCGGATCGAAGCATCTTAATGTTCCTGCCCAATTGATTCTCGACTTCCTATTTAAATTCCTTAAAATTTTCGAAAGTCTCTGACTTATGCTTGATTAAGTAGACATATCCATATCTACTGTAATCATCGGTAAAAGTCAAATAATAACGATTAGCATCCCTTGTGGCATGTTTGAATGGTCCACACACATCCGTGTGTACAAGGACCAACAAACCTTCACCTCTCTCACAAGAACCTGTGAAGGGTGACTTTGTCATTTTTCCATGTAAGCATGATTCGCAACTATCATCTGACTTTAGGTCAAATGACTCCAAGACTCCATCTCTTTGGAGTTGGCCTATGCGCTTCTTGCTTATATGTCCAAGTTGACAATGCCATAACGATGCTTTATCCAAGTTCTTATTATTAATAGAATCAATACACATCACATTATTTCCTAAGTTATCAACCACAGATACTGTTTCATACACGCCATCACAAGGTAATGCTTTAAAATAAAGAACATTATTAAAGAAAGCATCAATAGAACCAACTTCATTATTAAATGAAAAGGTAAAACCTTGTTTATACAATGCATGAAAGGAAATAATATTTCTTGCCATTTCTGGTGAATAACAACATTTATTCATTTTATTCTAGACAGTTATGAGCGTAAGCTCATTCGTTTAGAACAAATACACAACAATAACATAATGGCAAATTTGTTCAGCAAACCTTTCAGTAAGGCTCGTTTCGATGTGCTTGTGGGTTTTCTGAAACTGGTTCGTTTCAAAGACTAATTTTTTGTTTAAATTTACGCATTTATTTTATTTCCTTTCTTCCCTGTGCACAAATCTAGGGGGAAATCAAAAATAAAAAAAATTATAAAATCAAAAATTACAAAAAAAAAAGTTATAAAATCAAATAATTCCTAAAATATGTCTTCTTTCGTATGTGTTCTTGGGAATTGATATAAAGTTTAGTGCTAAAGGGCTATATGAAATATGTTTAATGCACTAAACTTGAATTTTTTAGACTCTATGTTCAATGTGTTGGTAGGCACGAAGGATTCGAAATGAAAGGACTAGACACTGTTGACAATGAAAGGACTTTACAGTGTTAAATTATCTGGACTTAGATACTTACATTTGGACAGAACATACGAGGCTTGGATAGACTAAGCAGTGAGATAAACAAGGGAGCCTCGATATACATTAAAGTTACTTATCATCTAGAACTGTGGCTCAACACTTCTTCGACGTATGGACTTATGTCCTTAATTCTGGTGCTGATAGGGTGAACAGGGGGTTCTGATGAAGTAGGTGTATATCAAATTGTTTTTCTTTCTTATCCTCTATGCTAGTCATATGTTTTCCCATTTGCGTGATTAGAAAAGATCCGACCAAGGATGCAACATATGCATTTCTATTTCTATACATCTCTCTATCTAAGCATCTCTCTATCTATCTATTTTAGTCATATGATGTCTGCACTAGATGATTGGAAGAGATCCAATGTTGGATACATCATATGGACCTTTATATTTCTCTATCCCTCTATCTATGTTTGTCGTATGTTGTCACTCTGCGCGATTAGAAAAGATTTGACCTGGGATACGACATATGCATCTCTATATCTATCATCTCTCTCAAATAATTGATCACTCACCAAAACTAAAGATTTCTTTGGAATACCTTGATTTCTACGGTATGTCGTAAACTGGGTAGCACGTTCTAGTGCGCTTAAAATTGAATTGGTTCATGACTAAAGGTTGACTATAGATCTCATTGTGAAATTTAAGCAGACAACAATATCCTTGGTCATTGTCAACAAAATTTTCTATTTAGGAATATAATCGTAATGTCTTGTCACTAATAATCTGTCCAACTTGTAGATATCCTTTGTGCTTAAGTGGACCACAATCTTGGTGATTGATTAGGGCTATCCATGCATATGTGTGCTAATAAACGATACTAAATTACTTGACAATTTTTGATCCCAAAAGTTTTAAATTTAGTTATTAAAATGTTTTTATTTTAGTTTAGTTTATTTTTGTTTCTAAAATTTTTATTTTTATTTTGCATTTAATTTGCATTCATTTCAAATTTTAAAATTTAGTTTTATTGTATTTCCATTTATAATCTAAGAAATGAATTATCAAAATCGATTTTAAATGTTTTGTTAAATGGATTTTCTTTTGAGGCCCATTGAATTCGGTGGCCTAAGGGCTGAGAACCCATTTTAGGGTTTAATAGCGGGTTTCCTGTTTCAATTTCATTACCATCAACATAATCACTTCCTTTCTCTCAAAACCTAAGCGACAACCTCCGTTGCTCACTATTCGTCTGTTCATCTTCATTCTTGACTCAAATCACCAAATTTTCTGAGATTCTTTGCAATTTTTACTAGGTATGTGGATTTCGAGTAGAATTCTTCAGTTTTTATGTCCTTTCTTGGAGTTTTTGCAGGTGTTCAAAGGGTTTTCGGTGAGCTTAACGGTGGTTCTCCAGTGAAATTATTGAGGGTTTCAAAATTCAAAACGTTGCATTTTCGGTTTGACCCGGACCCGACTTAAAACAACTTAATCTGACCGAAAACGTCGTTCTTTGACCGAAATCACTATGTTTTTACCGAAATCACTTGCTTTTTATCGAAATCAACATTTTTGACCAAAATTTGAATTTTTGAGAAAATAAAATTTTAATTTTAATTTTTATTGTTCTCACTTGGCTTATTTGGTGTAGATAAATCGCAGATCAGTTGAAGTTTGTTGAGTCTCACAATATCATTGGATATCACTTGGATCCCCCTGCCACGGATAATGCATTCAAATCCATGATCATGGGTTTGAACAATTGTGCAATTTCCCACACTCTACATGTCAATCCAGTCATACGCAAGGACCTGATTAATGATTTCTGCAGGAATGCATCGTTCAACTGTCCAAAAGTGGATGGTGCTGGTGCTATTGAATCCTGTATGAATGGCAAGCAGATTATTATTACACAAAAATTCATTTAGAAAGTGCTTCGGTTTGGAGATCAGCCTGCTTTCCCAATAGAACTCTCTGCTGCCAAGATCACAGAAGTATTAAAGAAGATTAATTACGAAGGAATTTTTCCTCTAACAGTCAACAAGCTACTTCCCCCTTACTGGAGATTTTTTACCCATAATTTTGTTAGCTGCATCTCTGGAAGAAAGGGCGGGTCAAAAGAGATAAGCCAAACAGCAACATCCGGCTTTGTATTGCTAACAATGGACTGGGAGTACAATTTCCCAAAATTTGATTTTGACGAAATAAGGAGAAAACTATCTGGGAAAAAGAAGGATATTTTCTTGATGTATCCTCGATTTTTATGAATCATCTTTGATGCCATGCATCCAAAGTTAGAAGGGACCCCCAATACTCTTGATGTCAATCCATGGGTCCAAACACCTTTAGACTCATGAAACAAGTACGGAAAGCATCAAAGCTTGTTTTCAAGGGAACAAAAGCACTGGTGAAATTTGGTAAATTTGTAGAGTCAGAAGATATTCAAACTGCTGGTTCTCCAATTGCAAAGGTAACCGAAAAACATGTGGCACCATCAAAATTAAATCTCAATTTTTTGTTTGAGGTTTCTAATGATGTTAATGATGATTTTAACGATGATGATGATGATGATGATGATGATGATGATGATGATGATAATAATAATAATAATAATAATAATAATAATAATAATAATAATGAGGATGTTCGTGTGTTAGAACCATCGAAGGATCTAGTTAATGAGGTTGTGATTTTCCAGCTGGGACAGAAAAATAAATCAACATTATCAAGCAACCAAACGATCCAACACCTGAACATATGGAAGAGCTTATCGTAAAATTACGGTCAAATGCGAGGAAGCCTCCCCAAGCAGTTCTTTTTACTACTAATTCTCCATCTGGGAGTGATAAAGTAGATTTAAATTCCTTCCTGGTGCAAAGAAAGCGAAAACATAGAGATCCTAGGCCGAGAGTGCTTATTACTAAACCAGTACAACAGCCAACTTCAATTTTTGAACTAGCCCAGGTTAATCAAGATGATCATAGCCCAATTTTTGACGAAGAGTTCTTAGCTAATGAGGAAAATTTTGCCTTTAGAAGCTCTTCTTCCCCCACCTCCTCCAGAGCACAATTTTGCATCTATCAAGCTAGCCAAGCCACTTGCTTTTTAGGACTCTATTCCTCAATCAAGAGGAAAGGGAATATCTATTGGCTCAGGGCAAGGAGGTGATAAATACTCTCAACAAACCATATCTGAGCTCAAACAAGAGATCGTAATTTTGAAGTAGGAGTCTATTGAGAAGGACTTGCTGATTGGCAATTTGGATGTGAGAGTTTTTGAGCTTGAACCCAACCTTATGACACTTAGATTTAATGGCGTATGTGTTCTTATCCATGTGAATTGTCAAAACCATAGTCATAAGACAAGGACAATGACAAATCCAAACTCATATGGACTAAACTCAATCTTAATTTATTTCCATCTGTAAGGTCAAGGGCCTACCATTGCTTCCAATTTGTTGTGCAACCAATTGAGAACTCTAAGAACTCATATGCAAAGCAAACTTTAATTGGAATGGGCACATACTATGTCAACACGATAGGTTATGAAGCTCAAGTCGTGTGCTAGTGAAGATCTTCAGGTTTTATTCTTGATTAGTTCTTGAGACTTTCAAGACCTTTAAGAATCCCAGTGTCCTCTTGACATATTCTTCACACAATTGGCCTTAGTTGGTCTTTGTTTTATCCAAAACATCACAACTTACCAATTTCAAATGTACAAAAGTAGAAACTTTTACTCTTACGTTTGAGAAGTCTTTTAAACCTTCTCGAATACATGTCACTCAAGTTACAATCTTGGAGTATGACTCTAAGACTTGTATTGGAATGAAGTATGAATCATCTTCTTGATTTAACCATTTCAACAATTCAAGATTCCTCTTCTTAGTCATAAGACTGCACTAAGATTTCCATAGAGAACTAATTGTGCTATGGTTTCTTAATCATTAAGATGATCACAAAAACTGATACTAAAGTACTCTCCCATATTTTCAGACTTGAGAAACTTTTATCTTTCTACCTAAGTTGATTCTTCTTATTCGCTCTGTCATACATTGGAACCTTTAGCAACGTCTCAGAATTACACTTAAGCTTGTAAGTATAACCATATTTACTGATCTTTAGTAAATTATGATGAATAGTCTTATCGATCTTCTGTGGTGGACTTAATCAGTGCACAAGAATGTGTACTCAATCCCTTAGTCCGTTACTTGACTCACATATACATGTGAACATGGAACTAGTCTTAATTTTTCAAAGATGAAAAATTCTCATTCATCATGTTATACAACTTGCATGATTCCAAGTTCCGGTCCAATTGATACTTGGGTGATGAGGATCTTTCCTTATTTGGTAAATTTAGACATTACCACAAATGAAAGAATCAATTTCATATTTCCACTCTTGCTATTAATGGAATCATATAAGCAACAATCTTTTCACAAACGCCATTGTAAGATACATAAAATAAATAAAATCGAAAATTTCCTTTTATTTTTTAAAAATTTTTGGGAAAAATTATACTTACAATCCATATGAAAACTTGTTGTTATCTATTGCTAAGCAATATCTCATAACTCTTAGGAAGTAGCTCAAGAATCCGATCTTCAAACTATGCGATAGAAATCCATCTACGTGATCAAATTCAGTATATTCTTTCCTTAAGTTTCTTCACTTATCTTTGATTCTTAAAACATCACCATGTGACCCAGTCACATCATATATCAAGAATCTCATAATAGAAACTTAGCAGAGTTAGATAGTGGATTTTACCTTAAGTAGAGTCAACCTTATTGACTTTGACACCCTTAGGTAATATTGGCAGCTTCGCAACCAATGCCCTTCTTTTGGCAATTTAACATATGGACGCTTTGGTAATGGAACATGAGACTATCACAGACTTCGCCTTTCTCTTTACCATTTGGTCAACTGGGTTGACTATAGCCGATCCCTTTCCACTGGGAAGAGAGAGCTTTACTGGATATCCAATGTCGTTATTGTCAATGTGCACAAGTTTTAGGAAGTTGATCTAAGCAAATAGATAGGATCATTACGGATCTTGTCATAGTCTGTTTCATAGGAGTCCCAAAGTAACTCACTATGTGACTTACAAAGTAGTTGAGCCACCAACTTTCTCATGACTTTGACACCCAACTCTCCCGACTTTTCAATATGTGACTACATCTCCAAGATGTGATCACATATAGACCTTTGCTTGCCAATAGGGCTTGAGTGACCTTAAACTTTTCAAGAACTTGTGGGTTAGGGAGAATAATTTGGAGGAGGTGAAAGAAGTATGATTTCCATGGGATTTGGGAAGAGGGATGCTATAATCCAAGCTATAAATGTCACACCCCAAAACCGATAACGGCGGAATACGTTTCGGGGTGGAGGACGTAGTGTACGCTATCATCACAATTGCATAATAGTAAATGCAAGAAACATACAACCATTTCATTTACATAGTGAGTGTATTTACAAGTGCATTTTGTAATGTTCAACAAACACCAAAAGTAAACAAAAATAAGAGATGGGTCTTGCATGCTCCATCTTCTCCAAAAATGCTGCAGTCGTACCTGTCTATCTTTGACCGGAAGATACAAGTTATTTTGAAAAGAATATCAGCATAAAGCTGGTGAGTTCATAAGAGTTTAGTGTGTGTTTTTATATAAAAAGCATTAGAACCGATAGTATAAAAGTTGAAATTTACAGTTATAAGTAGTAGTAAAACCTAGAAAATCCTATATTTTCCAGAAAGGGATAGTAAGTGAAAACCTTTAAGAAATATGTCATTTTCATCTTTGAAAACCATTTATCTTGGAAGTATGATAGTGACTCACAAATAAGTAAAGCAATATGGTAAGTTATACTTGAAGTAAATAATAGTGGTACAACTTCCTTTAGTATTAGATACTTGTTTACTTCGGGATATTAACTTTACCTTTTGTTTAGTATTTTAGTGCGGTTATAGTGTATTTCTTGTATGTTACCAATAGTGTGAGTAATAGCGGACCCCATGACCATCCCGGTCATGTACAGTGTAGTGGAGTAAAGGCATCCCTGGACTTGTACGGCTCGGACTGAAATTAACAGTCGGGATGTAATAGTGTCTACCCCGTATAGATCTATACATATAGTGTCGTCTTCCTATCGGAAAACTTCGGGCGTAGTGCGTAGCGAATAGAGTATCTCGTAGTGGGTTAATGAGTTATTTCATGATTAGTACTTTCTCTTGTATTATAGTGTAGTAGTCTTTTGTATAACTCGTATTGTATTCTCTTATTAGTGTATAGTTTCATAATAGGGAGAATTATAGTAGTGTAGAGTAGTAGTTAAAACGAGTAATAGAGTCCTTAACTATACCTATTATAGTTAACTTAGTGTGTATGGTTCTAGTCAGGTTAGTGATTTAGGCATTTAATGAAATAAGAAATACTCGTAATCCGTACTAATATACAAGATATATAACTAAGAAATCAATGACAGTCGGACGGATAACCACTACCCTAAGCCCACAATCAAATAAGAACAGGAAATAAGGCGAGCTATCGGTCCTAAGTCCTTCAAGTCTTATTTATATAAATATATCAGTGTGGTTACATTTTTTTATAAGGAGATTATTTAAATAAAAGTATTGTACAAAAGAAACATTTAAAACTTGTTTGTTTATCCAAAAATAGTTTTGAAAATAAATGATTTATTTACAAGGCATAGTGATAAATCACATGTGATTTGAACTACAGGTAGTGAATCACATGTGATTAATTCTGTAACATAAATAATTGTCTTGTATAACTTTTCATAAACATGTATATTCAACTTGTATCTCCCCCTTAAAACATATAAAACATTTGAAAGGTTCATTAAGGGGTATGAACTCACCTGAATTCGTGTAAATCGGGTGAATCGGGTAAATCGGGTAAAAGTGTCGGTTGAGCGTTTTGTTCCAAATAATGACTTGTGAACCTTTTAGGAACCTAATGTCATTTGAAAATATGTGTTTTACAAGAAATTAATCATTTTATGCTTTCGATTTAAGTATTTAGGCATTCTAGCATCAATTCGGGGTTTTAGGGCCTAGAAGGGGTTCCCGGGAGTGGTATAAGGCCAAGAAAGATTTACGGTAGGGTCCATGAGCTCACTCCCTTGTAGTTTATGGCCCAAAGGCCACTCCTTGGGAGTTTACGGCCGTAAGCCCCCTAGGCTTGGCTGTAAACTCATGTGGTCCTCCAAAATGCAAGTTTAAGGCCTTATTTCACTTCCTTAATTTAATAGCAAGTGTCTTGAACTAATATGGAGGGTTTAAACCCTCATTTTGTGACATTTTGGGGAGTTTACGGCCAAGACTTGTGCTTGGGCCGTAAACTCCATTTAATCCCTCAAAATGTATGTTTAATTGGTACAACACACTTCCCTTCACCTTAGGTAAATTCTAGAAGGCCTTAGATGGAGTTTTGGGACATTTTGGCATAAAAATTGGGGAGTTTACGGCCCAAGAATAGCCTTGGCTATAAACTCTTCTTTTGGCCTGAAAATGAGAAGTTTAAAGGTACAACACACTTCCTAGGGTCTTAGCTAATTTCCTTACATGCCCTAGATAAGTTTTTGGGACTTGTTTGACATAAAATTTGGGTGTTTACAGCCCAAGCATAGAATTGGCCGTAAACTCCTCTTTTTGTCCTCAAATGGTGTTGTTAAATGCACTTCAACATTTCCTAGTGTCAAGACTAACTTACTAAACACCCTAGATGAGTTTTTGTGGCTTTTAACAAGGGTTTTTGGGGTGTTTACGGCCTAAGCATAAGCTTGGGCCGTAAACTCTTTTTTAGGCTTCAAACTCTTGTGTTTTAATGTACAAACTCTCCTAGGTATATCTCTTAATTAGTACATAAACTTAAAGGAAGGAAAAATGAGGCTTTTGACAAGTTTTTAGGTGTTTACGGCCTAAGGGGCTTCTTAGGCTGTAAACTCCCTTTTGATCCTTGTTTTCTACGATTTATGGCCTCTAATTTCAATGAAATATGTTTAGAATAAGATAGGGAATATGCCCTTACGTTTGGAAGCCGAAATTCGCGGATTTGGGGTCGGTTTCGGGTCTAGAGAGAGAAAGTAGTGAGAGAGAGTGAAGGTGTGGTAAAAGAGTTCAAATGTAGTGTCCATTTGTTTATATATGTCTCGGGTATTGCACCCGATACACGGCTATCCGATGCTAAAGTTTAATGGGGTTAAAACATTTTACCCAGGTGAGGTGGTTGAAAAGTAATATAACTATATTTAGTTAAACGGGGTTAACATTTACAAGTTATAATTACTTATGATAATATTAGGATATATAAATAACTAGATATTTGTTTGTTGACGACTCCAAACATTACAGAAAATAACATATAGTGACGCATTCCGTTAGTGAAAATGGGGTTTGTAACGGTAATATATTTGGGGTTGTCACATCATCCCCCCGTTAGGGGAATTTCGTCCCGAAATTTAGAATTCATACAGATAAGAATTACAGTACTACTAAGCGAAGAGATGGGGATATTTGAGTTTCATTTGGTCTTCGCGCTATCAAGTGAATTCCGGTCCTCGTTTGGCGTTCCACCGAACTTTCACAATTGGGATACGGCTTTGTTTCGTTCGTTTTACTTCCCGATCCATAATCTCCGCAGGCTCTTCCACGAAGTTGAGGCTCTCATTGACCTCAATCTCATCGAGGGGAATTACGAGTGTCTCGTCTGACAAGCATTTCTTCAAGTTCGAGACGTGGATGGTAGGGTGTATGTTGCTTAGTTCATGAGGTAGGTTGAGTTTATAAGCTACGGGGCCGATTCTGGCGAGAATCTCAAAAGGCCCTATGTACCTTGGGTTCAGCTTTCCACGCTTTCCAAAGCGTATCGTGCCCTTCCAGGGTGAGACCTTCAACAGGACTCGATCTCCCACCTGGAATTCCAAGGGTTTTCTTCGTTTGTCGGCGTTGCTTTTCTATCGATCCCTAGCGGCTTTTAGTCATTCACGTATCTGTACAATTTTCTTGGTCGTCTCTCGAATGATCTCCGGACTAGTGAGAGAGCTATCAGGAACTATTCCTTTAGCTAGCTGAGTGTCACCCACCTCAGCCCAGCACAGAGGGGATCTGCACTTATGGCCGTAGAGGGCTTCGAACGGAGCTGCCTTGATGCTCGTATGATAACTATTATTGTAAGGAAACTCCACAAAAGGTAAGTGTGTGTCCCATGATTTGCCGAAGTCAATCACACAAGCTCGCAGCATATCTTCTAAAGTTTGGATCGTCCTCTCACTCTGTCCATCGGTCTGCGGATGGTAGGCTGTACTCATGTCCAGCCTCATCCCTAGTGCCTTTTGCAATGATTGCCAAAACCTAGAGGTGAATCTACTATCTCTGTCTGAGATAATAGATATAGGGACGCCATGTAGTCGTACTATTTCTTTAAGGTATATTCTAGTGAGTTTCTCCATCTTGTTCGTTTCTTTGATGGGTAGGAAGTGTGCGGACTTGGTCAACCTGACAACGATAACCCAAATGGTATCTAATCCACCCGTTGTCTTGGGCAGTTTGGTTATAAAGTCCATTGTGATCCGCTCCCACTTCCATTCTGGTATCTCAGGTTGTTGGAGGAGTCCTGATGGCTTTTGATATTCGACCTTGACCTTCGCGCAAGTAAGGCACTTATTCACAAAGGTAGCGATCTCCGCTTTCATGTTCAGCCACCAGTATAGCTTTTTGAGGTCCAGATACATCTTATCTGAACCCGGGTGGATGGAGTAGCGAGTGTTATGTGCTTCTCTCATAACTAAGCCTCTAAAGCCTCCATGGCGTGGAGTCCAGATTCGGTCCATGAAGTAGTAGGCTCCGTCACCCTTAACCTCCAGATTTTTATCCATTCCTTGCAGGGATTCTCCCGTCACGTTCTCAGGCTTTAAGGCTTCCAGCTGAGCCTCTTTGATATGTGTGGATAGATGCGAATGGATAGTCATCGCCAATGACTTGGCCTTTCGACGAGTATACTCCTTCCTACTCAGTGTGTCTGCTACTACGTTGGCTTTTCCCGGGTGATATCTAATTTCACAGTCGTAATCGTTAAGTAGCTCGACCCATCACCGCTGCCTCATGTTGAGTTCTTTTTGGTTCAGTATGCGTTGAAGGCTTTTATGATCAGTGTACACCACACTCTTCATCCCGTATAAGTAGTGTCTCCAGATTTTTAGTGCGAAGACAACCGCTCCTAACTCGAGGTCGTGAGTAGTGTAGTTCGCCTCATGGGTCTTTAGCTGCCTCGAGGCATAGGCGATAACCTTACCTCGTTGCATCAAGACACAACCGAGCCCCTGATTGGATGCATCACAATATACAACAAAGTCTTATGTCCCTTCGGGAAGGGATAATACTGGTGCGGTGCATAGGGCTCGCTTTAGGGTCTGGAATGCCTTCTCCTGTTTCTCTTCCCAGTCGAATGATACACCTTTCTGTGTCAGCATAGTGAGAGGCTTCTCAACCCAAGAGAAGTTTTGAATGAATCTACGGTAGTAGCCAGCGAGGCCTAGAAATTGACGAATTTCCGTAGGCGTCTTCGGTGCTGACCAGTTCTCAATAGCTTTAATTTTGGAGGCATCCACATGGATTCCCTCTTCACTAACTACGTGACCTAGGAATTCAACTCTTCGGATCCAAAACTCGCACTTAGAGAACTTCGCATACAACTTTTCAGATTGCAACGTTTCTAGGAATCGTCGTAAATGATCCCTATGTTCTTCCTCGCTCCGAGAGTAGACGATGATATCGTCAATGAAGACGATGACGAACTGATCCAAATATGGACGACACACCCTATTCATCAAGTCCATGAATACTGCGGGGGCGTTAGTCAGTCCAAAGGGCATCACTACGAACTCAAAATGCCCGTAGCGGGTTCGGAAGGCTGTCTTCGGAACATCTTCCTCAAACACCTGTAACTGATGATACCCGGATCTAAGATCAATCTTGGAGAAGTAACTTGCTCCTTGTAGTTGGTCAAATAGATCGTCGATACGAGGGAGAGGGTAGCGATTTTTAACCGTGAGTTTATTGAGTTCCCTATAATCGATGCACATCCGAAACGATCCATCCTTCTTCTTCACGAACAAGACTGGAGCTCCCCAAGGTGAGAAGCTCATTTTATAAAGCCCTTGCTGAGCAGTTCGTTGAGTTGATCGGATAGTTCTTGCATTTCGGCGGGCGCTGGACGGTAGGGCGACTTAGCTACGGGGGTAGCTCCTGGGACTAGGTCGATTCTGAACTCAACCTGACGTTTGGGAGGTAGGCCGGGAAGACATCAGGGAAATCGCATACTACGGGAATGTCTTTTGGATCTTTCGATTTCTGGTTAGTGTCGACGACATGAGCAAGAAAGGCGCGATATTCCTTGCGTAAGTATTTCTGAGCCTGAATACTGGAGATGATACAAAGACTCGTACTCGGCTTATCTCCATATATCAATAGGGTTTCGTGATTCGGAAGGTTCAGGCGAATGGCTTTGTCGGAACATAGGATATATGCGCGATGGAGACTCAACCAATCCATACCAACAATGACATCGAAATTTTTGATTGAGACTGGTATAAGATCGATTGGAAATGAGTGATCGTCTAACATGAGAGTGCAACCTATGTAGATTTCGCTAGAGCTTTCTGTTTTCCCATTAGCCATTTCTACGACGAATGTTTCTTTTAGTGGTTGATGGGTTTGTTTGAGTAAGTGTTTAAAGTTATGATTTACGAAGCTTCTTTCTGCACCACTGTCAAATAAGACACAGGCATAGGAGTTGTTGAGAAGAAACGTACCCGTGACTATTGTGGGATCTGCTACCGCTTCATTGTGACCGATAGCGAGTAGCCTTCTAGTTCCCCCAGCATTTGTGGTCTTTGGACAGTTGGGGTGGAAAGGGAACTTGGGACACTTGGGCAAGTTTCCACTGTAAGCTTTTGGCAGGTTTGGGGCTGCTGGAATGGCTGGGAAGGTTGCAGCATGGACCGCCACAATTTG
Source organism: Lactuca saligna (assembly GCF_052625555.1). Classification (NCBI taxonomy): domain Eukaryota; kingdom Viridiplantae; phylum Streptophyta; class Magnoliopsida; order Asterales; family Asteraceae; genus Lactuca; species Lactuca saligna. Next base: position 119,853,774 of record NC_136425.1, read on the forward strand.
CTGGTCCTTTGATGAGGTCTGAGTTTTCTTGCCCTTCTTCTTATCCCATCGCTTCCTCTTTCTATCAGATGAAGCGGGTGGTGCAGTGGTTGTTGTGGTTGCTGTTGCTGGAGTGGAGGAGATTTCGTGGTTGATCAGACTCTGGGCCAATTCCTTGGCGCTGTCAAAAGTGGTAGGGCGTGAGGCTAGAACATTTCCCCGATATGGGGGCACTAAACCCCAGATGTATCGTTCAATCTTCTTGCTTTCAGAGGGGATCATGTTGGGACACATAGCCGCCAAGTCGCAAAACCTGGCCGTATAAACTGTTATGTCAGTCCCCTTCATCTTGAGGTTCCAGAGTTCTTCCTCAAGTTTCTGAACTTCGCCCCTAGGGCAGTACTCTCCTCTCATGAGATCTTTTAGAGTGTCCCAGCCCATGGCATTGGCTGTGACCAAGGAGAGTGCACTAACATGGCCATTCCACCATGTCAAGGCCCTATTAGTGAGGGTAGCAGTAGCGAATTTGATTTTGCTCTCCTCAGGGCAAGAGCACATTTCAAATAAAGCTTCGGTTCTTTCGAACCATTGGGATAATGCTAGAATTCCTCCAGTACCGTCGAAGAAGGTAGGTTTACAGTTCATGAAATCCTTATAAGTGCATCCCTGCACGCTTTGATGGACTTCACCGAACCTGGAGTTACCACCGCTCGCGTCCCCAGAGTTCATTTGGGCCATGGCTGCTGTCACGGCCGCGGTCACCGCTGTTTGGAACAACACCGGGTCGATCTGCGGAGGAGGGGTTTGAGTTGCGGGTCTTCCTCTGTTGGGACGCTTTCGTGGAGGCATACTTCACTGGAAGATCATAAGAATGATAGCAATAGTAAGAGCCTATTGCGAATATGAATAGAGTGTTTCATGGATTAAATCAACATAATCCAAGATTAGAATGAGAGTTATAGCAATAGAGAACTCATCTGCCAATATACTGGTATTAATGATGCTACACAAGTTCATGAAAATTGACCTAACAGTAGGTCTTACATCATACCATAGAGAAAATGTTGGCAGTTTAGAGGTTTATCTAGAGTACTTTCTAGCTAGGAATGTTTACAGATAATAGACCTATGGAACATAGAGAGAAAAGGCTAATCCTTTAAACAAAAGATTAAGGTAACTAGACGTCTTCTACTGGTGGTAGTTACTTGTTGGGCAAATCCTCAGATCCGCTAGCTGAAACATAACTTCTTGAAGGTGTCGATCATGAGTCCTTTGGCATGCACGGAGTTCCCCAACTTCAGCTCGGGACGCAGCTAGCTGATGCTGCAGAGCCTCGTTGGTCCTCCTTGTTCTGCCCATGGCTTCTTCGAGTTGGCGGATGCAAACAGTGTTGTGATTCGAGTTGGCATCCACTTCTACAACTCGACCTATAGCAGCTTGACCTTGCTCGACATTCCTGGCAATCCTTCGGATCATGATGGGCAGAACCCGATCCGCTGATCCTCCTTCGCTTATGTTGTAGAAGCTTCGGTCTCCATTGTATGGCATGGGATGACCCTACTCCTCGCTCCATCTGTGCAAGGATATGGCCCACATAGTAGTGGGACCCTGAAATGTCGAACGGGGGTTGAGGTTCGGAGCTCTGGGAGGTAGGTTATTAACTTCTGGCTCGGAGTTGGAGTTATCCGAAAAGCCTTCTGCTCGGTGGTCATCCAGAGCGATTGGGTGATCGTCGTCCGACTCTTCGCTGAGCCATCCTCCATTGCCCTGGTTTGGGTAGTACGGGTCGCCAGGAGGGTGTAAGCCAGCCATGATATCTATGCGAGAAAAAGGGAAAAGAAGATTAATAGGCGCACTAACCTAAATTACTTATAAGATGATCATCACGAGTTAGACCAATACTTGCATAATGCATACTAATTACATGTGACTGGGGCAGGATAGTCCGTTGAGTAAGTGACCCTAACTCTAAATCCACAACCAAACAAGGAACAGGAAGTAAAGCAAAGATCATAGATTCTAAGTCTATAACGCCCTAGTCACATGTAACCGGAAAGTATCCATTTAGCAACTATTGCTCCATCAGTAACGACCCTTTTTATTTCTCACAGATGTATGTTTTTAGAGGTACATAATACTCCTATAGTATTCTAATGCTAACGTTATTGTGGTAGTGTTGGTAAGTTTTAGACTTGTTGTAACACCACAACCAAGCTTAGGCACATGCTAGTCACTCCCAGGAAAACGTAGTTGATCAGGCTACATCCTCCTAAATGTGACTAAATGTCTCTAAGCCCAATTGTGCTATCCAACAATTTTAATACTTTTGCTTTGTTCTAGGATGATACTGACTTCTACGTTGTATAGTGATGTGTGTATATATACATATACTTAGTTGAATCCTTTAGATACTAAACCGTATATATTCTTGGTCAGAGTGTTTTAGTCTCGAAGTGTTTATAGTTCGTATATCTTTTATAGGTTGATATACTTGATTCACTATACACAATGCTCTGATACCAATCTGTCACACCCCAAAACCGATAACGGCGGAATACGTTTCGGGGTGGAGGACGTAGTGTACGGTATCATCACAATTGCATAATAGTAAAAGCAAGAAACATACAACCATTTCATTTACATAGTGAGTGTATTTACAAGTGCGTTTTGTAATGTTCAACAAACACCAAAAGTAAACAAAAATAAGAGATGGGTCTTGCATGCTCCATCTTCTCCAAAAATGTTGCAGTCATACCTGTTTATCTTTGACCTGAAGATACAAGTTATTTTGAAAAGAATATCAGCATAAAGCTGGTGAGTTCATAAGAGTTTAGTGTGTGTTTTTATATAAAAAGCATTAGAACCGATAGTATAAAAGCTGAAATTTACAGTCATAACTAGTAGTAAAACCTAGAAAATCCTATATTTTCCAGAAAGGGATAGTAAGTGAAAACCTTTAAGAAATATGTCATTTTCATCTTTGAAAACCATTTATCGTGGAAGTATGATAGTGACTCACAAATAAGTAAAGCAATATGGTAAGTTATAGTTGAAGTAGATAATAGTGGTACAACTTCCTTTAGTATTAGATACTTGTTTACTTCGGGATATTAACTTTACCTTTTGTTTAGTATTTTAGTGCGGTTATAGTGTATTTCTTGTATGTTACCAATAGTGTGAGTAATAGCGGACCCCATGACCATCCCGGTCATGTACGGTGTAGTGGAGTAAAGGCATCTCTGGACCTGTACGGCTCGAACTGAAATTAATAGTCGGGATGTAATAGCGTCTGCCCCGTATAGATCTACACATATAGTGTCGTCTTCCTATCGGAAAACTTCGGGCGTAGTGCGTAGCGAATAGAGTATCTCGTAGTGGGTTAATGAGTTATTTCATGATTAGTACTTTCTCTTGTATTATAGTGTAGTAGTACTTTGTATAACTCGTATTGTATTCTCTTATTAGTGTATAGTTTCATAATAGGGAGAATTATAGTAGTGTAGAGTAGTAGTTAAAACGAGTAATAGAGGCCTTAACTATACCTATTATAGTTAACTTAGTGTGTATGGTTCTCGTCAGGTTAGTGATTTAGGCATTTAATGAAATGAGAAATACTCGTAATCCGTACTAATATACAAGATATATAACTAAGAAATCAATGACAGTCGGACGGATAACCACTACCCTAAGCCCACAATCAAACAACAACAGGAAATAAGGCGAGCTATCGGTCCTAAGTCCTTCAAGTCTTACTTATATAAATATATCAGTGTGGTTACAGTGTTTTTATAAGGAGATTATTTAAATAAAAGTATTGTACAAAAGAAACATTTAAAACTTGTTTGTTTATCCAAAAATAGTTTTGAAAATAAATGATTTATTTACAAGGCATAGTGATAAATCACATGTGATTTGAACTACAGGTAGTGAATCACATGTGATTAATTCTGTAACATAAATAATTGTCTTGTATAACTTTTCATAAACATGTATATTCAACTTGTATCTCCCCCCTAAAACATATAAAACATTTGAAAGGTTCATTAAGGGGTATGAACTCACCTGAATTCGCGTAAATCGGGTAAATCGGGTAAAAGTGTCGGTTGAGCGTTTTGTTCCAAATAATGACTTGTGCACCTTTTAGGACCCTAATGTCATATGAAAATATGTTTTTTACAAGAAATTAATTATTTTATGCTTTCGATTTAAGTATTTAGGCATTCTAGCATCAATTCGGGGTTTTAGGGCCTAGAAGGGGTTCCCGGGAGTGGTATAAGGCCAAGAAAGATTTACGGTAGGGTCCATGAGCTCACTCCCTTGTAGTTTACGGCCCAAAGGCCACTCCTTGGGAGTTTACGACCGTAAGCCCCCTAGGCTTGGCCGTAAACTCATGTGGTCCTCCAAAATGCAAGTTTAAGGCCTTATTTCACTTCCTTAATTTAATAGCAAGTGTCTTGAACTAATATGGAGGGTTTAAACCCTCATTTTGTGACATTTTGGGGAGTTTACGGCCAAGACTTGTGCTTGGGCTGTAAAATCCATTTAATCCCTCAAAATGGATGTTTAATTGGTACAACACACTTCCCTTCACCTTAGGTAAATTCTAGAAAAATCCTTAGATGGAGTTTTGGGACATTTTGGCATAAAAATTGGGGAGTTTATGGCCCAAGAATAGCCTTGGCCGTAAACTCTTCTTTTGGCCTGAAAATGAGAAGTTTAAAGGTACAACACACTTCCTAGGGTCTTAGCTAATTTCCTTACATGCCCTAGATAAGTGTTTGGGACTTGTTTGACATAAAATTTGGGTGTTTACGGCCCAAGCTTAGACTTGGCCGTAAACTCCTCTTTTTGTCCTCAAATGGTGTTGTTTAATGCACTTAAACATTTCCTAGTGTCAAGACTAAATTACTAAACACCCTAGATGAGTTTTTGGGGCTTTTAACAAGGGTTTTTGGGGTGTTTACGGCCTCAGCATAAGCTTGGGCCATATACTCCTTTTTAGGCTTCAAACTCTTGTGTTTTAATGTCCAAACTCTCCTAGGTATATCTCTTAATTAGTACATAAACTTAAAGGAAGGAAAAATGAGGCTTTTGACAAGTTTTTAGGTGTTTACGGCCTAAGGGGCTTCTTAGGCTGTAAACTCCCTTTTGATCCTTGTTTTCTATGATTTTTGGCCTCTAATTTCAATGAAGTATGTTTAGAATAAGATAGGGAATAAGTCATTACGTTTGGAAGCCGGAATTCGCGGATTTGGGGTCGGTTTCGGGTCTAGAGAGAGAAAGTAGTAAGAGAGTGAAGGTGTGGTAAAAGAGTTCAAATATAGTGTCCACTTGTTTATATATGTCTCCGGTATTGCACCCGATACACGGCTATCCGATGCTAAAGTTTAACGGGGTTAAAACTTTTTACCCGGGTGAAGTGGTTGAAAAGTAATATAACTCTATTTAGTTAAATGGGGTTAACATTTACAAGTTATAATTACTTATAATAATATCGGAACATATAAATAACTAGATATTTGTTTATTGACGACTCCAAACATTACAAAAAATAACATATAGTGACGCATTCCGTTAGTGAAAAGGGGGTTTGTAACGACAATATATTTGGGGTTGTCACAACAAAATATTTGAAGGTAGGTGAATGAAGATTCACCAATTTCCACCAAGATAAACGAAATTTATTATTAGGTTTTAATTGGTTTTGAAACTCCTAGGTCTTTGAGATTCATTGAACTTTTCAATGGCATGTTTCAATCTCGAGTGTGTCCTTCAGGTTTTGTGACTGGGATGCCGATGATCACAAAACAAGGTGTGAAGTAACCATGCAAATATACTGGGTACCCTTAATATTTACCCCTTAATCGATGTACCAGTTAACCACTCACGCTCCACCGATACTATGATAAATGTTAAGTTACCCTTTGCCTACCTTGTTAAGTCCAGGTTAGTGTGCCGGTTAACCACACACGCTCCACTAACAGCTTAAACAAAGTGCAAAGTGTAATTTCATGGATTAGCACCTTATTCACTTTTTCCTAAGTAACTAAGATTGGGTATTTATAAAAGGTTTAGTTACTTAGTATTTATCATTATTACTTTTAATGAAGGGAGAATTATAGTCCTTGTCCTACCCGTTCGGCTAACGACCCTCCACCAGTCAAGGAAGCGGTGGGTGAGAGTGGACACCCATTAAATAACAATTTTATAGGCAGTAACCTTATACCCCCCCTTATTGTCCGGCTTCGTGAATGAGGCCTACTAACGGTAAGACTGACTTGCTCTTATATATATATGTATATATATATATATATATATATATATATATATATATATATATATATATATATATATATATATATTGTTAACTTATAATATTATAAAGTATAAGGGTTGAATTTTAACTTTTAAAATTCTAAGGGCAAACTTGGAATTAAAGTATTCATAAGTGAAAACTTTTCAAATTTCAATACTTGAGGGCAAGTTTTGAAACTATTCACAACTAATTAATTCAATAACTTATGAGTTTAAAGTAGTTTTAATTAAAAGACTCTTCAAGTTCCATAACTTGAGGACAAGTTATGGAAGACTTTAAAATAATAAAAGAATGTAATTTTTCTTTATTTTGTAACTTATGGAATTAATTAAGGTTACACATTTTATTACTTAATGAAGTGACTCTTGAACCTCCATAACTTGAGGACAAGACTCTTCATTTTTGTAACCATTGCCAACTTTTATGAGTTTTATGAAACTTAAATATGACTTTTCATTTAACTTGAGGACAAGTTACATAAACACATTTTAGAATCATCTCTTAGATTAAAATGGATTAAAAACACATAATCAATTAACCTTTCTATTAATCTAAGCAACTCATATGAACATAATATTTCAAGTCAAACACTTTTTCATGAAATTAGCCTAACCATTAAACTAATACAAATCATGAATCTATTGAGAAATATCTTTGAAATTGGATTATCATAACCATTAACACATCAAAAACAAGTTTATAAGTCCAAAAACATCTTAGCGTAATGTTCCTAGTCGAATTCCAGCCAAAACAATCGAATATATGTTGTATGGGGGTCCAACTCATCGAGTGCACGAACCAAGTCGGCAATTTGGATGCTTTTTGCCTTGGACTCGTCGAGTCCCTTCATCGACTTGGCGAGTATCCTGTGCAGACAGCTCCAAACTTCGATTTTCTAGCCAATTTTGCAAGTATAACAAGAAAACAAGCCTAGGCTCTGATACCACTGTTGGGTTTTGAGCATTCTAACACTCCTAAGTGTACATGCAACCCTAAATACCTTAGATCTATGTTTTCTCTATTATACATGCAAATATGAACTTTCCAAGGTATTCATCCTAACTAGCATAATAATATGATTCATATGAATATATCAAGTTAGAATTACATACCTCTTTGATGTAGATTATCTTCATGAAGCTTGAGTGCCTAGTGCCCTAAGTGTGACACCTCAAATGGTTCACACAACATTAAATACAAATGGAATGACTTGAGAGAAATTGGAACACGTCATAAAATCAGCTAGCCCTTTCTATCACTCATAGTGGCTGATTTTTCCCAAGAATATGATCTTTATATAGTGTCACAATTAAGGTACACCCTAATTGTAATGGCTTTCCATTTCTTTGGATCCATGGGTTCAAATACACCATGGAGCATCCTATGGGTTTTAGCCAAACTTGATAATCCATGGAGACTTAGCCCACTATACAAGTATGGATGATTTACACAATCAACCCATATATTTAATTAGTCTTCTTTTGATCACTTAATTAATCCTAGATTAATTCTTGATCAATATTAATAAATAATCTTATTAATATACTAGAACTTATAATATATTAACAAACCTTAAGTGTTATTTCTCTCATTATAGTCTATCCAAACGCGCGATGCCATGCAACCCAAATGGACCATGTCGGGTCGAGTCAAGTTTTAGCAATTATAGTTATGGACTTAGACATTAATCCAACACATACAAGACTATGGAGAACCGTATGTGGCCACCTACAAATAAATCAAAAAGGATCATTATGTCATACCCCTAAACCGACGACGGAAACGTTCCGGGGTGGAGGATGTCATGCGTAGTATCACAACCAATGTACATAGCAAGCATAGTAAACACAACCATTACATTACCTAAGAAAATTTACATTTGTTTGAAAGTAAGGAAATACATGTTTTATATATACATCAATATGAACAAAAGTAAAGACGAGACTTCTATACACTTTGTCTTCTCCAAAAGTGATCAAGGTACCTGTCTAACGTTGACCTGAGAATACAAGCAGTTTTAAAATATCAGCATAAAGCTGGTGAGCTCAGCGGTTTATTTCTGGTAAAAGAAAAAGTTTCCCTTGGTTTTATGAAAAGTTGTTTCCCAAGAAAATCCCATATTTTCTTATAAAAGTAGTCTGGTTATTCATTCGTTAAACAGCCTGTTCATGAAAAGTAAATTTATCCCAGGAAAAACCCTTATTTTCCTTAAAAGTTGGTGGTTTGTTATCGATCCGGAATGAAATGTACAAGTATCTACCATACTTGTATTGTTAAGTGAAGTTTCCCTGAAAGCTTCGTTGTCCTTGAAAAGTACATTAGTTTTAATACATATATAAAACTAATAAGTAGGTAGTAAACTAAATCCTAAGGGTAATACTAATACCCTCTAGTAATCAAAACAGTTATTAGTTTAAGGTTAGTTCACTAGGTTCACTATTACTAAAAGTAAATCTCCATTATCTAAATTGCAAGTTCTATAACCATACGATAAACTGGATATGGCGCGTAACGGGCCAATATCATTTTCTGACTTTGTCACCCATAGAACTGTCGGTTCCACTGTAGCTAGCAGCAAGGTGCGGGGTAGTCAGCCCCGTATAGATCTATACACACAAGTCATGTTTTCCCTCCAGGAGATTCTGGTTACAGGGTCGGTCCTCCACTCGCGTATCTCTGTGGAGTGTTATCGAGGACGTGTGTCCAATCTTAAGAAGAACGAATTTACAACTAATAGTATGGAAAATTCCGTTTTATGATTGCCGTGAATCCTTTGTAAACTATAAAATATAACATAAAATATAACATGTTATGATGAGATTCACAGGTTTCCTTGTTTTGATTTTGAAAACTAACTCTACAAGTTAATTTCGTAATCGGTTGGTAAAGCGATTTTCATTGTTAGAAGCATGCTTAACATGTAAGTATTTCATACGAAATAATAAGTTTTGAGTACAAGTTTCCTTGTACTTTTTCTTGTATTCCCCCCCCCCCCCCCGCCCTGAAAACATAAAAAAAACTCGGAAAAGGTAGGGGTATGAACTCACAGTTTAACGTAGGATCCGAAAGCACAATTGGTTAGAAGTGTCGAGTGTCAACCGATGTTTTGTTTGCGTGTTGACCCTATGAACATATATTACACATATATATGTATTAGATTTAGTGTCCCATGATACATCATGATGGAAAACCACCCTAAAGGCTCGGAATCACTAGAACTAGGTGTTCTATGTGTTATACTTAGGGATCTTTACAAGTTCAAGGCCAAATATGAGCATTAAGGTGGGTGTATGGCTATAAAAGCGAGTGTGCGGCCAGGGAGTGCGGTTAAGTTGTGTGTGCAGTTGCACACATGAGTGTGCGGCCGTACAGTATGTGTGTGCGGCCGTAAACAGGAGTGTGTGGCCGTACACTCCTCATTTGAGTCCAAAATGTTGACTTTCAAGTGTTTTCTCCTCACTTTGGAGAGTTTTGAATGTGTGCAGCCACCTTATGAAGGTCTGCGGCCGTACACCGTCAAAGGACAAAGAACACTATGAGTTTTAGGCTTAGATTCAAGTGTTTTACCAGTATAATAATCTGATTGATGGAGTAATTCACGTTCTTGAGGCCCTTTGAGTGTTCTTAGATGAAGTTTTTAGAGAGAGAAAGTAGTGAGAGAAAGTAGAGTGAAGCTAAAGGAAAGGAAAGAATGAATGAAGGGGTCCTCCTCTATATATAGAGGGGAGTGTGTGGCTGGGGATGGATGTGCGGCTGGCTGGCCACACACTCGGCTATGCGGCTGCACACACCTTCCTTGGTGTGTTTGGCCCGATTTTTCGATGTTACACACTTTCTAAGCCTTCTTATGACTCATAGCTAGGATATACTAAGTCCAAAGCACTCATATGAACCCACAATTTTACTATAAGATGATAAATTCGAGTGAAACATTCATATATGGATCGATTGTACATGATAAAAGTTTCGAGTTGTCACACATTATCACTTAGTGTATACCCGATGGCTCTTTGAATGATTTACTATATTGGGTATAGGATGAGGTCATAGTGACTGTCATAATCAAATCTAAAAAGGATCAGATTCATCTTGTTGAACCTAAGGATTTGCTGAAATTTGGTGAGCATGACATTCATACTTTATGCAAACATCATCTTATGGTGGAAAATGAAATGTTTGAAGCTATTGCAAAGGCTTTCATTGGCATCATAGCGACAATCATTGATAAGAGTCTATGGGCATGAGCGTTGGTTGATTCTAATGCTCATCTTGCAGAGAACCCATAAATTCCGCCAACAATAAACCAAGGGGGAGATGGATGGGTCATATTTAAATGGTTTGTGTTAGGTTTCTAGTTTATTATTGTACTTGGGCTTAGGAATGTTTATAGTCAGTGGGCTTAAGGTGTTTTTTTGTTATAGGGACCAAAATCACATAGTGAATTCGGTCAACATGGGTTTGGGCCTGTTAAAGCTTTGTATTAGGTTTGTATAAATAGCTTTTCAGCCATTTAAGAGCTCTAGTTGTTCATCATTAATGTATTTGTATGTTATGAAGTTCTTGGTGTACCAAACGATTTCAAAAAATAAATCGTATGCATTAGGAGTTTTTGTGTGTTCTTGAATCACAATTTTATTTATATTCCGCATTCTTTAGATAGTTGGATTGATATCGTATTGATCTAATTTGTTTTTGGACTTACAGTGCTTGTTCCATGCACATGACTGGAAAGAAAGGCTTTATGTGTGATCTTAAGGTCAATCCTAACACTGGTCACGTAACATATGTCAATAATTCAAATTCAAAAATTCGAGGTTATTGCGTCTTGACTAACATAAATTTCTCTATTTCTAATATGGTGCATGTAGTTGATCTCAAGCATAACCAACATGATCATCAGAAAGCATTATCAAATCAGATCGCATCAAAAACATGTATCCTTTAGAAATCAACATGATCATCAGAAAGCCTCAACTTTTTCCTCTTTCAAAGGTGATTCCTAATGTAAGTTGGCTATGGCATCAAAGGCTCGCTCATCTCAGCTTCCCATACATGAATGATATAGTTTCCAATGAAATTGCCCGACGTCTGCCACTCCTCAAATTCGAAAATGATCATCTTTGTGATGCATGTGAATATGGATAGTAATAGAAAGGTCATCCGGTCATCATTGAAAAGACCATTTCATAACCATTAGAACTCATTCATATCGATCTTGATGGACCATCCACGATAGAAAAGTCTACATCACAAAAGTATATTCTTGTGATTGTTCATTACTACACAAGGTTCACTTGGGTCTTCTTCCTAAGGCTAAAAACCAAAACAACTTCTGAACTCATAGATTTCATCAAAGGAATTGAAGGTCTTGTTAAACTTTCTATTAAAAGAATCTTAAGTGATAATGGTTCTGAATTCAAAAATGCCGCCATTGAAAAATTCATCACCAATAAAGACATTAACCATAATTTCTTAGCTCCCTACACTCTTCAGCAAAATTGTGTGGTCGAAAGAAGAAACCAAACTCTTGTTGAAGCCACTCGATCGATGTTGAACTTTGCAAACCTTCCACTCTATCTCTGGGCCGAAGCCATCTCCACTGCTTGCTTCACACAAAATTGAAGCATCGTCAATCTTCGTCTCAACATGACATCGTATGAAGCCATGAATGGTCGCAAGCTGAGTATCTCGTTCCTACATGTTTTTGGATGTCGTTGCTTTATAAAAAACAACCATGATCAACTCACTAAGTTCCAACCAAAAGCCTACGAAGCTATCTTTTTGGGATTTTCAGCTAAGTATACAGCTTATAGAGTTCTAAATCTGACCTAATTAGAAAACATCATGCTTCGAACATAGGAGTTGCTAAGAGTGAAATTTGGAAAAAAAAAACCAATTGTATGGGAAATACTTCAGGAAATTCAGGATGACCATCATGTATTCTTGAAGAGAGCCCCTACTCTGCATAGATTAGGCATAATAGAACTCATGTACTTGAAGAAAGCTTTGATGTCACTTTTAATGATCATTTTATTCGGAATTCAGACCATGCTCATGTTACAACTCATATCATAGACTCTGATGCTCCTCCTCCTGAGTCTCTAAATCCTTACATTATCCATGAAGATGATTTCGAACACTTTTACGAACCAATAGAAGTTGCTTTTGATTCGGAATCTCGATCAAGACCATCCTCATCAACTGAAGCTCCGATTTCTCAAAATTTCTTTGGTCCAACCCCAACGTTTCCTCCATTTGATTACGATCCATTTCAACCTTCTCAGGATGAGGGGGAGAATAGTCATCCAATCATCGAATCAAATGTTTACAAATTTCAAGATGCAACAGATCAATTCGCTGAATTTGATCCCATTTTGAACAACAATGAAAATGAAGCTAACTTCTTTGACTTTCCAAACAATGAAGAAGTTGACATATCTAGTTTAGAATTTAAGGGGGAGCATCATCCTCAAATCCATACTGTTCACGGGGAGCAACATAACCCCATTGTTGATATCAAATCATCCATTGCACAAGAAATTCTGAGGTTGCATATCTGGAAAAAGGATCATCCTCCAAATCAAGTCATTGGAAATCTCAATGCTGGTGCTCAAACTCGCTCTCCTACCAACATTCAAAATGAGTGTCACTTCTTAGCCTTCATGTTAATGGTTGAACCAAAATCCATCAAAGAAGATTTAGAACATGTTGATTGGATTACAGCCATGCCAGAAGAGCTATCAAAATTCGAAAGAAATCAAGTGTGGACTTTTGTCTATCTTCCTCGGGATCACCCTATTGTTGGATCAAGATGGGTCTTCTAAAGCAAATTCAATGACATCATAGTTATAATAAAAACAAAGCAATATGGGTTGCTAAAGGATTTACTCAGATCGAAGGACTCGAATACGATGAGATGTTTTCTCCTGTTGCTCATCTTGAAGCCATCTAAACCTTTCTTTCTTATGCTTCCCACAAAGGCTTTAAAGTTTACCAAATGGACATCAAAAGTAACTTTCTCAACCGTGAACTTGATACCGAAGTGTATCTTAAACAACCTCCTAAATACCTTGGATCTATGTTTTCACTAATTATACATGCAAATGGTTTCCAAACTTCAAAAAGCTATTTATGGCCTCAAGCAAGCCCCAAGAGCTGGGTATGAGAATCTCATTGATTTTCTGAAGTGTTATGGTTTTCAAAGATGAATTATTGATCCTACATTATTCAAAAGATAGAATGGAAACCATCTAATGTTAGTTCAAATATATGTTGATGGAATCATCTTTGGATCCAAGGATTCAACTACGGTTGCTAATTTTGCAAAGCTAATGATTAGTCCTTTCCAAATGAGCATGAATCGTGAATTAAGCTTCTTCCTCAGTCTTCAAGTTAAGCAGAACAAAAAGAGGAATCTTTATTCATCAAGAGAAATACATTTCAAAACTTTTGCAAAAAATATTCAATGGACACTTATGCCTCTATAAAGGTTCTAATAGGTTTCGAACACAAGATCTTCTCAGACTCATCAGGTGTCGTTGTTGATCAGAAGAAGTAGAAGGGAATGTTGGGTTTTGGTATAATACAACATCCTATGGTGCACATACAAGACTAAATACCTTGGATCTATGTTTTCACTAATTATACATGCAAATGGTATCCAAGGTATTAAACGTACAACTAGCATGCATTTGATATAAACCATATAAGATACTAGTTAGGACAACATACCTTTTGATGGAGCTTGGAGTCTTGATGTATTTGGGCTTAAAGAGCTTACCCCCAATACATAATGGGTTTTGAGCATTCTAACACTTCCTAAGTGTACATGCAACCCTAATAACCTTGGATCTATGTTTGTCTAATTATCATGCAAAGTTGAATTCCAAGGCTATATTCCTATCTAGCATACATGGGGAACAATTTTTAACTTGAATGATAGATAGAATAACTTACCTTGTTGTTGCTTATGTTCCTTGAAACCTTGTGAGCCTAGCACCCCAAGTGTGATGCCTCAAATGCTTCACACAACACCAAATGCTCTTGGAAAGGCTTTTGAGAGAATGCACACTTCTTGAAATCGGCCCAGCCCTCTTGTTTCATGTATGTAGCCGATTTTGGTGGAGAATGGGATCCTTATATAGTGTTGACACATCTAGGGTTACACCATGTAAACCCTAATGTGTCATGACTCTTCATTTCTATGACCCATGGGTTTGTAACTTCCATGGAGCATCCATGGAGCATCCTATGGGTGGAACCCAACTTGATAATCCATGGAGCCTCTTAGCCCACTATACAAGATATGGATGAGTTACATAATCAACCCATATATTTAATTAGTTATCTTTCGATCACTTAATTAATTCTAAATTAATTCTTGATCAAACTAATCAAATAATGTTATTAATATATTAGAACTTATAATATATTAATAATCACCATGTGTTATTTCTCTCATTTAGTCTATCCAATTGCATGGTGCCATGCAACCCAAATGGACCATGCCAGGTCGGGTCAAGTACATACCATAAATAGTTATGGACTTAGAATCCTTATCCAACAGTCTCCCACTTGGATAAGTCTAATAACTATTACAACAAGTATGACTTCAGGAACCGATCGGCAATCGTAGCTCTTTTCAAGGTTTCTCAGAACTGAGAAGATGATGGTACGCCATTTAAGATAAGTGATCATATAATCCTCTGTTCTAGATATCAACCGGACAAATACATGGAACAATGTCTTACTTAGTGTCCAGCAGTTTGTTTCCCGGTTTCCGATTTGTTTGACAAAGAACTTAATTGAACACATCAACTTAGTTCTGATCGGGCCCGGTACATAGGTCAAAAGAAAATCATCGAGGGGCCCAGTTATCAGCTTCTAATCGAATAAGGAACCGATAAATTTTGACTCATATGTTTGCTCTACCACTCATTGAATTATACACAAAAGCACGTTTTATAACATTGAGTTACCAATGCGTTTTCGTACAATCAATGCATAACCAACTTGTAAGTAACAAATCATATCTCTAGGTTTGAAGACTTATATGATATTACCGTCTCACGATCACTTGAGATAGAATTCCATGAAGTGATTCCAGTGAGCATGGGTTGAGTCCAATGCTCAGAACTTATGAGCACTTATGATTGTTGTAGGCTTGTCCAACACCTTAGACCTCTGCAACCAATCATGACAATCTTGATTCATACCTACTTCCGACATATGACCGACTGTGGAGGTTTGAATAATATGTTATTCTAAACAAAATTATTCTAGAAGTCAAAACATGCAAAAGAAATATAGTAAACGATTGACAAGAGATAGCAACACTTTACTCATAAATAAAACACCTTTTATTCATCATCTAATCTCAATTACACTTTACAAATTTCGAGGTTATCTAACTACTAAATCTAATATCATCCTTCAGCCCTATGCTCCGAGCATGCTGGAGATGCTTAACCCGAGTCAGTCCCTTCGTGAGGGGATTTGCTGGGTTCTCATCCGATGATACGCTCTTTGCCACGAGGAGCCCTTCTTCTATTCGATGTCTAATGAAATGGTATTTTCTGTCGATGTTCCTGGATCTCCCGTGATCCCTTGGTTCCTAGGCTAAGTCAACAGCACTTTCACTATCACAGAAAATTTCCATTGGCTCTTTAATAGCTGGTACAACTCCAAGGTCTCCGATGAAGTTCTTTAGCCATATAGCCTCCTTTGCCGCCTCGCTCGCTGCAATATACTCTGATTCGCAAGTTGAATCAGCCACCGTCTCTTGCTTGGAACTCTTCCAAGAAATTGCTCCTCCGTTTAGGGTAAAGACCCAGCCCGACTGAGAGCGGAAATTATCCCTATCTGTCTGGAAGCTAGCATCACTATACCCTACAACTCTCAAGTTATCACTCCCACCCAAGATAAGGACCCAGTCCTTAGTCCTCCGTAGGTACTTGAGGATATTGTTTACCGTAGTCCAGTGTGCCTTGCCAGGGTTCCTCTGATACCTGCTAACCATGCTCAGGGAAAAGGCTACATCAGGTCGAGTACACGTCATAGCATACATGATCGATCCTACAGCCGAAGAATAAGGTATTCGACTCATTTCTGCTATCTCATCCTCAGTGCTAGGGCTTTGTGTCTTACTCAATCTGGCCTTACTCTGGATGGGTAACTCTCCTTTCTTGGAGTCCTGCATGCTGAATCTCTTCATCACCTTATCCAAGTAGGTACTCTGACTAAGTCCAATTAGTCTTTTACTCCGATCTCTCAAGATCCTTATCCCTAGAATATAGGCAGCTTCACCAAGGTCCTTCATAGCGAAACACTTCCCATGCCAGCACTTTACTTACTGCAAGGTTGGGATGTCGTTTCCTATGAGTAGTATGTCATCCACATACAATACTAAAAAGCTAACT
Organism: Lactuca saligna; assembly: GCF_052625555.1. Taxonomy (NCBI): domain Eukaryota; kingdom Viridiplantae; phylum Streptophyta; class Magnoliopsida; order Asterales; family Asteraceae; genus Lactuca; species Lactuca saligna. The sequence goes on from NC_136425.1 coordinate 119,870,487, forward strand.
ATACTCCCACTAGCCTTGACATACACAGAAGATTCATCTTCACTCCTAGAAAAACCAAATTCCTTGACCTTTTCATCAAAGCAAAGATTCCATCTGCGAAGTGCTTGCTTTAATCCATAAATGGATTTCTCAAGCTTACACACTCTATTAGGGTACTCGTTGCTGACAAAACCTTCTGGCTGACTCATGTAAACATCTTCAGCCAACTTTCCATTAAGAAAAGCGGTTTTGACATCCATTTGCCAAATTTCATAGTCATGAAATGCAGCTATGGCTAACATAACCCTAATAGACTTAATATTGGCTACTAGAGAAAAGGTCTCATCATAATCCACTCCAGGAATTTGAGAGAAGCCCTTTGCGACCAGTTGAGCCTTATAAGTGTGTACTTTACCATCCATGTCGGTCTTCTTCTTGAAGATCCATTTGCACCCTACTGTCTTACGACCTGGTACATTCTCAACCATGTTCCAAACTTGATTGTCGTACATGGATTGTATCTCGCTATCCATAGCCTCTTTCCATTTAGCAGTCTCGAGGCATGCCATGGCTTCCTCGTAGCTGTTAGGGTCATCCAGACCTACTCGTGTCCCATCACTAATAAGTGTCTCACCTTCTGCAGTAATATGAAATCCATAGTAATGCTCAGGTGCACTCCTAACTCTCGTGGAACGCCTCAGAGGTACAGATTCATCAATTGGCTCAAGAGGAGTTTCCTCCTCAAGTTGAGGGCTAGTGTTTGATGTTCCTTCACCACTTGAGTCTTGAATTTCTTCAAGATCAATATGCCTCCTACTGTCTCCTTGGCTTATAAACTCTCTTTCTCGAAAGACTCCTCTTCTTGCTACAAAGACCACATTATCACTAGATCTGTAGAAGAGGTAACCAAAGGATTGCTGTGGGTAGCCGATGAAAATACACCTCTCGCTTCGAGGTTTGAGCTTATCATGAGTCTCGCGTCTCACGAAAGCCTCGCAACCCCAAATCTTGATGTGGTCTAGTTTGGGTACTTTACCAGTCCACATCTCGTGAGGAGTTTTGGCAACATTCTTTGTAGGGACTAGATTAAGGATATTGGCGGCAACCTCTAAGGCATACCCCCAGAATGAGATTGGTAGCGAAGCTCGACTCATCATGGAATGAACCATGTCTAACAAGGTTCGATTACGCCTCTCAGCCACACCATTCAACTGCGGTGTCCTGGGAGGTGTAAATTGTGAGACAATCCCACATTCCTTTAGATAGTCTAGGAACTCTGAACTAAGATACTCACCACATCGATCAGATCGAAGCATCTTAATGTTCCTGCCCAATTGATTCTCGACTTCATATTTAAATTCCTTAAACCTTTCGAAAGTCTGCGACTTATGCTTGATTAAGTAGACATATCCATATCTACTGTAATCATCAGTAAAAGTCAAATAATAATGATTAGCATCCCTTATGGCATGTTTGAATGGTCCACACACATCCTTGTGTACAAGGTCCAACAAAGCTTCACCCCTCTCACACGAGCCTGTGAAGGGTGACTTTGTCATTTTTCCAAGTAAGCATGGTTCGCAACTATCATTTGACTTTAGGTCAAACGACTCCAAGACTCCATCCTTTTGGAGTTGGCCTATGTGTTTCTTGCTTATATGTCCAAGACGACAATGCCATAATGATGCTTTATCCAAGTTATTATTATTAAGAGAATCAATACACAAAACATTATTTCCTAAGTTATCTACAATCGATACAACCTCATACACACCATCACAAGGTAATGCTTTAAAATAAAGAACATTATTAAAGAAAGCATTAATCGAACCAACTTCATTATCAAATGAAAAGGTGAAACCTTGTTTATACAATGCATGAAAGGAAATAATATTTTTTGCCATTTCTAGCGAATAACAACATTTATTCAAATCTAAATTTAACCCACTACTTAGCGATAAAGTATAAACTCCAATCTTGGTGACAGGTGTAACTTTCCTATTCCCCATGATTAAGTTTATTCTTCCTTGCACCACATTCTCACTTCTTCTTAGTCCCTGCAAGTCACAACAAATGTGAATACCACAACCGGTATCAAGGACCCAAGATTTAGAATGGGGTGAGTTATTAGAAATGATAGTGTAAATACCTGCATGGTTATTTTTAACTTACCCATCCTTCACATCTTGCTAGTATTTTGGGCAGTTCCGCTTCCAATGTGATTTTTCATGGCAATAGAAGCATTCAGCCTCTTTTGGGTCAGAAGAAGGAGTGACAAAACCTTTCTTGGTTCCACTTGAAGAAGAGCCATCAAGGGTCCTAACCTTGGTACACTTTGAAGAACTCTTTCTCTTCTTCCCTTGACTTTTCCCGATTGCCAAAACCGGAGTGGAGTTTGGAGTAGGAGTGTTAACAACCGACTTCCCCTTAAGACCTGATTCAACGGTCTTGAGAAGTCCCTGAAGTTTGCTGAGTGTGACCTCTTCCTTATTCATGTGATATGTCATGCGGAATTGATCATAGCACGATGGTAAGGAGCGCAAAATTATATCTATTGCAAGCTCCTCAGGGAAGTTCACATTAAGCTTCAGCAATCGATCCACATACCTTTGCATTTTCTGCATGTGGCTCGTGACGGAATCCCGATCCTTCATCATGGTTGTTATCATGGAGCAGATGATTTCATACCTCTGTTGTCGTGCACTTTGATGGTATCTTTCCATCAAATCTTGGTGCATTTCATAAGGGTAGAAATCCTCATAGGAATTTTGGAGTTGCGCTGTCATTGTGGCCATCATGATGCATGCCACTTTCGTAGCATCCCTTTCATGTGCCTGAAAGTCAGCGATCTCCTGAGGAGTTGCAGTGGTCTCATCAATCTCCTTAAGCTCCTTGTCAAGGACATATTCTTTGTCCTCGTAGCGGGTAATCATCCTGATGTTTCTGATCCACTCATTGAAGTTGGATCCATCAAAAGTGACTTTCCCGCACAAGTTCATAAGGGTAAAGGAGCCATTAGGATTAGAGCCAGAACCAGCATTGTTTGAAGACATCTGAAGGAAGAGGACAAGATTAGTTTAGATATTAAGAGAGTCCTTAATAATACACCCAAATGTAATATTAAGGCTAGGATCCAATCACAATATATTATAACTTAGAAGAGGTATGCCGTAATCCAAGCTATAACACATTTGAAAGGTAGGTGAATGACGATTCACCAATTTCCACCACGAAAACCGAAATATTAAATATTAGGTTTTTGATTGGTTCTTAGAAATTCCTAGATTCTTTGAGATTCAATGAACTTTTAAAAGGCATGTTTCAATCTCGAGTGTGCCCTCCAAGTTTTATGATTGGGATGCCGATGATCACACAACGAGGTGTGAAGTAACCATGCAAATTACTTGGTACCCTTAAAGTTTATCACTCAATCGATGTGCCGGTAAACCACACACGCTCCACCGATACTATAATAAGCCTTAAGTCACCCTTTACCTTCCTTGTTAAGTCCAAGTTAGTGTGCCGGTTAACCACACACGCTCCACCAATGACTTAAACAAAGTGTAAAGTGTAATTTCATGGATTAGCACCTTATTCACATTTTCCTAAAGTAACTAAGATTGGGAATTTAATAAAACATTTAGTTACTTTATAATACTCAGCATGCTTTTAATGAGAATTTATATGTGCTTATCTTACCCGTTCGGATAACGACCCTCCACCAGTCAAGCCATCGGTGGGTGAGAGTGGACACCCATTAAGTTTCCATTTTATAGGCAACAACCTTATACCCACCTTATAGACCGGCTTCGTGAATGAGGCGTACTAGCGGCAAGACGACTTTGTTCTTATATATATATATATATATATATATATATATATATATATATATATATATATATATATATATATATATATATATATATATAATTATTAAATTATAATACTATAAGTGTAAGGGTTGAATTTTAACTTTTAAAATTCTAGGAGTTGGCACTAAAGTTTTAACAAGACTTTACTTGTTCCAAAACTTGAGGGCAAGTTTTGTAAGCTTTCAAAACTTTTCATTTCTTGTAACTTATGAGTTTAATAGAGTAATAAAAATGAAGAGTCTTCATTTTTCTAACTCTTGTGTTCTTTTAATGGTTTTAATTCAAGTGTGACTCTTGGTTTTCCATAACTTGAGGACAAGTTATGGACTCCATTAAAACACATTATGATCAAGAATTAATCTACCACATAGGTTACAACTAATTCCTATGATCATCTAAACATCATAAGAACAAGAACATTAATAGGAACACTTTCATAAATCAAAATTACACATAAAACTTTGTAATTTTGATAACTAGTTGTTGTAAATGAATTAGCAAAGACATTACACCATCTAAAACAAGTTTTCAAGTACCAAAACGGTTTAGGGTAATGTTTCTAATCCATTTCCAGCAACTAAAAGTCGAAAATCTGCACCCTATCGACCCTACTCGCCGAGTGCATAAACCTACTCGATGAGTAGGTTGAAGATACAAGTGAACTCGACGATTCCCCCCATGGACTCGACAAGTCCAGAAGTCAGACAACAAGTTTTTCGACTGTTTTCAACTTTTTAGCACAAATAACAAACAAGCAAGCCTAGGCTCTGATACCACTGATGGGTTTTGAGCATTCTAACACTACCTAAGTGTACATGCAACCCTAATAACCTTGGATCTATGTTTGTCTAATTATCATGCAAAGTTGAATTCCAAGGCTATATTCCTATCTAGCATACATGGGGAACATTTTTTAACTTGAATGATAGATAGAATAACTTACCTTGTTGTTGCTTATGTTCCTTGAAACCATGTGAGCCTAGCACCCCAAGTGTGATGCCTCAAATGCTTCACACAACACCAAATGCTCTTGGAAAGGATTTTAAGAGAATGCACACTTCTTGAAATCGACCTAGCCCTCTTTTTTCATGTGTGTAGCCGATTTTGGTGGAGAATGGGATCCTTATATAGTGTTGACACATCCAGGGTTACACCATGTAAACCCTAATGTGTCATGATTCTTCATTTCCATGACCCATGGGTTTGTAAATTCATGGAGCATCCTATGGTTGGAACGCAACTTGATAATCCATGGAGCCTCTTAGCCCACTATACAAGATATGGATGATTTACATAATCAACCCATATATTTAATTAGTTATCTTTTGATCACTTAATTAATTCTAAATTAATTCTTGATCAAACTAATCAAATAATATTATTAATATACTAGAACTTATAATATATTAATAATCTCCAAGTGTTATTTCTCTCATTTAGTCTATCCAATTGCATGGTGCCATGCAACCCAAATGGACCATGTCGGGTCGGGTCAAGTACATACCAGAAACAGTTATGGACCTAAACACCTTATCCAACAATAGTATGGAAGCCTCAAGTGGAATCACAACACATCTTGGATAAATGAGAAACTTGAGAGAAAATTCCCATGCACCCAAAAACACCATGAACTCCAAGAATACACTTGTAGCGATTTTGGGCAATGAAGTATGTATTTATATGTGGGATTTCTAGGGTCATGGATATAACCCAAATCCATATCCATGGGTTTTATGATCCATGGTTCACGTGGCCCAACTCTTTATGTATCCATACATAAACTTGGTCCAACATGGATCATAAGCCCAACACATATAAATATAACTAATTAACATAATTAGTCCCCATAGATTTAATTAGTCTCTTTTGATCATTAAATTAATTCTTGATCAATACATATTAACTCATATGATTTCGTATTAATATATTTTAACTTATAATATATTAATAAATAATATATAACCTCTTCTCTCAAAAGTCTATCATAACAAATTGTCTTGATGATATGCAACCCAAATGGACCATGCTACTCTCGAGTCAAGTACATACCAATAATAGTCTCCCACTTTGATAAGTCTAAAAATATTATTGCAAGTACGACTTCATAACCCGACTAGCAATCATAGCTCTTAAAGCCAGTGTCGAACTCTGGACAAATTAAATGACGTGTCCATTAGATAAGTGATCATATATTCCTCCATTCTAGATATCATATGGCCTTAGACATGGATTATAATCATTCTCTCTGTCCATTTGTTGTTTCTTGATTTTTGATTTATGATAACTGACTAATCGAAAAAATTAAATCACTCCAGGCTTGGCCAAGCACTTAGGGGAGTCATCACTAAATCATCAAAGGGCCCATAGATATCACTTTTATCCTTATGAGGTAAAAGGAATGCATAAACTTTGACTTATACGCTTATACTAACTACTTGTTGGATCATACACAAAGGCACGTTTTATAACATCAAGTTACTAATGCATTTTCGTACAATCAATGTACAACCAACTCATAGTCAACAACTCATATCTCTAGGTTTGAAGAATATAAGATATTATCGTCTCATGATTCACTCGTAATAAAATCCATGAAGTCATTCAAATGAGCGTGGGTGGGTTTAATCCAATACTCAGAACTTATTAGCACTCATGAACTTTCTAGCAACCATTGCTATGTCTAATGCACCTTAGGCAAATCTTACAAGCCAGATTCATGACAGTCTTAATTCAATACCTACTTCCAACATATGACCAACTGTGGAGAGTTTCAATAAAATTATTATTCTGGAAGTCAAAACATGAAAAGTGAAACACAAGCATAATACTAATCCTATATGGCCTCAACACTTTGAGAGTAAATAAAAAACACCTTTTATCTAAGCACCATATTGATTACTCATTATTCATGTAATGTTTCGAATTATCAACTTAATAATTAACCATGCTCCAAGAATGCACACTATATTTACCTATGGTCCTTTCTTTTGTGAAATAGGTCAATTGAACACGACTCCAATGGTGCTCATTTCACAATCCCAATCCCTTTTGTAAATGTAACAATACCAAACTCTTTCCATTTACTGTAATCTGTTAGATTCTAAAATTATATGTAATGATTCTCTTATAATGACTATACAAAGACTTGGCAACAGACATTACAAAATATTCCAATGGAGATCAATTCCATGGAAACAAAGTCTTATATTTAAAGTAAATTACTTTGAACATCCTTCTTAGAATTAAGTTTTCTAATCTTACATAGATTCAGAGAATAATTTCCACCTATGGAAACATTTCCATATTGCCATTTTGACTATAACTTCTAAACAAGAGTTTCCCCTTTTCCGAATATGTCAATATGGTCCTTACTCCGTACTTCCAACTGTCCATGAGCAACCAATCTTTGGTAAACCTTAGATTATCCTCGACAATTTGTTAATCATTTTAGTCATATCCAATACTAGACCTTTTCCCCTCTCAATGCCCCCGGGCATTTGGAAAATTTAAAATGGATGAATATTATACCACATGTAATCCATCCTATATCAGAAGCATATCAGACACGATTTATGCTATAATTTTTTTTTGCCATGTTCTCAAAATTCAAACTATGAAGAGGGATGACATAGTCATAAACGAATTTTGAGAACGCAACATATATAGTATTTCCTTATGTTGAACCTTTCCAGAATAACATTCAAATATATATTCTTGACTAAAGTTGTTTAAAATCTCAATGCAAGCTTGTAGAATTGAAATGAGGTATAAAATCCTCTCCCTTAATTATAGCAAAAAAACTTTTCAAAGCGAATGGAAACTTTGTTTTCTATAATTAACATTGGTATCTTGCAACACTTAACATAATAATCGTGCTACCATTAGCATAATGATTATTCTCTTACTAGAATAACTCTTATACTCCTACTAGCTTTGACATGTACCCAGAAATCAACTTGACTTCTAGAAATTAATATTTTATTGACTCTGTTACCAAATTTTAGATTTCTGATACGAGATTGCTTTGATAAGACTTTACTAGAAATATACACCTTTCCTTAGATAACTAACATGTGTGTCTAAACATTTATGAAGAGGGATGCCGTAATCATAATGTTTAGATCTTTTGCCATTCTCACAAGTCCATTTGTGTGCCGATTAACCACACACACTCTGTTAGTGACTTTGAGAATGCAAGTATCATAATCGCTATCTACTTAAAATCTACTTAGTGAAAGAGTTTCCTCACCATCGTTTTCATGAATCGGAGAGAAGCCTTATGACACTCAGATTTTTAATGGTGCAAGTGTTCATATCCATGTGATTCTGTCATAACCTTAATCACAAAACAAGGTTAGTGACAAATCCAAATTCATATGGACTAAAATTGTTGAAATCTTGCCTCTTGGTAGCTCAAGTGTCTACCATTGCTTCCAAGTAGTTATGCAAACAATTGAAAACTCATAGAACTCATATGCAAATTCAAATTTAACTAGAATGGGCATGGAAACAAGAAAATCTCAACACGATAGGTTACAAATCTCAAGCCGTGGGCTAGTGATTAACAATACTCTTGATTAGTTCTTGAAATTCTTTCAAGATCCTTAAGACTCCCACCATCCTCATGACATATAAGATTCTCTTTGTCAAGAAACATTCTTTGACAAAACAAATATTCAAGAGTTGGTGAGAATTATCAAGAGTAACACTTCATATAATTAGTCTTACTTGGTCTTTGTCTTATCTAAAACATCACAACCTACCAATCCCAAATGTACAAGAGTAAGAAACATGTTACTCTACATTTGATAAGGGTTATTAACCTTTCTTAAAATTATATCACTCAAGTTAAAATCTTAAAATTATATCACTCAAGTTAAAATCTTAGAGTATGACTCTCCTTAGCCAAACAAATGTACTAAGGTGTCTTTAAAGGATCAATTGTGATATGGTTTTATAATCACTAAGATAATCATAAAACAAGATACTCAAGTACTCTCCCATCTCTTCAGATTGGAGAAACTTTTATCTTTCTGCCTAATTTGATTCTTCTTATTCATTCTGTCTATCATTGAAACTTTTCCAACTATCCATAATTATACTTAAACTTGTAAGTATAACAATATTTACTAAACTTTAGTAAATCATAATGAATAATATCAACCTTTGTGGTGGACCTGACCAGCGCACAACCTAATGTACCCGATCTTTTAGTCCTTCACTTGACTCACATGTACATGTGAACACAGAATTAGTCTTAATTTCCCAAAGATGTAAAATTCTCATTCATCACACAATACAACTGGCATGATTCCAAGTTTCTATCCAACTGAAACTTGGGTGATGAGAATCTTTCCTTACTTGGTAAATTATGACACTACCACAAATGAAAACTATGTTGATATCTATTCCTAATCATTATTATTTGACTTTTACTGATGATTACAGTAGATATGGATATGTCTACTTAATCAAGCATAAGTCAGAGACTTTCGAAAGGTTTAAGGAATTTAAACAGGAAGTCGAGAATCAATTGGGCAGGAACATTAAGATGCTTCGATCCGATCAAGGTGGTGAGTATCTTAGTTTAGAGTTCCTCGACTATCTAAGGGAATGTGGGATTGTCTCACAATTGACACCTGATCAAAATTCTGATCATCTATCCATCTTCACGGTCAGAATCAGCATACTCTTTCTTTAAGATTCCTTTGATTCTCTAAAACATCAAAATGTAATTAGATTACATTATGTATTAAGAATCTCCAACATATACTTAATAGAGTCAGATAATGGACTTTACTTGAAATAGAGTCAAAAATTTGAGTTTACCATATCATTCAGGTAAATCTAGCAGCTTCGCAACCAATGCCCCTTCTTTTGGAAAAAGAAACATATGGACTCTTTGGAAATGGTACATGAGACTATCTCAGACTTATCATTTCTCTTTACCATTAGGTCAAATGACTTGACCATGGTCGATCCCTTTCCATAGGGATGAGAAACCTTTTCTTGATTTCTAATGTTACCATTCTCAATGTCCATAGAAGTTTGGGAATTTGATCTTCCAATCAAATTTCCAAAGCCCCAAATCATTGTTGATTTAGAAGCATCGAGCAAACAAGTAAGATCATTAAGGGTCATGTCTTGATCCGTCATCAGGGTGTGACTAAAGAACCAAGTCAACAACCAGCTACCTCGAGACTTTGACACCCGACTCTCCCAGCTTGTCAATAGGGATTAAGTGACCTTGAACTTTTCAAGAACTTGTGGGATAGGGAGAACAATTGGAGGAGGTGGAGGAAGTGAAGTATGATTTCTAGTCACATTAATTCTCAACAAGGGATTAATCTTTCACCTTGATTATCATGTGGAATATCATCTTTATTAGGAAAGTTGGCTCCTAAAGATTTAGGAAGACCATAGTTGTCTAAACTAGACATCTATAATGGGAGAATTCAAGTTTAGTTGACTTAAAGTCCTTCATATAACTCCCAATATGAAATATTAAGGCTAGGACCCAAAAAACTATTCTATAACTTGGAAGAGGGATGCCGCAATCCAAGCTACAAAATATTTGAAGGTAGGTAAATGACGATTTACCAATTTCCACCATGAAAAACAAAATAAAGTGCTAAGTTTTAATTGGATTGAAACTCCTAGATCTTTTGAGATTCATTGAACTTTTAATGGCATGTTTAAACCTCGATTCTACCGTCTCAAGTTTGTGACTGGGATGCCGAGGATCACCAACAAAGTGTGAATAACCATGCAAATTGACTTGGTACCCTTAATTTTATCACCTAATCGATGTGCCCGTTAACCACTCGCACTCCACCAATCTATGATAAAACTTACGTCACCATTTGCCACACATTGTCAATCCCATGTTAGTGTGTCGGCTAACCACACACGCTCCACTAACGACTTAACAAAGGTGCAAAGTGTAATTTCATGGGTTAGCACCAAATTCACATTTTCCTAAGTAACTAATATTGGGAATTTATAAGTGTTTAGTTACTTAGTATTTATAATTATACTTTTAACGAAAAGAGAATTATATTCCTTTCCTACCCGTCCGGCTAACGACCCTCCACCAGTCAAGGAATTGGTGGGTGAGAGTTAACATCTATGAGTTTTATTTAGATACCTAAGGCTAATAAGTATTTTATTGAAATTTCTCGTTTTATGTTTAACCGTATTGACGGTTTTTGTTGTGAATCTTAGGTCGATCATAACTTCTTCGTTATAACTCGGTTTTCAGTGTTCTTTGTATTTCTGAAAACCTTGACACGATATCTATCATTTATGAAATCCCATAGATGACTTTTGAACATTTTATTTTATGAAATCCAACATAACATTCATATATATATATATATATATATATATATATATATATATTCTTTAGTAAAGTTGATTAAAATCTCAATGTAAGCTTGTAGAATTGAAATAAGGTATAAAATCCTCTCCCTTAATTATAGCAAAACAACTTTTCAAAGCGAATTGAAACTTTGTTTTCTATAATTAAAATTGCTAACTTGCAACACTAAACAGAATAATCATGCTCCCACTAGCATAATGATTATTCTCTTACTTGCATAACTATCATGCTCTCATTAGCTTTGACATGTACCCAGAAATCAACTGGACTTCTAAAAATCAATACTTAATTGAATTTCTTACCAAAGTTCAGATTTCTGATACGAGATTGCTTTCATTAATTAGACTTTATCAAAAATATACACCTTTCCTTAGAAAACTCATTTGTGTGTCTAAACATTTATGAAGAGGGATTTCGTAATCATAATGTTTATATCTTTTTACATACTCACAAGTCCATTAGTGTGCCGGTTAACCACACACGCTCCACTAACGACCTTGAGAATGCAAATACCACAATTGCTATCTACTTAAAATGTGCTTAGTGAAAGAGTTTCCTCACCATCATTTTCATGAATCGGAGAGAAACCATATGACACTCATATTTTTAATGGTGTAAGTGTTCATATCTATGTGAATGCGTCATAACCTTAATCACAAGACAATGTTAATGACATATCCAATTCATATGGACTGAACTTGTTGAATCTTAATTTCTTGCCTCCTTGTAGCACAAGGGTCTACCATTGCTTCCAAGTTGTTATGCAAACAATTGAAAACTCATAGAAGTCATATGCAAAGACAACTATAACTGGAATGGGCATGGAAACAAGAAAATGTCAACACGATATGTTACAAACCTCAAGTCTTGGACTAGTGATTAACAATACTCTCTATTAGTTCTTGAAATTCTTTCAAAATCCTTAAGACTCCCACCGTCCTCTTGACGTAGAAGATTCTCTTTGTAAAGAACCATTCTTTAACAATACAAATATTTAAGAGTTGGTGAGAATTATCAAGACTAACACTTCACATAATTGGTCTTAGTTGATATTTGTCTTATCCAAAACATCACATCCTACCAATCCCAAATGTACAAGAGTAAGAAACATGTTACTCTACATTTGATAAGTGTGATTAACCTTTCTTAAAATGATATCACTCAAGTTACAATCTTAGAGTATGACTCTAAGACTTGATTTTGTAACAAAGTATGATTTATCTTTTAATTTAACAATTTCAACAAATCATGATTCCTCTCCTTAGCCAAACAAATGCACTAAGGTGTCCTTAAAGGATCAATTGTGATATGGTTTTATAATCAGCAAGATAATCATAAAACAGTATACTCAAGTGCTCTCCCATCTCTTCAGATTTGAGAAACTTTTATCTTTCCGCTTAATTTGATTATTCTTATTCATTATGTCTATCATTGAAACTTTTCCAATGATCCATAATTATACTTAAACTTGTAATTATAACCATATTTACTAAACTTTAGCAAATCATAACGAATAATATCAACCTTTGTGGTGGACCTGACCAGCGCGCAACCTGATGTACCCGATCTTGTAGTCCTTCACTTGACTCACATGTACATGTGAACAAGGAATTACTCTTAAATTTCCAAAGATGTAAGACTTGTTGGGTTTTGAGCATTCTAACACTTCCTAAGTGTACATGCAACCCTAATAACCTTGAATCTATGTTTTCTCTATATACATGCAAATTTCTTTTTCAAGGTTATTTCCTAACTAGCATGGTATGGGGATTACATAAAACATAAAAACTAGTAGAAATACATACCTTGTTGTTGCTTGGATTCCTTCAAGACTTTGTGAGTCTAGAACCCCAAATGTTGTGCCTCAAATGCTTTACACAACACTACAACCTTGGAATAACTAGAGAGAATACTTCTACACTTCAAAATCGGCTATGCCCTCACAAGAATACACTAGTGCCGATTTTGCATGCTATAGGGTTTCTTTTATAGTGTGTCATAATTAGGAGTTCCAAATGTAAACCTAATTGTCATGACTTTTCATTTCTCATGACCCATAGGTTTGTAACTCCCATGGACTATCCATGGAGCTCCATATGGTTATAACCAAACCCATAAACCATGGATCATTAATCCACCATAAAAGAATTGATGATTGTCATAATCAACCCTGTATATTTAATTAGTCTCACTTTGATCACCAAATTAATACTAGATTAATACTTGATCAATACTAATTAAATAATACTATTATTAATATATTAGAACTTATAATATATTAATAATCATAAGTGCCTTATTCTCTCATTTAGTCTATCCAAGTATTGCAATGCCATGCAACCCAAATGGACCATGCTGGTTCGGGTCAAGTTCATACCAAATAAAGTTACGGACTTAGACACTATATCCAACAGTCTCCTACTTGTATAAGTCTAATAACTATATTTGCAAATATGACTTCAAAATCCGACTAGCAATCGTAGCTCTTTCAAAGTCTCTCGGAACTGAGATGATGATGATAGGCCATTTAAGATAAGTGATCATATAATCCTCTGTTCTCATGATATCAGCCGGACAAACACATGGAACATGGTCTTACTTATTGTCCAGCATTTGTTTCTCGATCTCCGATTTGTTTCGACATAGTACTAAATTGAACACATTAATTAGGTTCTGACCGGGCCCGGTACATAGGTCAAAACCAAATCATCGAGGGGCCCAGATATCGCTTCTATTTCTAGAAGGAACAGATAAACTTCGACTGATATGTGTAACACCCCCGTCTGGCACGTATCACAAAATTGTCCGCTTTGGGCCACTCGGCACGAGGACTTCCCAGGGGGTCACCCATCCCGGTACTACTCTCGCCCGAGCACGCTTAACTGCAGAGTTCTTATGGGATCTGCTGCCCTCACGGCTTTAAAACGCGTTGCGACAAGGAAGGTATCCACACCCCTTATAAGTAGATGTTTCGTTCTCCTTCCAAGCCGATGTAGGATCAGGTGCAACCCACCTTCACCCCCCATTATAGGGTTCGACGTCCCTGTCGAACACATCGACCCGTGCCCTAGCTCTGATACCATTTGTAACACCCCCGTCTGGCATGTATCACAAAATTGTCCGCTTTGGGCCACTCGGCACGAGGACTTCCCAGGGGGTCACCCATCCCGGTACTACTCTCGCCCGAGCACGCTTAACTGCAGAGTTCTTATGGGATCTGCTGCCCTCACGGCTTTAAAACGCGTTGTGACAAGGAAGGTATCCACACCCCTTATAAGTAGATGTTTCGTTCTCCTTCTAAGCCGATGTAGGATCAGGTGCAACCCACCTTCACGTCACACCCCAAAAACCAAAGGCGGAAACGTCTCTGGGGTTGACTACCACGTTGTGTATCAAATCCAATGTACATAGTATTCACAGTAAACAAACATTACATTACATATATATGAAAGTTTACATTTGTTTCAGAAGTAAAGTTATACAAGATATACATATGCATCATATTAACAAAAGTTGAGACGAGTCTTCCACGCACTCCGTCTTCATCAAAAGAGATCACCGGGTACCTGTCTAACTTGGACCTGAGAATACAAGCGGTTTGAAAATCAGCATAAAGCTGGTGAGTTCATAAGCGGTTTTGTTTTGTGAAAATGTATCAGTTTCCTTTAGTTTCCGAAAAGATTTGTTATCCAAGAAAATCCCATATTTTCTTATGTGAAGTTGGTTAAGTTATCGTTTATTACCAATTCGATTATGTATTGTATTTACCCCAGGAAAATCCCATATTTTCCTAATTGTAAGATCAATAGTATATCACAAAGTATAGTTTAGCACACAAAACTATATAATGAAAATCTTGGGATCACTATCCCGAAAGACATATAAGTTAGTTTGAGATATTCGAAAGTACGGTTCAAGATCATGGGACTATCATCCCGAACTAACACGAGATAAGTTAATGTATGTATGTAAATATAGATTTGAAACCATGGGATCACTATCCCGAATAAGATACAAATTTTAGAACCCATGGGATCACTATCCCGTATAAGATATAGATTTAGAAAACCTTGGGATCACTATCCCGAATAGTTCACAGATTTAGAAACCATGGGATCACTATCCCGTATATAGATTTAGAAAACCATGGGATCACTATCCCGTATAAGTTATCGATATGAAACCTTGGGATCACTATCCCGTATAAGATATAGTTAAAGATCATGGGGAAAGACATCCTGTACAGATAGTAGACATAAAACCATGGGACAGATATTTAGTAGAAAGGACTACTAACTTCTCGTTTCCAAATGACCACAGAAACGAGGTATGCGGTAGTTCGTACCAGGAAAACTCTGGAGTTGTAAAGCATGACACAATACGAAAGCTTGATGCCGAAAATCATGAGAGTTAGGTCGAGGAAAAGATATAGACAGGCGACCCTCTCGAAACCAAGATAACAACATGAATGGGACTCCGTCATTCCATGTTAAACGTAGCATCAAGGTATTATCGCGAAAGGTTTCTCAATTAACCAAACGGAATAGAATAGTCCTCCGGACCGAGGATTCAATCTATAGGTACGAAGTTAGTGTTCTCCATCTCATTGGTTAGTCGTCTCGATGATGCACATCTCGATCACACACGAGGAATCGGGCTTAGAAAACATTCGAATATATGGATAACAGGTTTCCCTTCAATCACGGGAATCGAAAAGAGTTGCAGGTATAAGAGTTATCAAAGAGAAGTATACCTGCGGCGACAGAGGGATCAGTGGTGGTAGTTGTCTTGGGGCAATTCCTCTTGAAGTGCCCTGCTTCACCACAATTGTAGCAGGCTGGACTGATTCCTGCTCCCACTGATTGGTTTGTTGACTTGGCCGGTTTTCTGCAGGTTCGAGACAGATGGCCTTTCTTGCCACAGTTGTCGCAGCTCTTATTGCGACACGGACCAGGGATGTGGTGATGGTAATTGCACTTACCACACCAAGGAAGATTGCCAGTGTATCCACTGGTAGGAGTTTGGGCTGTAGAACCGACAGCTGAGACATCAATAGGAGTAGTAGCAGCATGGACTGCTACCGTTTGTTGTTTCTTCGAAGACCCTCTCGTACTCTGGGCCTTTCACTTGTTCCGAGATTTCTTTCTACTTTCACCTCCACTTGTGTCTGACTCAGGAGTGGTAGTTTCTTCATCATAGTTGTCTTCGTGATCGATCAAGATTTTCGCAAGGCATTTAGCACTATCGTACGTGTCTGGCTTCGCAGCCAAGACATTCCCCTTGGTTGGCTGGGTCAATCCCCAGATGAATCTTTCGATCTTTTTACTCTCCGGGGTAACCATTCCCGGACAGAGTAACGCCAGGTCATCGAATCTTGAAGTATAAGCAGCTATGTTAGAACCCTTTATCTTCAAGTTCCAGAGTTCGTGTTCCAGTTTCTGAATTTCGCCTCGAGGGCAGTATTCTGCAAGTAGAAGCTCCTTCATAGCTTCCCAACCCATGGCATTCGCTACAGGTAGAGTTAAGGATTTGACTCGGCCGTTCCACCAAGTCAGGGCTTTGTCCAGGAAGGTATAGGCAACAAACTTGACTTTGTCGGATTCCGAACAGGCACATATTTCAAAGATTGACTCGATTTTCTCGAACCATCGAGTCAGGGAAATGACACCTCCAGTGCCATCAAAGGTTGTGGGTTTCGCATTCATGAAGTCTTTGTAGGAACCCCCTCTTCGTTGTTCCTGGCTGCCTTCTGGGTTTTGAGTTTGGGGACCACCTCCGGAGCCACCGGGATTCATTTGAGACATAGCTGCCACCATTGCAGCAGTCAGAACTGTTTGAAGTGATGCTAGATCAAATTGAGGAGAAGGTGTTGGCGGAGGAGGATTATCATTGTTCTTCGAGCTGGGTCTCTTTCTCGGAGGCATCTTGATCTAAAAAGATCAGGAAAGAGAGGATTATAAGTCCTCTGAATTGAATCAAGAGATATTGAACAGGGAATATCTCATCAAGACAGATATAGCATCATACTAAGCGATAAAGCAGGAAGGAGTTATTAAGGCATAACATTTTATCGCTAACAGATTGATCAAGTAACATCGTGTATACGAGGATTTTCTACGAAGGATTGGCTCGAGAAATACTCCCATAGTATTTCATGGTTCGCTGCAGCGACGATTCGTTGTTTGAGATATTGGGTAAGTTTTAGGCATGCTGCGTACCACAGTCACTCCCAAGCACATGTTGGCCGTGTCTCGAATGAATATAGTTGGCCAGGCTATATTGACCCTAGACACAACTACATAACTGCCCAGGTTTAACCGCAGTGTACAACACCCATTTACTTATGTTTTGTTCTACTTGTAGTTACGGATTTCGACGGTTCGGTATACTCGTATACTTTTGAAAATATTTGTAGTTTTGAAGATACTTTTAATTCAGAGCACTGAGGCCCTTTAGTGTTTATAGTTTTATACCATGTAAGGTTTGGTATACTCTGTTCACTAAAAACAAGGGCTCTGATACCAATCTGTCACACCCCAAAAACCAAAGGCGGAAATGTCTCCGGGGTTGACTACCACGTTGTGTATCAAATCCAATGTACATAGTATTCACAGTAAACAAACATTACATTACATATATATGAAAGTTTACATTTGTTTCAGAAGTAAAGTTATACAAGATATACATATGCATCATATTAACAAAAGTTGAGACGAGTCTTCCACGCACTCCGTCTTCATCAAAAGAGATCACCGGGTACCTGTCTAACTTGGACCTGCGACAAGGAAGGTATCCACACCCCTTATAAGTAGATGTTTCGTTCTCCTTCCAAGCCGATGTAGGATCAGGTGCAACCCACCTTCACCCCCCATTATAGGGTTCGACGTCCCTGTCGAACACATCGACCCGTGCCCTAGCTCTGATACCATTTGTAACACCCCCGTCTGGCATGTATCACAAAATTGTCCGCTTTGGGCCACTCGGCACGAGGACTTCCCAGGGGGTCACCCATCCCGGTACTACTCTCGCCCGAGCACGCTTAACTGCAGAGTTCTTATGGGATCTGCTGCCCTCACGGCTTTAAAACGCGTTGTGACAAGGAAGGTATCCACACCCCTTATAAGTAGATGTTTCGTTCTCCTTCTAAGCCGATGTAGGATCAGGTGCAACCCACTTTCACGTCACACCCCAAAAACCAAAGGCGGAAACGTCTCTGGGGTTGACTACCACGTTGTGTATCAAATCCAATGTACATAGTATTCACAGTAAACAAACATTACATTACATATATATGAAAGTTTACATTTGTTTCAGAAGTAAAGTTATACAAGATATACATATGCATCATATTAACAAAAGTTGAGACGAGTCTTCCACGCACTCCGTCTTCATCAAAAGAGATCACCGGGTACCTGTCTAACTTGGACCTGAGAATACAAGCGGTTTGAAAATCAGCATAAAGCTGGTGAGTTCATAAGCGGTTTTGTTTTGTGAAAATGTATCAGTTTCCTTTAGTTTCCGAAAAGATTTGTTATCCAAGAAAATCCCATATTTTCTTATGTGAAGTTGGTTAAGTTATCGTTTATTACCAATTCGATTATGTATTGTATTTACCCCAGGAAAATCCCATATTTTCCTAATTGTAAGATCAATAGTATATCACAAAGTATAGTTTAGCACACAAAACTATATAATGAAAATCTTGGGATCACTATCCCGAAAGACATATAAGTTAGTTTGAGATATTCGAAAGTACGGTTCAAGATCATGGGACTATCATCCCGAACTAACACGAGATAAGTTAATGTATGTATGTAAATATAGATTTGAAACCATGGGATCACTATCCCGAATAAGATACAAATTTTAGAACCCATGGGATCACTATCCCGTATAAGATATAGATTTAGAAAACCTTGGGATCACTATCCCGAATAGTTCACAGATTTAGAAACCATGGGATCACTATCCCGTATATAGATTTAGAAAACCATGGGATCACTATCCCGTATAAGTTATCGATATGAAACCTTGGGATCACTATCCCGTATAAGATATAGTTAAAGATCATGGGGAAAGACATCCTGTACAGATAGTAGACATAAAACCATGGGATCACTATCCCGAACTAGATACCAAATAGTTTAGTTAATACCATGGGATCACTATCCCGAAAGAGATATAAGAATAAACCATGGGATCATTATCCCGTATAGGACATAGATATAGAATAGTTTGATAATACCATGGGATCACTATCCCGAAAGAGACATAGAAACAATACCATGGGATCACAATCCCGAAAGAGACATAGAATATAGATACAAAACCATGGGATCACTATCCCGAACGAAATAAAGATCCTGAACCCAAACTGTGAATAAGCTGGTATTAATACATATTGTGAGTCGGGTAACCATACTGATACGACAACGTGACCTCCTTGACGTTTGTCAGACGTCGAACGATATCTAGAAATTTGTCACCCTAGGCGTGCCCGCCTAACTGTAGCTAGCAGTTAAGGCGTGGGATTGTCAGTCCCGAATAGATCTATTCACAAATTCCGCGCTCTCCCTCCAGGAGACTCTGGTTACACTTCCGGAGAGGATTTACTGATCATCCATAAAGGGTAGTGACTATCTCACAAGCTAGTACTAAACTATTCACAGGGTTCTTCTAAGATATTGACATACAGAAAGTTATGAAACATAGTACAGTAAAGTATAGATACATACATGAAATCATCGGATAACATATTCAAATGATACGGAGATAAACTGAACAGACATAGTTTATCTAATAATTTAGTATAGATATCAGTATACGATAGAAAGAACAGTAAAGACCCCCAAATTATTCCCATAATAATTTGATTAGTTTGATTGTTTCTTAACTAAAATCCATTTAGTTGAAATCGAGTAGTTATTCCTTATGCTCAGCATAATACATAAGGAGTAAAAGAGTTTATAGATTTGTCATATATTGTTTGAAACACATCAATGTTGTGATTGGAAAACGGTTATGGTTTGCTTGTATTCCCCCCCTGAAAACATTGAAAACAGTGAAAAGCCGTAGGGGTATGAACTCACCGAACGAGGTACGAGACGGTTTGGATGCTAAGAGTTGAGCCGGGACTTGTAAACGCACGAGGTTCCTAATTATGAAGTAAAGATACACATTTGTATCTAATTAGGACTTAGATTGGTTGTCGGATGGGGACAATTGCTTCAGGTCGCGATAACACTCCGATACAAGTGTTTGGTGGGACCCGGGTGGCGTTTAGGGACATGAATGGCACAAGGGACTTGGGAAATGAGTTGGGACATCAAAGGAACACTCCCCTTAAGGGAGTTTACGGCCAAAACACCCTTCCCCATGAGTTTACGGCCGTAAACTCATGATGGGTGTTTTATGGTGCCTTTTGGACTTCCAACACTTAGGGGATAATTTTTAGACTAGGTTTAAGGACTTGGAATGATTCAAAACATCAATTTGACCCTCTTTGATGGGAGTTTACGGCCTAGCAAGCTCCATGGCCGTAAACCCTTGTTTGTCCAAGAAAATGATGTTTATTATTGCTAGAACAAATCACATGTGATTGGTAAAATTAATCCAAGGCCTAACATGAGTTTGCATGGGACTTTTGAGGTGTTTGTGGAGTTTACGGCCCATGAAACTCCCTTCATGGCCGTAAACTCTAATACATGGTGCTCCAAGGTGTTTTAAGGTCTAGAACTTGCATGAAAGGACTTCTAAAATTCATCTAAGGGCCTTAGGGGTGTGTAGTTTGCATCTTATCACCAAAAATTTTGGAGTTTACGGCCCAAGAACATGTCTTGGCCGTAAACCCTTAGAAACCCCATAAATGTTGTGTTTTAGGCCCTCAAAGTATTTTTGGTTGGTCCCTTGATTTATTCCAAGGCTTTTGGTGGTGTTGGATGGCTTTCTAACACCTTAGAATGGGATTTATGCCAAGTTTTGGGGAGTTTACGGCCCAAGAACTCTCCTTGGCCGTAAACTCATCTAAGTCCCCCAAAGTTAATGTTTCAAGTGTCCAAATGCAAGAATCAAAGTCCCATAATTCATATCTAAGCTATAGGGGTGATTTGGAAGGGTTTAAGGGCATGAAAACCCTCATTATGTGAGTTTACGGCCCAAGGATGATCCTTGGCCGTAAACTCCTCCAAACATCACAAAATGCAAGTTTTTCATGTTTAGATTACATATATTAAAGTCTCATAGCCATATCCAAGGTCCAAACTAGTCAAGGAAGGGTTTAAAGGCTCAAAAACCCCTTATTTTTAGTGTTTACGGCCTAAGCATCTTCTTAGGCCGTAAACTCACATACTTGGCTCAATTTCATGTTTAATTCTCGAATTTGAAGGCTAAAGATGCTATAGATTAAGGCTAGGGAGGTACCTTAAGGATTTGAAGCCTTAAAATTGAGTTTTGGAAACTTAATCTTTGGATTTTGGAGTGAGGTTAGAGAGAGTAGTGAGAGAAGGAAAAAGCTTCAAATGAAGGCTGAAACTTGTTTATATAGTTCCCAAAATTTGCACGCGGTGGAATTCTACCCGATATCGACACTAACCGCAGCTTTTGGTCGCACCCGATTGAGTTTCCGTCACCCGACGGGAACATTTTAAAAACTCGGAAACTAATCATTTTGGGCGAATAACATAAGTTCCTGAGTGCTTTAGACACTCATTAGGATAAAATAAACATATAAGTTTATACAAATAAATTCCAAAGAGAAATCGGAACGAATCCGATTACGGCGACTTCCCGGGTAGAACGGGTTTTGGCGACGAACAAATTTCGGGTTGTTACATTATCCCCCCGTTAGAGGGAATTTCGTCCCGAAATTCAAAGAATAGGATATAGATCATGAGTTTGAAACAAACTCGACTGGATTCGATATTTTGGGATCATCACTTTCTCAAGTGGAATCGGGTCTCTACGAAGATTTCGAAACATACAACATGGAATTTAAACTTTAGACGTTCGAAAGAAGTTTCCCGGAAACACTTCGGGACAGATATTTAGTAGAAAGGACTACTAACTTCTCGTTTCCAAATGACCACAGAAACGAGGTATGCGGTAGTTCGTACCAGGAAAACTCTGGAGTTGTAAAGCATGACACAATACGAAAGCTTGATGCCGAAAATCATGAGAGTTAGGTCGAGGAAAAGATATAGACAGGCGACCCTCTCGAAACCAAGATAACAACATGAATGGGACTCCGTCATTCCATGTTAAACGTAGCATCAAGGTATTATCGCGAAAGGTTTCTCAATTAACCAAACGGAATAGAATAGTCCTCCGGACCGAGGATTCAATCTATAGGTACGAAGTTAGTGTTCTCCATCTCATTGGTTAGTCGTCTCGATGATGCACATCTCGATCACACACGAGGAATCGGGCTTAGAAAACATTCGAATAGATGGATAACAGGTTTCCCTTCAATCACGGGAATCGAAAAGAGTTGCAGGTATAAGAGTTATCAAAGAGAAGTATACCTGCGGCGACAGAGGGATCAGTGGTGGTAGTTGTCTTGGGGCAATTCCTCTTGAAGTGCCCTGCTTCACCACAATTGTAGCAGGCTGGACTGATTCCTGCTCCCGCTGATTGGTTTGTTGACTTGGCCGGTTTTCTGCAGGTTCGAGACAGATGGCCTTTCTTGCCACAGTTGTCGCAGCTCTTATTGCGACACGGACCAGGGATGTGGTGATGGTAATTGCACTTACCACACCAAGGAAGATTGCCAGTGTATCCACTGGTAGGAGTTTGGGCTGTAGAACCGACAGCTAAGACAGCAATAGGAGTAGTAGCAGCATGGACTGCTACCGTTTGTTGTTTCTTCGAAGACCCTCTCGTACTCTGGGCCTTTCACTCGTTCCGAGATTTCTTTCTACTTTCACCTCCACTTGTGTCTGACTCAGGAGTGGTAGTTTCTTCATCATAGTTGTCTTCGTGATCGATCAAGATTTTCGCAAGGCATTTAGCACTGTCGTACGTGTCTGGCTTCGCAGCCAAGACATTCCCCTTGGTTGGCTGGGTCAATCCCCAGATGAATCTTTCGATCTTTTTACTCTCCAGGGTAACCATTCCCGGACAGAGTAACGCCAGGTCATCGAATCTTGAAGTATAAGCAGCTATGTTAGAACCCTTTATCTTCAAGTTCCAGAGTTCGTGTTCCAGTTTCTGAATTTCGCCTCGAGGGCAGTATTCTGCAAGTAGAAGCTCCTTCATAGCTTCCCAACCCATGGCATTCGCTACAGGTAGAGTTAAGGATTTGACTCGGCCGTTCCACCAAGTCAGGGCTTTGTCCAGGAAGGTACAGGCAGCAAACTTGACTTTGTCGGATTCCGAACAGGCACATATTTCAAAGATTGACTCGATTTTCTCGAACCATCGAGTCAGGGAAATGACACCTCCAGTGCCATCAAAGGTTGTGGGTTTCGCATTCATGAAGTCTTTGTAGGAACCCCCTCTTCGTTGTTCCTGGCTGCCTTCTGGGTTTTGAGTTTGGGGACCACCTCCGGAGCCACCGGGATTCATTTGAGACATAGCTGCCACCATTGCAGCAGTCAGAACTGTTTGAAGTGATGCTAGATCAAATTGAGGAGAAGGTGTTGGCGGAGGAGGATTATCATTGTTCTTCGAGCTGGGTCTCTTTCTCGGAGGCATCTTGATCTAAAAAGATCAGGAAAGAGAGGATTATAAGTCCTCTGAATTGAATCAAGAGATATTGAACAGGGAATATCTCATCAAGACAGATATAGCATCATACTAAGCGATAAAGCAGGAAGGAGTTATTAAGGCAGAACATTTTATCGCTAACAGATTGATCAAGTAACATCGTGTATACGAGGATTTTCTACGAAGGATTGGCTCGAGAAATACTCCCATAGTATTTCATGGTTCGCTGCAGCGACGATTCGTTGTTTGAGATATTGGGTAAGTTTTAGGCATGCTGCGTACCACAGTCACACCCAAGCACATGTTGGCCGTGTCTCGAATGAATATAGTTGGCCAGGCTATATTGACCCTAGACACAACTACATAACTGCCCAGGTTTAACCGCAGTGTACAACACCCATTTACTTATGTTTTGTTCTACTTGTAGTTACGGATTTCGACGGTTCGGTATACTCGTATACTTTTGAAAATATTTGTAGTTTTGAAGATACTTTTAATTCAGAGCACTGAGGCCCTTTAGTGTTTATAGTTTTATACCATGTAAGGTTTGGTATACTCTGTTCACTAAAAACAAGGGCTCTGATACCAATCTGTCACACCCCAAAAACCAAAGGCGGAAATGTCTCCGGGGTTGACTACCACGTTGTGTATCAAATCCAATGTACATAGTATTCACAGTAAACAAACATTACATTACATATATATGAAAGTTTACATTTGTTTCAGAAGTAAAGTTATACAAGATATACATATGCATCATATTAACAAAAGTTGAGACGAGTCTTCCACGCACTCCGTCTTCATCAAAAGAGATCACCGGGTACCTGTCTAACTTGGACCTGAGAATACAAGCGGTTTGAAAATCAGCATAAAGCTGGTGAGTTCATAAGCGGTTTTGTTTTGTGAAAATGTATCAGTTTCCTTTAGTTTCCGAAAAGATTTGTTATCCAAGAAAATCCCATATTTTCTTATGTGAAGTTGGTTAAGTTAGCATTTATTACCAATTCGATTATGTATTGTATTTACCCCAGGAAAATCCCATATTTTCCTAATTGTAAGATCAATAGTATATCACAAAGTATAGTTTAGCACACAAAACTATATAATGAAAATCTTGGGATCACTATCCCGAAAGACATATAAGTTAGTTTGAGATATTTGAAAGTACGGTTCGAGATCATGGGACTATCATCCCGAACTAACACGAGATAAGTTAATGTATGTATGTAAATATAGATTTGAAACCATGGGATCACTATCCCGAATAAGATACAAATTTTAGAACCCATGGGATCACTATCCCGTATAAGATATAGATTTAGAAAACCTTGGGATCACTATCCCGAATAGTTCACAGATTTAGAAACCATGGGATCACTATCTCGTATATAGATTTAGAAAACCATGGGATCACTATCCCGTATAAGTTATCGATATGAAACCTTGGGATCACTATCCCGTATAAGATATAGTTAAAGATCATGGGGAAAGACATCCTGTACAGATAGTAGACATAAAACCATGGGATCACTATCCCGAACTAGATACCAAATAGTTTAGTTAATACCATGGGATCACTATCCCGAAAGAGATATAAGAATAAACCATGGGATCATTATCCCGTATAGGACATAGATATAGAATAGTTTGATAATACCATGGGATCACTATCCCGAAAGAGACATAGAAACAATACCATGGGATCACAATCCCGAAAGAGACATAGAATATAGATACAAAACCATGGGATCACTATCCCGAACGAAATAAAGATCCTGAACCCAAACTGTGAATAAGCTGGTATTAATACATATTGTGAGTCGGGTAACCATACTGATACGACAACGTGACCTCCTTGACGTTTGTCAGACGTCGAACGATATCTAGAAATTTGTCACCCTAGGCGTGCCCGCCTAACTGTAGCTAGCAGTTAAGGCGTGGGATTGTCAGTCCCGAATAGATCTATTCACAAATTCCGCGCTCTCCCTCCAGGAGACTCTGGTTACACTTCCGGAGAGGATTTACTGATCATCCATAAAGGGTAGTGACTATCTCACAAGCTAGTACTAAACTATTCACAGGGTTCTTCTAAGATATTGACATACAGAAAGTTATGAAACATAGTACAGTAAAGTATAGATACATACATGAAATCATCGGATAACATATTCAAATGATACGGAGATAAACTGAACAGACATAGTTTATCTAATAATTTAGTATAGATATCAGTATACGATAGAAAGAACAGTAAAGACCCCCAAATTATTCCCATAATAATTTGATTAGTTTGATTGTTTCTTAACTAAAATCCATTTAGTTGAAATCGAGTAGTTATTCCTTATGCTCAGCATAATACATAAGGAGTAAAAGAGTTTATAGATTTGTCATATATTGTTTGAAACACATCAATGTTGTGATTGGAAAACGGTTATGGTTTGCTTGTATTCCCCCCTGAAAACATTGAAAACAGTGAAAAGCCGTAGGGGTATGAACTCACCGAACGAGGTACGAGACGGTTTGGATGCTAAGAGTTGAGCCGGGACTTGTAAACGCACGAGGTTCCTAATTATGAAGTAAAGATACACATTTGTATCTAATTAGGACTTAGATTGGTTGTCGGATGGGGACAATTGCTTCAGGTCGCGATAACACTCCGATACAAGTGTTTGGTGGGACCCGGGTGGCGTTTAGGGACATGAATGGCACAAGGGACTTGGGAAATGAGTTGGGACATCAAAGGAACACTCCCCTTAAGGGAGTTTACGGCCAAAACACCCTTCCCCATGAGTTTACGGCCGTAAACTCATGATGGGTGTTTTATGGTGCCTTTTGGACTTCCAACACTTAGGGGATAATTTTTAGACTAGGTTTAAGGACTTGAAATGATTCAAAACATCAATTTGACCCTCTTTGATGGGAGTTTACGGCCTAGCAAGCTCCATGGCCGTAAACCCTTGTTTGTCCAAGAAAATGATGTTTATTGTTGCTAGAACAAATCACATGTGATTGGTAAAATTAATCCAAGGCCTAACATGAGTTTGCATGGGACTTTTGAGGTGTTTGTGGAGTTTACGGCCCATGAAACTCCCTTCATGGCCGTAAACTCTAATACATGGTGCTCCAAGGTGTTTTAAGGTCTAGAACTTGCATGAAAGGACTTCTAAAATTCATCTAAGGGCCTTAGGGGTGTGTAGTTTGCATCTTATCACCAAAAATTTTGGAGTTTACGGCCCAAGAACATGTCTTGGCCGTAAACCCTTAGAAACCCCATAAATGTTGTGTTTTAGGCCCTCAAAGTATTTTTGGTTGGTCCCTTGATTTATTCCAAGG
Source organism: Lactuca saligna (assembly GCF_052625555.1). Taxonomy (NCBI): domain Eukaryota; kingdom Viridiplantae; phylum Streptophyta; class Magnoliopsida; order Asterales; family Asteraceae; genus Lactuca; species Lactuca saligna. The sequence goes on from NC_136425.1 coordinate 119,897,754, forward strand.
CTTTTGGTGGTGTTGGATGGCTTTCTAACACCTTAGAATGGGATTTATGCCAAGTTTTGGGGAGTTTACGGCCCAAGAACTCTCCTTGGCCGTAAACTCATCTAAGTCCCCCAAAGTTAATGTTTCAAGTGTCCAAATGCAAGAATCAAAGTCCCATAATTCATATCTAAGCTATAGGGGTGATTTGGAAGGGTTTAAGGGCATGAAAACCCTCATTATGTGAGTTTACGGCCCAAGGATGATCCTTGGCTGTAAACTCCTCCAAACATCACAAAATGCAAGTTTTTCATGTTTAGATTACATATATTAAAGTCTCATAGCCATATCCAAGGTCCAAACTAGTCAAGGAAGGGTTTAAAGGCTCAAAAACCCCTTATTTTTAGTGTTTACGGCCTAAGCATCTTCTTAGGCCGTAAACTCACATACTTGGCTCAATTTCATGTTTAATTCTCGAATTTGAAGGCTAAAGATGCTATAGATTAAGGCTAGGGAGGTACCTTAAGGATTTAAAGCCTTAAAATTGAGTTTTGGAAACTTAATCTTTGGATTTTGGAGTGAAGTTAGAGAGAGAGTAGTGAGAGAAGGAAAAAGCTTCAAATGAAGGCTGAAACTTGTTTATATAGTTCCCAAAATTTGCACGCGGTGGAATTCTACCCGATAACGACGCTAACCGCGGCTTTTGGTCGCACCCGATTGAGTTTCCGTCACCCGACGGGAACATTTTAAAAACTCGGGAACTAATCATTTTGGGCGAATAACATAAGTTCCTGAGTGCTTTAGACACTCATTAGGATAAAATAAACATATAAGTTTATACAAATAAATTCCAAAGAGAAATCGGAACGAATCCGATTACGGCGACTTCCCGGGTAGAACGGGTTTTGGCGACGAACAAATTTCGGGTTGTTACAATATGCTTGTACTAACTACTTGTTGAATTATTCACAAATGCACGTTTTGTAACATCGAGTTACCAATGCGTTTTCGTACAATCAATGAATAACCAACTCATAGTCAACAACTCATATCTCTAGGTTTGAAGATTTATATGATATTACCGTCTCACGATCACTCGAGATAAATTCCATGAAGTGATGCAAGTGAGCGTGGGTTGAATCCAATACTCAGCCCTTATGAGTACTCATGAATGTTATAGAAACCATTGCATTGTCTAAAGCACTTTAGACAAATCATACAAGCCAAATTCATGACAGTCTTGATTCATATCTTCTTCCAACATATGACTGACTGTGGATGGTTTGAATAACTTAGTCATTCAGGAAGAACGACCTAGTTATTCTAGGAGTCAAAACATGGAAAGTGAAACACAAGAATAATACTAATCTTATATGGCCCTAACACTTTGAGTGTAAATAAAACACCTTTTATTTAAGCACCATATTGATCACTCAATTTTTATGTTTCGATTAATCAACTTTATGCATGAATTAAAACATTAGTTGTCTGATGCTCCAAGCATGTACACTATGTTTTCCCAAAAAATAATTATGCCATACTCTAAGTATGCATACTATGTTTACATACGGTCCTCTCTTTGTGAAATAGATCAATTAACCATATTCCAATGATGCTCATTTCACAATTCCAATCCTTCTTGTAAATGCAAGAATACCAAACTCTTGTCATTTACTGTAATCTGTTAGATTCTAAACTTATATGCAATGATCCCCTTGTAACGACTATGCACAGAAGTCACAGAGACTTGGCAATAGACATTACTAAGTATTCCAATGGGAAACAATTCCATGGAAATGAAGTCTCAAATTCAAAGTACATTCATTTGAACATCCTTCTTAGCATTAAGTTATTTAATCTTACACAAATTCAAAGAATAACTTCCACCTATGGAAACAATTCCATATTAACATTTTGACTATCACTTCTGAACAAGAGTTGCCTCTTTACAAAATATGTCAATATGGTCCTTACTCTATACTTTTAATTTGTCCATGAGCAACCAATCTTTGGTAAACCTCAGATTGACCTCGACAATCTTGCTTAATCATTTTATTCATTTCCAGTTCTATTCCTTTTTCCATCTTAATGCCCTAGGCATTTGGAAAATTTAGAATGGATGAATATTATAGCACATGTAATCAATCCTATACCCAAAGCATATGCGACATGATTTATGCTACAAAAATTTTATTTGCCATGTTCTCAAAATTCAAACTATGAAGAGGGATGTCGTAATCATAATCGAATTTTGTGACATATATAGAATTTCCTTATGTTGAACCATTCCAGCATAACATTCATATATATTCTTGACTAAAGTAGATTAAATTCTCAATCTAATCTTGTAGAATTGGAGTGAAGTATAGAATTCTCTCCCTTAATTATAGCAAAACAACTTTTCAAAGCAACTTGAAACTTTTGTTTTCAACAAATAACATTGCAAACTTGCAATACTTAACCTAATCATCATGCTACCACTAGCATAATGATTACCAGCATAACACTTTATGCTCTCACTAGCTTTGACATGTACTCAGAAATCAACTGGACTTCTAGAAATCAATACTTTATTGACTTTCTTATCAAAGTTCATATTTCTGATACTAGATTGCTTTGATAAGAATTTATCAATAACATAAACCTTTCCTTAGATAGCTCACATGTTTGTCTAGACCTTTTGCAATTCTTACTAGTTAGTGTGCCGGTTAACCACGCATGCTACACTAACTATTTGAGAATGCAAATATCACATCCACTATCTACTTAAAATCTTCTTAGTGGAAGCGTTTCCTTACCATAATTTTCATGAATCGAATAGAAACCTTATGACACTTAGATTTTATGGTGTATGTGTTCTTTCCATGTGAATTTTTTTTCAAAACCATAATCACAGGACTAGGTTAGCGACACTTCCAAATTCATATGGACTAAACTTGTGCAATCATAACTTCTTGCCACCCTGCAGCACAATGGCCTACCATTGCTTCCAGGTTGTTATGCAAACAGTCGAGAACTCTTAGAACTCCAATGCAAAGCCAACCTTAACTGGGATGATCACAGAATATGTCAAGATAGGTTACAAACCTCAAGTCGTGGGCTAGTGATTAACAAAACTCTTGATTAGTTCTGGAACCCATCTTAAGATCTTTTTAAGACTCCCACTGACCTCTAGACCTATATGATTCTCTTTGTCAAGAACCATTCCTTGACAAAAAAATATATTCAATAGTTAGTACAGATTCTTATCAAGTTAAACACTTCCCATAATTGGACTTAGTTTGTCTATGTTTTATCCAAAACATAACAACTAACCAACCTCAAATGTACACTAGTAGGACACATCTTACTCTACATTTGATAAGTGTTATAAACTTTCTAAAGATTATGTCACTCAATAGCTCAATCTTGGGGTATGACTCAAGATTTGATGTATGATTTATCTTTTGATTTAACCATTTCAACAAGTCATGATTCCTCTCCTTAGCCAAACAAATGAACTAAGGTGTCCTTAGAGGATCAATTGTGATCTGGTTTCATAATCACTAAGATAATCATAAAACAATAATACACAAGTACTCTCCCATCTCTTCAGATTGGAGAAACTTTTATCTTTCTGCCTTATTTGATTCTTCTTATTCATTGTGCCATACATTGAAACTTTTCCAATGTTTTAAAATTACACTTAAACTCGTAAGCATAACCATATTTACTAAACTTTAGTAAATCATAATGAATAATCTTATTGACCTTTGTGGTGGACCTGACCAGCACACAACGAAGTGTACCCAATCTCTTAGTCCTTTGCTTGATTCACATGTGAATGTGAACAAGGAATTAGTCTTAATCTTCCAAAGATGAAAATTCTCATTCATCACACAATACAACTTGCATGATTCCAAGTTTCTATCTAACTGAAACTTGGGTGATGAGAATCTTTCCTTATTTGGTAAATTATGATACTACCACTAATGAAAGAATCAAATCCATTTACCCATATTGCTTATCAATGGAAACATATAAGCAACAACCTTTTTCACAAATGCCATTGTAAGGATACTTAAAATAAATATAATCAAAACCATTTTTCTTTTATTTTAAAACTTTGCAAAAAACTTATCCTTACAATCCATATGGAAAACTTGTTGTTATCCTTTCCTAAGCAATATATCTAACTCTTAAGTAACAACTCAAAATTTTGATCACCGAACCATGCAATCAAAATCCATCTTTACGATCAGAATCAGCATATACTTCCTTTAAGTTTCTTAACTCTTCTTTGATTCTTAAACATCAATATGTGACCCAGTCACAACATGCAATAAGAATCTCAGAATAGAAACTTAATAGAGTTAGACAATGGATTTTACCTGAAGTAGAGTCAAACATTTGACTTTAATATCCTTATGGACTTTTAGGTAAATTTGGCAGCTTCGCAACCAATGCCCTTCCTTTAGAAACATATGGACTCTTTGAAACGGTACACGGGACTATCATAGACTTAGCCTTTCTCTTTACCATTTGGTCAACCGAGTTGACTATGGCCAATCCCTTTCAATTGGGAAGAGAAACTTTTTCTGGACTTCCAATGTTACCAATGTAAATGTCCATGGAAGTTTGGAAAGTTTATCTTCCAATCAAATTTTGCTTTAGCAATGCTCCAAATCATTGCTGATTCAGCATCATAAAGCAAATAGGTAAGGTCATTAGGGGTCATGTCGTGATATGTCATCAGGGAGTGACCAAGTCAACAGCCAGCTACCTTGAGACTTCGACACCCGACTCTCCCGGCTTGTCAATATGTGACTTAATCTCCAAGACCTAAGCACATATAGACTTTGTTTGCCAATAGGGATTGAGTGACTCAGAACTTATCAGGTCTTGAAACTTGTGGGATACGGAGATTTATTGGAGGAGGTGGAGGAAGTGAAGTATGATTTCCAATCCCACTAATACCCAACAAAGGGATTGATCTTTCACCTTGGTTGCCATACGGGATATCATCTTCATTAGGAAGCTTCTTCCTAAAGATTTAGGAAGACCATAGCTCTCTAAACTAGACATCTATAATGGGAGAAATTCAAGTTAGTTGATTTAAAGTCCTTAATATAGCACCCAATATGAAATATTAAGGCTAGGACCCAATAACCTATTTATAACTGGAAGAGGGATGTCGTAATCCAAATTATAAAATAGTTAAAGGTAGATAAATGACGATTTACCAATTTCCACCATGAAAAATGAAATATAATTAAGTTTTAATTGGATTTGAAACTCCTAGATCTTTTGAGATACATTGAACTTTCAATGGCATGTTTGAATCTCGATTGTGCCCTCTCAAGCTTGTGACTGGGATGCCGAGGATCACAAACAAGGTGTGAATAACCATACAAATTGACTTGGTACCCTTAACAATATTACCTAATCGATGTGCCGGTTAACCACACACGCTCCACCGATCTATAATAAAGTCAAGTTACCCTTTGCCACTCTTACTAGTCCATGTTAGTGTGTCGGTTAACCACACACGCTCCACTAATGACTTGGTAAGGTACAAAGTGTAATTTTATGGGCTAACACCAATTTCACATTTTCCTAAAGTAACTAAATTGGGAATTTATAATGTATAGTTACTTTATAATTCATTATACTTTTAATGAGTATTTAAAGTCGTATCCTACCCGTTCGGCTAACGACCCTCCACCGATCAAGGAAGCGGTGGGAGACAGTGGACACCCATTAAGTCACCATTTTATAAGCAACAACCTTATACCCCCCTTATAGACCGATTTCGTGAATGAGGCCTACTAACGGTAAGAATGACATATTCTTATACATATCTATATAATTAAAATTATAATAATAGTATAAGGGTGTATTTTAAACATTTAAAATACTTGGTGGTTTAATCTATTAATTAAATTATACTCTTAATTTAATTAAATTTAAACCATGTCTTTATGGAATTATTAACTCTATTAATTAAACACTTTAATTAATTAATTTAATGAAGTCCATAAAGTTTGAATTTTTTTTTAACTTTTAAAAAGTTTAATTTGAATTTAAAGTGTAAGACTTTACAAATTCCAAAGCTTGAGGGCAAGAATTGAAACTATTCCAAGTCTCTTCAATTTGTAACTTATGATTTTGATGGTTCATAAAAATGAAGACTCTTCATTTTATGAAGCCTCTTTAGTTCTTTAATCACAATTTAAAGAAGTGACCTTTGGTTATGTAACGACCGAAATTTTGAAACAATTAAAACTTTTCAAAAACAACCCATTTTAATATCGTGGTTACAAAAAGGTTTTCAATACATTATTTAACAAAGTATTTTCCCAGGTCCATTTCATAAAACACCAACGCGAGGAACGGTACGATCACGCCTTTGCCTTGCCACAGACTCCTGAGAACCTGAAAACATAAAAACCACAACTGTAAGCCCGAAATCTTAGTGAGATACCCCCAAAATACCAACCACATATACGCCCTTCTAGGCCACAACCTTCCGGTCCAAAACATATCGCCTTCCGGCCCATAGCCTAATGCCTTCCGACCCATAACACATTGCCTTCCGGCCCATAACATATTGCCTTCCAGCCCATAACATATTGCCTTCCGGCCCGCAACGTAAAAGCATATATATATCATGACGGAGCGTAGAACAACCATGCATACCGGGTTACACTCTAGACCAGACAACCATACACATAACATGTAATCATATAACAGTTCACAGTTAGCAAATCGATCCACAGATCACGTAACATATCATTACCCTAATCAAGACACCAGCCTAGCCGATCACTAGCATAACCTCACCCTACGACTAAGCCAACATAATAAATGTGCACATACGCCTTTCCAGGCCATGACCTTCCGGTCCACATCGCATTGCCTTCCGGCCCGCCACATGTAATGGCTTCCGACCCATAACGTAACGCCTTCCGGCCCATATCCCGCAATATCATACAACAGACAATTACCCGAATTTCCATCCGATACAAGGGTCGGCCTTGGTGCCTTAAACCCTATAGATATAGTGAGGATAACTCACCTCGAAACTGCCGACTGAACAGATAACCCAAGCTACTCCGATACCTGATACGATCTCCACCACTAGACAACCACCAATGCACTGCACTCAAAACCATAATCAACAATTACCAAAATACCCCTGGAAACCACTGGTTAACCCTTGGTCAATTACTAGGTCAAAGTCAACCCCTGACTGACCCTACTCGCCGAGTTAACCCTATGACTCGTCGAGTTCCCATACTCAAAACTTCACTCAATTCGCGACCTAACTCGCCGAGTCCCACAACTCTGAGTCCACTCGCACACAATCTCACCGAGTCATCCCTTGACTCACCGGTTCTCGACTCAACTAGAAAATATTTGGACTCTTCAACAAGACTCGCCGAGTCCAAGAACAGACTCGCCAAGTCTAAGTCTATCTTCAATCTACTCGCCGAGTTGTTCATAAAACTCGCCGAGTTCCAGGCCATCTTCATCCAAATCGTCGAGTTGTTCTTCCAACTCGTCGAGTCTCAGCTCGTCTTCAAGCAACTCGTCGAGTCCACCCATGTGACTCGCCGAGTACCACCGGTCTGAATCCATACAGAAGCATTCCAGACCATGCAATTGATCCAAAACATAGATCTAGCCTCCTACAACTCACCCATCACGTAAAGTGGCAAACTTTACGTGAATCCAAAGAGATCTATGCATTTTGCACATTAGGGCTATGGTTTGGGACAAGATAGCTTCTTCCAACTCCCAACACAGGGACTTTCCTACATTCCCACCCTCTTCCATACCAGATCTAAGGTAGCAACCTCAGATCTAACCTCTAGACTCCAACATAACCGAATATAGGCTTCCCTCAAACCCCAAAATGAATAAACAAGATAACAGCAGCCTAAGAACGAGATATTACCTCAAAGGAACACCCTAATCTGCAAGGAAACTCGAATCCAAGCAAAGCCCTTTGCTCCACACCTTCAAATTCCCAAACTTTTTTCAACAATAACTTCTCCAAGCTCCAATCCACTCAACAATGGTTCTTCTCCATGATTTTAGGGTTTCAGGGATTCAAAGGGTGATAAAGACGCTGGGGAGGAAACATAATGCTCTTTATATAGGGCTCAACCCCGAGAATTAGGTTTTTTTCCACTCAGTGCCTACTCGCCGAGTCCATCTCATTGACTCGCCGAGTCGGCTATTTAACACGCGACCAAGTCGCGGCTCTACTCGCCGAGTCGATCCATGGACTCGCCGAGTCACTCTTTCCCAAATTACACTTATATCCCTTCAACTCAACTCTAGCTATTTCGGGATGTTACAATTCTCCGCCACGTAAATTAGGCTTCGCCCTCGAAGCCTACAGCAATACAACTCCAAAGATATTCCCACAACGCGCCATCTGGCCATAACCGGACCAGGTCCCACAAAGCATACCCGTCGAAACTCGAACACACTTTCCCTTCCCTTACGGTGTCCTGACCACCGTCTCTAACCGGGCACCAGCCGTATCCTCTGATAATCACACTCAATAACCGAGAATTACCCAAGATGCATTACTGCCCCAAATCTCAATAATCACTCGACCCATGAGGGTTTGAAAACCATGAACCATCGGATCCCCTATCTGAAACCCACTCTATCCATTCTGGGACGACTGAGAGACCCATTCTTCTATCTCAGAGCAACTCTCACAAGTTCTCCCCTTGCAATCGCATACACATGTTGGACTAGCTCTAACACCCTCAGGTTGGGAAAACCTGATACACTGATAATATCCTCAAACATTTCCCAGGATAAGCCACTAATACATACCCCATACCCTAATCAAAATCACACTAAGAGTTCAAGACTCTCTCCCTGCATCCTTTCCGAGCCTCTTGGCTCTATATCTGCGGAATTCCCTTCGCAACCTCAGTAGGCATCCCAAACCGGATGAGCTCCTATTCCACTGCCGCAACATGTGGCTCAAAAACCATACTCGAATCTCTCTAATCACAACTCTGCTCTACCGCTTTCACTTCCGTGAACTTGCACTCCCTCTCGGAGTTACACCTCACTCTCTCTTCCTTTACCAAGGAAACCACTCGACCACATTGTCACTCCGACAAGTGCCACGGTGCTCGCCCAACGCTACACCACCCTTTCATAGCGTATCCGCTATCCCTCCAACACACATACTCTGATTCTCATCGCAGGGACTCTCAAGCCCTTGCACTATCACAACTCACCAAGATCACTATGCGGGGCCAGACCTTATAATGCAAACACACTGCGACATACCCAATCCATATCCTCAAACTGATCCAACAATATCTGCAGAGTCTTCAGCATGACTGGACCGTCTTACTAGGCCTTCAGTCCATTCAGGACCACTCAACAAGCATTCATCATTACGAGCTATCACCCCCGGAAATCCTCCCATGCATACCGTTCTAGCCCTCTAGGGGGTTCCGAACTCTAATTCCATCATACATACTCGATCCCGGCCTGCTCCCAGGCCTCCACAATCAAATGCCCTAGGTCGGTATCCCGCCATGCATGCCCGACACTCGCTCCTATCAGCCTATACTCAGGGCTGATAGAACACTGCTGAATCCCAACAGATAAGCACTCTAAAATACTCATCGATCTCCCAGAGAGTTCTCCAACTCTCCCCCACTTATAGCACTGATTAACAACCACCGGTCGCCATCACCGACCTTCCAGAACAACCCTGCACAAAGAAAACACTTACATGCTGACTGCTTCCCACAAGCATAAACAACCTTAACGAAATCTCACATCAACACTGATTAGCCCGCTCGAAAGAAACTCAAACTGTATCTAACCACTCTTCAGGAAGCCGATGCTACCCAACCTTCAACCCAATGTCGCATCTCCACTAATAACCCTCACGAATGATAACCAACGAAAGCACAAAACACCAAACTATAACCATACCAAACCTTCAGGGAACAACGGATACCAAGACGAAAACCTGAAACACGAATCTGTAACCATGCCAAACCCTCAAGGAACAACAAATAGCAGGACGAAAACCTGAAACACGAATCCATAACCATGCTAAACCCTCAAGGAACAACGGATACCAAGACAAAAACCTGAAACACGAATCCATAACCATGCCAAACCCTCAAGGAACAACGGATACCAATACGAAAACCCGAAACACGAATCCATAACCAAAACCTCAACCCGCAAAACGACGAATACCACATCGAAAACCACCCAAAGATACCCGCACAACAATACACCATAATAATCGCAAGATAACATGACATCAAGAAAGAAACATACCCGCCGCTGCATCAGGCACTGCTCTGACTTCCTCTGCCGCAAGCTAATAAGCACGACCCTGAGCCCTTGGGGGCTCCGCTCCACCCTGACCTTCTCCTGAAATCCTCAAAGTGGCTGGTGCTGGAGCCTGCACCGGTCCCGCGGAAAACTATGGACAGTTGACCCTCATATGTCCAACCTGACGACAATGATAGCAATTCCTCAAATCCCGAACCGGCGCTGACGACAATGATAACAATCCCTCGCATAGTGCCCCTCCCTTCCGTACTTGTGGCATGCACCACCGGACCTGCAAACTCCGGTGTGACTCCTCCCACACTTCCCACAAGTGTGGCTGCTCAGATCCCCCACTTTAACATCAACGGTCTTGGACCGTTTCGGCGCCAGCCGCGACTGCACCGGAGCCTGCCTCAGCTCACGCAACTGCAACTCAATCTCTAACTCACGCCGCCTAGCGGCCTCCTTCAACTCCAACAATGTCTTGCACCCCTGCGCAGACAGAAACTGTCTGATATCCCCCTTGAGCATACTCAGGTATCGGGACATCTGAGCCTGCTCCGAAGTGAACTCAAGGTAAAACATCGCCCTCTCAGTGAACATCCTGGTGATCTCAGTCACCGACTCCGAATCCTGCTTCAGCTCAAGGAACTCCTGAGCCAACCTCCCCCTCTCTACCTGCGGAACATAACGAGTACTGAACATCTCTGTAAACTGATCCCATGAAATCGTAGCCCTCTGCGCATCCGAATATGACCCCGTGGTCAACCTCCACCAATCCTTTTTCCCGAGCCTCAACAGGTTCAGAGCACACCTCACCCTCAGATCAACAGGGCATGAACACATGAAGCAACACCCCTCCACATCCGATAACCATCTCATAGCAACAATCAGGTTCTGCACTCCATCGAAGGTGGGAGGCTCCGTATTATCGAAGTCCCGATACTGAAAATCCCTATCAGATCCTCCCCCTACCGCTGCTACAGCCACTGTAGCTGCGGCGACAGCCGTCTCCGCGAGAGCCACATAGCACTCATCCAAATACTCAACCATGGCGGTCTTGATCGACCCAAACAACTCCGGCAACTCATCCCAGAACAATGCAGCAACCTCATCATGCAGGATCTCGCGAATCCTCGCATCCAACTCGCACGAGCTCATCTGACCAATAATCTCGGGCGGTACTGACCCGTCCGCAACTCCTCCTCCTGTACCCGATCCTGACCTGGATCCGCTTCCAGCATGCCTCGAAATCTCCATACTGAAAATATACTAGAAAACCTCAGACTCTTCCCACTATCCCGGGAACAAACTCTCAACCCAACCCTAGAGGTCATGGTTTCCCTGATACGTGTATGGGTCCTGTGCTTTCAGTAGTACGAGCCCATACTACCTTCCACACCTACCCATATTTGTATGAAGTACTACCACAACACCCTAGCGACAAATGTTCATAGCAAGCGCTCGATCCTCACTCCTAGAGGAACACTGGAAATCTCAACAGAGGAAAACCATAGGCTAGTAGGCATCATAAAACATGCAACATTATCATGAAATCCTAAAGATCCCTAGCCTAACACTAGCATGCTGTTCTATCAAAGCTCAATAAAACAAATGTCATGAATGGTAATTTGGGGTTACTTACTGGCTCCGGCTGATCGTACCTCCGCGTCCTCCTTTACTTAATCTTAAAAAAACCATTTTATTTCCTCTTTTTAAAACCCTCCTCGTTTTGAGACTAGAGTCACACGAGTGTTCCTCCAATTCGCTTCAACCAAGGCTCTGATACCAACTTGTAACGACCGAAATTTCGAAATAATTAAAACTTTTCAAAAACAACCCATTTTAATATCGTGGTTACAAAAAGGTTTTCAATACATTATTTAACAGAGTATTTTCCCAGGTCCATTTCATAAAACACCAACGCGAGGAACGGTACGATCACGCCTTTGCCTTGCCACAGACTCCTGAGAACCTGAAAACATAAAAACCACAACTGTAAGCCCGAAAGCTTAGTGAGATACCCCCAAAATACCAACCACATATACGCCCTTCCAGGCCACAACCTTCTGGTCCAAAACATATCGCCTTCTGGCCCATAGCCTAATGCCTTCCGGCCCATAACACATTACCTTTCGGCCCATAACATATTGCCTTCCAGCCCATAACATATTGCATTCCGGCCCGCAACGTAAAAGCATATATATATCATGACGGAACATAGAACAACCATGCATACCGGGTTACACTCCAGACCAGACAACCATACACATAACATGTAATCATATAACAGTTCACAGTTAGCAAATCGATGCACAGATCACGTAACATATCATTACCCTAATCAAGACACCAGCCTAGCCGATCACTAGCATAACATCACCCTACGACTAAGCCAACATAATAATTATGCACATACGCCTTTCCAGGCCATGACCTTCCGGTCCACATCGCATTGCCTTCCGTCCCGCAACATGTAATGCCTTCCGGCCCATAACGTAACGCCTTCCAGCCCATATCCCGCAATATCATACAACAGACAATTACCCGGATTTCCATCCGATACAAGGGTCGGCCTTGGTGCCTTAAACCCTATAGATATACTGAGGATAACTCACCTCGAAACTGCTGACTGAACAGATAACCCAAGCTGCTCCGATCCCTGATACGATCTCCACCACTGGACAACCACCAATGCACTGAACTCAACCATAATCAACAATTACCAAAATACCCCTGGAAACCACTGGTTAGCCCTTGGTCAATTACTAGGTCAAAGTCAACCCCTGACTGACCCTACTCGCAGAGTCAACCCTATGACTCGCCGAGTTCCCATACTCAAAACTTCACTCAATCCGCGACCTAACTCTCCGAGTCGCCCCGAGACTCGCCGAGTCCCACAACTTTGAGTCCACTCGCACACAATCTCACCGAGTCATCCCTTGACTCACCGGTTCTCGACTAAACTAGAGAATATTTGGACTCTTCGACAAGACTCGTCGAGTCCAAGAACAGACTCGCGGACTCTAAGGCTATCTTCAATCTACTCGCCGAGTTGTTCATAAAACTCGCTGAGTTCCAGGCCATCTTCATCCAACTCGCCGAGATGTTCTTCCAACTCGTCGAGTCTCAGCTCATCTTCAAGCAACTCGTCGAGTCCACCCATGTGACTCGCCGAGTACCACCGGTCTGAATCCATACAGAAGCATTCCAGACCATGCAATTGATCCAAAACATAGATCTAGCCTCTTACAACCCACCCATCACGTAAGTGGCAAACTTTACGTGAATTCAAAGAGATCTATGCATTTTGCACATTAGGGCTAAGGTTTGGGACAAGATAGCTTCTTCCAACTCCCAACACAGGGACTTTCTTGGATTCCCACCCTCTTCCATTGTAACAACCCGAAATTTCTGCATCATTTTAATGTAACTCTTTCGCGCAACCGATCGTCGTTCCGATTTCTGATTTCCGATCTTCCGTTTAATTGAGTCATTATAAAGTATGCATTTAAAATGACTTAATGGGTGTCTTAATACATTTGAAAATCATTTTAACACCTTACTTTAGTGATCGGAATAATTCTAGAATTTACCGTATCGGGTTACGGTAACTCAATCGGGTACGACCAAAAACCCCGTCTAACGCCGGTATCGGGTAAAATTCCACCGTGTCCAAAACTTAAACGCTATATAAACGTGTTTAAGACTTCATTTGAAGCCTTTGGCCAAATTCTCACTAAACTCTTACAACCTCTCTCCTCAAGCTAGAATTAAGGTCCAAATCACAAGTTTAAGGCTTCAAATCTTTAAGGTAACCTCCCTAACATGTTATTCAACACCTTTAGCCTTCAAATTGATGAATTAATTGAGTTTTAGGGCCAAGAACATGAGTTTACGGCCAAGGAAACTCACATAAGTCCCACAAAATTCATGTTTCAAGTGTCCAAATGCTAAAACCAAGGTCCTACAATTCATATCTAAGCCATAGGAGTGATTTGGAAGGGTTTTAGGGCATGAAAAACCCCTTTTACTTGAGTTTACAGCCTAAGCTTATGCCTTGGCCGTAAACTCCTTTAATTGGCTCAAAATCATAGTTTTAAATGTTCTAAGTCCATATCTTGAAGTCCCATAGCCATATCTAAAGTCCAATTGAGTTTAGGAAGGAGTTTAAGGGCTTAAAACCCCATTAAATGGAGTTTACGGCCCAAGCTTGTTCCTTGGCCGTAAACTCATGTTCTTGGCCCTAAAACTCAATTAATTCATCAATTTGAAGGCTAAAGGTGTTGAATAACATGTTAGGGAGGTTACCTTAAAGATTTGAAGCCTTAAACTTGTGATTTGGACCTTAATTCTAGCTTGAGGAGAGAGGTTGTAAGAGTTTAGTGAGAATTTGGCCAAAGGCTTCAAATGAAGTCTTAAACACGTTTATATAGCGTTTAAGTTTTGGACACGGTGGAATTTTACCCGATACCGGCGTTAGACGGGGTTTTTGGTCGTACCCGATTGAGTTACCGTAACCCGATACGGTAAATTCTAGAATTATTCCGATCACTAAAGTAGGGTGTTAAAATGATTTTCAAATGTATTAAGACACCCATTAAGTCATTTTAAATGCATACTTTATAATGACTCAATTAAATGGAAGATCGGAAATCAGAAATCGGAACGACGATCGGTTGCGCGAAAGAGTTACATTAAAATGATGTAGAAATTTCGGGTTGTTACATTATCCCCCCGTTAGAGGGTATTTCGTCCCGAAATTCAAGTTTAGAACATAAGATAAGATACAAATCATGGATAAGAAAAGAGTTGTGGATACTTCTGTTTCATTGAGTCTTCCCGTTCCCAAGTGAATTCCGGTCCCCGCTTGGCATTCCAGCGAACCTTCACTAACGGGATGCGACTTTGTTTTGTACCTTTGACTTCTCGATCCATGATTTCGATCGGTTCCTCCACAAAGTTGAGTTTTTCATTGATCTCGATCTCGTCTAAGGGAATTGTTAGGGTTTCATCGGATATGCACTTTTTAAGATTTGAAACATGAAAGACAGGATGAATGTTACTGAGTTCGTGAGGTAAATGAAGTTTATAGGCAGCTGGACCAATCCTAGAGAGGATCTCAAAGGGTCCAATATATCTTGGATTAAGTTTCCCACGCTTGCCAAAGCGTACAGTGCCTTTCCAGGGCGAGACTTTTAACAGGACACGGTCTCCAACCTGGAATTCTAATGGTTTCCGACGATTATCAGCGTAACTCTTTTGACGATCACGTGAGGCTTTCAGTCGGTTACGGATTTGAATGATCTTTTCGGTGGTTTCGCGGATGATTTTAGGACCAGTGAGAGTACTGTCGGGGACTCGACTCCTGGCTAACTGTGTATCCCCCACCTCGGCCCAGCACAGAGGGGATCTGCACTTACGACTGTATAGGGCTTCGAACGGAGCAGCCCTAATGCTGGTGTGGTAACTGTTGTTGTATGAGAACTTGATCAAGGATAGGTGTGTATCCCACGACTTTCCAAAGTCAATGACACATGCCCGAAGCATGTCCTCCAGGGTTTGGATTGTTCTCTCACTCTGTCCATCGGTCTGAGGATGATACGCCGTGCTCATATCTAGTTTGGTTCCAAGGGCTTTCTGAAGATTTTGCCAGAATCTGGAGGTAAACCTACTATCTCGATTAGAGATAATGGATACAGGTACACCATGAAAACGTACTACTTCCTGAATGTAGATTCGCGCGAGTCTCTCCATCTTGTATGATTCTTTAATCGGGATGAAGTGAGCGGATTTTGTCAAACGATCGACAATTACCCAAATGGTGTCGTACCCACTAGAACACTTGGGTAGTTTGGTGATGAAGTCCATGGTAATCATCTCCCATTTCCACTCGGGAATTTCGGGTTGTTGAAGCAGACCTGAAGGCTTCTGATGTTCGACTTTGACCTTGGCGCAAGTTAGACATTTGCCCACAAATGTAGCTATCTCAGCTTTCATGTTCGGCCACCAGTATTGTTTCTTGAGATCCAGATACATCTTGTCCGAACCTGGGTGAACAGAGTATTTGGTTCTATGTGCTTCCTCCATGACTATTTCCCTGAATCCACCGGATTTGGGAATCCAGATTCGATTCATGAAACAGTGAACTCCGTCACCTCTGATCTCAAGTTTCTTTTTCATTCCTCTCAAGGTTTCATCTGACACGTTCTCGGATTTGAGGGCTGCATACTGAGCTTCTCGGATTTGCGTAGGTAAGTTGGAATGGATGGTCATCGTCTGGTTCTTCACTTTGTGGCTTGTACTATTCTTTCGGCTAAGGGCATCTGCTACCACATTGGCCTTGCCGGGGTGGTAACGGATTTCACACTCATAGTTACTGAGTAATTCTACCCATCGCCGTTGCCTCATGTTTAAGTCTTTTTGATTAAAGATGTGCTGCAGACTCTTGTGATCAGTGAAGATTGTGCACTTGGTTCCGTAGAGATAATGTCTCCAAATCTTCAATGCGAAGACTACTGCTCCTAGTTCCAAGTCGTGTGTGGTATAGTTGACTTCGTGTGCTTTCAGCTGTCTAGAGGCATAGGCAATTACCTTTCCTCTTTGCATAAGCACACAGCCTAAACCTTGATTAGACGCATCGCAATAGACAACGAAGTCCTCTGTCCCTTCTGGCAGAGACAGAACAGGCGCGCTGCATAAGGCTCTCTTCAACGTTTGGAATGCAGTTTCTTGCTTATCACTCCAACAAAAGGGTACACCTTTCTGTGTTAGAGTGGTTAAAGGTTTGGCGATTTTGGAAAAGTTCTGAATGAATCGACGATAGTAGCCGGCGAGACCTAAGAATTGACGAATTTCCGTGGGCGTTTTCGGTGCCGACCAATTCTCTATCACTTCAATCTTGGAAGGATCTACATGAATACCCTACTCGCTTACTACGTGACCGAGGAAAGTTACCTTCCGTATCCAGAATTCACATTTGGAAAATTTCGCGTAAAGCTTTTCGGATCTAAGAGTTTCCAACACTAGTCTCAAGTGTTGTTTGTGGTCTTCTTCGTTTCGGGAGTATACGAGGATGTCATCAATGAATACGATAACGAATTTGTCTAAGAAAGGACGGCACACCCGGTTCATCAGATCCATGAACACAGCCGGTGCATTGGTTAGACCGAAGGGCATCACTACGAATTCGTAGTGTCCATACCGAGTCCTAAAAGCTGTCTTGGGAACATCATTCTCCTGGACTCATAACTGATGGTACCCTGACCGAAGGTCTATCTTAGAAAACTAGCTGGCTCCCTGGAGTTGATCGAAGAGGTCGTCTATTCTTGGAAGAGGACATCGGTTCTTAACGGTTAACTTGTTCAACTCACGATAGTCGATACACATCCGAAAGGATCCATCTTTCTTTTTGACAAACATAATTGGAGCTCCCCAGGGTGAGGAACTCGGTCTAATGAATCCTTTACTGAGCAACTCATTGAGTTGACTGGATAACTCCTGCATTTCTGCGGAAGCTAAGCGATACAGGGATTTTGCTACGAGAGTAGCTCCGGGAATTAGGTCAATACGGAACTCGACCTGACGTTCGGGAGGAATTCCTGGAAGTTCTTCGGGAAACACATCGGGAAAGTTACAGACTTTGGGAATGCTCGCGAGGTCTCTAACTTCTTGTTTCCTGTTGATCACATGAGCTAAGAATGCAACACACTCCTTTCGAAGGAGCTTTCGAGCTTTGATGCAAGAAATGATATGAAGGTTGGAACTGGGTTTATCGCCATAGATTATGAGAGTTTGATTCGAAGGAAGATTGAGACGGATAGCTTTTTCGTAACAAAGAATTTCAGCATGATTGGGACTCAACCAATCCATGCCAATGATAACATCAAAGCTCTTAATGGAAACGGGCATGAGGTCTATAGGAAATGAGTGATCATTTAGGGTAAGCGTACAACCTATGAATACGTCGTTAGCACTTTCTTTCTCACCATTAGCCATCTCGATGGTAAACGTTTCAGTTATTGGTTGAGGATTTGGTTTTAGATTATGTTTGAATGCATGACTAACAAAACTCCTTTCAGCACCCGAATCGAAAAGAATACTAGCATGTGAGTTGTCGAGAAGGAACGTACCCGAACCAACAGTGGGATCGGCAACTGCTTCCTCCCTTCCCATGGTTAGAACCCTTCCAGTGTTACCAGCAGTTGACTTCTTGGGACAATCCCTTTTAAAGTGCCCAACTTCGCCACAGTTGTAGCAGGCTTGACTAACACCTGCTCCCGATGATTGATTGGCTGATTAGGTAGGAGTTCTGCAGTATCGAACTGTGTGCCCTTTCTTACCACAGTTGGTGCAAGACAATTCTCGACAAGGACCAGGATGATGATGGTATTTACACTTGTCACACAGAGGGAGGTTACCAGCATATTTACTGGTAGGAGTTGAGGCTGTGGATCCCATAGCAGAAACAATAGCAACAGGAGTAGCAGTAGCAGCATGGACTGCTACCGTTTGTTGTTTCTTAGATGATCCTTGAGAAGATTGACCTTTCTTCTTTTTCCAGAATTTCCTCTTTTCACCACTCCTTTGAGTCGGCTCAGAAGTGGTAGTGATTTCCTTGACATCGTCGTTGTGATCAATCAGAATTTGTGCTAAGATCTTGGCACTATCGTAGGTATCCGGACGAGCAGCCAGAACATGACTCTTTATTGGTTGAGATAATCCCCAAACGAACCTTTCGATCTTTTTGTTTTCAGGAGTGACTAATCCCGGGCAGAGAAGTGCAAGATCATCAAATCGGGAAGTATATGCAGCAATGTCGGAACCTTTCATCTTCAGGTTCCAGAGCTCGTGCTCTAATTTCTGCATTTCACCACCGGGGCAGTATTCAGCAATGAGAAGTTCCTTCATGGCTTCCCAGCCCATGGCATTGGCTGTGGGTAAGGTTAGAGATTTGACTCGGCCATTCCACCAAGTCAAAGCTTTATCCGCGAAGGTACAGGCTGCAAATTTGACTTTATCGGATTCCGCACAAGCACATATTTCAAAGATGGACTCGATTTTCTCGAACCATCGAGATAAAGAAATGACACCTCCAGCGCCATCAAAGGATGTTGGTTTCGCATTCATGAAATCCTTATAAGAACCCCCTCTTTGGTGTCCCTGGCTACCTTCAGGGTTTTGAGATTGATTACCACCACCTGAACCACTAGGGTTCATTTGTGACATAGCTGCTACCATTGCAGCTGTCATCATTGTCTGAACTGATGCTAGGTCAAACTGGGGAGGAGGTGGCGGCGAGGAAGGATTGTTGTTGTTCTTTGAGCTAGGTCTCTTTCGGGGAGGCATCTTGATCTAATAAGATTAAGGAAAAGAGGATGGTGAGTCCTCTACATTGAATTGATAGATATGACAGTTATATGATTCGAGTAAGCGATAAAGCAGGAAAGAGTTATCGAACAGATATTTTATCGCTAAGACAATCACAGAAAGTCACTCGAATAAGGATTACTACAGAGGATCGAGGTCGAGAAATACTCCCATAGTATTTCATGAATTGTTTACGACAACGATTCGATGTTTGGGATATTAGGGTAAGTTTTAGGCATGCCACATACCACAGTCACTCCCAAGCACATGTTGGTCATGTCTCGAATGAATATAGTTGGCCAGGCCATATTGACCCTAGACACGACTACATAACTGCCCAGGTTTAACCGTAGTACACAACACCCATTTACTTATGTTCTGTTCTACTTGTGGTTACGGATGGCGACGGTTTGGTATACTTGTATACTTTTGAAAATACTTGTAGTTTGAAGATACTTTTAATTCAGAGCACTTAGGCCCTTTAGTGTTTATAGTTTTATACCATGTAAGGTTTGGTATACTTTATTCACTATAAACAAGGGCTCTGATACCAATCTGTCACACCCCGAAAACCGAAGGCGGAATACATTTTCGGGGTTGACTACCGTGTTGAGTATCAAATCCAATGTACATAGTAAGTAAAGTAAAACAAGCATTACATTACATAATAACAGTTTTACAGTTGTTTCAAAAGTAAAACTTGTACAGTTGTGATACATAGTATATATAGACAAAATGTAACGGGTCTTCATGTACACCGTCTTCATGCAAAAGGATCTTCGGGTACCTGTTCTAACGCTGACCTGAGAACACAAGCGGTTTGAAAATCAGCATAAAGCTGGTGAGTTCATAAGCGGTTTTGTTTTACGAAAATGTATCGGTTTCCTTTCTGTTTCTGAAATGTTATGTACACCAAGAAAATCCCGTATTTTCTTAAAAGTTGGTTATTGTTTCACAAATGTAAAGTATAGTGAGTTTGTACACTGAAAACATGTTTACTCATGTGAAAATGTATGGTTGGTTATCTGACTGGTTAAACTATTCTGTTTACTTATCATGTGTTACCAGGAAAGTCCCATACTTTCCTTATTGTATGTTACAAATTGTAAAAGATGTAATATTATCCATTCTGTGACTCTTTCTAGTTATGTAAGTGTTACCCAGGAAAGCCCCATGCTTTCCTGCATGTATGTATCTTATGTAAACGATGTGAAAGATGTAAAAGATGTAATCGTGATTAGATTCCATGTTTTCCCCAGGAAGGTCCCGTACCTTCCTGCATGTTAGTTACAGTAAGTAAAATATGTAAAAGATGTAAGCGATGTATAAAGTAATCCATTATTACTGTAAGTAAATCTCTGTTATCCTAATTGCGAGTTCCATAACCATACAATAGACTGAAACCTGTGGCAATAAGTAGTCCACATGTGGCAATAAGTCGTCCACATACTTATGACTTTCGTCACCCTTGAACCATTTCGGTTCGGCTGTAGCTAGCAGCCAGGTGTGGGGTAGTCAGCCCCGTATAGATCTATACACTCAAGTCACGCTCTCTAAATACCAGAGATTCTGGTTATGGGTGTAGTCCTCCACTCGCGTAATCCAGGTGGAGTGTTCTCCGAGGACGTGTCTCCAATCGTACCAGAATAACAAATTTACTAGTAATAATATGAAAGTCCTCCACTCGCGTATGTGCGTGGAGTGTTACCGAGGACAAAACAGTGTATAGGTATTATATTCAAATGTTTTAATGTCATGCTTTTAACTGATAAAATGTGGAAAAACCATTTGTGAAATACATGTAAAACATACTAGTTTAAAGACTTATTTCACAAATATATGTTACGTGATCTGTATATTCGATCTGTTATCAGTTGTAGTTATCAGTTATAAAAGCATAAGAATATGAAACACACATTTGAAAACATGTTATGAGTACAAGAATTCCCTTGTATTTTGCTTGTGTTCCCCCTGAAAACAGTGAAAATAGTGAAAAAGGGTAGGGGTATGAACTCACCGAACTCGGAAACGTGTTGGTTTTGAATGCTATACGTCGGTTCGGGGTTTGATTACTCGCGATGATCCTATGTAAAATGATATAATGCCCATATATATACAATTAGAGATACATTCACTAATCATATGGAACATTACACTCCAATGAGGTTAAACACTTCAAAACGAGCGTTTGGAGTGACCCGGGTGACATCTTTGGACTTGTAATGGCACTAGGGACTTATGTGAGTTTACGGCCAAGGATAGTGCTTGGGCCGTAAACTCCCCAAAATGTGACATAAACCCAATTCTAAAGTGTTAAAAAGCCATCCAACACCACCAAAAGACTTGGAATAAATCAAGGGACCAACCAAAAATGCTTTATGGGTCTAAAACACATCATTTGTGGGACTTATAAGAGTTTACGGCCAAGGCTTGTTCTTGGGCCGTAAACTCCAAAACTTTTGGTGTTAGAATGCAAACTAAACACCCCTAAAGCCTTTAGATGAATTTTAGAAGCCCTTCTATGCAAGTTTTAGACCTTGAAACACTTTGTATGACCCTACATTAGAGTTTACGGCCATGAGGAGGGTCTCATGGGCCGTAAACTCCATAACACCCCTCAAATGTCACATAAAAATCATACTAGGTCTTGGAATAATCTTATGAATCACATGTGATTTGTTTTAACAACATTTGACACCCATTTCATGAAGATTAAGGAGTTTACGGCCAGGAGCCTATACTGGGCCGTAAACTCCCACAAAATAAGCATTTTGATGATTTAAATTCAGTCCAAGTGTTCCAAGACAATTTAGAAAATCCATTCTAGCAACCTCTAGGTCCATTTGAGCCCTTAAACCCACAAAACCACACCAACATGAGTTTACGGCCGTAAACTCATGTGTGAGTGTGTTTCATGGTTGTAAACTCATTTAAATGTTTACTTATGGAGAGTAAACTCATGTCCCAAGTCCCTAGTGCCATTACAAGTCCAAAGATGTCACCCGGGTCACTCCAAACGCTCGTTTTGAAGTGTTTAACCTCATTGGAGTGTAATGTTCCATATGATTAGTGAATGTATCTCTAATTGTATATATATGGGCATTATATCATTTTACATAGGATCATCGCGAGTAATCAAACCCCGAACCGACGTATAGCATTCAAAACCGACACGTTTCCGAGTCCGGTGAGTTCATACCCCTACCCTTTTTCACTGTTTTCACTGTTTTCAGGGGGGGAACACAAGCAAAGTACAAGGGAATTCTTGTACTCATAACATGTTTTCAAATGTGTGTATCATATTCTTATGCTTTTATAACTAATAACTACAACTGATAACAGATCGAATATACAAATCACGTAACATATATTTGTGAAATAAGTCTTTAAACTAGTATGTTTTACATGTATTTCACAAATGGTTTTTCCACATTTTATCAGTTAAAAGCATGACATTAAAACATTTGAATATAATACCTATACACTGTTTTGTCCTCGGTAACACTCCACGCACATACGCGAGTGGAGGACTTTCATATTATTACTAGTAAATTTGTTATTCCGGTACGATTGGAGACACGTCCTCGGAGAACACTCCACCTGGATTACGCGAGTGGAGGACTACACCCATAACCAGAATCTCTGGTATTTAGAGAGCGTGACTTGAGTGTATAGATCTATACGGGGCTGACTACCCCACACCTGGCTGCTAGCTACAGCCGAACCGAAATGGTTCAAGGGTGACGAAAGTCATAAGTATGTGGACGACTTATTGCCACATGTGGACTACTTATTGCCACAGGTTTCAGTCTATTGTATGGTTATGGAACTCGCAATTAGGATAACAGAGATTTACTTACAGTAATAATGGATTACTTTATACATCGCTTACATCTTTTACATATTTTACTTACTGTAACTAACATGCAGAAAGGTACGGGACCTTCCTGGGGAAAACATGGAATCTAATCACGATTACATCTTTTACATCTTTCACATCGTTTACATAAGATACATACATGCAGGAAAGCATGGGGCTTTCCTGGGTAACACTTACATAACTAGAAAGAGTCACAGAATGGATAATATTACATCTTTTACAATTTGTAACATACAATAAGGAAAGTATGGGACTTTCCTGGTAACACATGATAAGTAAACAGAATAGTTTAACCAGTCAGATAACCAACTATACATTTTCACATGAGTAAACATGTTTTCAGTGTACAAACTCACTATACTTTACATTTGTGAAACAATAACCAACTTTTAAGAAAATACGGGATTTTCTTGGTGTACATAACATTTCAGAAACAGAAAGGAAACCGATACATTTTCGTAAAACAAAACCGCTTATGAACTCACCAGCTTTATGCTGATTTTCAAACCGCTTGTGTTCTCAGGTCAGCGTTAGAACAGGTACCCGAAGATCCTTTTGCATGAAGACGGTGTACATGAAGACCCGTTACATTTTGTCTATATATACTATGTATCACAACTGTACAAGTTTTACTTTTGAAACAACTGTAAAACTGTTATTATGTAATGTAATGCTTGTTTTACTTTACTTACTATGTACATTGGATTTGATACTCAACACGGTAGTCAACCCCGAAAATGTATTCCGCCTTCGGTTTTCGGGGTGTGACATCCATACCAGATCTGAGGTAGCAACCTCAGATCTAACCTCTAGACTCCAACATAACCGAAGATAAGCTTCCCTCAAACCCCAAAATGAATAAACAAGATAACAACAGCCTAAGAACGAGATATTACCTCAAAGGAACACCCTAACATGCAAGGAAACTCGAATCCAAGCAAAGCCCTTTGCTCCACACCTTCAAATTCCCAACCTTTTTTCAACAACAACTTCTCCAAGCTCCAATCCACTCAACAATGGTGCTTCTCCACGATTTTAGGGTTTTAGGGACTCAAAGGGTGATAAAGAGGCTGGGGAGGAAACATAATGCTCTTTATATAGGGCTCAACCCCGAGAATTAGGGTTTTCTCCACTTAGTGCCTACTCGCCGAGTCTATCTCATTGACTCACCGTGTCGGCTATTTAACATGCGACCAAGTTGCGGCTCTACTCGCCGAGTCGATCCATGCACTCGCCGAGTCACTCTTTCCCAAATTACACTTTTAGCCCTTCAACTCAACTCTAGCTATTTCGGGATGTTACAGGTTATCCACAACTTGAGGGCAAGTTATGGACACCATCAATACAATTAAGATCAAGAATTAAACACACATGGTGGTTACACATAATTCCTATGATCTTCTTAAAACTCATAAGAACACAAATTCATGTCAAGCAATTTCAAGAAATCATTTAAACATATATAATACTTTTAAATTGTTTAAAGTCATGTAAAATGGTTTAACATAATCATTATCAATTTGAAAAACAGATTTTACAAGTCCAAAACAGATTGGGATAATGATTCTAATCCATTTCCAGCAACAAAACCTCGAAAAATCTGCCCAGCTCTATCCTACTCGGCGAGTAGGATGAATTTGTTCATGGACTCGGCGAGTCCTCCCCATGGACTCGGCGAGTACAGTCTTCAGAATGCAGAATTTTCGATTTTCAAGCAGTTTTGCATCAAGTATACAGAAAATAGTCCAAGGCTCTGATACCACTGTTGGGTTTTGAGCATTCTAACACTTCCTAAGTGTACATGCAACCCTAATAACCTTGAATCTATGTTTTCTCTATATACAAGCAAATTTCTTTTTCAGGGTTATTTCCTAACTAGCATGGTATGGGGATTACATAAAACATAAAAACTAGTAGAAATACATACCTTGTTGTTGCTTGGATTCCTTCAAGACTTTGTGAGCCTAGCACCCCAAATGTTGTGCCTCAAATGCTTCACACAACACTACAACCTTGGAATAACTAGAGAGAATACTTCTACACTTCAAAATCGGCTATGCCCTCACAAGAATACACTAGTGCCGATTTTGCATGCTATAGGTTTTCTTTTATAGTATGTCATAATTAGGAGTTACAAATGTAAACCCTAATTGTCATGAATCTTCATTTCTCATGACCCATGGGTTTGTAACTCCCATTGACTATCCATGGAGCTCCATATGGTTATAACCAAACCTATAAACCATGGATCATTAATCCACCATAAAAGAATTGATGATTGTCATAATCAACCCTATATATTTAATTAGTCTCACTTTGATCACCAAATTAATACTAGATTCTTGATCAATACTAATTAAATAATACTATTATTAATATATTAGAACTTATAATATATTAATAATCATGAGTGCATTATTCTCTCATTTAGTCTATCCAAGTATTGCAATGCCATGCAACCCAAATGGACCATGCCAGGTCGGGTCAAGTTCATACCAAATAAAGTTATGGACTTAGACACTATATCCAACAAGACTCTCATTCATCACACAATACAAATTGCATGATTCCAAGTTTCTATCCAACTGAAATTTGGATGATGAGAATCTTTCCTTATTTTGTAAATTATGAAACTACCACAAACAAAATAATCAAATCCATATTTCAATATTGCTATCAATGGAAACATATAAATAACAATTTTTCACAAATGTCATTGTAAGGATACTTAAAATAAATAAATCAATCAACTTTTTTTCTTTCTTTTATTTTAAAATGTGCGGAAAAATCTTATACTTACAATGCAAATACATATGAAAAGTATGTTGATATCTATTCCTAAGCAATCTATTGTAACTCTTAAGCAGTTGATCAAAATTTTGATCATCTAACCATCTTCGCGATTAGAATCAGCATACACTTTATTTAAGCTTCCTTTGATTCTCTAAAACATCAAAATGTAATTAGATTAGACTATGTATTAAGAATCTCCAAAATATACTTAATAGAGTTAGATAATGGACTTTTCTTGATGTAGAGTCAAACTTCTGACTTTACCATATCTTTCAGGTAAATTTGGCAGCTTCGCCACCAATGCCCCTTCTTTTGGAAAAAGAAACATATGGACTCTTTGGAAATGGTACATGAGACTATATCAGACTTATCCTTTCTCTTTACAATTAGGTCAAATGACTTCACCATGGCCGATCCCTTTCCATTGGGAAGAGAAACATATGGACTCCTAAGTAACTAAGATTGGAAATTTATCATTATACTTTTAATAAAAGGAGAATTATAGTCCTTTCTTACCCATTTGGCTAACGACCCTCCACCATTCAAGGAATCGGTGGGTGAGAGTGGACACCCATTAAACTGCCATTTTATAGACAAGCTTCGTGAATGAGGCCTACTAACGGTAAGATTGACTTTGCTCATATACATACAAACATACATACATACATACATATATATATATATATATATATATATATATATATATACACACACACACATATATAATGATTAACTTTTAATATTATAATAGTATAAGGTTAAATTTTAAACTTTTCAAAATTCTAAGGGGTTAACTTGTAATTAAAGTATACATGGAGGTATCTTTGCAAATTCCAAAACTTGAGGGCAAGTTTAGAACAATTCAAAAACCTTTGGAATCAATAACATATGATTTTAATATAGATTTAAATAAGACTCTTGAAAATCTATAACTTAAGGACAAGTTATGGAGGTCATAAAACAATTTATGGAGAAAAGACTTTTCAAGTTCATAACCTATGTTTTCAATAAAATTCATAAATGAGACTCTTCATATGACTTGAGGAAAATTTATAAACACACATTTTATGAATAAGTTTTAGATTAATTTGGATTCAAAACAACTATCAGAAACATATCTAGCAATATTCATAATCTTGATTAAGTCATATGAACAAGACAATTCAAATCAAACAATTTTTCATGTAATTAGCCTAACCATTAAACTAATACAAAATGTTGAAGATTATTGTGTTGCATCTTGGGCCCTTTTGTTTTACAGCCGGATTGGGCTTGTCAATCCGTGTTTATCTAGATTAGCCTTCTTTTTCTTAGATAAACGGTTAGGGTTTTATTATAAATATATGCATGCATGTATGCGTATAGTAGCAGTCGTGACTCTCATTGATTATTGTAAACCCTAAAATCCTCTACAGTTGATGTTCTTTGTCGAGCTCTTCTGAGGATTGTTTATTAAATCATTCGACACCTTTTGATCCATTAGCTTGTTCTTAATTGTTTATCTGGTTATTTCTCTACCTGTTTCATAGATCTAATCGTTCTTCAAAGTTTATTATTAATCTTATCAATTGGTATCAGAGCGGGAAGCTGTGTAATCGATACACTTCTTTTCGGTGAAAAAGCTTCGATTAGGGTTATTCCGCATTCATTGATATTTATTGAGCCGTCATCTCATAATTGACGTATCTCAATATTTATTGTCTTTGCCCTAATTTGATATATTACAAGTCTGATCTTTGAACAGGTTATTCGATCAATTATGGACGAGTCGCAATCCAATCCCATCAATATTTCAAACAGCATTGGATCAACAACGAAGATTCCCATCCTGTACACCCATGATTATGAAGTCTGGGCGAATCACTTTGAAGATTATGTCATAGGATCTGAGGATAATGGATACCTCATCTGGGAAGCAATTATCTCTGGACTGTTTTCTCATTCAGCAACTTCAAGGATTATTAAAACTCAAAAGGAGTATAACGATCTTCTGAAAGATGTTAAAGATATAGCGCAAGACGAAAAAGTTAAATTTCAGTGCAATATCAAAGCGCTAAGATTGATTAGATTTGCTCTTCAATCCGATACTTTTAGGCTGGTAAGTTCATGCACGACTGCAAAAGAGATATGGGACAGGCTACGTGAATTGTACTCTACAGACGAAGATCTTGAACACTCCATTCAAACCTTACTCTTGTCCGAGTTTGGTGAGTTCAAGCAAGGAGCAGAAGAAACGGTGACTCAAACGTTCGATCGCTTCAATCATCTTCTTAGCAAGATGATCAAACATGACATCGAAAGGAAGCTTATTGAACAGAAGGTTATGTTTTTGAACGGACTTAGGTCTGAGTGGAGAGCAATCGTGTCCACAGTTAAAGCACACGAGCAATTCAAATCCTATTCCTTGGCGAAACTGGTGGGCATCCTAAAATCTCAAGAAAAGATCGTTCAATAGGAGAAAACCGTGGTTTCAAGTCTAGGTTCGTTGGCTCTCCTGTCGAAAAGCAAAGTTGTGATAGAGGACGAAGATCTCAACTTGGATGATTATGATCTCACGTCTGAGGACTATGCTATGATGGTGTCAAACCCTAAGAGATTCATCAAGAAGAGATTCCCCACCATCAGGAACCGAAACTGGCAAGGAAGTTATAGCGCTGAAAAGGTCAAAGATGAACCGAAAGCTGAAGAATCAAAGAAGGAACCGAAGGCTGAAGGAGATTCTGGAGTAAGCTGCTATTATTGTGGAGGAAAGAACCAGTATGCAAAAGATTGCGTCCTCAAAAAGATGGCAGAAAAGGATGAGGAAAATGACGAAGAAGCCATGTTATTGAAAAAGCTTGATGAGTTAAGGAAGAAGAAATCTGCTGCTAACCCTTCTATGAATGCTTTAATTGTGCAGGGTTCGGTAGCTGATGATGAGTTCGGTGGCATGGAGGTATGGTCAACCGACTCCGAAGATGATGAAGTGAGAAAGCCTTCCCATGGAAAGGCTTATGTAGCGAGAGAAGAGAGCAGTGGAGGAAGATGCCTGATGGTGTCTGACGTTTCTCAGATGAGGGGATACAACACTGATGGGGGAAATGATGACAAGGAACAACAGAATCTGTGTTTTACTGCCAAACCACTCAGCGTGTAGTTCAGCGAACTTGATGAACTGATCAAGAAGGTACAATCAGTTTTTGTCTCATTTAAAGTCCCACAATGCTCATATGAAAAGGAATTAAAA
This sequence comes from Lactuca saligna, assembly GCF_052625555.1. Classification (NCBI taxonomy): domain Eukaryota; kingdom Viridiplantae; phylum Streptophyta; class Magnoliopsida; order Asterales; family Asteraceae; genus Lactuca; species Lactuca saligna. The sequence continues at coordinate 119,927,318 of NC_136425.1, forward strand.
AATGTTAATTCAAGAATCTCTCATCTAGATAGTAGTTTAACTCAAACTCGGGTCACCAATTCTAACCTGACTGACCAATTAAGCAGGGTGTCATCGAAGAGTGAGGAACGGCGGATGTGGATCGAACTGAAGGAGTCGGAGTTAATCAAAATAAAAGATGAAAACATTTATTTGCAAAGAGACAATTTAAAGCTTTTGAAACAGCAAAATGTTTTCTGTTTGATTGCCAAACGTCTTTATACAAATATCACTCAACTTCATTTGAAATGTGAAATAGGGCAAAAGATTCATCGCATGATTTTACCCTTTCTTGAGTTTAAGGAAGATGAAATTGATGCTGATGCATATAATTGTGAGAGTATTATTTCGTCTGAGGATGTTAATCCAACATATTTGTATGGACTAGACAAAATAGAATCTTTCATAAAATCCAAGGACCACAAGAACATGCTCAAAAACCTTTTGGGTGAAAATGATAAACTGAAGATAAGAACCGAAACCATACAAAAATTTGACTCATTGAATGTCAACTTAAGCTCGGAAAATAAAATTGATGTTGAAAATGCATCTGAGCTTAATGAGGACGATAATATGAGTGAAATTTCTGTAGAGGACACAGTTGATTGTTCAGAATTTGTCAGGAATGAACCCGAGAACCACAAAAATCTCATTTCAGAAAATTCTGTGGAATTCGCTCGGTTGTCCCAACAAAAGTTCCCGATTCCTGTAGAGAAGGCAGTCGTATACCAAAAAGTTAGAACCACTCCGAATCAGGTGTACAAAGTCACTGGTGTAACCGAACATCAAACTGCTGAACTAACAACTATTGTGAACGAAGACAATGCTGATGGCTGTGACGAGTTCTTCTGGTCTGCTCCCATTGACAATGCTGATGAAACGGTGGGTCTGTCTGAAATGACTTCATGGAAAAGCAAAGGCAGATACATACCAGAACCTTTGAAAAAACCTTATGGATTCAACGTGGCAAGTACCAGTGGAACAAAAGATGTCCCTCAAGAGAAAGAATTTCCTACAAAAGAAGTCACATCCCCAAGTGAAACTACATCAGTTAAGAGTGGATCAGCCAACGAAAACCAAAAACATAAAGCTAACATCCATCTTCAACCAAAGCAGATGAGAAATCAAAAACAAGAAAGGAATCAAAGATACAGGAAGAATCTCTCAGAAAGAAAACAATTTTGGCAATCGCAAAATGCCTATTTCTCACATCAAGACAGGAATTTAAAACCAAAGAAAAATCCTGTTGGATCGACGGAGAGTAATAACAACCGAAAGCAAAAGTTCGGTTCAGAGCACAATCACAACCGAAAGCAGAGGCTCGGTTCTGAGCAAAACAACAACCGAAAGCAGAGGCTCGGTTCTGAGCAAAACAACAACCGAAAGCAGAGGCTCGGTTCTGAGCAAAACAACAACCGAAAGAAGAGGTTCAACTCAGAGCATAACAACAACCGAACGCGTAGATTCGGTTCAGAAATTGATTCCAACCGAAAGCACAGGTTTTATTCGGAAATCAAAAGAGATCAAAACTCTAGGGTTAGTCCTACTGTTAATCAAAAGCAAAAGAGTCACCTAGAATCTTCTACCATGAAGTCATACCGTTCTGAGCTATCTCATTCTAACTCTTCTAACTCTTCAAAATCCTCTATCTCTTCTCGTCCTAAAGTCCACTCTGTTCCTTCTCAAAAATCTTAGTCATCAGCTGAACAAAAAGGAAAACAGAAGGTTTCAGATATTGAACCAAAATCAATACCAAAAGCATCAAATCCAAATAAAATCAAAGTTTTCACCATCAAAAGGAAAGATGAAACAACACTAATAAAAAGAACATATTTAGTTGACATCTCTCTTACTATTCCAGTTCCTGTAAAAAGCTCACGTGGACCCAAGAAGCTCTGGGTTCCTAAATCTACTTAATTTTTTCAAGTTATCAGTGATGAGCAGTTTGACGAAGAATGGTACATTGATAGTGGCTGCTCGCGTCACATGACAGGAAGGAAGGAAGAGCTAAGGGAATTCAGATCTCTTTCAAATGGTGGAAATGTCAAATTTGGAAACAACTCCTTCGGCACCATCAAAGGCTACGGGATGATCACAAACGATGATTTCTCAATCAGGAAAGTTACATATGTAGAGGGACTACAACATAATCTCATCAATGTATCTCAGCTTGTTGGAGGTACTGGTCTCAAGGTCTCGTTCGATGATGAAGGTTCGAAAATCATTGAGAAGAAGACAAACAAAGTCATTCTCAAATCAGAGCGCAAAGGTGAAATGTTTCCCCTAAATCTCAAACCAATCAAAGGAAACCCAGCCATTTGCCTGTTATCCAAATCACAATCTGACGAAAGCTGGCTATGACACCGAAGACTCTCTCATCTCAACTTCAAAGATATCAACAAACTTGTCACTGGAGGTCACGTTAGAGGTCTTCCATTTCTCAAGTATGATAGAGATCATCTATGTGTTGCATGTGAAATGGGGAAGCAGAGTCGTCAAAGTCATCCATCTATAATAAACACTAAAGTTGTTGAACCACTAGAATTACTTCATATTGATTTGTGTGGTCCATATTCTATAGAAAGCATTGGCGGTAGCAAGTATATTCTTGTTATTGTTGATGACTTTTCACGTTTTACATGGGTGTTCTTTCTGAAGCTTAAATCTGAAGCGACTCATAAGCTAAAAGTGTTCATCAAGCAGATTGAAGTACAGCTGAAGAAGGTCGTTCGCAATATCAGAAGCGACAATGGGTTGGAGTTCAAAAATAAAGAATTTGAAGAATTCCTGGAAGAAAAGGGAATCAGTCACAACTTCTCAGCTCCTTACACACCTCAACAGAATGGGATTGTCGAAAGACGAAACCGATCCTTATGTGAAGCTGCCCGAACAATGCTATGTTTTGCTTCCTTACCTTTATATTTTTGGGCTGATGCTATTTTTGCTGCTTGTTTTACACAGAACAGGTCGTATCTTAACAAGCGCTTCACTCTCACTCCTTATGAGATCATCAACAACAGGAAGCCAAATGTGAAGTTTTTCCATGTGTTTGGTTCCAGGTGTTTCATTTTCAATTCCAAAGAACACCGCAACAAGTTTGATGTCAAAGCTGACGAAGGGATATTTCTGGGTTATTCTCTTACTTCCAAAGCATACAGGGTGTTAAACAAGCGTTCAAGGAAAATAGAAGAAACTTACTACGTGACTTTTGATGATAGCTATGTTAAAAAGCTAAAGGCCAATGAAGACACAGCTGGAGAAATCTTTCCTCAAACTGGCCAAGTCACAACCTCGATCGCTAATCTATTCGAGAAATTCATGGAGCTTTTTGATGAACCAGAGAAGGCCACTCTTTCTGAAGCCAGTGCAGCAGACAACAGGGTAGATCACTTGAAGCAACTTATTGACGATGCTGCAAGAAGAATGAATGAAGAAGAATCAGGTTCACAAGACCCCCCCCCCCCCCAACACAATGCGTCAGTCGAGGGGGAGTGTTCACCATCATTCGAGGGGGAGTGTCCACCATCAGTCGAGGGGGAGGATCCACCTTCATCCCAGCCAAGTTCACAAGTTGAGGGGGAGCTAAAGTCTCAACCTTCAACCGAAAGCACATTGCCAACCGAAAGTGCTTCACCATCCGAAAGTGCTTCACCAACCGAAGGTGCATCAACGCCCGAAAGCTCAACACCACAAGAATCCACTATAGCTCAAGATTCACAAGAACTTCCTGTAAGATCATTTGTCGAGGGGGAGCATGCTGATATGTCATATGACTTCGACAGTCTGTTCGAGCCAGAAGAAATGATAAATGCTGAATTAGATCCATCTTTTGATCCAAACTTCCCTCCTCTCACCTAATGGACCAGAGATCATCCTGTCTCTCAAGTTGTTGGTAATATCTCAGAACCAGTTTTGACTCGATCACAACTCAAGGCAAAACAAGCATCCTTGTTCTCAAAAGTTGAATTTTGCATGTTTAACTCATTTGTATCAAAAGTTGAACCAAAGACAGTTAACACTGCTCTTGATCACTCTGATTGGGTTCAAGCTATGCAAGACTAACTAAATGCATTTGAAAGGAACAAAGTTTGGCATCTTATTCCAACTCCTCCAGATGCCTCGGTTGTTGGTCTCAAATGGGTCTTTAGGAACAAACTTGACAAGGAAGGGAATGTTATAAGAAACAAAGCACGTCTGGTCGTAAAAGGATACTGTCAGGAGGAAGGCATTGACTATGAAGAGACTTTCGCTCCTGTAGCTAGGCTGGAATCAGTGAGAATATTTCTTGCCTATGCTACTCACAAAAACTTTGAGGTTTTTCAAATGGACGTCAAGTGTGCATTTCTCAATGGCGATCTCGAAGAAACTGTGTATGTGGAGCAACCTCCTGGCTTCGTGAATGAAAAGTATCTCGATCATTGTTACATTTTGGATAAAGTTGTGTATGGTCTGAAACAAGCACCGAGAGCCTGGTATGAAACGCTGACTAAATTTTTAAAGATGTCCAAATTCAAACAAGGTTCGGTTGACCCAACCTTCTTTCGCAAAAAGGAAGGTAACCACCTTATAATCGTTCAAATTTATGTCGATGATATCATTTTTGGCTCTACGAATCCTAGTCTAACAGCTGAATTCAGAAAGCTAATGGAGACTAAATTTGAAATGAGCTCGATGGGTCCCATTAACTTTTTCCTTGGTTTAAATATTAGATAGGGACCTGAAGGCATCTTTATCAACCAGGAAGCTTACACAAAGACTCTCTTAGCAAAATTTGGCATGATGGGAGATTCAAAGGTCAAAGTCCCAATGGCGTTCGGCACTAAACTCACTCCATCCCTAGATAAACCGGTTGTTGATCTTACACTTTATCGTCAAATGATAGGCTCTCTAATGTATCTTACTGCTAGCAGGCCTGACATAATGTTTTCTGTTTGTTACTGTGCTCGGTTTCAGGCAAATCCACGGGAGCCTCACATGCTTGCAGTGAAGAACATATTACATTATCTTAAGAGAACTACCTCTTTAGGTTTGTGGTACCCTTCTAACTCAGGCTTCTTCGTTCAAGCCTACTTAGATGCAGACCTTGGTGGTTGTGGTCTCGACAGGAAAAGCACCACTGGCGGCTACCAATTCCTCGATGGGAAGTTGGTTAGCTGGCAGTCAAAGAAACAAACGTGCGTGTCTTTGTCTACTGCTGAAGCAGAATACATTGCCGCTGCTTCCTGTACCTCTCAAGTGATTTAGATCCAGAGTCAACTCCGAGACTATGGACTCAATATGAAAAAGATCCCACTATATTGTGACTCTGAAAGTGCAATTAGGATTTTGTCATAACCCAATGCAACACTCCAAGACCAAACACATAGCACTGAGGTATCACTTCATCAAAGATCACGTGGAAGATGGAAACGTTGAAGTACACTTTGTTCGAACCACTGATCAGTTGGCCGATGTCTTTACCAAAGCTCTTCCTGAAACGACTTTCAACAAAATTCTACAAGGCTTAGGTATGATGGTAGGAGAGTCGGTCCCGAACCCTCAAATCTATAACTAAGAATCAGGAACCGAAATAGACAGACCGCTCGGTCTCTCTCTGCTCTGGAGATTTAATGGAACCGAAATAGACAGACCGCTCGATTCCTCTCTATTCTGAAATTCTATGTCACCGAAATACCCAGATCGCTCGGTCTATCTCTGCTTTATCATTTTTTTTTATATTTTACATTTTATCTTTCTGTTTTTATTTCTTTTTTAGAAAATTTTCAAAATCACAAAAATATTTTCTCTTTCTGTTTTTTATTTCTTTTTCAGAAAAATTTCAAAATCACAAAAACATTTTATATTTCTGTTTCTATTCTGTTTCTTACCTCCCAGTCCTGGTTGGTGTAAGCTTTGCACAGGTAAATACAAGTATCAACTTCGGTAGTGTTCACCCAGATATGTTTTATTTTTCTCATACTAGTTAGACGTCCCTAGAAGCATGCTGCTGTATGTTGTCACAAGCCTCTATGACCTTGAGTAAGCCTTAATGATTCGATCAATACCTATTGTTTCTTCCCAATCAGGCTATTTTTCAACACTCAGTCTAGAGCTACCTTACTCTTCTCATTTGAAACATGAGTTGCTCTACTCTGTCCCACTTCTGTAGCAGAAGGTACATTCGGTCTCTTAACCACCTCCTCAAATTCTACATTTACCTTCGACTCCTTAAAGTAACCCTTAATGCTTTCGGTCTTTATCGCCGAAGCTTATGGTTACACAACATCTGTGTTTATGATCTTGGATTCGCTTACCACGTTCCTAGTGAAACCCAACATCCAATACCTAAAATGAATTGACGGTGTGTGTTATACTCAAAATGTTACTTGGAAATCTCATTTTCTTTTTGCGTGATCTTTTATGAAATCGTCTCTTCCTAAGACATTTCTTCCCAAAGAGGTCCAGTTTAAAAAAAAAATTTCTTTGAGATTTCTGTTTATCCCATGCTTGTCACAAGATAATTCCCACCTACCTGTTCAACAAATCACATCGGTCTCACAGGTACCTCTGCCAACACTCAGTTTTATGTTGAGACTTGATGCTCGGTTAGAGGATAGCCACCCCACAGCCTATGATTAAAAGATGCCTTTCATTGTTTATTGACAGACAATTGATTGTATTTCTAGGGAAACCACACAAGCACTTCAAGTCTCCCTTGGCTTTGAAGGAAGTGATTCTTGCCCGGAATCTTCTGCTTTCTGTCTTCTTTATAGACAACACTCACATCTCAAAACCCTTTGATTTATTTCTTTATCTTTCACACTCTTATGCATGAAAATTATTTTTTCCAACATTCTGATTATTGTTTGGTATGTGGTTTTAAGTTTCAGTTGTAACCAAACAAGGGCACAAGGAATTTCAAACGGTACAAAAATATGATTTGGGCGCGTGCAATTGATTCGTTTCACACCCACGTGTGCTAACGTATTCCAGGGATAAACCATAACATCCAATCGCGCTTTTTCAGGCGACGTTTTGGTTCCCTCATCATCACGATTTTCTCTCTCCAGTGAACAGTATAAATAAGGGGTGATCGTGTTCTTTGGCATTTACAACACACGTAATCTCTCTCTCTCTCTCTGAAAAGTTTTCACTGTTCATCTTCTTCTTCAATTCAACAATGGCGACTTCTTCTTCTGCACACGATCAAACTGCATCTTCATTTTTGCTTTCCATCAAGCCTAATCAGAATATGATTATCGAGATGACCCCTTTCTTATATGATGCGTACATGCTCCATGTGGTGGAATGTCTGAAATATTCCCCATTGCTGTTGGCACTCACGCAGGTGGAAGCCGTTCCGATGTCCCTGCTTTCTCAAGTCTACACAACAGCAAGTTATGACAAACACAAAGATCGTATCTACTTCACCATCCATGACAAGAAAACCTCCGTTTCCAAAACCAAGTTTTGCTCTCTTCTAGGGCTTGCAGTTGGTTCTTCCGTCATCTCACCGGATTTTGTCACAACTACCCAACTTTTCTCGATGATGTATGAGATGGGTTATACCGATGTTCTTACAACAATCGCAAAGGTCAAGAAATCTTGTCTTCCTTCTCAGTGGAATGGCTTGCTTACCCTTTTAATCAAGGGTTTAGCGGAACGCTGTGGTGGTTCTGATACCACGAGCAAAGGATTTCTCACCATTCTCTATGGTCTTTACAACGGCATCAACCTAGATTATGGCTCCATAATCTGGTCTCAAGTCATTCAGAGTCTAAACACCTCAACCCGGTACTCCGAGATCTCTTGCGGACATTTCTGGACGCTCATCACGAAGAAAGCCATGGATTCCCTAGAAATCCTTGTGATGAAGGATGCTCTTCTGGCTTCAATAGCTTCTTACCACACTAAGAAGATTATTGTTTCTGATCCAAGTAAGTTTCTACATTATGGATTAATCCCTGAATCCATGTACAGGTGTGTCACGCCTCACAGCAAGATCATGGCTGACTATAGCACCAGAACTCCCTTGCCTCCAAGGGTTCTGTCTGAAGAACAGAAAGCCACCTTGGAAGCCATTGATCAACCTGCCAACCGTGGCAAGAGGGCTGGTAAAAAGGAGAAACAAGAGAAGAAAGAATCTGAATCGAAAAAAGAGAGAAAGCCAAGATCCTCCAAGCGAAAACATGATGCAGATGAACCTTCTCAGTTCAAATCAAAGAAGGTTAAGAAGATGGCTAAAAGGGCCAAAGGATCCCCTTCTCCTCGCTCTGCTCAAAATGACCAATCAGACGCAAAGGCTACTGCTCCTCATGCTTCTCCAAAAGAGCCCACTACTGCTCAGTCTCCTCAACAACCATCCTCTCCTATAGACACTCATCTTCCCTCTCCACCAGCATCTCCTATAATTACAAAACCACCCACTCCTCCACCTTCTCCTAAAATTCCTACCCCACCCCCATCACCGAAACAGAAGGTCCCACTTTATGTTCCTATCCTCATCCCTCCCACTACAACAGAACCAACCTCTTTACCGACTTCAACCATTCCTTTCTCTGTTACTATTCCTACATCTTCGATCCCCACTCCAATCATCACCGAATCAGTTACTACCACCTCTTCCCAACCACCAGTAACAGTCAATGTATCTGATACACGGGCTACTACTGTGGTTGAAACCCCCGTCATCAACATCCCACCATCACCTTCTCCATCCTCCACCTCCGGTGCTACCTTGGGCGGTGATGATGAAGAGTACGATTCTCTTTATTATAGCCCATACCGGATTCCCACAGATACTGATGCCGATACCCCTATTACCAGTCAGTAGCTTCAAGAAATTCATTACAAACTCGATAGTTTGTTGGCTGATAATAAAGCCTATGGGGGTGTGGTGCTGAAAGCCTTTATCGAGTCTGCGATCAAGACGTATACTGACGCTCTGGATCGTTCCACCGATGCCATTGACAACTCAGCTGCTTCATGCTCTGAAGCTACAAAGGAAGTCTCTGAGGTTGTTCACACAACTCAGATCTTTCTTGATTCTCTCAAAGCACATGCTGATGCTAATGCGGCCAAGTTTCAGACGTCTGTAGACTCCTTTTTGGCTACCCTTCAGGGTGAAACCTCCAAGTTTGAGGCTCTGCGTGCTGACCTCAAAACTGAATCCACCTCTTTTCTCCAATCTTTGGATTCACGTTTTGCTTCTCTAGCAGCAGGGAGCACCTTAAAAGAAGATCTTGTCAAGCATCAGGCAACTATTGACCTTCAGAAGATACAACTAGCCCAGGCACAACAAGAAATCTCTTTGCTGAAAACTCAGCGGGCTGTTCTTCAAGGTTGCGTTGGTGATGTCAAGAATATGTTGACAACTGTCCTTGACACTCATGATCCCTTTCTTATCCTTACCATCAGACAGCATCTCCAGGCTAAACTTCTTCCTGCGATTAACATCTTGAGCGAAATGAAGGGTGTCTCGGAGAAGCTTGTTCTTCCGAGATAAGGGGAGAGGAGGGTATACCAAAGACAGAACCGAAGGTTAATTTAGCTTCGGGTTCTGGAAACCGAAGGTTAATTTAGCTTCGGGTTCTGGAAACCGGAGGTTAATTTAGCTTCGGGTTCTGGAAAACAATTATTTTTTGAGAGCGAGTCAGATACTGATGAAACTATCGCTGAAGCTCTTCAACGAAAGAAAAGAGATCAAGAGCTGGATGAAACACTGAAAATAGCTCGAGAGGCAGAGGCCAAAGAAAGAAGAATCAAGGAGGATGAGGATGCTCTACAAGCCAAGAAGACTCTGTTCCCAGAATGGGACAGAGACACACTCATCAATCAAGCGATTGAGTTTCCCTCCATATATTGGTTGGAACCGATCGCATCCTTTGAGTGTGAGAATACCAAAGACTCGCAGTTTGACATGCCAATCACACGAAAGGCCTTTACATTTGATTGCTTCGATGTCACTGCTGATGTCCCTCATCCAAACTTGAAGGTTGACAGAGAATTAATAGATTTTATTTGAAGTATGGTCAACCACAGTACTTGACATGGAGTGCACAGAAGATAATTAAAGTCAAGGTACTGAAACCAACACATGCTGGGAAATTTGTGAACGTTAACTTCAAAGTCAACAGAGGAACGGCCAACACATATCATTTTATTTCTCTGGCAGATCTTCCCAGTCTGAATCCCCATGATTGGATTCTGCTATACAACATTCTTCTCTCCAATCAAAGAGAGTATGAACCAATTCTAAAACATCTCAAAAGAATGTTGGCTTCCTATATCGATGAGCTTGCCACTATGGATCAGGAAATAGCAAAAATAATAAACAAGAAACCGATTGTCAAGCCTACTTCCAAGACAGGAGATGTGCACAAAATGAAGTTAGGACAAATTGACTCTTCAAATCTAAAGGTCATGTTCACAAGAGGCGATAAGCACAAGTTTCTATTTGCTTTGGTAGACAAGCATCTGTTTTCAACAGATTGTCTGGAGCATATCATAAACATCATTCACCGATACAAGCAGAACTCTACAGCTGACAAGAAGAACTTCACTGATATGCTTCGGTGGTATATCACTTTCAGGCATCACATTCTGGCTATTATACCGAGGATTTTTGAGACGGTGAAGAAGCCTTCTGCTGTTAAAAGGGAATGAAGACTCTGTGCCAAAGACGCAAAGGGGGAGATTGTTGAAGATTATTGTGTTGCGTCTTGGGCCCTTTTGTTTTACAGCCGGATTGGGCTTGTCAATCCGTGTTTATCTAGATTAGCCTTCTTTTTCTTAGATAAACGGTTAGGGTTTTATTATAAATATATGCATGCATGTATGCGTATAGTAGCATTCGTGACTCTCATTGATTATTGTAAACCCTAAAATCCTCTACAGTTGATGTTCTTTGTCGAGCTCTTCTGAGGATTGTTTATTAAATCATTCGACACCTTTTGATCCATTAGCTTGTTCTTAATTGTTTATCTGGTTATTTCTCTACCTGTTTCATAGATCTAATCGATCTTCAAAGTTTATTATTAATCTTATCACAAAACATGAAACTTTTGACAATTATCTTTTGAAATTGGATTAGAATGATCATTACAACATCAAAAATAGGTTTATAGGTTCAAAAACAACTTAGGGTAGTGATTCTAGTCCAATTCCAGCCTTGAAACTCGAAGATATGCTGGCTGGGGGTCCAACTCATCGAGTACATGAACCAACTCGATGAATGTGATGAATTTGGACACTTTTTAGGCATGGACGTGTCAAGTCACCTGATGCACTCGCCGAGTTACCTGTCCAGAGAGCAAAAAACTTCATTTTTTAGCCTTAAAAATCAAGTAGCATCAAGTATAACTGAAAACAACCCTAGTCTCTGATACCACTGTTGGGTTTTAGTATAATAAAACATCCTATGGTGCACATACAACCCTAAAGACATTAGATCTATGTTTTCACTAATTATACAAGAAAATGGTTTCCAAGGTATTAAACATACAACTAGCATACATTTTATATAAACCATATAAGATACTAGTTAGGATAACATACCTTTTGATGGAGCTTGGAGTCTTGATGTATATGGCCTTAAAGAGCTTAGCCTTAATAGTGTGGAAGCCTCAAGTGGAATCACAACAAATCATGGACAAAGGAGAAACTTGAAAGAGAATTCCCATGCACCCAAAAATACCATGAGCTTCAAGAATACACTTGTGGCAATTTTGGGCAATGAAGTATGTATTTGTATGTGGGATTTCTAGGGTCATGGATATGACCCAAATCCATACCCATGGGTTTTATGATCCATGGTTCATGTGACCCAACTCTTTATCTATCCATACATAAACTTCCTCCAACATGGATCATAAGCCCAACACATAAAAATATAACTAATTAACATAATTAGTCCCCACAAATTTAATTAGTCTATTTTGATCATTAAATTAATTCCAAAATAATTCTTGATTAATACTAATTAACTCATATGATTTCATATTAATATATTATAACTTATAATATATTAATAAATCATATATAACCTCTTCTCTCAAAAGTCTATCCTAACAAGTTGTCATGATGATATGCAACCCAAATGGACCATGCTACTCTCGATTCAAGTGCATACCAATAATAGTTATGGGCTTAGACATATAATCTAACAGGGAATGATTAGATCACTACTCTACCTCACTGCAATTCATCTGGACATCATGTTTCTACATGTCTATATGCTAGATTCCAGGTTAATCCGAAGATGGCTCATCTTTTGGAAGTCAAACAAATTTTCTCTTATCTCAAATGAACAAAGAACCTCGAAATTTGGTATCCAGTAAATGAAAGCTTCCTTCTTCAATCCTATTTTGACTCAAATTATGGAGGTCTTCAACTAGATAGAAAAAAAAAACACATCTGGAAGTTGTCAATTTTTGGGTGGAAGATTGGTTAGTTGGTCATCCAAGAAACAGAACTGTATTGCTCTTTCAACTGCTGAAGCAGAATCCATTGTTGCTGCAAGCTGCATATCGCAAGTTCTTTGTATTAAATCTCAGTCGATTTCAACAAATCCCAATCTATTGTGACTCTTAAAGGACAATTGTGATTTCTCACAATCCAATTCATCACTCCATGACCAAGCAAATATACATTTGCTACCATTTTGTTAAGGATCATGTTTTAAAAGGAAACATTAAGCCCATTTTTGTTCCATCTGATGATGAAATTATTGATGTCTTTACGAAGACATTAGATGAAACCAAATTTAATGGGTTTCTAAACTAAATGGGAATAATGATTCCTAATCCACAATTCTTCCAAGAGGCTTGTGCTCTCTAATGGAAACATTATAAAGTAAAGCAATTCAAAATTCAAATTATTTTTCTTCAAAATTGTTTCCTCTCGGAACATATAGGATCATTATATTTATCTTTTTGTCTTACCTATTCTTCTAGTTTTAAGTTGCTTCGGCCTTCTTCACTACATGAATTTTTCACCAACATTGATACATCGGATTACTTTAGAAATTCCCTTTTCGGAATATGTGTCAACAATAGGCATGTGTTATGAAGTTGATCTCGGAATTCAAATATGAAATGGTAATGTGAGTTCATCTCTTATCTTCTTCCAAGCTCTATTCCTTCAATTCTTGGAATCTCAAATCTTTTTAAATTGGTCCTCTAAGATCTTCATGCATTTTTACCTATGATATTCAGTTTGAGTCTATGCCATCTCGAACTCTATATTACATACTAATGATGTGTTTATATTCTTTCTGAAACATCTTATGACATCTCATCTCGGAATCTAATTATTTTGTGATTCTCTGCAATAAAAGAATTTGAAGGTTATCATTAAAGTTTTTATTCCGAAATGTTTTTCATTAATATATTAACGTTAATTTTTCTTCATGATTATCCTCTTAATTCTCAATAAAAGTGCTTTGGAATACGCTCGAATAAAGCAAATGAGTGAAATCAAAACTAGAACGATGGCTTTTTCTTTTTAACAAACAAACTTCTCATCTTTTGTGTGCGACATTCATTCAGGAAACCTTTTTAGGAAATGCATTTAATGCGACCCATTTCATGTTCGGGTGTCACCACTCATTTCTTCGACCCAACTCGGAATATTCAACCTATAAAAGGATTTTGAATACTATCTGTTTCCCACTTTTCACTTTTGTTATTGTCTTCCTAGAGCCTTTCTCTCAGTACCATGTTCTTCAAGCTCTTAAACCTTCATCAATGTCATCTTCTTAAACTTCTCCTTAACTTTCCAAACCTTCATTGAAGAATAAATCTTCAAAGGGTCCCACCTCATCTTCATCCACTAAGATCATCCTCAGAGAAACCACTCAATTGTTCTCACTTGATCCCATGGGTTATGATGAATCCATCCACATCATAATCGAGTTCATCTGCCGCCACACTATTGCAGTTCCTCTCACTAAAATCCCTAACCCCAGACTTCTTATTTGCATTCTTCAAAAAGAATTTGAATGAATCAAGATTCAAGATGATGTAATGGAGGTGAAGATCATTGATGACAAAATCTTTCCTCTCAACAAGAACACCTTCCTCAAATCCATCGGTATTACAGAAAACCACAAAGGTTTTCTTGTTAAAGAACCAACGACTGAAAAGTTTCAGTCATTTCTGAATCAAGTTGGGTATCATGGGGAATTCAATGCAATGGAGTTCAAGAATTTTGTTATTACTGGACTTTGGACCGTACTGATACACTTAATTCTTTGAAGATTGTCTAGAAAACATGGTGGTACAGACACCATGAACAAGGACTGGTTGTATGTTATGTACAACAACTTTTCTAAAGAGACAGTGTAGCTGACCTAATTGAGGTACTATGGCAGGACTTTCGGAAATTCTCCATCAAGAGGAAGCGCAATGAGATATCCAGTATGAGATTTTGGGCTTTGATTCTTCAACAACTGTATGATGAAAGATTAGAAGCCATTCCTCTCAACTCTGATCTCAAAGAGGTATGTTATTCCTATAAAGGTATAAAAACTTATAGGTTATGGAACCAATATTCCTTTGGACATATATGATATTTTCCAGAACACATGTTGGCTATAGTTCAATTCGATTCATGATATCTTAAGCATCATCTTGAGATTTCGCTTGTATATGACCCTAAACAATCTACCCCAATCTAAGATGATCCAACCTTAGATGTAAACAAATCAACTTCCTCAGGAGGACGTAAGAAGAAGATGGCCAAACAAAAGCAATCTCCATCAAAAGTCTGAGCCAAAAAGAGAACCAAATCCAGTGAATCTTCTCGATAGGATTCATAGATTGGCATTTAATTTGGCTCTAGATCACAACCTACCCCACCTTCGACTCTTCCAAAGTACACTTCAGAGTTTCAATAACATACGCACACACTGCACATAATCTACCCTCATCTTCATAAAAAGAGGGTGAAGGTATTGAACATAGTCCCTTGAAGACCCCTGGGCCACACCCATGATTCATTTTGGAAATACCCCCATCAGGGGCACCTATCTCCGATTCTAAGCTTTCTGAAGCTGGAGTGTTCTATCCTACATCGAAATCCACAGCCGTTCTAATACCTCGTTTAAATAAAGAACGATTCGGTATATTTGGCAAAAAATAGTCTGATTTTGTTGACAGAGCTCATACCAAGCATCCAGAAATCACCATAGCACAAGTTAAATAATCGATTATTTCTATGCATCAATGCGCTCTCCGAAGTCATCTTCCATTCACTTTTCCATCCGATGAAGAGACTGATCAGGCATTCAATCCTTCCAAATAATCTTAGGAGATTACTACAAGAGATATTCCCAATTCTACAAATGTTTTGAATGATCCTCCTCTTACATTCACAAGTGAAGAACTCCCCAGACTACTACCGACAGGGAACTCTCGGATGATGTAATGTTTGAAGATGATAGCACAACATTTGGTGCTATTTTGATCCTCACATCCTTCTCTATGTTCTAGAATCCCTCCTCCTCGAAACTGACTTACAGTTTTGATCTTTTCTCATCTTCTGAGGAATCCAAAGAAGAGGAACATGATGAACCCAACAAGCACTCCTCACCCAAATTTGCATTGGAAAGTAATCAAGATAATGACTCCAAGCCTTTCGAACCTCATGCTAATTAAACAATGATGATAATAAGAAGCCTGATAGTTCTATCTCATACACAAGATCTTCAGGCGAAAATATTGCATATCCTTTTGCCCGGTTATAACTATGAGACAATCTTGCATCTGCTATCACCGAAGTCAACTCCCTCGATCAGAAAGTTGCAAGACTAGATTTAAAGATTGATTAAACGGTTGCAAGCCTCGACTCTGAGCTAGAGCTCATTATTAAATCTCATGTTGAGATCTAAACTACTACTCCCTAAGAACTGAACTGAGCCAATCAGCTCGACAAACTCATTTCCTTCCGGCTTAAACACACTATCAAAGAAGTTGAACGAAAGACTAATGATAGTCTCGATCATCACATCTCCACCACCACCATTATGCTCAATATTCATGACGACATGATTAATTCCACCAACAAACTCATCAAGTAAAATGATGTTCATCATGAGAAACAGATTCACAAACTAGAAAAATAAATTTGCAAAACGGATGACATAAACATGATAATGCAAGAGTGTCCCTCTATTTCACTCAAACCAAGACTTTGATACCAACTTGTAACAAATATAAAATCCTTGAAAATTTTAAACTTTTCAAACAAACCTAAAACCATCATTATTTACAAATTGTTTCCAAAATAAGTTTCACATAAAAGAAATCCCAAAACCATAAAACAAAAATATGAGGAGGTGCACGATCACGCCTTCACTTTCCTGAGATTCTCTGAGGTACCTGAAACACAATCCAAAACTGTAAGCCCAAAGCATAGTGAGTTCCCCCAAAATACTGATACATAACAAATAGCACAAATATAATAACACCATGTAATGGGTCCACAACGTAACAAACTGGATTACCCCTGATCCTACAACATAAGTCTGGCTTGACCTCATCCTATAGCTTATCTCTGGCTTGCTCCTCGGCCTGTTCAGTCCTTGGACTGAATACCACTAATCCCTCAGTATGAGTATGGAATGCCCTTCCCGGCCCTCAGCTTCTATCTAGAATGCTCATGAGTACTCAGTATGAGTCCGGCATGCCCTCCCTGACCCTCAGCTCATATCTGGCATACTCCAGGGTTTGTTGGCTACAACACGGAGTAGTACAACCTCAACCAGCCTACACAATATGTCGATGTATAACAAAGAATATGATAAACAGATAAACAGACAATATCACAGGTAGTATTATAGATCTACCAGACTACCATATCAAGACTAGCATGCATATGTATATCATACTCAACATATCAACAATATCAGGTCATCAAACCAATAGGCTAACCTTGGTGCCTTCGACCTGAAAGTATAATGAGGAAAACTCACCTCTCAATGTCAAACTATGTTGAAACCTCTGACTACTAACTCATGGAAAATCCCGAACTATCATAGTAAACAAACATCTAATTAACAATTGGATTACCATTCTTGACTAAGGATCCATAGTTATGGTAAATGTCTATTTTACCCTTTCCCTAATTAGGCCAAGGCTGAAGTCCAAATCGTTGATCCAAAAGGCCCAAATTACTACAAGGCCCATGATTGGCCTAATTTTCCAAAATGGGCCCAAAACCCTTATTGGGCCTTATCCAAAGGTTTGATCCTCTAATTTGTCGAAAACGCACTTATCCATATAGTCTATTAGGGCCCAAGCATTAAATCCCAATAGATGGCTCAATACTCGAAGCCTAAAGTCTAAAATCTAAATAGAATGCGTACACGGGGCATACTTCTTCGGTATGTTGGGTGTACTCTGCCTCACCTTGACCACCATCGGGGTAGTTGACTCAGTATGCAGGGCGTACATTACCTTACGCGGGGTGTTCCCTCGCAGGACTTAAAACTTTTATTAATGCTTAATGGATTAAGGACTTAAGCTCAAACTTCATATACATGACTCAAAAGTACATTAGAACCATAAAGTCTTAGACTTTAAGAATTTGGACATCTAAAAAGTCCTTAATACATGGTCTTAATCCATTAGGACCTCCTACAAAGAACAAGGGTCCAAACTAGCTAAGGGAACCTCATTTATATGACTTAGAACCTGTCCTTGGGTCTAAAAGGACAACCAAACACATCCAAAACAAAGTATGCACAATTTTGGGACATTTGGGACAAGAAGAACACCATAAAGCTACCAAAACAAGACCTAACAATCTAAGCATAAAGGTAGACACTTTTTACCTTTTGAAGCTTCCCAAGAAGATTATGATCCAAGATCTACAAGCTTGCATTCTTTCCTTGACTCCTTGATGCACTTTCTTCTGCTTTTGGCACGTAAATATCACACTTTAAGCTCAAGATGCTCACCTATGGGGATAGCGTGTACTAAAAACAGTTCAAGAACTTGGAGGCTGAAAGAGTGTGGAAAAATGATCAATAACGGTGCTTAAATACTCCACAAACCCTAAAATTCAGGGTTTTCACCCAGACACACATATGCCCATTGTACACATGTGCACACCCAGTGTACTAGGGCGTGCCCTAGTAAGCTTAGCGTACCCAAATTACGCCCAACGTACAACTTAAGCTCCCACATTAGGGCTAATTCCAACGAATTTAAAGGACCAAAAATGACATATTGAAATACCAAGGGAAGGATTCGAAAATACCTAAATGATTGGGATGTTTGTAACACCGTAAATTTCCAAAACAATTTTTTGCATTTATAAAAACATAATTCAATTGTAAATCAGAAAAACATCATTGTTTGAAACTCAATTTATAACATATAACAAACCCAAGATCTCATAGCATAAAAATCCCGTGTGTGTACTGATCAAGCCGATGCCTTCCTGCGATCCTCACTAGTACCTTAAAACACATAACACAAAACACTGTAAGCACAAAGCTTACTGAGTTCCCCAAAATACCACACATAACACATATTAGCCACTCGAGGCTATAACTCTGTGGGTCCGTGCACCCAAACTCTGTGAACCCTCAAGTTCTAACTCTGCAAGCATGCACATCATAAATCACATAGAAGATTGCAGTGCAACAATCAATATATATAAAACACTGTATCACGTAACTCTATTTACCTACTCAAGGTAAAGTATCGTGAGAAGACTCACCTCGCGTATCTCGGTAAATATCTCTCTCGGAATAAATGTGATCTAGCCTCCGCCTAATCACACAAAGTAATACACTCATAAATACATCTGAACTCAACCCTAAAGGTCAACAAGGTCAACAGTCAAATTTGACCGGACTCGGCGAGTGCACTAGGGCGACTCGACGAGTCTATACGTGTCCACTGACTCCCTTGGATCCTCTTTTGACATGCCGAGTGCTTCTCTGACTCGATGAGTTTCACCTGCCATAAATCGCGTGGCCACCACGACTCAACTCGACGAGTCTAAAGAACAACTCGGCGAGTTCCGGCTTAACTCAGTTCTCCCCCCCCCCCCTGACTCACTGAGTCGACCCCTTAACTCGACAAGACCACTCGTTGAGTGGTTACGGGCAAACTTCATGCTACTCGCCGAGTCTATTCTTCAGACTCGGTGAGTCCATGCCATGCATAAACTCAAACTCACTTCTGAGGTCAGATCTGTTCCATACAATCATAGATCTAGCCTCCCAAAGCATGATAATCATGTAAAGTCCAAACCTTGGTGCTCAAACAACAACTATTTGCTCCTAAATGATGTTTTAACCCCATATCTCATAACTATAGGTCAAAACTCCCATGAATCCACATAAAGCTTAAGGAATAAAGCTTCTCTGGACCTCTATTGATCTCATCTCAAGCTTCATCATAAATAGGGACGAAATGGACATAAAATCTAACCAACAAAGGGGTCAAGAAACCCTAAACCTCCAAGTTCATCATAACAACAAAATAGGAAGACAAAATATACCTCCAATATGATGCTCTAAGCTCGAAAACCGAAGGATGACCACCTCCCTTGCCTCCTCTTAGCTAGAATCTCCTTTGCCTTGCCAAACCAAGCTTCAAAAGTCAACAATGGCCTCTTATCTCTCCCAAAACACTCAAAAGCTCTCTAAGGGTTCTTTCTGGGGTTGGTGGCCGTAAATGACGGCCATAAGCCCCTTTAAATAGGTCTCAAACCCTGGAAATTAGGGTTTCATTAAACAGCGTGGACTCGCCAAGTCCACTCTTGGACTCACCGAGTCTAGACGCGAACCCGTGCACAAAACCGTGATCCTACTCAGCGAGTTTAGACTCCAACTCGCCGAGTCCCTCACATTCACCGAAAAATAAAAGAATAAAAATAATACCTGGAAATCCGGGGTGTTACAATTCTCCCCCACTAGAATTAGACTTCGCCCTCGAAGTCTCACTCCGTAAATAACTTCGGATGCTGCTCACGCATCTCACGCTCCGGCTCCCAAGTTAACTCTGACCCTTTCCGATGCTGCCACTGGACCTGTACCAGGGGCACCTCCTTGTTCCTCAGAACCTTCATCTTTCGATCCAAAATCGCAACTGGTCTCTCTTCGTAGTTCAGGCTTGCATCCACCTGAATGTCCTCTAGCGGCACTACCGCTGACTCGTCGGCTATACACTTCCTCAACTGAGACACGTTGAAGGTATTATGAATCCGCTCCAACTCCGCAGGTAGCTCGAAGCGATACGCTACCCTGCCCACCCTCGTGATTACTTTGAACGGCCCGATATACCGGGGCCCTAGCTTGCCCCTCTTCCTGAATTGAATCACTCCTTTCCAAGGAGATACCTTCAGGAGAACATAGTCACCGACTTGGAATTCAAGCTCGGATCGTCGTCTATCCGCATAACTCTTCTGGCAGCTCTGAGCAGTCAGCAATCTCTGCCTGACCTGCTGTATCTGCTCTGTCGTCTGAAGCATAATCTTTGTACTTCGCATCACACGCTGCCCTACTTCTCCCCAGCAAATGGGGGTCCGACACCTCCTCCCATACAACAGCTCAAAGGGCGGCATACCAATGCTCGAATGATGGTTGTTGTTGTAGGAAAACTCTGCTAAGGAAAAATATGTGTCCCAGCTTCTGCCGAAATCTAGCACACATGCTCGAAGCATGTCCTCGAGCGTCTGAATCGTCCGCTCACTCTGTCCGTCAGTTTGTGGGTGGTATGCGGTACTAAAATGCAACCTCGTACCCAACTCCTCATGGAATTTCTTCTAAAATCTGGAAGTGAAACACACATGTCGATCTGAGACAATCGAGAATGGCACCCCATGTCGCGATACCACCTTGCTCACGTACAATTCTTCCAGCCGCTCAACAGAAGAGCTCACTGATGGCAAGGAAGTGAGCGCTCTTCGTCAAACTGTCCACAATCACCCAAATTGCATCGACGCCCCTAGCAGTCCTCGGCAACTTGGTGATAAAATCCATGGTGATCTGTTCCCACTTCCACTCGGGAACCTCCAATGGCTACAGTTTGCCATGCGGATGCTGCTGCTCAGCCTTAACCTTGCGACAAGTTAAGCACCTCTCAATGAACCATGTTACATCTCTTTTCATACATGCCCACCAATACTCCTTTTTAAGACCTAGAAACATCTTAGTGGCTCCGGGATGGATCGACAATCTCGATTTATGTGCCTCCTCCATCAAGATGGTACGCGTTCCTCCAACAAACGGTACCCAAATCCGACCCTGGAAGGTCATAATCCCTCTGCTATCGGTCACGAACTCCGTTACCTGCCCGATAACTCATTCTCTCTTGCGGTTCTTCGGTCTCACTGCCTCAGCCTGAACCCCTCTGATGGTGTCCAATACCGGAGTCATCACTGTTAATCACATAAAAATATCCCGAATCGGGGCGCTCTCTACTCTACGACTCAGGGCGTCGGCCACCATATTATCCTTTGCCCGGGTGGCACAGGATCTCGCAATCATAATATTTTACCACGTCCAACCATATCCTCTGACGCATGTTCAGATTCTGTTGATCCATCAAATACTTCAAACTCTTGTGATTCGTGTATATCGTACATTGAACCCCATACAGGTAATGGCACCAAATCTTAAGGGCGAACACCACAGCCCCCAACTCTAAATCGTGGGTGGGATATCTTGCCTTGTGGGGCTTCAGCTGCCTCGATGCGTATGCGATCACATGCCCCCTCTGCATCAACACCGCGCCCAAACCAGATATCGATGCGTCACAATACTCCACGAAGTCCTCCAACCCCTCGCGAAGAGTCAACACTAGGGCTTCACATAATCTCAGGCGAAGGGTCTAAAATGAGGCCTGCTGCTCTGGTCCCCAGCTGAACACTACACCCTTCCGGGTCAATCTGGTGAGAGGAACAGCAATCTTGGAGAAATCCCTGATGAATCTCCGATAATGACCGGTCAACCCTAGAAAACTCCTGATCTCAGAAGGAGATTTTGTCACCTCCCAACTCCTTACCGCCTCGATCTAGGCCGGATCGACCAAAATCCCCTCTTGGTTAACGAGGTGACCAAGGAACTGCACCTCTCGTAACCAAAATTCACACTTGGAGAATTTGGCGTAAAGCCTCTCCGATCTCAGCACGCTGAGGATCTCCTCTAAATGCTCCTCATGCTGCTCCCTGGACTTTGAATACACCAAAATGTCGTCAATGAACACAATCACTGAATGATCCATCATTGGTCTGCATACCCTGTTCATGAGATCCATGAATGCTGCAGGCACATTGGTGAGCCCGAATGGCATCACCACGAACTCGTAATGCCCATAACGAGTCCTAAACGCATTCTTCTGGATATCTTCCTCGCGCACCGTCATCTGAAGATATCTAGATCTCAGATGATTCTTGGAAAACCAAGATGCTCCCTGCAGCTGATCGAAAAAATCATCGATCCTCGACAAAGGATAACGGTTCTTGACCGTTAACTTATTCAAATCTCGATAATCTATGCACATTCGGTGCGAATCATCCTTTTTCGTCACAAACAGGATCGGTGCTCCCCACGGCGAGCTGCTCGTCCGTATAAACCCCTTCCCCAGCAGCTCCTGAAGCTGCAAGGATAACTCCTGCATCTCTGGAGGTGCAAGGTGATACGGCACCTTGGCGATAGGTGCTGCCACCGGAATCAAATCCGTGCGAAACTCCACCTGCCTCTCGGGAGGCACACCCGGTAACTCCTCAGGGAAAACATCCAGGAATTCAGACACTATCAGGACCTCCTCAACCGCACTCGGTCTCCTTGCACCAACCCTCGTATCCATCACACATGCTACAAAACCACTACAGCCCTGCTGTAGACTTTGCCTCGCTCTAACAGCCGAACAAAATGCTGAATCAGGATGGGTACCCTCGCCGTACACAGTAAGAACTCCCCCAATTGGGTCTCGTATAATCACCTACTATCGCTCGCAGTCGATAACTACTCCAAATCTGCTCAACCAATCCATGCCTACGATGACATAGACGTCCCCCATCGAAATCGGGACCAAATCAATAGGAAACTCTACACCAAAAATCTCAAGTACACATCCTCGAGTCACCTTCGTGGCATATACTGCTCTCTCGTCGGCGATGGAAACTCTTAGAGGTCGACTCAACGCCTCTCGACTAATGTTCATGTGCCAACTGAAAGCCAATGATATAAAAGATCACCTCGCAGCCGAGTTAAATAACACCAAAGCAGGTACAAAATTCACAAGAAAAGTACCTACGTATATCATAATATAAGCATAAAATCTTAAACATTAAATACTTAAATGAAGAATACATACCAGCTTCGACATCGGGCGCTGCGCGGACCTCCTCTGCGGACAACTGGAAGGCTCTCCCTCATGCCTTCGGTACCTCGGCCTTCACTGGCCGGCTCTCAGTAGCTCTGATAGCAGTACGGGCAGATCCCTATGGTGCTCCCTGGGTAGTCCCTCGCAACAGCTAACACTCTGCCTTCTGGTGTCCGGTCTGGTTGCTGTGAAAACACACCGCAAACCCCTTTGGGCAGTCCTTGGCCATATGCCCCTCCTTGCCACACTTATATAAAGATCCCGGTCTACAGACTCCATCATGACTGTTGCCACACTTCCCACAAGTGTGGCCCTTTTGGCTCCCTACTCTAGCATCAGCGGGCTTAGCATGCTTGGCTGTTGGCTGAGACTGTGTCGGTCGCCAATCCCTTCCCTGAGACTCTGCCTCCTGCCTCGCCTGAGTCTCTAGCTCGATCTCCCTCTTCCGAGCATTTTCCTGAAGCTCGACAAATGTTCGGTACGAGGAGTTTGCCACAAACTCCCAAATGTCTCTCCTTAAGATACTCAAATAACGGCTCATTCGTGCCTGCTCAGTAGACATGTGTTCAGGGCAGAACATTGCCCTCTCATGAAACATCCTGGTAATAGCCGTGACAGACTCCGTACCCTGCTTGAGGGTCAAAAACTCCTGTGCCAACTGATCTCGTTCCACCGAGGGAACATACTCATCACGAAACATGGTGGTTAACCTCTCCCAGGTCACCGCAGCAAGCTCTGTTGAAGAATAGTGTGCTGTTGCAAACTTCCACCAGTCCTTTGCCCCTAGGAGAAGCTGGTTCAGTGCAAACCGAACCCTCAAGTGCTCCGAACACGAGCAAGTATAGAAACATCCTCAATGTCAGATACCCATCTCATCGCTGCAATCGGATCCTGCATCCCATCAAACTCTGGTGGCTTCGTGTTGCTGAACTCCCTGAACAACAACGAGTCACCCCCTTGCGGCCTAGCAGCAGCGACGGCTGCAGTGGCTGCTGCGACAGTAGCCTCAGAAAGAGCGGCATAACGCTCGTCAAAAGTCCTGATGGCCGCAGCCACCTCCTCATGGATGATCTGGCGGATCTCCTCATCACTAGTCTCGCTGCTCCCTAGCATAAGTCGTGTCCTCACCATGATCTACCTCTGAAATACAACATACGATATATTAGAATTTCATTCGAGCATACTCGCACTCGATAAAGCATCCCTCCTTAATCTCTGGCATCCCGAAGATTCTTACTTTAATTGTACACCGCCCCGGTGTTTTCAGTAGTACGGGCCCAATACTATTGTCCACACCGTATCAGTGTACACCCCAAGTCCTCCTCTTAGGATCCCAAGTCCCAAGTACTCTATTATGCATAATCCACTCTCTATAGATCTCTCATAACTCCTCACTACTGCCTACTCACTCTCAAGCATTTCATAGCAGCTCACCTTCCCCTAGGCTAAAGCATCACAAATCAGGCCACCCTAGTCCTAATAGGAATACCTAGCCCACTCTAGCAAGAGAATACATCATATCAATTTCATAAACATATAACGTAAAGGTATTTTGGGAAATCACTGTTCGAATGCTGACTGATCATACACACGTCTCTGCTCTGTGTTTTTCTAAAAGTCTTTTACTTCTTTTAGAAAACTTGGTTCTCTTTTTGAAAATATTTTCCAAATCCTCAGTTTGAGTTCAAATACTCCCGAAGGTGTACCCGAATCCCTCAAACCAAGGCTCTGATACCAACTTGTAACACCGTAAATTTCCAAAACAATTTTTCGCGTTTATAAAAAACATAATTCAATTGTAAATCATAAAAACATCATTGTTTGAAACTCAATTTATAACATATAACAATCCCAAGATCTCATAGCATAAAAATCCCGTGTGTGTACGGATCAAGTCGGCACCTTCCCGCGATCCTCACTAGTACCTGAAACACATAACACAAAACATTGTAAGCACAATGCTTAGTAAGTTCCCGAAAACACCACACATAACACATATTAGCCACTCGAGGCTATAACTCTATGGGTCCGTGCACCCAAACTCTGTGAACGCTCAGGTTCTAACTCTGCAAGCATGCACAACATAAATCACATAGAAGAATGCAGCGCAACAATCAATTTATATAAAACACTGTATAACATAACTCTATTTACCTACTCAAGGTAAAATATAGTGAGAAGACTCACCTCGCATATCTCGGTAAATATCTGTCTCGGAATAAATGTGATCTAGCCTCCGCCTAATCACACAAAGTAATACACTCATAAATACATCTGAACTTAACCCTAAAGGTCAACAAGGTCAACGACCAACTTTGACCGGACTCGGCGAGTGCACTAGGGCGACTCGCCGAGTATATACGTGTCCACTGACTCCCTTGGATCCTCTTTTGACATGCCGAGTGCTTTTCTGACTCGACGAGTTTCACCTGACATAAATTGTAGGGCCACCATGACTTAACTTGCCGAGTCTCAAGAACAACTCGGCGAGTTCCGGCTTAACTCAGTTCCCCCCCCCCCTAACTCTCCCTGACTCATTGAGTCGACCCCTTAACTCGACAACACCACTCGCTAAGTGGTTACGGATAAACTTCATGCTACTCGCCGAGTCTATTCTTCAGACTCGGTGAGTCCATGCCATGCATAAACTCAAACTCACTTCTAAGGTCAGATCTGTTCCATACAATCATAGATCTAGCCTCACCAAGCATGATAATCACATAAAGTCCAAACCTCGGTGCTCAAACAACAACTATTTGCTCCTAAATGATGTTTTAGCCCCATATCTTATAACTCTAGGTCAAAACTCCCATGAATCAACATAAAGCTTAAGGAATAAAGCTTCTCTAGACCTCTATGGATCCCATCTCAAGCTTCATCATAAATAGGGACGAAATGGACATCAAATCTAACCAACAAAGGGGTAAAGAAATCCTAAACCTCCAAGTTCATGATAACAACAGAAAAGGAAGCAAAAATATACCTCCAAAATGATGCTCTGAGCTCCAAAACCGAAGGATGTCCACCTCCCTTGCCTCCTCTTAGCTACAATCTCCTTTGCTTGCCAAAACAAGCTTCAAAAGTCAACAATGGCCTCTTATCTCTCCCAAAACACTCAAAAGGCTCTCTAGCGTTTCTCTCTGGGGTTGTTGGCCACAAATGACGGCCATAAGCCCCTTTAAATAGGTCTCAAACCCTGGAAATTAGGGTTTCATTAAACAGCGTGGACTCACCGAGTCCACTCTTGGACTCGCCGAGTCCAGACGCGAACCCATGCACAAAACCGTGATCCTACTCGGCGAGTTTAGACTCCAACTCGTTGAGTCCCTCACAATCACCGAAAAATAAAAGAATAAAAATAATACCTGGAAATCCGGGGTGTTACAATGTTACAACTCTCCCCCGCTTGATCTAGACTTTCTCCTCGAAGTTTGTTGCATTTAACGCATCTCGGCCTCTTCCACTCGGAGCCCCTCCGATGCTTCCATTGTATATGTACTAGAGGTACTTCCTTGCTCCGTAAAACCTTCATATTTCTCTATAAAATAGCTATGGAGCTCTCAACATAGTTCAGGCACTAATCAACCTAAATGTCATCTAATGACACAACCGCATCATTATGCAACACACACGTCCGCAGCTGCAAAACATGGAAAGTTCTATGGATTTCACTGAGCTCCTCGGAAAGGTCTAATCTGTAGGAAACCTTGCCAACCCTGGTTATAATCCGGAATGGTCCGATATATCGGGGACCCAATTTCCCCTGCTTATTGAAGCGAAACACCCCTTTCCAAGGTGAGACTTTCAGCAACACCATGTCACCTACCTGAAACTCCAACCTAGATCGGCATCGGTTGGCATAGATTTTCTACTGACTCTAAGTAGTCTACAATCTCTTCCTGATCTACTGAGTCATCTATGTAGTCTAAAGAACCACCTCGGTCTGACCCATGACCCTGTAACCAACCTATCTCCAAAAGACTGGGGTACGACACCTCCACCCATACAAAAGCTCAAAAGGCAGAGCACAAATGCTAAACTGTTGTTGTAGGAGAACTCTACAAGAGGTAGGTAACAGTCCTAGTTCCCACCTAAATCAATAATGCATGCTCATAACATATCCTTAAGAGTCTGAATGGCTTGCACACACTAACCATTGGTCAACGAATGATAAGTTGTGCTGAAGTGTAGCCTCGTGCCTAGTTCCCCATGAAATTTCTACCAAAAATAGGAGTTGAACCGAACATCACGGTCTGAAACAATGGATTCTGGAACCCCATGGCAAGCAACGTTCTTGCAAATATAAACATCAGCCAATTTCTTGGCCGCCGAACTCTCCCAATTTTCCAGGAAATAGGCACTCTTGGTCGATTGATACACGATGACCTAAATAGCATCAAGACATTTGGTTGTCTTCAGCAACTTGGTGATGATTTCCATCGATATCTGCTCCCATTTCCACATGGGAATCTCCAGAGGCTGTAGCTTTCCATGTGGCCTCAGATGCTCAGCCTTAACAATCCTGCAGTTCAAGCACCTCTCAATGTATCAGGCGATCTCTATCTTCATGCATGGCCACCAATAGCTCAACCCGTAGATCCTGTTACATCTTGGTGGCCCCCAAATGGATAGAAAAACGATAATTGTGAGCCACCTCCAATGAAATCTGTCTGACCCCACCAGACATCTTAGGAACCAAACCCAACCACAACAGGTCAACAAACCATGATTGTACGGAACAAAACTGGTGATCTCACCCCTAATCCTCTCAATCTTCCAATTTTATTCTCTTACCCCCTTGGCCTAAGCCTCCCTAATGAACCCCACAAGTGGAGAATCCACAAATATCCTCATACATGACACATCATCCGAAGGTCCAGAGGACTTGTGGCTCAAGGAATCTACTACCACATTAGCTTTACCAGGTTGGAAAAAGGATCTCGCAGTCATAATCCTTGACTACATCCATCCACCTGCGCTACCTCATGTTCAGGTTCGGTTGATCCATAATATGCCTCAAAGTCTTATGATCCATGTAGATAGTACAATGGAACCCATAAAGGTAGTGCCTCCAAATCTTGAGGGCAAAAACCACCACCCCCAAATCAAGATCATGCGTGGGATATCACGTTTCATGCGGATTTAGCAGCTGCAAAGAATAAGCTATCACTCATCCTCTCTACATGATAACTACCTCTAACCTGGTGTTGGATGCATCACATAAAACCACAAAATCCTTGATTCCCGCCGGGAGGGTCAAAACCGGGGCCTCGCAAAGTCTCTGATGAAGGGTCTCAAATGTTGACTACTGCTCAGGTTCCCACCAGAAATCTAACCCCTTCTTCGTCATACGAGTGAGGGGTACTACAATCTTGGATAAATCCTAAAAGAACCTTCGGTAGTACCCCCTGCCAAACCCAATAAAATCTTGATATCCAATGGAGATTTCGGAACTTCCCATTGCATCACCGCCTCGATTTTGGCGGAATCGACCAAAATCCCATCCTGGTTTACAAGGTGTCCAAGGAACTGAACCTCTCGTATCTAAAACTCGTATCTTGAGAATATGCTCCTCATTCTGCTCTCCGGTCTTGGAATACACTAAGATATCTACAATAAACACGATAACCGAGTGATCAAGCATCATCCTGCATATCCGATTCATCAAATCCATAAATACCTCAGGTGCATTGGTGAGCCCGAATGGCATCAACACGAACTCGTAATGCCCATAACGAGTCCAGAATGCGGTCTTCTCCACATCCTCCTGTCTCACCCTTACCTGATGGTAGTTAGACCTCATATCTATCTTGGAGAACCAAGATGCCCCATGTAGTTGATCAAAGAGATCATCAATCCATAGAAGGGGATAATGGTTCTTTACCATTATCTTGTTCAACTCCAGGTCATCGATGCACATACGGTGTGAACCATCCTTTTTTTTACGAACACAATCAGTGCTCCCCATAAAGAAGTTCTTCGACAGATGAACTGCTTGCCTAGCAGCTCTTTTAACTAAGATGAAAGTGCCTGCATCTCTGGCAGTGCCAAACGGTACGTCACCTTGGAAATAAGGGTCATACATGGCACATGGTCAATCCTGAACTCGACCTGCCTCTTAGGAGGCACACCGAGTAACTCTTCCAGAAATACATCAGCAAACTCCCTGGCCACCGGGACCTCCAAAGTTGAAACCTAATCCCCAACGCTTGTATCCACCACATACGCCAAATAACCTGCACACCCGTGCTGAATATCCTATCGAGCTCTGGCTGCAAAACAAAAGCATGAACCCATCTTGGTGCCCTCTCCATAAATAGTCAGTTCTCCCCCATTTGGATTCTGAACTACCACGCACTGGCCCTCACAGTTAACCATAGCACCACAATGGTTCAACCAATCCATGCCTACAGTTACGTAGACGTCCCCAATGGGAATATGGATTAAGTCGATCAGAAAGGATACCGCGAAGATCTCCATAAAACATACCTGATATATTGATAATGTAGAAATCCTGTGTTCGTTGGCAACATAGACTCACAACGAACACTGTAACTTCCCAATGGGCATGACAAAGTCCCGACTGAATGATCGAGATACAAAGGACCGACTCACACCTGAGTCAAATAATACAAGAATAGGAAAGAAGTTCACTAACAACAAACCTAACAGAGGTAAAAACCTATGCATGGCACAAAACATAATCAATACAATAAGGAATGGAAACATACCAGTCACAACATATGGTGCTGCTTTGGCCCCTTCTGTGGTAAGCTGGAAAGCATGACCTCGAGCCCTCGGGGGCTCTGCCCCTCCCTGACTCCCATCTGTGATCGTCAAAGTAGTCGGTGATGGAGGCTGCGCCAACCTGGTTGCAAAAGATGGGAAGTTGGCCTTCACATGGCTAACCTGGTCGCAAAGAAAACAATTCCTAGAACTGAGTGTTGGAGCTTGCTAGCGGCAATCCCTCGCCATGTGTTCCTACCAGCCACAATTGTGGCACCCAGACAATGATCGATAAGTACCCTCATGCATCTTGCCCCACTTGCCAAAAGTGTGGCCTTTCTAGCCCCCAGATCTGACATCAGTGATCTCAATCTCAAATTGTTTGGCTACCTCCTGCATCTCCAACAATGTACCATAATGTTAAGTGGAAAAAACTAACTGAGCTCCATTTTAAACATGTTCAATTAATGGGTCATCTGAACCTTATCCAACGCAGCAATCTCAGGATAGAACATCGCCCTCTTTGTAAATATCTTGGTGATCTAAGTCACCGTCTCTGTACCCTACCTCAAGTCAAGGTACTCCTAGGTTAATCTCTCTCACTCCACCAGTGAAACTTATTTCGGAAACAATTTGTAAAAAATGATCGTTTTGGGGTTGTTTAAAAAGTTTAAAATTTTCAAGGATTTTATGAATGTTACAAGTTAGTATCATAGCCTGTATTTGAGGGTATAGAGGAACACTCTAGTGAATCCAGTCTCAAACTAAGGAAAAGATATGCAAAATGATTTGCAAATGGTTTCCAAAATACTCAAGGGGGATGCAATTTGTAAGATCAGTTGTAGCCATTTAGTAGACCCTCTAATACGATACTGTTATTTGATATTTTGATATGTTAGAACAAAATGCTAGTGACAGGCTATGGATATTCAAGAATTTCATGATAGAATTGCATGATAGAATTGATGCCTAATAGCCTAGTACCTTTCTTTTATGGAATTGACATCATTACTGTAGTTGCTTAGTGTATTTATACTGGTAATATATATAACTAAGATCTTATATCTTGAGAATGTTTGGTTTGGCCTTATTTCCTATTATTGTTTGATGAAGGGCTTAGAGTAGAATTAGATATTTGAATGCCTATAGGGTCCAAGGTTATGTATGGCTACCATACATGAATGTTGCAGGGTTGGTGGAAGTTTCATTGATAAGTTGTGTGGGATCATCCGGCTAGTGGTGAGATGTTTAGCCTCTCCTCTAGGGAGTGAGTATTGATTCTATGATTATACTTATGAGTATTGTTAGGGTGTTGTGATGATCCTTGAGAATAATATGGGTAAGTGTGGAAGGTAGTATAGGTTCGTACTACAGATTGCACATGACCTATACGTGTAGTAAGGAAGTCACAACCCCTAGGGATTAATTGGGAGTTGGTTCCCTGTTATGATATGCGTATTATTTGATATATTCCTCGTGTATTTTCAGTATGGTGACTATGAGACAAGTTGTGATCAAATCCAGATTGGGATCAGGGGCTGACAGGCAGATTGGTTCAGATGAGTTGGATGCCAGGATTAGGAGGATTCTCTTTGAGGATATTGTTGCCATTGTCTGGGATAAGATATCAAAGCTCTTTGGATCTATTAAGACCACAATGATGGAGTACTTTTATGACAGATACGTAGCCGTTGTTGAGATTGTTGCTGATGTAGCCTTCGTAAGTGTGGCAGTTGTAGGTGTTGGACCGGGTTGGGTTTTTCAGTATCGGGACTTCGACAATACAAAGCCCCTGACTTTAGACGGGGTTTAGGATCTGACCATTTCCATGAGGTGTCTATCTAACATAGAGGGATGTTTATTCAGTTGTTTGTGCCCTGTTGACCAGAAGGTCAGGTGTGTCGTGAAACCTTCTGAGGACCGGAGCCAAGGATCGGAACATATCATATAATTTCTCTGAAGTCACCACAGCTCTCTGCTCAGTAAAATAGGATTTAGTAGCGAGCCTCCACCAATCCTTGGCTCAGGTCCTCAGAAGGTTCACGAAACACCTGACCTTCTGGTCAACAGGGCACAAACAAGTGAAGAAACATCCCTCTATGTTAGATAGACACCTCATGGGAATGGTCAGATCCTAAACCCCATCTAAATTCAGGGGCTTCGTATTGTCGAAGTCCCGATACTGAAAAACCCAACCCGGTCCAACACCTACAGCTATCACACTTGGAAAGGCTACATCAGCAACAATCTCAACAACGACTACGTATCTGTCATAAAAGTATTCCATCATTGCGGTCTTAATAGATCTAAAGAGCTCTGATATCTTATCCCAGACAATCGCAACAGTATCCTCATAGAGAATCCTCCTAATCCTGGCATCCAACTCATCTGAACCAATCTGCCTGTCAGCTGTGACATCCCTAATTTCACGGCTAGAAAAGAGCGGTTTTGTTTATACTTTATTTCAAAATCAGAGTAACCTTTTAATAAACGAATTGCGGAATTTGTCCCAAAACAATAATATGATAAAGATTTATCAAAAGCATTTCCTTATAAATGTATTTCATTAAAAGACTTGGGATGTCATGTTCGATACAGTACATAAGTATAAACA
Organism: Lactuca saligna; assembly: GCF_052625555.1. Classification (NCBI taxonomy): domain Eukaryota; kingdom Viridiplantae; phylum Streptophyta; class Magnoliopsida; order Asterales; family Asteraceae; genus Lactuca; species Lactuca saligna. The sequence continues at coordinate 119,960,000 of NC_136425.1, forward strand.
ATACATTATAAGCCTTACAATAGTTATTTACAACTAATGGCCTATAATCCAAAAGTCCCTCATCATCATCATAATTATGCTCTGAGTCCACTACCTGTAAAATAGAAAGCTGAGTGGGTCAGGCTTGGGAGCCTGGTGAGCATATAGGGTTTTCAACCCACAAATAATAATAAATTTATTAATTTCATCGATCAACAATAAATTTATTAATTTCATCAACCAACAATAATCCTGATTACCCATTCCCGTTATCCTCACTTTACGTCCCTAAACACCTATACAAGGGACCTAGTCTAAGGATTTTATCATCGGGATGGACACTACTGTTAAGGGGGTTCCTCAACAATAAATGTCCTAAAGGCAACCATGAGGGGGATGGAGTACACCGGTGAACACATCGTTCACAACACCTACAGGTTGCGAGTCTACTAGCGTTCCACTGGACTGTCTAGAAGAGTCTGTGGTCGTCATCCATACTCCGCTAGATGACTGGAACAGCAACAACATCGAGGCCTCTCATCATTTTAACACACATCAACTATTTTGCCTACCCTTGTTCTACCCAACATATTTGTAGATAAAATACATATATACATTTTATAACTTGTATAAAACATTGTATTCAACAATCATCTCAAATAAACAATCAATATGATTACACATAACATGTATTTTATAGAAAATACTTCATATCTATGTGTAAGATGAAAGTAACTATACACTCACTTGGTTTGATGATAATCGGGCAGCAATTCGTTCCTTAAAATGATCGTTTCTGATAAAACCGGGAGTTTTATTAACAAACCGGGCTCTGTGTAACGCTCGTGTTTCTAGGCTAGGCATTAATATTGACATAATGGTCTAGGTTAACCTTTGTAACTCATTTAGTAGAAATAAAAAGGGATTATGTGAATTTTATGTGAATTATGTGTTTTATGCTTAATTCTTAGGATTTATTTAATTAAGAATAAAAACAAGCATCAAAATTAAAGTTTGAGATAAGCCCGATATCTTTACATAAAGTTGTAGTGCTCGAAACAAGGATTTCGGGGATATAAAGAATGCCAAAATCCGAGTTATAACGAAGAAGTTATGACATGTCGAAGTTTCGTGATAAACAGACACGGCGCCGAGTGTCGTAAAAAGTGAGTTTTTGATAAACTACTTTTTAGCCTTAGTGATCTAAACGAAAGTCGTAGTATTCGTTAAACCGAGAAGTTCAATAAAAAGAACACCCAAATCTCACTTCGTATGACGAAGTTATGATTTTTCGAAGTTTCAGATTAGCAGTAGACAGCTAAAAACTCGAATTTTAGATCGAGTGATTTTTAGCTGACACAACCTAAACGAAAATTGAAGGTCTCGTCATTAGGAGCGCAATGGTAAAAATTATGACGAAAACGGACGTCGGATGAAGAAGTTATGAATTTTTAACGGATTTCCTGTCTCGGTCTGTTAAAAATAATAATAAAAAAACTTTAAATTCAAAATTAGCCGACGAAGTCCAAACGGAAGTTGTAGAGCGTAAATTTAGCTACGAGTGCATATAAAGAACGTCAAAAACGGAGCTCGTATGCGAAAGTTATGGATTTTAGAAGTTTTTGCACAAAAACTGAGAAAATTCGCATATATGGCTTCGGCCACGTCACCCTCACAGCATGCTAGCCACGTGTCTTCGCTCCGTATGCGCCACATATCGGAGCTGCTGAGTCACCTTGCATGCGAGACTGCTGCGTGTCGCTTCGTGTCCTCTTCAGATTCGACCAAAGGGAGGCCCAATCCGAAGCTCGCAGCTGGACCGAGCCTCGCACCACCCTAGCTCCGAACCTCGCACCGCCTAGCTCCGAACCTCGCATGTGCCCAGTAAACCCCGCGGTCCAATCGGAAGTTGCCAGCGAGCCCTTCGCACGTGCAACCCTCGTGCGAGCCACCCCCTGCGAACCCTTGGATCTGCGACGCGTGTCTTCTTTCTAACCCTCCGATCAAAAGCCTCGCCCCTATAAATAGGAGGGTGCGAGACCTCCCGGGTAACTTTGAAATTTTGTCACTTTTAACCCCTAAACCCATATTTTCTTCATTCTAACATCCCGCAAAGCCCCGGTATCGATTGTAAAGCCCGGAATACTCCACGAAGTGCCCGAGAAGCCCGGAAAATTTATCTTTTCGGTTTCCAAGCCCGACTTTTGCAGAGCCCGGTTTCTCAATAAAACTCCCGGTTTTATTAGAAACGATCGTTTTAGGAAACGAATTGCTGCCTGATTAACATCAAATCATGTGAGTGTGTGGTTACTTTCACCTTACACATAGATATGAAGTATTTTACATAAAATATGTGTTGTGTAGATATATATATTGTTTGTTTATTTGAGATGGGTGCTGAAGGAATGATTTATACATGTTTTTAAATAATTTAAACTATATATGTATTTTTATCTACGAAAAATGTTGGGTAAAACATGGGTAGATGAAATAGTGGATATGATGAAAGGTGAGTTGGATAAAGGACATGATCAATAATATTGATCATGAGTTGAGGGTGAGTGGTGAAATTTGAGAGAATCACTTACCCAAATTGTTGGCTCCCGTCATTCAGCAGAGTAGGGATGACAACCATGGACTTTCTAGATAGTCCAGTGGAACACTAGCAGGACCGCAACCTGTAGGTGTAATGAACTATATGTTCATTAGGTGTACTCTAAAAACCCATTGACATGTATTGCAGGATAGAATACCTGAAAATAATACTGTCAATAAATGAGAGCTATGGACTTAGCACATGTTGAATAAACTTTGGCAGCTATAGGATTAGTACCAATTGTATAAACCCTGGTCACGAGATAACTTTGTGTCTATTCCTTAGGATGAATCCTTAGGAAGGAGTTATAGTTGATTCTTAGGTTAAACCCTTAAAAATAAATAAAATAAGGGGGTTTGGGGTAATTCGGTTGATTGATTGTTGTTTAAACATAAAAATTTATGTATTGTGGGTTGAAAACCCTATATACTCACCAAGCTTCCAAACCTGACCCACTCAGCTATTTATATTACAGGTAGAGGACCCCGAGCATAGTCGGATGATGATGACGAGTGAATTTTGGATTATAGGCTAGTAGTTACAAATAATTGTCGTAAGTCTTATAATGTCTTGTTTATGCTTTTCATCTGTATCGGAACATGACATCCCGAGGTTTTGATATAAAAAGGAAATGATATATTTCTTAAAGAAAGGTTTTGACAAACTTTTATCATATTTTGTTTTGGGGACCAAATTCCGCAACATCTTTTATAAATAGTTCTCTGATTTGATTTTAAAAAGCATAAATTAAATCGGTCTTTTCTGGCTGAGAAATTAGGGGATGTCACAGTTGGTATCAGAGCATTAGTTTAAGCGAACTAAGAAATATACAATTTCTAGACTTAAACTTAGAATGCTAAGTGATGATTGTGAGATGAGTGTCTACCATGATTTAGACACGAGCACTAGTTTATTTCAGGAAGGATGCCTAAAATGCTTCTATGTGCTAAATGTTTTGTGTTATAGCTATAATGATGATATTATTTGTTCGGATCTATGGTCTGTTGCCGACCGGATTTGGAAACCTTATGTGTGTAGGATTTTAAACGTATGACTACGATATTGGAACTAACATATAAACGTTTCGAAGACTTAACATCTAACGAAAATGAAGATCTGAATTCACCTACGATTGGTGTATAGATCGAAATGGCGAGTACTCAAAGTGGGTTCGGAAGTGATAATCCACAGCCTGAGCCAATCATGATGACTGGAGTGCAGGCAATGGTACGTACGATGTTAAGTGAACAGATGGAAGAAACAAAACGTTTACTTCAACAAAGTAAGGATGAACTTATTGTGCCAGTACGTCAGACATCTGTTCTTGAGGCAACTATTAGGGTTGCTAAGTTTATTGAGCAAATGATCAATGACACAACCGCCAAAAATGTTGAAGTTGGCAAGAAGAGGAAATTTGAGGGGTCTTCAAGGCCCAACAAGAGCAACATATCCTCAAAGTTTGGCAAAAGAAGAGATAAAGGAAAATGGTGCGGGAAGTGCATAAATAAACACTCTGGGAATTGTGACGGGAAGGTGAAGTGCTTTAAGTGTGGAGAAATAGGGCATTACACCAATGAGTGTACGATTCCCAAGCAGGTGTGTTACGGATGTAAAGAATAAGGCCATATTTCTAAGAATTGTCCGAAGAACAATAAAGTAACAAGGCCAAGTGCACCATCAACGCCAAAGGAATTTCAGGATATCCTTGACGAAACGATTAATAACACTAGGAAGTAGAAGTCAAGACTTGATACCCGAAGATCAAGTTACAAAGTAGTAATGTGAATAGTAACAAGTAGTTTAGCCTATGAGAGACATAATATAGGGTAAACTTGAACCTTTGTGTAATCGTTTCAAGGAAATAAAATAAACTGGTTTTGTTTTCTGATGAATATAATGGCTGGTGTAATTTTTAAAGTTGTCCGAATCATCTGGAACTTCCATCATCAACCAAGTTGAAGTAGAGTTGATCATTGAAGATCCGCATGAAAGAAGTCCTAGTAGAGTCTGGAAAATTTTATGATTAATTGGACACATTCGTATGTGTTAAATTGTTTTGTGATTTTAGGACTTGGGGACTGCGAGACAGTACTTGGGACGAGTATGAGTAGGTGTAAATAGTAGTAGAGATCTATACTACTGGAAGCACAGGACTCGCACTTGGATCAGGGAAAGTCACAAGGTTACCAACAAGCTATTATTTGAATTCGTCTTGTTCTAGTCTGTTGTTACCATCGTTTCTCAATAAAACTCCCGGTTTTATTAGAAACGATCGTTTTAGGAAACGAATTGCTGCCCGATTAACATCAAATCATGTGAGTGTGTGGTTACTTTTGTTGGATAAGGTGTCTAAGTCGATAACTATTTCTGGTATGTACTTGACCCGACCCGGCATGGTCCATTTGGGTTGCATGGCACCATGCAATTGGATAGACTAAATGAGAGAAATAACGCTTGGAGATAATTAATATATTATAAGTTCTAATATATTAATAATATTATTTGATTAGTTTGATCAAGAATTAATTTAGAGTTAATTAAGTGATCAAAAGATAACTAATTAAATATATGGGTTGATTAAGTAAATCATCCATATCTTGTATAGTGGGCTAAAAGGCTCCATGGATCATCAAGTTGAGTTCCACCCATAGGATGCTCCATGGATGCTCCATGGGAGTTACAAACCCATGGGTCATGGAAATGAAGAGTCATGACACATTAGGGTTTAACCCTAGATGTGTCAACACTATATAAGTAATATGATCTCCTCCCAAATCGGTTACACTAAGTAATAGAGGGCTTGGCCGATTTTGAAGAGTGAGTATTCTCTCATAAGTTCTTCCAAGAGCATTTGGTGTTGTGTGAAGCATTTGAGGCATCACACTTGGGGTGCTAGGCTCACAAGGTTTCAAGGAACACAAGCAACAACAAGGTAAGTTATTCTATCTATACTTTATGTTAAAATTGTTCCCCATGTATGCTAGATAGGAATATAACCTTGGAAATCAACTTTGCATGACAAATTAGACAAACATAGATCCAAGGTTATTAGGGTTGCATGTACACTTAGGAAGTGTTAGAATGCTCAAAACCCATCAGTGGTGTCAGAGCCTAGGCTTGTTTGTTCTTATTTGTGCTTAAAAGTTGAAAACAGAATCGAAAATTTGCTGTCTGCGAATGGACTCGTCGAGTCTATTGGGGGGACTCGTCGAGTCCATGTGTATCTTCAACCAACTCGGCGAGTCATGTTCATGCACTCGGCGAGTAGGGTCGAATGAGTGCAGAATTTCGATTCAATTGCTGGAAAATGAATTAGAAACATTACCCTAAACTGTTTTAGTAAATGTAAACTTGTTTTTGGTGGTGTAATGTCTTGCTAATTCATTTACAACAACTAGTTATCAAAAATTACAAAGTTTTATGTAATTTTTTGATTGTGTTCATATTCATGTTCTTGTTCTTATGATGTTTTAGATGATCATAGGAATTATTTGTAACCTATTTGGTAGTTTAATTCTTGATCATAATGTGTTTTAATGGAGTTCATAACTTATCCTTAAGTTATGGAAAACCAAGAGTCACACTTGAGTTAAAACCATTAAGAAAAACACAAGAGTTATAAAAAATGAAGAGTCTTCATTTTATGACTCTATTAAACTCATAAGTTACAAGAAATGAAAAGTTTTGAAAGTTACAAAACTTGCCCTCAAGTTTTGGAACAAGTAAAGTTAAGTTAAAACTTTAGTTCCAACCCCTAGAATTTTAAAAGTTAAAATTCAACCCATATACTTATATTATGATGATTTAATAATTATATATATATGTATAAGAACAAGTCGTCTTACCGCTAGTACGCCTCATTCACGAAGCCGGTCTATAAGGTGGGTATAAGGTTGTTGCCTATAAAATGGTGACTTAATGGGTGTATATTCTCACCCACCGCTTGCTTGACTGGTGGAGGGTCGTTAGCCGAACGGGTAAGACAAGGACTTATAAATTCTCATTCAAAGTATGATGAATAAATAAAGTAACTAAATGTTTATTAAATTCCCAATCTTAGTTACTTTAGGAAAAATGTGAATAAGGTGCTAATCCATGAAATTACACTTTACACTTTGTCTGAGTCGTTGGTGGAGCGTGTGTGGTTAACCGGCACAACTTGGACTTAACAAGGTAGGTAAAGGATGACTTAAGGTTTATTATAGTATCGGTGGAGCGTGTGTGGTTTACCGGCACATCGATTGAGTGATAAACTTTAAGGGTACCAAGTGATTTGCATGGTTACTTCACACCTCGTTTTGTGATCCTCGGCATCCCAGTCACAAAACCTGGAGGGCACTCCCGAGATTGAAACATGCCTTTGAAAAGTTCATTGGATCTCAAAGAATCTAGGAGTTTCTAAAAACCAATAAAAACTAAATATTTATTATTTCGGTTTTCGTGGTGGAAATTGGTGAATCGTCATTCACCTACCTTTCAAATATGGTATAGCTTAGATTACAGCATACCTCTTCTAAGTTATATTATATTGTGATTGGATCCTAGCCTTAATATTACATTTGGGTGTTTTATTAAGGACTCTCTTAAATCTAAACTAAACTTGTTCTTCTTTTTCAGATGTCTTCAAATAATGCTTCTGGCTCGAATCCTAATGGCTCCTTTACTCTTATGAGTCTGTGTGGGAAAGTCACCTTTGATGGATCCAACTTCAATAAGTGGATCAGAAACATCAGGATGATTACCCGCTACGAGGACAAAGAATATGTCCTTGACAAGGAGCTTAAGGAAATTGACGAGTCCACTGCAACTCCCCAGGAGATCGCTGACTTTCATACTCATGAAAGAGATGCAACCAAGGTGGCTTGCATCATGTTAGCCACCATGACAGCTGAACTCCAAAAGTCTTATGAAGACTTCTACCCTTATGAAATACACCAAGATTTGATGGAAAGATACCATCAAAGTGCACGACAAGAGAGGTACGAAGTCATCTGCTCCATGATAACGACCATGATGAAGGACGGAGAGTCCGTCACGAGCCACATGCAGAAAATGCAAAGGTATGTGGATCGGTTGCTGAAGCTCAATGTGAACTTCCCTGAGGAGCTTGCAATAGATATCATTTTGCACTCCTTACCATCGTGCTATGATCAATTCTGCATGACATATCACATGAACAAGGAAGAGGTCACCCTCAGCAAACTTCAGGGACTTCTCAAGACCGCAGAAACAGGTCTTAAGGGGAAGTCGGTTGCTATCACTCCTACTCCAGACTCAACTCCGGTCTTGGCAATCGGGCAAAGTCGAGGGAGGAAGAGAAAGAGATCTTCAAAGGGTACCAAGGTTCGGACCCTTGATGGCTCTTCTTCAAGTGGAACCAAGAAAGGTTTCATTACTCCTTCTTCTGACCCAAAAGAGGCTGAATGCTTCTATTGCCACGAAAAAGCTCATTGGAAGCGGAACTGCCCAAAGTACCAGCAAGATGTGAAGGATGGGAAAGTCAAACCCAACCATGCAGGTATTTACACTATCATTTCTAATAACTCACCCCATTCGAAATCTTGGGTCCTTGATACAGGTTGCGGTATTCATATTTGTTGTGACTTGCAGGGACTAGGAAGAAGTGAGAATGTGGAGCAAGGAAGAATAAACTTAATCATGGGGAATAGGAAAGTTACACCTGTCACCAAGATTGGAGTTTATACTTTGTCGCTAAGTAGTGGGTTAAATTTAGATTTGAATAAATGTTGTTATTCGCCAGAAATGGCAAGAAATATTATTTCCTTTCATGCATTGTACAAACAAGGTTTCACCTTTTCGTTTGATAATGAAGTTGGTTCGATTAATGCTTTCTTTAATAATGTACTTTATTTTAAAGCATTACCTTGTGATGGTGTGTATGAAGCTATATCTATTGTAGATAACTTAGGAAATAATGTTTTGTGTATTGATTCTACTAATAATAATAACTTGGATAAAGCATCATTATGGCATTGTCGTCTTGGACATATAAGCAAGAAACGCATAGGCCAACTCCAAAAGGATGGAGTCCTGGAGTCGTTTGACCTAAAGTCAAATGATAGTTGCGAATCATGCTTACTTGGAAAAATGACAAAGTCACCCTTCACAGGCTCGTGTGAAAGGGGTGAAGGTTTGTTGGACCTTATACACACGGATGTGTGTGGACCATTCGAACATGCCACAAGAGATGCTAATCGTTATTATTTGACTTTTACTGATGATTACAGTAGATATGGATATGTCTACTTAATCAAGCAAAAGTCAGAGACTTTCGAGAAGTTTAAGGAATTTAAACAGGAAGTCGAGAATCAATTGGGCAGGAACATTAAGATGCTTCGATCCGATCGAGGTGGTGAGTATCTTAGTTCAGAGTTCCTCGACTATCTAAAGGAATGTGGGATTGTCTCACAATTGACACCTCCCAGGACACCGCAGTTGAATGGTGTGGCTGAGAGGCGTAATCGAACCTTGTTGGACATGGTTCGTTCCATGATGAGTCGAGCTTCGCTACCAATCTCATTCTGGGGGTATGCCTTAGAGACTGCCGCCCATATCCTTAATCTAGTCCCTACAAAGAAAGTTGCCAAAACTCCTCACGAGATGTGGACTGGTAAAGTACCTAAACTAGACCACATCAAGATTTGGGGATGCGAGGCTTTCGTGAGACGTGAGACTCATGATAAGGTCGAACCCCGAAGCGAGAGGTGTATTTTCATCGGCTACCCACAACAATCCTTTGGTTACCTCTTCTACAGACCTAGTGACAATGTGGTCTTTGTAGCAAGAAGAGGAGTCTTTCGAGAAAGAGAGTTTATAAGCCAAGGAGACAGTGGGAGGCAAGTTGATCTTGAAGAAATTCAAGAGTCAAGTGGTGAAGGAACTTCAAACTCTAGCCCTCAACTTGAGGAGGAAACTCCTGTTGAGCCAATTGACGAATCTGTACCTCTGAGGCGTTCCACGAGAGTTAGGAGTGCACCTGAGCATTACTATGGATTCCATATTACTGCAGAAGGTGAGACACTTATTAGTGATGAGACACTAGTAAGTCAAGATGACCCTAACAGCTACGAGGAAGCCATGGCGGGCCCCGAGTGTGCCAAATGGAAAGAGGCTATGGATAGCGAGATACAATCCATGTATGACAATCAAGTTTGGAACTTGGTTGAGAATGTACCAGGTCGAAAGACTGTAGGGTGCAAATGGGTCTTCAAGAAGAAGACCGACATGGATGGTAAAGTACACACTTATAAGGCTAGACTGGTTGCAAAGGGCTTCTCTCAAATTCCTGGAGTGGATTATGATGAGACCTTTTCTCCGGTAGCCAAGATTAAGTCTATTCGGGTTCTGTTAGCCATAGCCGCATTTCATGACTATGAAATTTGGCAAATGGATGTCAAAACCGCTTTCCTTAATGGAAAGTTGGCTGAAGATGTTTACATGAGTCAGCCAGAGGGTTTTGTCAGTAACGAGTACCCTAATAGAGTGTGTAAGCTTGAGAAATCTATTTATGGATTAAAGCAAGCACCTCGCAGATGGAATCTTTGCTTTGATGAAAAGGTCAAGGAATTTGGCTTCTCTAGGAGTGAAGATGAATCTTGTGTATATGTCAAGGCTAGTGGGAGTATAGTTAGCTTTTTGGTATTGTATGTGGATGACATACTACTCATAGGAAACGACATTCCAACCTTGCAGGAAGTAAAGTCCTGGCTTGGAAAGTGTTTCGCTATGAAGGACCTTGGTGAAGCTGCCTATATTTTGGGGATAAGGATTTTGAGAGATCGAAGTAAAAGACTAATTGGACTTAGTCAAAGTACCTACTTAGATAAGGTTCTGAAGAGATTCAGAATGCAAGACTCCAAGAAAGGAGAGTTGCCCATCCAGAGTAACGCCAAACTGAGTAAGACACAAAGCCCTAGCACTGAGGCTGAGATAGCACAAATGAGTCGAGTACCTTATGCTTCGGCTGTAGGATCGATCATGTATGCTATGACGTGTACTCGACCTGATGTAGCTTTTGCCCTGAGCATGGTTAGCAGGTTTCAGGGGAACCCTAGCAAGGCACACTGGATTGCGGTAAAGAATATTCTCAAGTACCTACGAAGGACTAAGGACTGGGTCCTTACCCTCGGTGGGAGTGATGACTTGAGAGTTGTAGGGTATAGTGATGCTAGCTTCCAGACTGATAGGGATAACTTCCGCTCTCAGTCGGGCTGGGTCTTTACCCTAAATGGAGGAGCAATTTCTTGGAAGAGTTCCAAGCAAGAGAAAGTGGCAGATTCTACTTGTGAATCAGAGTATATTGCAGCTAGCGAAGCAGCAAAGGAGGCGTTATGGCTGAGGAACTTCATTGGAGACCTTGGAGTTGTACCAGCTATTAAAGAGCCGATGGAAATTTTCTGTGATAGTGAAAGTGCTGTTGCCTTAGCCAAGGAACCAAGGGATCACGGGAGATCCAGACACATCGACAGAAAATACCATTTCATCAGACATCGGATCGAAGAAGGACTCCTCGTGGCAAAGAGGGTATCATCGGATGAGAACCCAGCAGATCCCCTCACGAAGGGACTGACTCGGGTTAAGCATCTCCAGCATGCTCGGAGCATAGGGCTGAAGGATGATATTAGATTTAGTAGTTAGATAATCTCGAAATTTGTAAAGTGTAATTGACATTTGATGATGAATAAAAGTGTTTTATTTATGAGTAAAGTGTTGCTATCTCTTGTCGATCGTTTACTATATTTCTTTTGCATGTTTTGACTTCCAGAATAATTTTGTTTGGTATAACATATTATTCAAACCTCCACAGTCAGTCATATGTCGGAAGTAGGTATGAATCAAGACTGTCATGATTGGTTGTAGAGGTCTGGGACAAGGCTACAACAATCATGAGTGCTCATAAGTTCTGAGCATTGGACTCAACCCACGCTCACTGGAATCACTTCATGGAATTCTATCTCGAGTGATCGTGAGACGGTAATATCATATAAGTCTTTAAACCTAGAGATATGATTTGTTACTTACGAGTTGGTTATGCATTGATTGTACGAAAAACGCATTGGTAACTCGATGTTATAAAATCGTGCTCTTATGTGTAATTCAATGAGTAGTAGAACAAACATATGAGTCGAAGTTTATCTGTTCCTTCTTGGATTAGAAGCTGATATCTGGGCCCCTCGATGATTTTGTTTTGACCTATGTACCGGGCCCGGTCAGAACTAAATTGATGTGTTCAATAAAGTTCTTTGTCAAACAAATCGGAAATCGGGAAACAAATGTTGGACAATAAGTAAGACATTGTTCCATGTATTTGTCCGACTGATATCTAGAACAGAGGATTATATGATCACTTATCTTAAATGGCGTACCATCATCTTCTCAAGTTTCGAGAAACCTTGTAAAGAGCTACGATTGCCGATCGGTTCCTGAAGTCATACTTGCAGTAATAGTTACTAGACTTATCCAAGTGGGAGACTGTTGGATAAGGTGTCTAAGTCCATAACTATTTCTGGTATGTACTTGACCCGACCCGGCATGGTCCATTTGGGTTGCATGGCACCATGCAATTGGATAGACTAAATGAGAGAAATAACGCTTGGAGATAATTAATATATTATAAGTTCTAATATATTAATAATATTATTTGATTAGTTTGATCAAGAATTAATTTAGAGTTAATTAAGTGATCAAAAGATAACTAATTAAATATATGGGTTGATTAAGTAAATCATCCATATCTTGTCTAGTGGGCTAAAAGGCTCCATGGATCATCAAGTTGAGTTCCACCCATAGGATGCTCCATGGGAGTTACAAACCCATGGGTCATGGAAATGAAGAGTCATGACACATTAGGGTTTAACCCTAGATGTGTCAACACTATATAAGTAATATGATCTCCTCCCAAATCGGTTACACTAAGTAATAGAGGGCTTGGCCGATTTTGAAGAGTGAGTATTCTCTCATAAGTTCTTCCAAGAGCATTTGGTGTTGTGTGAAGCATTTGAGGCATCACACTTGGGGTGCTAGGCTCACAAGGTTTCAAGGAACACAAGCAACAACAAGGTAAGTTATTCTATCTATACTTTATGTTAAAATTGTTCCCCATGTATGCTAGATAGGAATATAACCTTGGAAATCAACTTTGCATGACAAATTAGACAAACATAGATCCAAGGTTATTAGGGTTGCATGTACACTTAGGAAGTGTTAGAATGCTCAAAACCCATCAACTTTCACCTTACACATAGATATGAAGTATTTTACATAAAATATGTGTTGTGTAGATATATATATTGTTTGTTTATTTGAGATGGGTGTTGAAGGAATGATTTATACATGTTTTTAAATAATTTAAACTATATATGTATTTTTATCTACGAAAAATGTTGGGTAAAACATGGGTAGATGAAATAGTGGATATGATGAAAGGTGAGTTGGATAAAGGACATGATCAATAATATTGATCATGAGTTGAGGGTGAGTGGTGAAATTTGAGAGAATCACTTACCCAAATTGTTGGCTCCCGTCATTCAACAGAGTAGGGATAACAACCATGGACTTTCTAGATAGTCCAGTGGAACACTAGCAGGACCGCAACCTGTAGGTGTAATGAACTATATGTTCATTAGGTGTACTCTAAAAACCCATTGACATGTATTGCAGGATAGAATACCTGAAAATAATACTGTCAATAAATGAGAGCTATGGACTTAGCACATGTTGAATAAACTTTGGCAGCTATAGGATTAGTACCAATTGTATAAACCCTGGTCACGAGATGACTTTGTGTCTATTCCTTAGGATGAATCCTTAGGAAGGAGTTATAGTTGATTCTTAGGTTAAACCCTTAAAAAATAAATAAAATAAGGGGGTTTGGGGTAATTCGGTTGATTGATTGTTGTTTAAACATAAAAATTTATGTATTGTGGGTTGAAAACCCTATATACTCACCAAGCTTCCAAGCCTGACCCACTCAGCTATTTATATTACAGGTAGAGGACCCCAAGCATAGTCGGATGATGATGACGAGTGAATTTTGGATTATAGGCTAGTAGTTACAAATAATTGTCGTAAGTCTTATAATGTCTTGTTTATGCTTTTCATCTGTATCGGAACATGACATCCCGTGGTTTTGATATAAAAAGGAAATGATATATTTCTTAAAGAAAGGTTTTGACAAACTTTTATCATATTTTGTTTTGGGAACCAAATTCCGCAACATCTTTTATAAATATTTCTCTGATTTGATTTTAAAAAGCATAAATTAAATCGGTTTTTCTGGCCGAGAAATTAGGGGATGTCACACTCTGCGAGAGTTGGAGCTTCAAAACCGAAAAGATAAAATTTTTAGAGTTTTTGGGGCACTTCGGGATGTATTCGGGCTTTAAAAATGATATCGGGGCTTCGGGGGAAGTCAAAATAGTCAAAATATAAGTTTGGGGTGAAAAATGTCAAGTTAACAAAAATAGTCGGGAGATCTCGCAGCCCCCTATTTATAGGGTGCGAGGCCGAGGTTTCCGACACTGAGAAGCTTCCACATAGCTGCTTGCGAGGCTCGATGATGAAGGGAGGAGGTGGCTGCGAGGGGAGGAGGCGCGTGGCAGTAGCGAGGCGAGACACGGAGGCGACAACGAGACCCGGACGTGTCTCTGCGAGGTTCGGACACGCGGCTGCCACGAGGTGTCTTCTGATTGGCCGAGGGTTTGGTCCAAAGGAGTTGCGACACGCATCTCATTCGGATTCGGCCACGTCCTCGGTGACGCAGCAGCTTCGTGCGAGGTGACGTGTCCGGTTCCTGTTCATGCGAAATTTTTCGAATTTTGAGCCCCGAACTTCTAAAATCCATAACTTTCGCATACCAGCTCCATTTTTGATGTTCTTTATATGCACGCGTAGCTAAAATCATGCTCTACAACTTTTGTTTAGACTTCGTCGGCTAATTTTGACTTTAATTTTAATATTATTATTTTTAACAGACCGGGATAGGAAAATCCGTTAAAAATTCATAACTTCTTCATCCGACGTCCGTTTTCGTCAGTCTTTTTACCGTTGTACTACTATTGACGAGATCTTCGATTCTCGTTTAGGTTGTGTCGGCTAAATTTTGCTCGATCTTAAATTCGAGTATTTAGCTGTCTACTGCTAAGCTAAAACTTAGAAAAATCATAATTTCCTCATATGAAGTCTGATTTGGGCGTTCTTTTTATCGAACTTCTTGGTTTAACGAATACTACGACTTTAGTTTAGATTGTTAAGGCTAAAAAGCACTTTATCGTAACATTCACTTTTTACGCTTCCCGGTGTCGTGCCGGTTTTGTCGTGAAACTTCGACAGGTCATAACTTCTTCGTTATAACTCAGATTTCAATGTTCTTTATATCTCTGGAATCCTTGTTTCGGCCACTACAACTTTATTAAAAGATATAGGCTTTTTATAATATTTATTTTAAATGCTTATTTTTATTATTAATCAATTAAATCATAATAATTAAGCAGATAAGCATATAATTTACATAATATTCTCATAATTCCTCTTTACTACTTCAAAATGAGTTACAAAGGTTGATCTAGACAATTACAACTTTATTAATGCTTTTAGCCCAGAAACACGGGTGTTACAATTCTCTCCCCCTTAGGATGATTCTGTCCTCGGAATCACACATCAGCAAATAAATACGGGTAGCGACTCATCATGTCACTCTCCGTTTCCTAGGTGAGATTTGGCCCATTTGTATGTTTCCATTATACAAGCACTAAATCGACCATCTTGCATCGCAACTTTTTAGTCTTACGGTCAACGATTGCCTCTAGTTCTTCGATTAACCTCTTGCTTTCATCCAGCTTTAACTCAGATATTGGAATTATGTCAGGAACATCACCCGTGAACTTCCTTAAATAACACACATGGAAAGTGTTATGAATACTATTTAGTTCTTCTGGTAGTTCTAGCTTGTAAGCTTGATTCCCAATCCTCTGAAGAACTTTAAACGGTCCAATAAACCTTGGACTCAACTTTCCGCTTTTACCAAATCTTATAAGTCCCTTCCACAGCGAGACTTTAAGCAAAACCGAATCACCAACTTCGAATGTTATCGGTTTTCTTTTCTTGTCAGCATAGCTCTTTTGACGATCCTGAGCTGCTAACATCCTTTCCCTAATCATTTGAACCTTTTCAGCAGTCTGATGGACTATCTCATGTCCCATAAACTGCTTTTCTCCAGCTTCAAGCCAACAAGACGGCGTACGACACTTCTGTCCATACAAAGCGTGATAAGGTGCCATATTTATGCTCGAGTGGAAACTATTGTTGTAGGAAAACTCTACTAAAGGTAAATGTTCATCCCAGTTACCTTGGAATTCCAGGGTACGTGCTCTCAGCATATCTTCAAGTGTTTGTATTGTTCTTTCGCTCTGACCATCAGTTTGTGGATGGTAAGTTGTACTTAAACACAACTTGGTACCCATTTCCTCTTGTAGACTTTTTCAAAATCGTGACATGAAACGACTATCACGATTTGATACAATTGTTAGAGGAACACCGTGAAGTCTCGCAATTTCCTTCACGTAAGCATTCGCAAGCTTATCCATAGACCATTTTTCATTGGCTGCTATGAAGTGTGCACTCTTGGTGAAACGATCCACGACCACCCAAATCATGTCATGACCGCTCTTTGTTCTGGGTAGTTTGGTCACAAAATCCATGGTGATGTCTTCCCATTTACCCATGGGTACAGGTAAAGGTTCTAAAATCCCATATGGTTTCTGATGTTGTGCCTTAACTCTTGCACATGTCACACATTCGGCCACATACTTAGCAACATCGAGCTTCATCGTTGGCCACCAGTAATAGGGTTTTAAATCCCTATACATTTTCGTACTACCGTGATGAATCAAGTACATGGTCTTGTGAGCTTCTTCCATCAGAACATCTCTTACTCCTCCTGTCTTAGGTACCAAAATCCTATCTTGGAATACCTTCAACCCTTGGTTGTTTGTACCGAATACTAATGTTTTTCCCAAACGTTCTTCTTTTCGGTCATTCTTCTCTAAAGCTTCTTCCTGAGCTTTCTTTATACTCTCCACAATTGTTGAGACAACCTCAATTCTCAACGCTCTTGGCCTTTTCTTTTCAAGGTTGACTTTCCGACTGAGAGCATCAGTAACTACATTTGCTTTACCAGGGTGATAAAGTATCTCACAGTCGTAGTCTTTGAGTAATTCCAGCCACGTCGTTGCCTCATATTCAGTTCCTTCTGATTAAAGAGATACTGAATACTCTTATGATCAGTGAAAAGTTTGCACTTCGTACCATAGAGGTAATGTCTCCATATTTTTAAAGCGAAAACTACCACTGCTAACTCCAAATCATGAGTAGGGTAGTTCTTTTCATGCTCCTTCATTTGTCTTGATGCATATGCTATCACTTTATCTCGTTGGGTCAGAACACAACCTACCCTAACTCCAGATGCATCACTATAGATTGAAAAGTCTTCAACTCCTTCGGGTAAAGAATGAATTGGTGCTTCACATAATTTCTTCTTCAACTTCTCAAAGGCTTCCTTATGCTTTTCACTCCAAGTATAAGTAGCTCCTTTGTGGGTCAAGGCTGTCAATGGAGCGGCTATCAAAGAAAAGCGTTGGATAAATCTTCGGTAATATCCAGCTAATCCTAAAAAGCTTAGAATCTCCATAGGACTTTTTGTTTGTTCCCACTTCATTACAGCTTCGATCTTTGCTGGATCAACCATTATTCCTTCTTGGTTAATCACATGACCCAAGAATTGGACTTCTTGAATCCAAAATTCATATTTGGAGAACTTTGCATACAATTTCTCCTTTTTCAGGACTTCTAGCACTTCACGTAGATGCTTTTCATGCTCCTCTTGTCTTTTGGAGTAGATGAGAATGTCATCGATGAACACTATCACAGATTTATCGAGGAATGGTTTACAAACCCTGTTCATCAAATCCATGAATGATGCAGGAGCATTGGTTAGCCAAAATGACATAACCAAGAACTCATAATGTCCATATCTTGTTCTGAATGCAGTCTTTTTGATATCCTGCTCTCTCACCTTTAGTTGATGGTATCTCGACCTAAGATCGATCTTTGAGA
Organism: Lactuca saligna; assembly: GCF_052625555.1. Classification (NCBI taxonomy): domain Eukaryota; kingdom Viridiplantae; phylum Streptophyta; class Magnoliopsida; order Asterales; family Asteraceae; genus Lactuca; species Lactuca saligna. The sequence continues at coordinate 119,977,707 of NC_136425.1, forward strand.
AATAGCTCGAACACTGTAACTGGTCGAACATGTCATCGATCCTTGACAACGGGTACTTGTTCTTTATCGTTGCTTTGTTCAGCTCTCTGTAATCAACACACATTCTCATGCTTCCGTCTTTCTTCTTTACGAATAACACCGGAGCTCCCCAGGGTGATGAACTAGGTTGAATGAAACCGCTGTCCAACAGCTCCTGAAGTTACATCATGAGCTCCTTCATCTCCGTCGGCGCTAATCGGTAAGGTGCCTTTGCTATCAGTGTTGTTCCTGGTAACAAGTCTATACGAAACTCCACTTGCCTATCAGGTGGTAATCCGGGAAGATCTTCGGGAAAGACTTCTGGATAATCACATACAACCGGTATATTTTGCACCTCTTTCTTCTCCTTCTTAGCATCAATTACGAATGCCATGTACGACGCACATCCTTTGGACAAACATTTCCTGGCTTTCATCAGGGAGATAATTCCAGAATTCACTCTGCGTTTGTCCCCGTACACCATAAATGATTCTCTTCTGGGTGGGTTCACCCTTACAATCTTCTTCTTGCAAAGAATCTCAGCATCGTTGGCGCTAAGCCAGTCCATACCCAAAATGATGTTGAAACCGTTTAACTCTATGGGTAATAGCTCTTCATGGAATTCGTTTCCGTTTAGGTCAATGACGATGTTCTTAATATGATTACTAACAGGTACGAATTTGCCACTGGCAACTTCTACAATCAGGGTATTATCAAGTTTTTCTATAGGTAATGCTAATTTCCCACCAAATTTATGTGACACAAAGCAGTAGTTGGCTCCGGAATCAAATAGTATGTTTGCAGGCAAACCATTTACAAGAAAGGTATTTGAAGCGACGTCTGCTGCCTCCTTTGCAGACTCAAGCGTCATCTGGAAGGCTCTCACCTTCAGCTTTGGTGGTATGTTGGGTCTTCCTGCCTCCTTCTTCTTTGGGCAATCCTTTGAAATGTTCCCCTCCTCGTTGCACTCATAACAGACCTTCTTAGTGAATGTGCATTCGTTGGTATAGTGCCCAGGCTTTCCACATTTGAAACAAGTGACCCCTCCGTCACACTTCCCATAGTGCATCTTCTTACACTTGTCACACCACTTCGCTTCTGATCCTCCTCCTCTCGAACTAGACTTCGAGAATCTACTCTTCTTGTTGGACTTCGAGGATCCATCGAACTTCCATTTCTCACCAACCTCAGCTCTTTCTAGACCTCTTTCCTTTTGTTGGCTCTCCACATTCTTAGCTTCTCGAACGGCTAATTTCAGAGTGGTTGCCATCTTGACTGTTGGGCCAAAGTCAGCCGACAGTCCGTTTGCGAACTTCTCAACTTTGGAAAGTTCGGTTGGCACTAGGTATAGAAACAACTTCATCTTTTCTGTGAATGCAACAGCATAGTCATCGATGCTCATTTTCACCTTTTTCAAATTTTGGAACTCATTGTTCAGATCAGTGAGTTATATCTCTGAACAGTACTACGCCTTTAGTTGTTCCAAGAACTCATCCCACGACATTTTCAGAGCTTCTCCTCATGGCATTGTATCTACCAATAGCTTCCACCAGCTTAAGACTCCAGTTTTCAATTGTCTCACAGTGAAGACCGTCTTCTGCTTCTCGCTACAATCGCAACTTTCAAACACCATTTCCATCTCGGAGATCCAGTCCATGATCTCAATAGGCTTTGGGCTTCCTAAGAGACTTGGTGGTTTCGCACCTAAGAAATTTTTGTACATCCGCCCATCCTTGTTGTTTCTCCCTTCCGGGTCATCCCTTTGCTCACCTTGAGTCCCTATTTGACTCACTTGGCGGCTGTAGTTCCCTTCCTCGGATTGCTCGAGAATTGGCTCCATCAGTTCAACATGTATGGTAGATTCGTCCCTATTCTCGTGGAGAATTCGTCTCATTTCTTCCCTTTGTTCAGCTAGCAAAGCCTGAATTATGGCTTGAACTCCAGCCATGGTGACTGGCTCAGGTGCAACTTCTTCAATAACAGGTATTTGCTGAACCACTGTGGGGTTGGTTCCTATCTCCATTCGCGTTTACGTTTCTGCTACGGGTCTTTGCCATCTTGATCTATACACCGAATAAGGTGAATTTAGATCTTTATTCGCTATAGACTCCGAAACGCTTACATGCTAGTTCTAATATAGTAATCATACGCTTAGAATCCTACACACATAAGGTTTTCCAGATCCGGTCGGCAACATACCATAGATCCGAACAATAATATCATGTATAGCAAACACATAACATTTAGCACATAAAAACATTTTAGGCATCTTTCCTAAAATATACGACTGCTCACACCTCACAATCATCGCTTAGCATTCTAAGTTTAAGTCTAGAAATCCTACAAATTCCTAGTTCGCTTAAACTAATGCTCTGATACCAACTGTGACATCCCCAATTTCACGGCCATAAAAGACCGGTTTTGTTTATACTTTATTTCAAAATCAGAGTAACCTTTTAATAAAAGAATGGCAGAATTTGTCCCAAAACAATAATATGATAAAGATTTATCAAAAGCATTTCCTTAAAAATGTATTTCATTAAAAGACTTGGGATGTCATGTTCGATACAATACATAAGTATAAACAGTACATTATAAGCCTTACAACAGTTATATACAACAGTTATAATCCAAAAGTCCCTCATCATCATCATAATTATGCTCTGAGTCCACTACCTGTAAAATAGAAAGCAGAGTGGGTCAGGCTTGGGAGCCTGGTGAGCATATAGGGTTTTCAACCCGTAAATAATAATAAATTTATTAATTTCATCGATCAACAATAAATTTATTAATTTCATCAACCAACAATAACCCTGAGTACGCATTCCCGTTATCCTCACTTTACGTCCCTAAACACCTATACAAGGGACCTAGTCTAAGGATTTTATCATCGGGATGGACACTACTGCTAAGGGGGTTCCTCAACAATAAATGTCCTAAAGGCAACCATGAGGGGGATGGAGTACACCAGTGAACACTGTTGGATAAGGTGTCTAAGTCAATAACTATTTCTGGTATGTACTTGACCCGACCCGGCATGGTCCATTTGGGTTGCATGGCACCATGCAATTGGATAGACTAAATGATAGAAATAACACTTGGAGATTATTAATATATTATAAGTTCTAATATATTAATAATATTATTTGATTAGTTTGATCAAGAATTAATTATGTGATCAAAAGATAACTAATTAAATATATGGGTTGATTATGTAAATCATCCATATCTTGTATAGTGGGCTAAAAGGCTCCATGGACTATCAAGTTGGGTTCCACCCATAGGATGCTCCATGGATGCTCCATGGGAGTTACAAACCCATGGGTCATGGAAATGAAGAGTCATGACACATTAGGGTTTAACCCTAGATGTGTCAACACTATATAAGTAACATGTTCTCCACCTAAAATTGGCTACACTAAGAAACAAGAGGGCTTGGTTTATTTTGAGAAGTGTGTATACTCTCATAAGTTCTTCCAAGAGCATTTGGTGTTGTGTGAAGCATTTGAGGCATCACACTTGGGGTGCTAGGCTCACAAGGTTTCAAGGAACACAAACAATAACAAGGTAAGTTATTCTATCTATATTTTAAGCTAAAATTGTTCCCCATGTATGCTAGATAGGAATATAACCTTGGAATTCAACTTTGCATGACAATTAGACAAACATAGATCCATGGTTATTAGGGTTGCATGTACACTTAGGAAGTGTTAGAATGCTCAAAACCCATCAGTGGTATCAGAGCCTAGGCTTGTTTGCTCTTATTTGTGCTTAAAAGTTGAAAAAAAAGAATCGGAAATCTTGTTGTCTGCGAATGGACTCGTCGAGTCTATAGGGGGGACTCGTCGAGTTCATGAGTATCTTCAACCAACTCGGCGAGTGAGTTCATGCACTCGGCGAGTAGGGTCGACTGAGTGCAGAATTTCGATTTAGTTGCTGGAAATGAATTAGAAACATTACCCTAAACTGTTTTGGTAATTGAAAACTTGTTTTTGGTGGTGTAATGTCCTTGCTAATTCATTTACAACAACTAGTTATCAAAATTACAAAGTTTTAAATGTAATTTTTGATTGTGTTCATATTCATGTTCTTGTTCTTATGATGTTTTAGATGATCATAGGAATTATTTGTAACCTATATGGTAGATTAATTCTTGATCATAATGTGTTTTAATGGAGTCCATAACTTATCCTTAAGTTATGGAAAACCAAGAGTCACACTTGAATTAAAACCATTAAAAACACAAGAGTTAGAAAAATGAAGAGTCTTCATTTTATTACTCTATTAAACTCATAAGTTACAAGAAATGAAAAGTTTTGAAAGTTACAAAACTTGCACTCAAGTTTTGGAAAAAGTAAAGTTAAGTTAAAACTTTAAGTTCCAACCCCTAGAATTTTAAAAGTTAAAATTCAACCCTTATACTTATATTATGATGATTTAATAATTATATATATATGTATAAGAATAAAGTCGTCTTACCGCTAGTACGCCTCATTCACGAAGCCGGTCTATAAGGTGGGTATAAGGTTGTTGCCTATAAAATGGTGACTTAATGGGTGTTTACTCTCACCCACCGCTTGCTTGACTGGTGGAGGGTCGTTAGCCGAACGGGTAAGACAAGGACTTATAAATTCTCATTCAAAGTATGATGAATATATAATAAAGTAACTAAATGTTTTATTAAATTCCCAATCTTAGTTACTTTAGGAAAATGTGAATAAGGTGCTAATCCATGAAATTACACTTTACACTTTGTCTAAGTCGTTGGTGGAGCGTGTGTGGTTAACCGGCACACTAACTTGGACTTAACAAGGTAGGTAAAGGGTGACTTAAGGTTTATTATAGTATCGGTGGAGCGTGTGTGGTTTACCGGCACATCGATTGAGTGATAAACTTTAAGGGTACCAAGTGATTTGCATGGTTACTTCACACCCCGTTTTGTGATCCTCGGTATCCCAGTCACAAAACTTGGAGGGCACTCTCGAGATTGAAACATGCCTTTGAAAAGTTCATTGGATCTCAATGAATCTAGGAATTTCTAAAACCAATAAAAACTAAATATCTAATATTTCAGTTTTCGTGGTGGAAATTGGTGAATCGTCATTCACCTACCTTTCAAATATGGTATAGCTTAGATTACGGCATACCTCTTCTAAGTTATATTATATTGTGATTGGATCCTAGCCTTAATATTACATTTGGGTGTTTTATTAAGGACTCCCTTAAATCTATACTAAACTTGTTCTTCTCTTTCAGATGTCTTCAAATAATGCTTCTGGCTCGAATCCTAATGGCTCCTTTACTCTTATGAGTCTGTGTAGGAAAGTCACCTTTGATGGATCCAACTTCAATAAATGGATCAGAAACATCAGGATGATTACCCGCTATGAGGACAAAGAATATGTCCTTGACAAGGAGCTTAAGGAAATTGATGAGTCCACTGCAACTCCACAGGAGATCGCTGACTTTCATACTCATGAAAGAGATGCAACCAAGGTGGCTTGCATCATGTTGGCCACAATGACAGCTGAACTCCAAAAGTCTTATGAAGATTTCTACCCTTATGAAATGCACCAAGATTTGATGGAAAGATACCATCAAAGTGCACGACAAGAGAGGTACGAAGTCATATGCTCCATGATAACAACCATGATGAAGGACGGAGAGTCCGTCACGAGCCACATGCAGAAAATGCAAAGGTATGTGGATCGTTTGCTGAAGCTCAATGTGAACTTCCCTGAGGAGCTTGCAATAGATATCATTTTGCACTCCTTACCATCGTGCTATGATCAATTCCGCATGACATATAACATGAACAAGGAAGAGGTCACCCTCAGCAAACTTCAGGGACTTCTCAAGACCGCAGAAACAGGTCTTAAGGGGAAGTCGGTTGCTATCACTCCTACTCCAGACTCAACTCCGGTCTTGGCAATCGGGCAAAGTCGAGGGAGGAAGAGAAAGAGATCTTCGAAGGGTACCAAGGCTCGGACCCTTGATGGCTCTTCTTCAAGTGGAACCAAGAAAGGTTTCATTACTCCTTCTTCAGACCCAAAAGAGGCTGAATGCTTCTATTGCCATGAAAAAGCTCATTGGAAGCGGAACTGCCCAAAGTACCAGCAGGATGTGAAGGATGGGAAAGTCAAACCCAACCATGCAGGTATTTACACTATCATTTCTAATAACTCACCCCATTCGAAATCTTGGGTCCTTGATACCGGTTGCGGTATTCATATTTGTTGTGACTTGCAGGGACTAGGAAGAAGTGAGAATGTAGAGCAAGGAAGAATAAACTTAATCATGGGGAATAGGAAAGTTACACCTGTTACCAAGATTGGAGTTTATACTTTATCACTAAGTAGTGGGTTAAATTTAGATTTGAATAAATGTTGTTATTCGCCAGAAATGGCAAGAAATATTATTTCCTTTCATGCATTGTACAAACAAGGTTTCACCTTTTCGTTTGATAATAAAGTTGGTTCGATTAATGCTTTCTTTAATAATGTTCTTTATTTTAAAGCATTACCTTGTGATGGTGTGTATGAATCTGTATCTGTTGTAGATAACTTAGGAAATAATGTTTTGTGTATTGATTCTACTAATAATAATAACTTGGATAAAGCATCATTATGGCATTGTCATCTTGGACATATAAGCAAGAAACGCATAGGCCAACTCCAAAAGGATGGAGTCTTGGAGTCGTTTGACCTAAAGTCTGATGATAGTTGCGAATCATGCTTACTTGGAAAAATGACAAAGTCACCCTTCACAGGCTCGTGTGAAAGGGGTGAAGGTTTGTTAGACCTTATACACACGGATGTGTGTGGGCCATTCAAACATGCCACAAGGGATGCTAATCGTTGTTATTTGACTTTTACTGATGATTACAGTAGATATGGATATGTCTACTTAATCAAGCATAAGTCAGAGACTTTCGAGAAGTTTAAGGAATTTAAACAGGAAGTCGAGAATCAATTGGGCAGGAACATTAAGATGCTTCGATCCGATCGGGGTGGTGAGTATCTTAGTTCAGAGTTCCTTGACTATCTAAAGGAATGTGGGATTGTCTCACAATTGACACCTCCCAGGACACCGCAGTTGAATGGTGTGGCTGAGAGGCGTAATCGAACCTTGTTGGACATGGTTCGTTCCATGATGAGTCGAGCTTCGCTACCAATCTCATTCTGGGGGTATGCCTTAGAGACTGCCGCCCATATCCTTAATCTAGTCCCTACAAAGAAAGTTGCCAAAACTCCTCACGAGATGTGGACTGGTAAAGTACCTAAACTAGACCACATCAAGATTTGGGGTTGCGAGGCTTTCGTGAGACGCGAGACTCATGATAAGCTCAAACCCCGAAGCAAGAGGTGTATTTTCATCGGCTACCCACAGCAATCCTTTGGTTACCTCTTCTACAGACCTAGTGACAATGTGGTCTTTGTAGCAAGAAGAGGAGTCTTTCGAGAAAGAGAGTTTATAAGCCAAGGAGACAGTGGGAGGCAAGTTGATCTTGAAGAAATTCAAGAGTCAAGTGGTGAAGGAACTTCAAACTCTAGCCCTCAACTTGAGGAGGAAACTCCTGTTGAGCCAATTGACGAATCTGTACCTCTGAGGCATTCCATGAGAGTTAGGAGTGCACCTGAGCATTACTATGGATTCCATATTACTGCAGAAGGTGAGACACTTATTCGTGATGAGACACTAGTAAGTCAAGATGACCCTAACAGCTACGAGGAAGCCATGGCAGGCCCCGAGTCTGCTAAATGGAAAGAGGCTATGGATAGCGAGATACAATCCATGTATGACAATCAAGTTTGGAACTTGGTTGAGAATGTACCAGGTCGAAAGAATGTAGGGTGCAAATGGGTCTTCAAGAAGAAGACTGACATGGATGGTAAAGTACACACTTATAAGGCTAGACTGGTTGCAAAGGGCTTCTCACAAATTCCTGGAGTGGATTATGATGAGACCTTTTCTCCGGTAGCCAAGATTAAGTCTATTCGGGTTCTGTTAGCCATAGCCGCATTTCATGACTATGAAATTTGGCAAATGGATGTCAAAACCGCTTTCCTTAATGGAAAGTTGGCTGAAGATGTTTACATGAGTCAGCCAGAGGGTTTTGTCAGCAATGAGTACCCTAATAGAGTGTGTAAGCTTAAGAAGTCCATTTATGGATTAAAGCAAGCACCTCGCAGATGGAATCTTTGCTTTGATGAAAAGGTCAAGGAATTTGGCTTTTCTAGGAGTGAAGATGAATCTTGTGTATATGTCAAGGCTAGTGGGAGTATAGTTAGCTTTTTGGTATTGTATGTCGATGACATACTACTCATAGGAAACGACATTCCAACCCTGCAGGAAGTAAAGTCCTGGCTTGGAAAGTTTTCGCTATGAAGGACCTTGGTGAAGCTGCCTATATTTTGGGGATAAGGATCTTGAGAGATCGGAGTAAAAGACTAATTGGACTTAGTCAAAGTACCTACTTGGAGAAGGTTCTGAAGAGATTCAGAATGCAAGACTCCAAGAAAGGAGAGTTGCCCATCCAGAGTAATGCCAAACTGAGTAAGACACAAAGCCCTAGCACTGAGGCTGAGATTGCACAAATGAGTCGAGTACCTTATGCTTCGGCTGTAGGATCGATCATGTATGCTATGACGTGTACTCGACCTGATGTAGCTTTTGCCCTGAGCATGGTTAGCAGGTTTCAGGGGAACCCTGGCAAGGCACACTGGACTGCGGTAAAGAATATTCTCAAGTACCTACGAAGGACTAAGGACTGGGTCCTTACCCTCGGTGGGAGTGATGACTTGAGAGTTGTAGGGTATAGTGATGCTAGCTTCCAGACTGATAGGGATAACTTCCGCTCTCAGTCGGGTTGGGTCTTTACCCTAAATAGAGGAGCAATTTCTTGGAAGAGTTCCAAGCAAGAGACAGTGGCAGATTCTACTTGTGAATCAATGTATATTGCAGCTAGCGAGGCGGCAAAGGAGGCTTTATGGCTGAGGAACTTCATTGGAGACCTTGGAGTTGTACTAGCTATTAAAGAGCCAATGGAAATTTTCTGTGATAGTGAAAGTGCTGTTGCCTTAGCCAAGGAACCAAGGGATCACGGGAGATCCAGACACATCGACAGAAAATACCATTTCATCAGACATCGGATCGAAGAAGGTATCATCAGATGAGAATCCGGCAGATCCCCTCACGAAGGGACTGACTCGGGTTAAGCATCTCCAGCATGCTCGGAGCATAGGGCTGAAGGATGATATTAGATTTAGTAGTTAGATAACCTCGAAATTTGTAAAGTGTAATTGACATTTGATGATGAATAAAAGTGTTTTATTTATGAGTAAAGTGTTGCTATCTCTTGTCGATCGTTTACTATATTTCTTTTGCATGTTTTGACTTCCAGAATAATTTTGTTTGGTATAACATATTATTCAAACCTCCACAGTCGGTCATATGTCGGAAGTAGGTATGAATCAAGATTGTCATGTTTGGTTGTAGAGGTCTTGGACAAGGCTACAACAATCATGAGTGCTCATAAGTTTTGAGCATTGGACTCAACCCACGCTCACTGGAATCACTTCATGGAATTCTATCTCGAGTGATCGTGAGACGGTAATATCATATAAGTCTTTAAACCTAGAGATATGATTTGTTACTTACAAGTTGGTTATGCATTGATTGTACGATAAATGCATTGGTAACTCGATGTTATAAATCGCGCTCTTGTGTGTAATTCAATGAGTAGTAGAACAAACATATGAGTCGAAGTTTATCTGTTCCTTCTTGGATTAGAAGCTGATATCTGGGCCCCTCGATGATTTTGTTTTGACCTATGTACCGGGCCCGGTCAGAACTAAAATTGATGTGTTCAATGAAGTTCTTTGTCAAACAAATCGGAAATCGGGAAACAAATTGTTGGACAATAAGTAAGACATTGTTCCATGTATTTGTCCGACTGATATCTAGAACAGAGGATTATATGATCACTTATCTTAAATGGCGTACTATCATCTTCTCAGTTTCGAGAAATCTTGTAAAGAGCTACGATTGCCGATCGGTTCCTGAAGTCATACTTGCAGTAATAGTTATTAGACTTATCCAAGTGGGAGACTGTTGGATAAGGTGTCTAAGTCCATAACTATTTCTGGTATGTACTTGACCCGACCCGACATGGTCCATTTGGGTTGCATGGCACCATGCAATTGGATAGACTAAATGAGAGAAATAACACTTGGAGATTATTAATATATTATAAGTTCTAATATATTAATAATATTATTTGATTAGTTTGATCAAGAATTAATTTAGAATTAATTATGTGATCAAAAGATAACTAATTAAATATATGGGTTGATTATGTAAATCATCCATATCTTGTATAGTGGGCTAAAAGGCTCCATGGACTATCAAGTTGGGTTCCACCCATAGGATGCTCCATGGATGCTCCATGGGAGTTACAAACCCATGGGTCATGGAAATGAAGAGTCATGACACATTAGGGTTTAACCCTAGATGTGTCAACACTATATAAGTAACATGTTCTCCACCTAAAATTGGCTACACTAAGAAACAAGAGGGCTTGGCCGATTTTGAGAAGTGTGTATACTCTCATAAGTTCTTCCAAGAGCATTTGGTGTTGTGTGAAGCATTTGAGGCATCACACTTGGGTGCTAGGCTCACAAGGTTTCAAGGAACACAAACAATAACAAGGTAAGTTATTCTATCTATACTTTAAGCTAAAATTGTTCCCCATGTATGCTAGATAGGAATATAACCTTGGAATTCAACTTTGCATGACAATTAGACAAACATAGATCCAAGGTTATTAGGGTTGCATGTACACTTAGGAAGTGTTAGAATGCTCAAAACCCATCAAACACATCGTTCACAACACCTACAGGTTACGAGCCTGCTAGCGTTCCACTGGACTGTCTAGAAGAGTCTGTGGTCATCATCCATACTCCGCTAGATGACTGGAACAACAACATCGAGGCCTCTCATCATTTTAACACACATCAACTATTTTGTCTACCCATGTTCTACCCAACATATTTGTAGATAAAATACATATACAGTTTATAACTTGTATAAAACATTGTATTCAACAATCATCTCAAATAAACAATCAATATGATTACACATAACATGTATTTTATAGAAAATACTTCATATCTATGTGTAAGATGAAAGTGACTATACACTCACTTGGTTTGATGATAATCGGGCAACAATTCGTTCCTTAAAATGATCGTTTCTGATAAAACCGAGAGTTTTATTGAGAAACCGGGCTCAGCGAGAGTTGGTGTTTCAAAACGAAAAAGATAAAATTTTCCGGGTTTTCGGGCACTTCGGGACGTATTTCGGGCTTTAAAAATGATACCGGGGCTTCGGGGGAAGTCAAAATAATCAAAATATAAGTTTAGGGGTGAAAATGTCAAGTTTTCAAAAGTAGTCGGGAGATGTCACAGCCCCTATCTATAGGGTGCGAGGCCGAGGTTTCCGACGCTGAGTAGCTTCCACATAGCTGCTCTCGAGGCTCGGTGACGAAAGGAGGAGGTGGCTGCGAGGGGAGGAGGCGTGTGGCAGCAACGAGGCAAGACACGGAGGCGACAACGAGACTCGGACGTGTCTCTGCGAGGTTCGGACACGCGACTGCCACGAGGCATCTTCTGATTGGCCGAGGGTTCGGTCCGAGGGAGTTGCGACACACGTCTGGTCTGGATTCTACCATGTCCTCGGTGACGCAGCAGCTTCGTGCGAGGTGACGTGTCTGGTTACTATTCATGCGAAAATTTTCAAATTTTGAGCCCCGAACTTCTAAAATCCATAACTTTCGCATACGAGGTCCGTTTTTGACGTTCTTTAAATGCACGTGTAGCTAAAATCATGCTCTACAACTTTTTCTTAGACTTCGTCGGCTAATTTTGACTTTAATTTTAATATTATTATTTTTAACAGACCGGAACAGTAAAATCCGTTAAAAATTCATAACTTCTTCATCCGACGTCTGTTTTCGTCAGTCTTTTTACCGTTGTACTACTAATAATGAGATCTTCGATTCTCATTTAGGTTGTGTCGGCTAAATTTCGCTTGATCTTAAATTCAAGTATTTAGCTCTCTACTGCTAAGCTAAAACTTAGAAAAATCATAACTTCCTCATATGAAGTCAGATTTAGGCGTTCTTTTTATCGAACTTCTCGGTTTAACGAGTACTATGACTTTAGTTTAGATTGTTAAGGCTAAAAAGCACTTTATCGTAATATTCACTTTTTACGCTTCCCGGTGCCGTGTCGGTTTTGTCACGAAACTTCGACAGGTCATAACTTCTTCGTTATAACTCGGATTTCGACGTTTTTTATATCTCCGGAACCCTTGTTTCGGCCACTACAACTTTCTTAAAAGATATCGGCTTTTTATAATATTTATTTTAAATGCTTATTTATATTATTAATTAATTAAATTTTAATAATTAAGCAAATAAGCATATAATTCACATAATATTCACATAATTCCTCTAAGGCATGGAATGATACGAAAGTTTGATGTCGAAGATTACGAGAATCGGGTCGAGAAAAAGATCTAGATAGGCGACCCTCTCGAAATCAAGATAACAACATGAATGAGGCTCAGTCATTCCATGTTAGACGTAACATCAAAGTATTTTCGTGAAAAGTGTTCCCCCTTTTAAATCGAATGGAACAGAATAGTCCTCCGGACTGAGGATTTAATCCATAGATACAAAGTTAGTGTTCTCTATCTCACTGGTTAGTCGTCTCGATGATACACACTTCGATCACATACGAAGGGTTGAATTTAGAAAAATGTTCGAATAGATAGATAACAGGTTTCCCTCTTTGTACTGGAATCGAAAAGAGTTGCAGGTATAAGAATTATCAAAGAGAAGTATAACTACGGCGACAGAGGGATCAATGGTGGTAGCTGCTTTGGGGTAATTCCTTTTGAAGTGCCCTGCTTCACCACAATTGTAGCAGGCTGGACTGATTCCCGCTCCGGATGATTGGTTCGTTGATTTGGCTGGTTTTCTGCAGGTTCGAGACAAATGGCCCTTCCTGCCACAGTTGTCGCAGATCCTTTCGCGACATGGACCACGAATGCGGTGATGGTAGTTGCACTTACCACACCAGGGAAGGGTACCGGTGTATCCACTTGTAGGAGTTTGGGTTGTGGATCCAACAGCTAAGACAGCAACAGGGGCAGTAGCAGCATGGACTGCTACCGTTTGCTGTTTCTTAGAAGACCCTTTTGCACTCGGGCCCTTCCACTTGTTCCAAGATTTCTTTTTGATTCCATAACCACTGGTGACTGGCTCGGGGGTTGTAGCTTCCTCATCAGAGTTGTCTTCGTGATCTATCAAGATTTTTGCAAGACATTTAGCGCTATCGTAGGTGTCTGGCTTCGCAGCCAAGACATTCCCTTTGGTTGGCTGGGTCAATCCCCAGATGAATCTCTCGATCTTTTTACTCTCAGGGGTAACCATTCCCGGACAGAGTAATGCCAGGTCATCGAATCTTGAGGTATAAGCAGCTTTGTTGGAACCCCTCATCTTAAGGTTCCAGAGTTCGTGTTCTAGTTTCTGAATTTCGCCACGAGGGCAATACTCTGCAAGTAGATGCTCCTTCATAGCTTCCCAACCCATGGCATTTGCTACAGGTAAAGTTAAGGATTTGACTCGACCATTCGACCAAGTCAGGGCTTTATCAAGGAAGGTGCAGGCAACAAACTTGACTTTGTCAGACTCCAAACATGCACATATTTCAAAGATTGATTCGATTTTCTCGAACCATCGAGTTACGGAAATGACACCTCCAGTTCCATCGAAGGTTGTAGGCTTCGCGTTCATGAAGTCTTTATAGGAACCCCCTCTTCGGTGTTCCTAGCTATCTTCTGGGTTTTGGGGTTGGGGACCACCTCTGGAGCCACCGGGATTCATTTGTGACATGGCTGCCACCATTGCAGCAGTCAGAACTGTTTGAAGTGATGCGAGATCAAATTGAGGAGAAGGTGGTGGCGGAGGAGGATTTTCATTGTTCTTCGAGCTGGGTCTCTTTCTTGGAGGCATCTTGATCTAAAAAGATCAGGAAAGAGAGGATCATAAGTCCTCTGAATTGAATCAACAGATATGGAACAGGGGATATCTCATCAAGATAGATATAGCATTATACTAAGCGATAAAGCAGGAAAGAGTTATCAAGACAGAACATTTTATCGCTAGAGGGATGTTCAAGTAACATCGCGTACACGAGGATTTTCTACGAAGGATTGGCTCGAGAAATACTCCCATAGTATTTCATGGTTCGCTGCAGCGATGATTCGTTGTTTGAGATATTAGGTAAGTTTTAGGCATGCTGCGTACCACAGTCACTCCCAAGAACATGTTGGTCGTGTCTCGAATGAATATAGTTGGTCAGGCTATATTGATCCTAGACACGACTACATAACTGCCCAGGTTTAACCACAGTGTACAACACCCATTTAGTTATGTTTTGTTCTACTTGTAGTTACGGATTTCGACGGTTCGGTATACTTGTATACTTTTTGAAAATACTTATAGTTTTGAAGATACTTTTAATTCAGAGCACTGAGGCCCTTTAGTGTTTATAGTTTTATACCATGTAAGGTTTGGTATACTCCGTTCACTATAGACAAGGGCTCTGATACCAGTCTATCACACCCCGAAAATCAAAGGCGGAAACATTTCCGGGGTGGACTCCACGTTGTGTATCAAATCCAATGTACATAGTAATCACAGTAAACAACCATTAAATTACATATATACATATATGAAAGTTTACATTTGTTTCAAAAGTAAAGTTATACAAGATATACATATGCATCATATTAACAAAAGTTGAGACGAGTCTTCTGAGCACTCTGTCTTCACCAAAAGATATCGCAAGGTACCTGTCTAACTTGGACCTGAGAATACAAGCGGTTTGAAAATCAGCATAAAGCTGTTGAGTTCATAAGCGGTTTTGTTTTATGAAAAAGTATCGGTTTCCTTTAGTTTTCCGAAAAGGTTTGCTATCCAAGAAAATCCCATATTTTCTTATGTAAAGTTAGTTTAGTTATCATTTGTTACCAATTCGATTATGTGATGTATTTTACCCCAGGAAAATCCCATATTTTCGTAAATGCAAGATTTAATAACATAGAGTATAGTTTAATACACAAAACTATATATTGATATCTTGGGATCACTATCCCGAAAGAGATATAAGATAGTTTGACACATATGAAAATACAGATTTAAGATCATGGGACTACCATCCCGTACTAGACACAAGATAATTTTATATATATGAAAATATAGATCGGGAACCATGGGACTACTATCCCGGACAAAATATAGATTTAAACCATGGGATTATCACCCCGTACTTGATATAGGTTGAAATCATGGGATTAGTATCCCGTAATAGATATAGATTAAAAACCATGGGATCACTATCCCGGACAAAATATAAGTGTAAACCATGGGATTACTATCCCGTAATAGATATAGATTCAAAACCATGGGATTACTATCCCGTATAAGATATAGTTAAAAATCATGGGGCAAACATCCCGAATTAGATATGAAATACCATAATATTCACGAATTGTAGATAGAAAGTAGTTTGATAACCTTGGGACTAACATCCCGAACTAATTACAAGATAGTTTGATATACTAAGAAATATATTTGAAAACCATGGGATCACTATCCCAGACTAGATACAAAATAGTTTGATGATACCATGGGATCACTATCCCGAAAGAGATATAAATTCTAAAACCCAAACTGTGAATAAACTAATATTAATACATGTTGTGAGTCGGGTAACCATGCTAATACGACAACGAGACCTCCTTGACGCTAGTCAGACATCGAAACGATATCCAGAAATTTGTCACCCCGGGCGTGCCCGCCTAACTGTAGCTAGCAGTTAAGGTGTGGGATTGTCAGTCCCGAATAGATCTATTCACAAATTCCACGCTCTCCCTCCAGGAGACTCTGGTTACACTTCCGGGGAGGATTTACTGATCATCCATAAAGGGTAGTGACTATCTAACAAACTGGTACTAAACTATTCACAGGGTTCTCATACGATATCAACATACAGAAGGTTATGAAACGTAATATAGCGAATATAGAAAGATACAAAGAAATTATCTAACAATACATTCAAATGATACGGAGATAAACTGAATCAGACATAGTTTATCTAATAACTTTATATAAATATCAGTACATGATATAAAGAGAAGTATAGAACCCCAAATTATTCCTATAATAATTTGATTAGTTTGGTTATTTTCTTAACTAAAATACATTTAGTTGTAATTGATAAATCATTCCTTATGCTCAGCATAATACATAAGGAGTAAAAGAGTTTATAAGTTTGTCAGATATTATTTGGAACATATCATTGTTATGATTTGAAAACAGTTATAGTTTGCTTGTATTCCCCCCCTGAAAACATTGAAAAACACGGAAAAAGGCATAGGGGTATGAACTCACTGGATGATATATGTGACGGTTTTGATGCTAAGAGTTGATCCGGGGCTTGTAAACACACGAGGTTCCTAAGTATAATGTAAAGATACACATTTGTATCTAATTAGGACTTAGATTGATTATTTGATAGGGACAAGTCGCGAAAGCACTCCGATACGAGTGTTTGGAAGGACCCGGGTGGCGTTTAAGGACATGTAATGATGCGAGGGACTTAGGAAATGAGTTTACTCCCCAAGAGTAAACTTCTAAATGGTGTTTACGACCTAAACACCCATTCCCCATGAGTTTACGGTCGTAAACTCATGGTGGGTGGTTAATGGTGCAATTTGGACTTCAAACACTTAGGGGACAATTTCTAGGGAGCTTACGGCCTAGCATGGTCTCATGGTCGTAAAATCCTATAAACCCATGTAAAGTTGTGTTTTTGGATTCCAAACTAATCACATGTGATTGCTAAAATTGTTTCAAGGCCTTACATGCATTTGCTTGAAGTTTTGAAGGGGTTTTTGGAGTTTACGGCCTATGAGACCCCTCTCATGGCCATAAACTCTTTTAGAGAGTGATTCCATGTGTTTTAAAGTCAAATACTTGTTTGAAAGGACTTCTAAAATTCCCTTAAAGCCTTGAAAGGAATTTGGGACACATTATGACACACTTTTTGGAGTTTACGGCCATGGGACACATGCTATGGCCGTAAACTCTTAAATGAAAGGGTTTTGATGTGTTTAAGGCCCTTAAACTATTTTTGGTTGGTCCTATGATTTATTCCAATGCTTTTGGTGGTGTTGGATGGCTTTCTAACACCTTAAAAATGAATTTGCACCATGTTTCATGGAGTTTACAGCCCAAGCACAAGAATTGGCCGTAAACTCATATAAGTCCCCCAAAAATCATGTTTAAAGTGTTCCAAGGCTCAAACGCTTATTCTAGAAATCATATCCAGGTCTTGTTGAGGTTTTGGAAGGGTTTAAGGTCACGAAAACCCCTTATACATGATATTACAGCCCAAGCATGTGCCTTGGCCGTAAACTCCTTCAAATCCACCAAAAACCATGTTTTAAATGTTATAAGTCCTTTCCATGAAGCCATTAAGCCATATCTAAAGTCCAAAATTGCTTAGGATGGGTTTTAGGGCTTAAAAACCCACTTATTATGAGTTTACGGCCTAAGCATGTTTTTGGGCCGTAAACTCATATACAAGGCCTTAATTCATGATTAAATCCCTAATTTGGAAGCCAGATATGCTATACATTAAGGTTAGGAAGGTACCTTAGGGATTTGAGGCCTTAAAATTGAGTTTTGGACCCTTTAAACTTGGATTTAGGAGAGAGAGGTTAGAGAGAGAGTAGAGAGAAAGAAAAAGCTTCAAATGGGTGCTTAAACACGTTTATATAGTGTCTAAGTTTTGGACACGGTGGAATTCTACCCGATACCGGCATTAAATGGGGTTTTTGGTCGCACCCGATTAAGTTACCGTAACCCGGCGGGAATGTTTCTAACTTTTTGAAATAAACATTTTGGGCTAATTACATGAGTTCCTAAGTGTTTTAGACACTCATTAAATTATAATAAACATATAAGTTTAAATAATTTAACCCAAAGTGAAAACGGAACGAATTTGATAACAATGAATTTTTCGGGTAGAACGGGTTTTGGCGATGGACAACTTCGGGTTGTTACATATAGACATTCCAATATCTGATCCTACCCTAAGCCCTTCATCAAACAATAATAGGAAATAAGGCCAAACAAAACATTCTCAGGATATAAGGTCTTAGTTATATACTACCATTATAAATACACTAAGCAACTATAGTAATGATGTTAATTCCATAAAAGAAAGGTACTAGGCTATTAGGCATCAATTCTATCATGCAATTCTATCATGAAATTCTTGAAGATCCAAAAACTATCACTAGCATGTTGTTCTAACATATCACAATATCAAATAACAATATCGTATTGTAGGGTCTACTAAATGGCTCCGACTGATCATACAAATTGCATCCCCCTTGAGTATTTTGAGAACCATTTGCAAATCATTTTGTAAATCTTTTCCTTAGTTTGATACTAAATTCACTAGAGTGTTCCTATATACGCTCAAAGAAAGGCTCTGATACTAACTTGTAACATTCATCAAATCCTTCAAAGTTTTAAAATTTTTAAACAACCCCAAAACCATCATTGTTTACAAATTGTTTGCAAAATAAGTTTCACATCAGAGAAATCCCAAAATCATAAAACAAAAATATGAAGAGATGCACAAGCATGCCTTTGCCTTCCCGCGATCCTCTGAGATACCTGAAACACAATCCAAAACTATAAGGCCAAATCCTAGTGAGTTCCCCCAAAATATTGATACATAACAAATATCACAAATATAATAACAGCATGTACTGGGTCCACAACTTAACAGAATGGATTACCCCTTAGCCCACAACATAAGTCTGGATTGCCCTCGGTCCACAACTTACATCTGGCTTTCTCCCCGACCTAGTCAGTCCTTGGACTAAATACTGCTAACCCCTCAGTATGAGACTTCCATCCCCTTCCTTGCCCTCAGTTCCTATCTAGAACACTCATGAGTCCTTAGTATGAGCCAATCATTCCCTCCCTGACCCTAAGCTCATATTTGGTGTACTCCATGGTTTGCTAGCTACCGTATTGAGCAGTACAACCTCAACCCAACCAACCCTATATGTTGATGTATAACAGATAATATCATAAACTAGATAAACAGACAGTATCACATATAGTTATGTAGATCTACCAGACTAACAAATCAACACAAGCATGCATATCTATGTCATACTCAGCATATCAACAATATCAGGTTATCAAACCAATGGGCCAACCTTGGTGCCTTCGATCCGAAAGTATAGTGAGGAAAACTCACCTCTCAATTTCAAACGGTGTTAAAACCTCTGACTGCTGACTCACATAAAATCTTGAACTATCACAGTAAATAAACATCTAATTAACAATTCGATTACCATTCTTGACTAAGGATCCTTACTTAGGGTAAATGTCTATTTTACCCTTTCCCTAATTGGGACGAGGCCCAAGTCCAAATCTTTGATCCAAAAGACCCAAATTACTTTAAGGCCCATGATTGGCCCAATTTTCTAAATTAGACCTAAACCCCTTATTAGGCCTTATCCAAAGGTATGACCCTCTAGTTAGTCCAAAACACACTTGTCCATATAATCCAATAGGGCCCAAGCATCAAATCCCAAAAGATGGCCCAATACCCGAAGCCGAAAGTCCAAAATCCAAACAAAAGGCGTATGCGCAGCGTACTCCTTCTGTACGTTGGGTGTACTCCACCTCTACTTGACCACCAACGGGGTGGTTGACTCAGTACGTAGGGCGTACATTGCCTTACACGGGGTATTCCTTCACAGAGCTTAAAACTTTCATAAGTGCTTAATCGATTAAGCACTTAAGCTCAAACTTCAGATCCATGACTCAAAGTACATTAGAACCATATGCTCTCAAAATTTAAGACTTTAGACATCCAAAAAAGTCCTTAATACTTGGTCTTAATCCATTAAGACCTCTTACAAAAAACAAGGATCCAAACTAGCTAAAGGAACCTCAGTTTTATGACTTAGAACCCATCCTTGGGTCTAAAAGGGCAGCCAAAAATGTCCAAAACAAAGCATGCACAATTTTGGGACTTCAAGGACAAGAAGAACACCATAAAGGTACCAAAACAAAAACTAAAAAATCCAAGCTTACCTTCTGAAGCTTCCCAAGAAGATGATAATCCAAGATCTACAAGCTTGCTTTCTTTCCTTGACTCCTAGATGCACTTTCTTCTCCTTTTCCCTCACAAATATCCCACTAAAAACGGATCAAGGACTTGGATGATGACAGAGTGAGGAAAAATAATCCATAATGGTGCTTAAATACTCCACAAACCCTAAAATTTAGGGTTTTCACCTAGAAACAAGTACAGTCAGCGTACTGTAACACTCCAATTTAGGTATTACTCTTTAGACCCTTAAAAAGAAAAATATGGCATAAAAGTTCCCTTAGTATGCGGGGTGTACTCCAGGAGTACGCTTAGCATACTATGTATGCATGATCGCAGAAGGTGGCTGTGTACGCAGGGCGTACATATAGGTACATGGAGTGTATGCGACAGAGGGCCAAAATCCTAATTCTTGGACTGAACACCTATTTAAACACCTTTAATCCTCTTGGAACAAACCCTAGTCAGCCTTCATCGTCTTATTTTGCCCTTCTAACTAGAGATACCTTGTAAGAGTTTTTTTGAGCTGAAGGAGTGTATTTGTGGCCATTTTAGTGTCCATTCAAGAAGAAGGAGTTACTAAGAAAGCTTGGAGTGGCATTGGGCTTCAAGGATCTGCATCTAGTTCACCTTGAAGATCTTCTGGAGGTATAAAGCTCTGAACTTGCGATCTTATTCATTAGATCTAGTTAGGGTTTTCTATTTGGTCCCTTTAGTAGGTTTTGGAACTTCTCTTGAGAGTTGAGTAACTCCAGATGTTGAAATGGTTAGATCTAAACTTGTAAGCTTACTAGATGCATAAGGAGATAGATTTAAGAGTATCTAAACTCCACGTTTGAGTTTGAATCATTGTATGAAGTCCTAATGTGAAGAATGAAGTTTAAGTCCCATATAGCATGCAAGGGCATAAAGTTGCCAACTTTACGTCCAAGGACATCTTAACGGGCTCAGATCTGGTATTAGATGTTAGAACATTGAGTATTAAGCACTTAATGGAAGAAATTTCTTAATATGCTTGTACGCTTGGCGTAAGTTAGAGTATGCCACGCATACAACTCAGGGACTCAGTACGTTGCATGTACCAGGGTGGTACGCAAGGCATAAGCACCTCAGATGGGCTAAGACTTGTTTTGGGCTGGTAACCTTTTGGGCCTTAATTAGCCATTGGGCCTAGTCACATTTTGGAGTAAGTGGGCCAACTTATCTATCTTGGGTCATGGATGCTATGATTGGGATTTATTAGGCCATCCGGCCCATTAATGATTTTGGACATGGACTTTGGACCCATTAGTAAATGATGACTTTTAGGGCCATTTTGAATGGACTTGGGGGTTGGGGTCCTTCAGTTGGATTGTGTTCAGGCCTAACCATGGGTAATTTTATTAATGTTCAGCACAGGTGGTTACGGAGTGTTAGGAGAGCAACTTTCGGATTCAGCAGAGAAATGTGAGTCTCCTCACCATACCAATGGGTCGAAGGCACCAAGGTTGTCCATTTAGTTAGTTGTAGTGTTTATTGTGGATTTGCTACTAATATATATGGTACACATGTATATGAGAATGTGCTAGTACTTGCTGACTGGATATGTGAAAACCCCGGGGGAGCCATTGGCAATTGGATATCCGACCATGTGAAGGAGTCCATGGGATTCCTAGGTAAAGACCATGTGGGGAAGCCAATGTCACATAGGCATAAGACCCTGGAGGGATTCCATGGCATCCTTATATGTTTATGTAAAAGTTATGTGGTATGATAGATATTTATGTGATGTATGATATGCTAGTTAATGATTATGTTATTTGCATGGAAGACCACAGGGCAGCATGTGGCAATTAGAAATAAGACCATGTGGGGGAGCCGAATCCATTCCTAAGTAAAGACCATGTGGGGGAGCCCGTGGTAAGTAGGTATAAGACCCTGGGAGGATCCTACGACATCCTTATATGTTTGTATGCATGGCTTATGTGATATATGTAGATTTTATAACTAATATGATATGTGTTATGTAGATTCCTTGTGGGGTATGCTCTGGGGAACTCACTAAGCATTAGCTAACAGTTTGTGGATTTGTTTCAGGTACATCTGAGCCCAACAAACTGGCAAGGCTTGATGGTGTGGCATGCACTCCTAGGCATTTTTATGGGACACTCTGAGGATTTGAAGTAAAATTGTATTTTATATGAAATTTGAAACCTATAGTATTTGGGATTTCTTGGTCTGTGGAAAGTATTTTGGTTAATCAAAAATGAAAATTGTCTCTCGAAAATTGGGTCATTACAAGTTAGTATCAGAGACTTGGTTTGAGGGATTCAGGCATACCCTTGGGTGTGTCGGGACTCAAACTAAGGAAATGGTAAAATTCTTCTAAAAAATAAATATAAAAGTTAAAACTTTTAAAGAATGGAAAAGAGGAGAGTGCAACACGCGTGATCGGCCGAGCCAAGTAAGTAGTTCCCCAATATGTTAGCCATGTTATATTGGTATTTGAGCTATGATTTTCGTATGGATCTTGCAACGTGTATACTTTAAAAATTGTATATGGTTCGGAGCTTATAGCCTTAGCATGATTGATTTGGCCTTATTTCATGTTCCTTGTCTGGTTGCGGTCCTAGGGTACAATCTCTTATTCGAAAATCTATCTGATCATTTTCTGTGTATAATTTGCATGCATAAAGGCAACCTGTTATGATTGGTATAATCGATGTGGGTAGAGCAAATCATAGAGTCGCATAGAATTTGGGATATGCGGTAGGCTGTGGGATATGATTTATTTTGGGATGAATCTGAGTTATCAGGTAGAGCCGTGGGGAACATATAGGTAGGTGTAGAAGGTAGTATTGGGCTTGTACTACTGAAAGCACAGGACCTGTACCAAAACCAATCTTAGACCTGGAAGTTCTAAGGAGGACTAGTATGGGAGGATACCCTCTATAGACATCCTAATCATCATGTTTTATGGTATTGCAGTATAATATGGTGGTGACACGACATGGATCTAGGTCAGGCGATGGTACCGAGCCCATGGACGAGAGGCTGCGTGAGCTCATCGCAGCCGAGGTTATGAGGGACATCCTTGACGCTACCCCAATTATCTATGGGACACTCAAGGAGGGTATGATGGAGATCATAGAGGAGAGGCTCTGGGAATTTAGAGCCCAAATTGCTATCGGCCAGATCGGGGCCCATTCTCCCTCATTACAGGAGTTCAAGGCGTACTGAGCGCTGGAGTTTTTCGGGGTCAGGGGCCGTATTGTTAGCCAATGCTGGGTAGCGGATATAAAGAATGCCTAGCTCATGAGTTCTTGCCCTGAAACGTATAAGGTGGGTTATGCTTCATGTATCCTGAGAGACAGAGCCCTAGACTAATGGGGGAGGTGAGTAGTCAGGTGGGGGCAGCTAATGTGGCTGAGATGTCAAGTGCCAAGTTTATTTAGTGATTTGATTTAGATTTTTCCCCAGATATTGAGGTGTAACGGTTGGAGAGGGAGTTCCAGGAGCTACATCAGACCACCGAGACTGTGGCAGAGATTACCACCAAGTTTCGGGAACATGCACTGTTATCCCGCAGTATGTTATGGATGAGGATATGAGGAGGACGAGTTATCATTCCATGTTGAGGGATGATATTCGGGGGTTTATGAGCTACACAGGGTGCAAAACCATGAATGAGATGGTTGAGAAGGCCCGTGAGCGGGAGACGGAGTTGAACTTCAAAACCAAGCGGAAGCCTAAGCAGGCACAGACAACCATAGGTCAGGCTAAAAATCCTAAGACCTCAGATTCTTCCAGTTGGGGACAGCAAGGCTGAGGCCAGTATGCCAAGTATGCTAAACCGAATATTGGGGCTTGTTGGATAGCGAGCTCGGGATGCTATGCATGTGGCCAGCTGAGTCACTTGAGTAGGGATTGCCCCAATAAGGACTTCATTTGTTTCCACTACAACCAGGCAGGCCATAAAAAGGCTGATTGTACAAGTTTGCAGGGAGGGGGAGGACCAGGCCAATTGAAGAGCTGCACATTTCACTTGACCACCGATGAGGCTTTGGCAGCGCCAGACCTTGTGGCTGATATGTATTTTATTTCCTTGCTCTAGATTTATTGCATTGATTATGTGTATATTGTGTTTATATATAGGGACCTTTTTGGTTAATGGTATGTCGGCTCATGTTTTGTTCAATTCGGGTGCTACCCGATCATTTGTATCTCTTGCGCTTAGCAAGAAGTTTAGGGAGAACCCTAGATTCGCCGCTTGAGGTGGAGATTCTAGATGACCATACTGTGAGTGCTGCGACGATGTATTGGGACTTTGTCCTGAATGTTCTTGGGGAGAGGTTTCGTGTTGATCTAATCCTGATATCTTTGCAAGGGCTAAAGGTAATAGTAGGGATGGACTGGTTGGGGGCTAACGGGGCCATGATCGATTGTGAGCACTAGTTGGTGAGGCTTCGAACCCAAGTGGGGGAGAACTGGTTATTCATGGTGAGAGACCATCGTAGGTGCCAACCCTCTATTCAGCTGCGAGAGCTAGGAGATTTTTGCAGTAGCGTTGTACAGGATTTCTAACATATATCTCGGATACGAGGGTGGAGACCACGACGGATGTGGGCAATGTGTAACACCGTAAAAAAAATTAAAACAATTTTTCAAATTTTCAAACACATTTTCACAAATTCATTCATTCATAAAATTTCATAGTATCATGTCTTTTGTTTCACAAATATCTCCCAAGATCAATTAAATAAAATCCCATGTATGTGTACGAATCATGTCAGCGCCTTCCCGCAATCATCACTGGTACCTGAAACACATAACACATAACACTGTAAGCATAAATGCTTAGTGAGTTCCCCAAAATACCACTCTAACACATAATAGCCACTCAAGGCTATAACTTTGTTGACCCTCAGGTCTATGTGTCTCAATGGGGCCCTCCAGCCCCAACTCTCTATGGGCCCTCTAGCCCTAACTCTGTGGACCCGAAGTTCCTAACTCTGTAACTCTGAATCATGCATAGCACATATCACAATAAATCATGGCACATAAATAACATGCAACTACACTGGCATACAACTCTAAAATACTCTATCACATAACTATGTTACCACACTAGGTAAAGTATAGTGAGAAGACTCACCTCGGGTATCTCGGTAATCTCTGACTCGGTAACGCTGGTCTAACCTCCGCCTAATCATATAAAATAAATACTCTAATTATTATAACTTTCAAAGGCTAGACTATGTCCTCTTATGACACTCTCAAAAGGGTAAAAGACCATTTTATCCCTCTCACAACCCAAAAGCCCGACAATAGACCATATCCTAAAAGTCAACTCAAAAGTAAACTTTCCGGATTACGCTGCGTACCAGATGTGTACGCTGGGCGTACCCAGCTGCCTCTCAGGATCAGGGAATGCCACCCAGTACGCGGTGCGTAATGGGATTATGCCCAGCGTACTCCCCAGCTTCAGCCCTTTAACTCTTTAGGTCTTAAATAGTTAAGACTCACGTCCAAATTCTAGATCCAACCACATCTAAGCCTCTTAATCCATAAAGTTGATAACTTTATGCCTTTGCATGGCTGGATAAGTCACCAACTCTCACAATGTTCCATCCTTTAACTCTAGAAGGTTTATTACACAAGCATGACCTCAAACTAACATCCAAGATGGCAACTTTATGGTTCTAAATCACTAATACCACTGAAAAGGGACAGATCTCGGACCATGGAGCACTTTACACTCATAAAGTCTCCACCTTTGGGGTTTTAGCCCTAAAATGGCACATGCAAGAACAATCAAAAGAATAGGAAAGTTTTGAACTTTATACCTCCAAGTGTAGCCCTTTTCTCTGTAGAACTCAGATCCAAAATGGCACCTCAAGCTTTAGCTTCCAAGAACTCTTTCCTTCTCCTTCACTAAGTCACCAAAGCACAAAAAGCTCCAATCAACACTCTCACACACTAAGGACGATGGGGGCTCTCTTTTAGGGTTTCACTCATTGATATGGAGGTTGAGAAATGAGCCTTAGCACCCTTTAAATAGTGCACAAGACGGAATTAGGGTTTTGCACTTGGGCTGGGTACGCCCGGCGTAACTCTTGGTATGCCCAACGTACCTTGGTGACACCGCGTCCAACCTAAGCGCATGAGTACGCGCAACGTACCCCTCTAGTACGCCCAGCGTACTCACTTGCTAAAGGAAACTTCACTCAAGGACTAAACATGACCAATCCACAAAGAACAAGGATGAAAGAAGTATACATGAATCTCGGGGTGTTACAATTCTCCCCCACTCGAACCAAACTTCTCCCCCAAAGTCTCATTCCTTGAAAAACTCTGGTTGTTGCCCTCGCATCTCCGAGTCTGACTCCCAAGTCATCTCGGACCCCTTCCGATGTTGCCCCTGAACTAAAACCAGAGGCACTTCCTTGTTCCTCAAAACCATGATCTTTCGATCCCTGATCGCCACCGGTCTCTCAATATAATTAAGACTCGCATCCACCTGAATATCCCCCAATGGCACCACTACCGACTCATCTGCTATACATTTTCGTAACTGCGACATGTGAAAGGTGTCATGAATCTGACCCAACTCTGCAGGTAGCTCCAAGCTATAGCTACCCTGCCCACCCTTTCGATCACTCTAAACGGCCCAATATACCGGGTTCCCAGCTTGCCCCTCTTCATGAATCGGATCACTCCTTTCCAAGGAGATACCTTCAGGAGAACCAAATCAACAACCTGAAATTCAATCTCAGATCATCGCCTATCAGCATAACTCTTCTGGCGACTCTGAGCGGTCAACAACCTCTGCCTGACCTGCAGGATCTGCTCTGACGTCTGAAGCACTATCTCCTTACTACCTATCACACGCTGCCCCACTTCTCCCCAACAAATGGGGGTCCGATACCTCCTCCCATACAACAGCTCAAAGGGTGGCATACCAATTCTCGAATGATGGTTGTTGTTGTAGGAAAACTCTACCAAGGGTAAGTACGTGTCCCAATTCCCACCGAAGTCCAACACACATGCCCGGAGCATATCCTCGAGCATCTGGATCGTCCGCTCACTCTGTCCGTCAGTCTGGGGGTCGTACGCGGTACTGAAATGCAGTCTACTACCTAATTCCTCATGGAATTTCTTCCAGAATCTAGAGGTGAAACGCACATCTCGGTCCGAGACAATCGAGATCGGCACTCCATGTCGTGCTACTACTTCCCTCACATACATCTCTGCCAACCTCTCTGCAGAAGAGCTCTCGCTAATAGCGAGCAAATGAGCGGTCTTCGTCAACCGGTCTACAATCACCGAAATTGCGTCGACGCCCCTTGCAGTTCTCGGTAATTTGGTGATAAAGTCCATGGAAATTTGTTCCCACTTCCACTCGGGAATCTCTAATGGTTGTAACTTTCTGTGCGGTCTCTAGTGCTCGGCCTTAAACCTGCGACAGGTTAGGCACCTCTCCACGAACCATGCAACGTCCCTCTTCATACAGGGCCACCAGTACTCCCTTTTTAGGTCCAAATACATCTTAGTGGCCTTGGGATGGATCGAGAACTTCGATCGATGAGCCTCTTCCATCAAAATGGTACGTGTTCCGCTCACATGCGGCACCCAAATCCGACCCTGAAACGTCATAAGCCCCCGACCATCGGTAACGAACTCTGATACTTGCCCGATGACCCGCTCTCTCTTCTGGTTTTCTGGTCTAACAGCCTCGATCTGAGCTCCTCGAATGGTATCCAACACTGGAGTCATCACTGTCAATCTCATACAAATGTCATGCATCGAAACACTCTCCGCCCTACGACTCAAGGCATCGGCCACCACGTTGGCTTTCCCTGGGTACAGGATCTCACAATCATAATCCTTTACCACATCCAGCTATCTCCTCTGCCGCATATTCAGGTTGGGCTGATCCATCAAGTACTTCAGGCTCTTGTGATCTGTGTAAATGGTACATCGGACCCCATACAGATAGTGACGCCAGATCTTGAGGGCGAACACTACTGCCCCCAGCTCTAAATCATGGGTAGGATACCTTGCATCATGAGGATTTAGCTGCCTCGATGCATACTCTATCACATGGCCTCTCTGCATAAGTACTGCTCCCAACCCTGATATCGACGCGTCACAATATACCACAAAATCCTCCATTCCCTCCGGAAGGGCTAACACCAGGGCTTCGCATAATCTCTGGCTAAGTGTCTCGAAGGAGGCCCGCTGCTTTGGACCCCAAGCAAAAACTACACCCTTCCGGGTCAACTTAGTGAGTAGCATAGCGATCTTGTAGAAATCCCTGATGAATCTCTGATAATAGCCTGCCAGTCCTAGAAAACTCCTGATCTCCGTGGGTGACCTCGGCACCTCCCAACTCATCACCGCCTCAATTTTGGCCCGGTCGACCAATAGCCCTTTATGGTTAACGAGATGTCCCAGGAACTGGACCTCTCGTAACCAGAAATCATACATGGAGAACTTGGCATAAAGCCTCTCCAGTCTCAAAACCCCTACGATCTCACTCAGATGCTCCTCATGCTGCTCTCTAGATCTCGAATACATCAAAATGTCGTCGATGAATACGATCACCAAGTGAGCCAATATCGGTTTGCACACCCTGTTCATCAGATCCATGAACACCGTTGGTGTGTTGGTGAGCCCGAAAGGCATCACCACGAAGTCGTAATGTCCGTAACGAGTCCTAAACGTTGTCTTCTGTATATCCTCATCTCGCACCCTCACCTGATGATATCCAGACCTTAAGTTGATCTTGGAAAACCAAGATGCTCCTGGTAACTGATCGAACAAATCGTCAATCCTCGGCAACAGGTAACGGGTCTTGACTGTCAATTTGTTCAACTCCCGGTAATCAATGCACATCTGGTGTGAACCATCCTTTTTCTTGACAAAAAAGATAGGAGCTCCCCACGGCGAACTACTTGGCCGAATAAACCCCATTCCCAACAGCTCTTGAAGCTGCGAGGATAACTCCTGCATCTCTAGAGGCGCAAGGCGATAGGGCGCCTTGGCGATAGGCACGGCCCCTGGAACCAAATCGATAGTGAACTCCACCTGCCTCACAGGAAGTAGGCCCGACAACTCCTCTGGAAATACATCCGAGAACTCACGCACTATCGGAACCTCTCTCACAGAACTCGGTCTCTCCGCCTCAACCCTCGCGTCCATCTTATATGCTATGAATCCCTTACATCCCTGCTGAAGACTCTGCCTCGCCCTGGCGGCTGAGCAAAATGCTGAACCGGAATGTGTACCCTCGACGTACACTGTAAGAACTCCACCACTAGGGTCTCGCATGGTCACCAGCTGTCGCTCGCAGTTGATGATCGCTCCAAATCTGCTCAACC
Source organism: Lactuca saligna (assembly GCF_052625555.1). NCBI lineage: Eukaryota > Viridiplantae > Streptophyta > Magnoliopsida > Asterales > Asteraceae > Lactuca > Lactuca saligna. Next base: position 120,007,363 of record NC_136425.1, read on the forward strand.
AGTCCATGCCCACGATGACACAGACATCCCCCATCGCATTAGGGACCAAATCTATCGGAAACTAAACCCCGAAAATCTCAAGTACACAAACACGAATCACCTCGGTGGCATACACCGCTCTTTCATCCGCTATGGAAACTCTCAGAGGTCGACTCAACGCCTCTCGACTAATACTGATGTGTCGGCTAAACACCGACGATACAAAAGATCGACTCGCACCCGAGTCAAATAACACTAGAGCAGGTACAGAATTCACAAGGAAAGTACCTACACATAACATAATATAAGCACAAAATCACAAAATACAAAAGAATACATGAAAGAGTACATACCGGCCACGACATCGAGCGTTGCGCGGACCTCCTCCACAGTCAACTGGAAGGCTCTTCCGCGTGCGTTCGGTGCCTTAATCTTCGCAGGTTAAACATTCCCAGCTCTCATCGCAGCAGGGGTTGATCCCGAAAATGCTCCCTACGCTGACCCCCACAACTATGGACACTCTGCCTTCCGGTGTCCAGTCTGGTTACAATGAAAACAGACTAAAAACTCATGGGGCAATCCTTGGCCATGTGCCCATCCTTCCCACACTTGTAGCAAGACCCTGCTCTGCACTGTGGACACCGCTCTCTCGTCCGCTATGGAAACTCTCAAAGGTCGACTCAACGCCTCTCGACTAATACTGATGTCTCGGCTAAAGGCCGACGATACAAAAGATCGACTCGAACACGAGTCAAATAACACTAGAGCAGGTACAGAATTCATAAGGAAAGTACCTACGCATAACATAATATAAGCACAAAATCACAAAATACATAAGAATACATGATAGAGTACATACCGGCCACAACATCAGGCGTTGTGCGGACCTCCTCCGCAGTCAACTAGAAGGCTCTCCCGCGTGCCTTCGGTGCCTCAACCTTTGCAGGTTAAACATTCGCAGCTCTCATCGCAACAGGGGTTGATCTCGAAAATGTTCCCTATGCTGACCCCCACAACTATGGACACTCCGCCTTCCGGTGACCAGTCTGGTTGCAATGAAAACAGACTGAAAAACTCTTGGGGCAATCCTTGGCCATGTGCCCCTCCTTGCCACACTTGTAGCAAGACCCTGCTCTGCATATCCCATCGTGGCTCTTCCCGCACTTGCCACAAGTGCGGCCCTTCTGGTTCCCAGATCTCGAATCAGCGGGTTTGGCCCACTTGGCTGCCGGCTGAGACTGAGCCGACCACCGATCCTTTCCCTGAGACTCAGCCTCCTCCCTCGCTTGGGTGTCTAGCTCTATCTCCCTCTTCCGGGCATTTGCCTGAAGCTCGGCAAATGTCCGATACGTCGAGTTCACCACGAACTTACGTATATCCTTCCTCAGAATGCTCAAATATCGGCTCATACGTGCCTGCTCGGAGGACACGTGCTCTGGGCAGAACATCGCCCGCTCATGGAACATCCTCGTAATCGCCGTAACAGACTCAGTTCCCTGCTTGAGGGTCAGAAACTCGTGGGCCAAAGGCTCCCTCTCCACCTGGGGAATGTACTCATACCAGAACATAGTGGGGAACCTCTCCCAGGTCACCGCAGCAAGCTCAGCAGACATAAAGTGCGCAGTCACAAACTTCAGCGCGAACCGGACTCTCAAATGCTCTGGAGATGAGCAAGTAAAGAAACACACCTCTATGTCTGAAATCCATCTCATCGCCGCCATCGGGTCCTAGATCCCGTCAAACTCTGATGGTTTTGTGTTGTTGAACTCTCGGAACAGCAACGCATCACCACCCTGCGGCGTAGTCGTAGCTATAGCTGTATTGGCTGCAGCAACAGCAGCCTCAGAAAGAGCAGCGTATCTCTCATCAAATGTCTCTATCAGCGTGGTCTTGATAGACCCAAATATCTCTGGTATCTCTACCCTGATGGCCGCAACCACCTCCTCTTGGATGATCCTATGGATCTCCTCATCACTCGAACTGCTGGTCCCTGGTGTGTGGCTCATCCCAACCATGATCTCCCTCTCTCTGAAATACAATACAAGAATAAATATTAGGGACTCACTCGAGTATGCTCACACTCGATTACTCCACCCCACTTGTCCCTTAGTACTCCGAAGATTCTTACTTGGGTTGTGCACTGACCCGGAGTCTTCAGTAGTACGGGCCCAATACTACCGTCCACACCGCATCATCATTCACCCCAAGTCCTCCTCCCAGAGTCCCAAGTCCCAAGCACTCTACTCTCTCCAATCATATGACACTAGCAAGCAGATCTCTCACAACCTCCTCGCTGCTACCTAAACACTCTAAAGTATTCCTAGCAGCAAGACTCCTAGACTCAGGCATCACATATCATGCCACTCTAGTCCTAATAAGAATACCTAGTCTACTCTAGCATGCATAGTTCATCATATAACATATCACATCATAACTTATAACACTTATAGTAATGGTATTTTGGGAAATCACCGTTCGGGCGCTGGTTGTTCGTACACACGGCTCTACTCTGTTTACCTCGTAAGTTCTTCTTTTGAAAACTTGTTTTATTCGAAAAAAAATTCCTCAAATCCTCGATTTGAGTTCAGATACGCCTGAAGGTGCACCCGAATCCCTCAAACCAAGGCTCTGATACCAAATTGTAACACCGTAAAAAAAAATTAAAACAATTTTTCGCATTTTCAAACACATTTTCACAAATTCATTCATTCATAAAATGTCATAGTATCATGACTTTTGTTTCACAAATATCTCCCAAGATCAATTAAATAAAATCCCATGTGTGTACGAATCATGCCGGCGCCTTCCCGCGATCATCGCTGGTACCTGAAACACATAACACATAACACTGTAAGCATAAATGCTTAGTGAGTTCCGCAAAATACCACTCTAACACATAATAGCCACTCGAGGCTGTAACTCTGTTGACCCTCACGTCTATGTGTCTCAATAGGGCCCTCCAGCCCCAACTCTCTATGGGCCCTCTGGCCCTAACTCTATGGACCCGAAGGTCCTAACTCTATAACTCTGAGTCATGCATAGCACATATCACAATAAATCATGGCACATAAATAACATGCAATTACACTGGCATATAACTCTAAAATACTCTATCACATAACTTTGTTACCATACTAGGTAAAGTATAGTGAGAAGACTCACCTCGGGTATCTCGGTAATCTCTGACTCGGTCTCTCTGGTCTAACCTCTGCCTAATCATATAAAATAAATACTCTAATTATTATAACTTTCAAAGGCTACACTATGTCCTCTTATGACACTCTCAGAAGGGTAAGAGACAATTTTTCCCCTCTCACAACCCAAAAGCCCCACGATAGACCATACCCTAAAAGTCAACTCAAAAGTCAACTATTCGGGTTACGCTACGTGTACCAGATGTGTACGCTGGGCGTACCTAGCTGCCTCTCAGGATCGGGGAATGCTACCCATTATGCGGCGCGTACTGGGATTACGCCTGGCGTACACCCCAGCTTCAGCCATTTAACTCTTTATGTCTTGAACAATTAAGACTCACATCCAAATTCTAGATCCGACCACATCTAAGCCTCTTAATCCATAAAATTCGTGACTTTATGCCTTTGCAAGGCTGGATAAGTCACCAACTCTCACAATGTTCCATCCTTTAACTCTAAAAGGTTTATTACACAAGCATGACCTCAAACTAACATCCAAGATGGCAACTTTATGGTTCTAAATCACTAATACCACTGAAAGGGGACAGATCTCGGACCATGGAGCACTTTACACTCATAAAATCTCCACCTTTGGGGTTTTAGCCCTAAAAATGGCACATGCAACAACAATCAAAAGAAGAGGAAAGTTTTGAACTTTATACCTCCAAGTGTAGCCCTTTTCTCTGTAGATCTCATATCCAAAATGGCACCTTAAGCTTTAGCTTCCAAGAACTCCTTTCCTTCTCCTTCACTAAGTCACCAAAGCACAAAAAGCGCCAATCTACACTCTCACACACTAAGGACGATGGGGGCTCTCTTTTAGGGTTTCACTCACTGATATGGAGGCTGAGAAATGAGCCTTAGCACCCTTTAAATAGTGCACAAGACGGAATTAGGGTTTTGCACCTGGGCCGGGTACGCCCAGCGTACCTTGGCGACACTGCCTCCAACTTAAGCGCATGAGTACGCGCTGCGTACCCCTCTGGTACACCCAGCATGCTCACTTGCTAAAGAAAACTTCACTCAAGGACTAAACATGACCAATCCACAAAGAACACGGATGAAAGAAGTATACCATAATCTCGGGGTGTTACACGGTGTGATGACTGTACAGGAGTTTCGGGATGTCTTTCCCAAGGAGTTACCAAGGCAAGTGGAGTTTCACCTAGATTTGGTATCGGGTGTCGCTCTGATAGGGAAGGCACCATACCAGCTAGCACCGCCCAAGATGCAGGAGCTATCTATGCAACTTTAAGAGCTACTAGACTGAGGTTTTATCCATCCGAGCAGTTCCTCGTGGGGAGCTCCGATCTTGTTCGTGAAAAAGAAGGATGGATCATACAGGATGTGCATTAATTCTTGAGAACTGCACAAGATAACGGTGAAAAACCATTATCCGTTACCGAGGATTGATGATTTGTCAATCAGCTACAGGGTGTGTCTTGGTTTTCCAAGATTGATCTTCAATCAAGGTACCACTAGATGAGGATTCCGGAGGAGGATATTGTTGGATTAATGTCTAAGTCTATAACTATAATTGGTAAGACTTGACCCGACCCGGCATGGTCCATTTGGGTTGCATGGCATCATGCACTTGGATAGACTATAATGAGAGAAATAAGACACTTATGGTTATTAATATATTATAAGTTCTAGTATATTAATAATAAGAATCATGAGATTATTTAATTAGTATTGATCAAGAATTAATCTAGGAATAATTAAGTGATCAAAAGAAGACTAATTAAATATATGGGTTGATTGCGTAAATCATCCATACTTGTATAGTGGGCTAATGCTCCATGGATAATCAAGTTGGGCTAAAACCCATAGGATGGTCCATGGATGCTCCATGGTGTATTTGAACCCATGGATCCAAGGAAATGGAAATTCATGACAATTAGGGTTTACCCTAATTGTAACACTATATAAAGATCTTATTCTTGACAAAATCGGCACTAGTATCATTCTAGAGAGGGCTAGCCGATTTCATGAAGTGTAGAATTCTCTCTAAGTTATTCCAAGTGCTTATGGTTTTGTGTGAAACATTTGAGGTGTCACACTTGGGGCACTAGGCACTCAAGCTTCATGAAGGCAAGCACTAACAAAAGGTATGTTATTCAAACTTGTGTTATTCAAAGTTTAGTATGCTAGAATAGAACAATACCTTGGAAAGTTGATATTTGCATGTATAATAGAGAAAACATAGATCCAGGGTATTTAGGGTTGCATGTACACTTAGGAGTGTTAGAATGCTCATAACCCAACAGTGGTATCAGAGCCTAGGCTTGTTTTCTTGTTATACTTGCAAATGGAGCTGAAAATCGAGTTTTGATGCTGTCTGCCCAGCAGACTCGCCGAGTCCATGAAGGGACTCGACGAGTCCACGGCAAAAAGCATCCAACTCGCCGAGTTGGTTAGTGCACTCGACGAGTTGGACCCCCAGACAGCATAAATTCGACCTTTTTGGCGGGAATTGGACTAGGAACATTACCCTAAGAGGTTTTTGAACTTATAAACTTGTTTTTGGTGTGGTAATGTTCATGCTAATCCAATTTCAAAGATAATTGTCAATAGATTCATGTTTTGTATTAGTTTAAGGGTTAGACTAATTACATGAAAAAGTTTGATTTGAATTATCTTGTTCTTATGAGTTGCTTAGATTAATAGAAAAGTTGAGTGAAATAGTTGTTTTCAATCCAAATTAATCTAAGAGTTGATTCTAAAATGTGTTTTTTGTAACCTGTCCTCAAGTTATATGAAAAGTCACATTTAAGTTTCATAAAACTCATAAAAGTTGGCAAAGGTTACAAAATGAAGAGTCTAGTTCTAATTAATTGGTGTTATGACTCCATAATTTGTCCTCATGTTATGGAGGACCAATAGTCTCTTCATTAATAATAAATAAATAAAAGTGTAACCTTAATTAATTCCATGAGCTATAAAATAAAGGAAAAGTTAATTCTTTTATTAGTTTAAAGTCTTCCATAACTTGTCCTCAAGTTATGGAACTTGAAGAGTTTTTGGATTAAAACTACTTTAAAGACATAAGTTATGGAATTAATTAGTTTCGAATAGTCTCAAAACTTGCCCTCAAGTTTTGGAATTTGTAAAGTTTTCTCTTATGAATACTTTAATTCCAAGTTAGCCCTTAGAATTTTAAAAGTTAAAATTCAACCCTTATACTTTATAATATTATAAGTTAATAATATATATATATATATATATATATATATATATATATATATATATATATATATATATATATGTATAAGAGTAAAGTCAGTCTTACCGCTAGTACGCCTCATTCACGAAGCCTGTCTATAAGGTGGGTATAAGTTTGTTGCCTATAAAATGGAAACTTAATGGGTGTCCACTCTCACCCACCGCTTGCTTGACTGGTGGAGGGTCGTTAGCCGAACGGGTTTGACAGGACTAGAATTCTCCCTTCATTAAAAGTATTAATGATAAATACTAAGTAACTAAACTCTTATAAATACCTAATCTTAGTTACTTAGGAAAATGTGAATAAGGTGCTAATCCATGAAATTACACTTTGCACTTTGTTTAAGTCGGTTAGTGGAGCGTGTGTGGTTAACCGGCATACTAACTCGTATTTAACAAGGTAGGCAAAGGGTAACTTAATGTTTATCATAGTATCGATGGAGCGTGTGTGGTTAACCGGCACATCGATTGAGGGGTAAACACTTAAGGGTACCAAGTAATTTGCATGGTTACTTCACACCTTGTTTTGTGATCCTCAGCATCCCAGTCACAAAACCTGAAGGGCACACTCGAGATTGAAACATGCCATCGAACAGTTCAATGAATCTCAAAGATCTAGGAGTTTCAAATCCAATTGAAACATAATAATACATTTTGTTTATTTTGGTGGAAATTGGTGAATCATCATTCACCTACCTTCAAATATTTTATAGCTTGGATTACGGCATCCCTCTTCTAAGTTATAAAATAGTTTTTTGGGTCCTAGCCTTAATATTTCATATTGGGTGTCATATTAAGGACTTTAAGATCAACTATCTTGAATATCTCCCAAAACATGTCTGGTTTAGACATTTATGATCTTCCCAAATCTCTTGAAACAAGCTTTCCTAAATGAAGATGATGTTCCAATGGAAATCATACTTCTTTCACCTCCTCCAATTATTCTCCCTACCCCACAAGTTCTTGAAAAGTTTAAGGTCACTCGAGCCCTATTGGCAAGTAAAGGTCTTGGTGTGGTCACATCTTGGAGATGTAGTCACATATTGACAAGCCGGGAGAGTTGGGTGTCAAAGTCTTGAGGAAGTTGGTGGTTCAACTACTTTCTAAGTCACATAGTGAGTTCTTTTAGAACACCTATGAAACAGACTATGACAAGACCCTTAATGATCTTATCTATTTGCTAAGATCAACTTCCTGAAACTTTATGAACATTGACAATGGTGACAATGGAAATACAGAAAAAGCATTCTCTTCCCAAGGAAAGGGATTGACCATAGTCAACTAGGTTGACCAAATGGTAAAGAGAAAAGGCTAAGTCTGTAATAGTCCCGTGTACCATTATCAAAGGGTCCATATGTTCATATTGCCAAAGGACGGGTCATTAGTTGTGAAGCTGCCAAATTTACCTAAGGATGTTAAAGTTAATAAGGTTGACTCTACTTCAGGTAAAGTCCACTAATCTAACTCTGTTAAGTTTCTATTCTGAGATTCCTGATACATGATGTGACTGGGTCACATGGTAATGTTTTAAGAATCAAAGAAAAGTAAAGGAACTTAAAGAAAGAATATGTTGAATCTGATCGCATAGATGGATTTCTATCGCGTAGTTTGAATATCGGATTCTTGAGCTACTTCTTAGGAGTTATGAGATATTGCTTAGGAATAGATAACAACAAGTTTTCATATGGATTGTAAGGATAAGTTTTTCCGCATAGTTTTAAAATAAAAGAAAATTTTGATTTTATTTATTTTAAAATATCCTTACAATGGAATTTGAGGAAAAATTGTAGCTTATATGATTCCATTAATAGCAAGAGTGGAAATATGAAATTGATTCCTTCATTTGTGGTAATGTCTAAATTTACCAAATAAGGAAAGATTCTCATCACCCAAGTTTCAGTTGGACCGGAACTTGGAATCATGGAAGTTGTATAACATGATGAATGAGAACTTTCAAGTATTGGAAAAATTAAGACTAATTACTTATTCACATGGATGTGTGAGTAAAGTAATGGACTAAGGGATTGAGTACACATTCTTTTGCACTGGTCAAGTCCATCACAAAAGATTGATAAGACTATTCGTTATAGTTTACTAAAGCTCAGTAAATATGATTATACTTACAAGCTTAAGTGTAACTCTGAGACATTGGAAAAGGTACCAACGTATGGCAGAGCGAATAAGAAGAATCAACTAAGGCAGAAAGATAAAAGTTTCTCTAATTTGAAAAGATGGGAGAGTACTTTAGTATCAGTTTTGTGATCATCTTAATGATTAAGAAACCATATCAAAATTAGTTCTCCAAGGAAAGAAGAGGAACTTGAATTGTTGAAGTGGTTAAATCAAGAAGATGAGTCATACTTCGTTCCAATACAAGTCTTAGAGTTATATTCCAAGATTGTAATTTGAGTGACAAGTCTTAGAGAAGGTTTAAAAACACAAGTCAAATGTAAGAGTAAAAGTTATCTACTCTTGGACATTTGAAATTGGTAAGTTGTGATGTTTTAGATAAAACAAAGACCAACTTAGGCCAATTATGTGAAGTATTTATCTTAATTAGAATCCACACTATCTCTTGAATATCTGACAAGAAAGTCTTATATGTCAAGAGGACAGTGGGAGTCTTAAAGGTCTTGAAAGTCTCAAGAACTAATCAAGAATAGAACCTGGAGTTCTTCTCTAGCACACGACTTAAGGTTTATAGCCTATCGTGTTGACATATTCTGTGCCCATTCCTGTTAAAGTTGGCTTTGCATATGAGTTCTTAGAGTTCTCAATGTGTTGCATAATAACTTGGAAGCAATGGCAGGCCCTTGGGCTGCCAGGTGGCAAGAAGTTAAGATTGAGTTCAGTCCATATGAGTTTGGATTTGTCATTATCCTTGTCTTGTGACTATGGTTTTGACAATTCACGTGGATAAGAACACATACACCATTAAATGTAAGTGTCATAAGGTTTCTCTCCGATTCGTGAAAATGATGGTGAGGAAACACTTTCACTAAGTAGATTTTAGCTAGATAGCAATTGTGATATTTGCATTCTCAAAGTCGTTAGCGGAGCGTGTGTGGTTTACCAGCACACTAACCTGGACTTGTGAGAAGTGGCAAAAAGGACTAACCATTATGATTACGGTATCCCTCTTCATAATTGTTTAGACACACAAGTGTGCTATCTAAGGGAAGGTGTATGTTTTTGATAAAGTTTTATCAAAACAATCTAGTATTAGAAATCTGAACTTTGGTAAGAAAGTTAGCTGACTTCTGAGTACATGTCAAAGCTAGTGGGAGCATAAGTGTTATGCTAATAATCATCATGTTAGTGGGAGCATGATAATTATGATAAGTATTGCAAGATTGGCAATGTTAATTATAGAAAACAAAAGGTTTCAATTGGGAAAAGTTGTTTTGCTATAATTAAGGGAGAGGAAATTATACTTCATCTCAAATCTATAAGCTTAGATCGTGAGGTTTTAATCATTTAGTCAAGGAAATACATATGAATTTCATGTTGGAAAGGCTCAACATAAGGAAATTCTGTATATGGGTCCATTATTTGCGTTCTTAAATTCGATTATGATTACAGCATCCCTTTTCATAATCTGAATTATGAGAACTTGGCAAATAGAAATGGAAATGTTATAGCAAAAGATTGGTTTAGTCTTTATGTGAGACATCATGAATCGTGTCCCATATGCTTCGGATATAGGATCGGTTACATGTGCTATATATTCATCCTTTCTAAAAGTTTCCAAATGCCTGGGGCATTAAGAAGGGAAAAGGTTTAGAACTGGATATGACTAAAAGGATTAAACAATTGTCGAGGACAATCTAAGGTTTACCAAAGATTGGTTGCTCAAGGACAACTGGAAGTATAGTGATAATTCTGGAAGGACCATATTGACATAATCTGTAAGGAGGCAACTCTTGTTCAGAAGTGATAGTCAAAATGAATCTGGAAATGTTTCAAACTCAGAAATTTCAATCTGTGTAAGATTAAGGAAACTTAATGCAAGAAGGATGTTTCCAAGGAATTGATCTCCTTTGGAATACTCTATAATGATTGTTGCCAAGTCTTTGTGAATTTGTGCATAATCGTTACAAGAGGATCAATGCATATAAGTTTAGAATCTAACAGATTTCAGTAAATGGCATGAATTTGGAATTCTTGCATTTGCAGTAAGGATTTGGGAGTGTGAAAAGAGAATCATTGAAGTTATGTTCAATGGATCTAGTTCACAAAGTAAAGATCATAGACAAACATAGTGTGCATACTTGGTGTATGGCATGACTAGTGTTTAGAAAACATAGTGTACATGCTTGGAGCATGGGACAACTATTGTTTTAAATTCAAGAATAAAGTTGATAGCTGAAACAGTATACAATGAATAATGTGTAATCATATGGTGATAAATAAAAGGTGTTTTATTTATGTTCATAGGTTTTGATACCATATTGGATTCAATTATTATTGTGTTTCATTTTGCATGTTTTGACTTCCCGAATAAACTAGGTTATTCTTCCGGAATGACTAAGTTATTCAAACCATCCACAGTTGGTCATATGTTGCAAGTAGATATGAATTAAGATTGTCATAGGTTGGCTTGTAGAGGTCTAATGTCACACCCCGAAAACCGAAGGCGGAATACATTTCCGGGGTTGACTACCGTGTTGAGTATCAAATCCAATGTACATAGTAAGTAAAGTAAAACAAGCATTACATTACATAATAACAGTTTTACAGTTGTTTCAAAAGTAAAGTTTGTACAGTTGTGATACATAGTATATATAGACAAAATGTAACGGGTCTTCATGTACACCATCTTCATGCAAAAGGATCTTCGGGTACCTGTTCTAACGCTGACCTGAGAACACAAGCGGTTTGAAAATTAGCATAAAGCTGGTGAGTTCATAAGCGGTTTTTGTTTGTGAAAATGCTTCGGTTTCCTTTCTGTTTCTGAAATGTTATTTACACCAAGAAAATCCCGTATTTTCTTAAAAGTTGGTTATTGTTTCACAAATGTAAAATATAGTAAGTTTGTACACTGAAAACATGTTTACTCATGTGAAAATGTGTAGTTGGTTATCTGACTGGTTAAACTGTTCTGTTTACTTATCACGTGTTACCAGGAAAGTCCCATACTTTCCTTATTGTATGTTACAAATTGTAAAAGATGTAATGTTATCCATTCTGTGACTCTTTCTAGTTATGTAAGTGTTACCCAGGAAAGCCCCATGCTTTCCTGCATGTATGTATCTTATGTAAACGATGTGAAAGATGTAAAAGATGTAATTGTGATTAGATTCCATGTTTTCCCCAGGAAGGTCCCGTACCTTCCTGAATGTTAGTTACAGTAAGTAAAAGATGTAAAAGATGTAAACGATGTAAACGATGTATAAAGAAATCCATTATTACTGTAAGTAAATCTCTGTTATCCTAATTGCGAGTTCCATAACCATACAATAGACTGAAACTTGTGGCAATAAGTAGTCCACATGTGGCAATAAGTCGTCCACATACTTATGACTTTCGTCACCCTTGAACCATTTCGGTTCGGCTGTAGCTAGGAGCCAGGTGTGGGGTAGTCAGCCCCGTATAGATCTATACACTCAAGTCACGCTCTCTAAATACCAGAGATTCTGGTTATGGGTGTAGTCCTCCACTCGCGTAATCCAGGTGGAGTGTTCTCCGAGGACGTGTCTCCAATCGTACCGGAATAACAAATTTACTAGTAATAATATGAAAGTCCTCCACTCGCGTATGTGCGTGGAGTGTTAACGAGGACAAAACAGTGTACAGGTATCATATTCAAATGTTTTAATGTCATGCTTTTAACTGATAAATGTGGAAAACCATTTGTGAAATACAGGTAAAACATACTAGTTTAAAGACTTATTTCACAAATATATGTTACGTGATCTGTATGTTCGATCTATTATCAGTTGTCGTTATCAGTTATAAAAGCATAAAAATATGAAACACACATTTGAAAACATGTTATGGGTAAAACATACTAGTTTAAAGACTTATTTCACAAATATGAAACCGGACTCGGAAACGTGTCGGTTTTGAATGCTAGACGTCGGTTCGGGGTTTGATTACTCGCGATGACCCTATGTAAAATGATATAATGTCCATATATATACAATTAGAGATACATTCACTAATCATATGGAACATTACACTCCAATGAGGTTAAACACCTCAAAACGAGCGTTTGGAGTGACCCGGGTGACATCTTTGGATTTGTAATGACACAAGGGACTTGGGACTTGAGTTTACTCCCCATAAGTAAACATTTTAAAGAGTTTACAACATTGGAATACCCACATACATGAGTTTACGGCCGTAAACTCATGTGGGTGAGGTTTTGGTGTTTTAAGGGCTCAAATGGACTTAGGGATTGCTAGAAATAATTATCTAAACACCTTGGAACACTTGGAATAGATTTAAAACATTTAAAACATGAGTTTACGGCCACACTCATAGAGTTTATGGACGTAAACTCACAATGGCTAAGAATAATTGATTTAAGCTACTTTAGGGCAATCACATGTGATTCAAACTAATTTTCTAAGCATTGTTATGAATTTAGAACATCAATTAAGACATTCATTGGAGTTTACGGCCTAGAGGAATGTTCTAAGGCCGTAAACTCTCTTTTACCATTGTAAAATATAGTTTTTGGTGTTTAAAATAATCACATGTGATTCTAGAAATTTGTACAAGCCATTTGGGTGTGTTTGATGCATCTTAAACATTGTTTTATGAGTTTACGGCCAAGGGTATGTTCCTAGGTCGTAAACTCTCATAAATCATACTTTTATTGTGTTTCAATCCTTTAAACCATTTTTAGATGCATCTAGATTTTACCACAAAGCCATAGATTGAGTTTGGAAGCATTTGGACATGTTTAAAGGCCTTAAATCATCCTTTTAGAGGATTTTATGGCCCAAGAGAGTGTCTTGGCCGTAAACTCTTCTTTGTTACACAAAAATCAAGTTTAAAGTGTTCCAAGTCTAGATTAGCAAGTCCATGGTTCATGTCTAAGTCCCAACTAGGTTTTGGAAGGGTTAATTGGCTTAAATACCCCTTGTATATGAGTTTACGGCCCAAGAGAGTTCCTTGGCCGTAAACTCACTTTTGTCCTTCTAAATCCATGTTCTACATGTTATAAGTTCATCTCTTTAAGCCCTTAAGCCATATCTAGTGTCCAACTATGCAAAGGAAGGGTTTTAGGGCTTAAAAACCCTTGAAATATGAGTTTACGGCCCATGAATGTTCCATGGCTGTAAACTCATGAATGTTGGCCTAATTCATGTCTTAAACTCGAAATTGGATGCCAAATATGTTATAGATTAAGGCTAGGAAGGTACCTTAGAGATTAGAAGCCTTAATTTTGAGTTTTGATCTCTTAAACTTGGATTAGGAGAGAGGTGGGTAATGTTTAGTGATAATTTGACCAAAGGCTTCAAATGAAGTCCTAAACACGTTTATATAGTGTTTAAGTTTTGGACACGGTGGAATTTTACCCGATACCGGCGTTAGACAGGGTTTTTGGTCGTACCCGATTGAGTTACCGTAACCCGATACGGTAAATTCTAGAATTATTCCGATCACTAAAGTTGAGTGTTAAAATGATTTCTAAATGTATTAAGACACCCATTAAGTCATTTTAAATGTGTACTAATTAATGACTTAATTAAACGGAGAAATCGGAAATCGGAAATCGGAACGACGATCGGTTGCGCGAGTTGATTTATGAAAAAGTTATATTGAAATGAAGCGGAAATTTCGGGTTGTTACATTATCCCACCGTTAAAGGGAATTTCGTCCCGAAATTCAAGTTTAGAACATAAGACAAGATACAAATCATGGATAAGAAAAGAGTTGTGGATACTTCTGTTTCATTGAGTCTTCCCGTTCCCAAGTGAATTCCGGTCCCCACTTGGCATTCCAGCGAACCTTCACTAACGGGATGCGACTTTGTTTTGTACGTTTGACTTCTCGATCCATGATTTCGATCGGTTCCTCCACAAAGTTGAGGTTTTCATTGATCTCGATCTCGTCTAAGGGAATTGTTAGGGTTTCATCGGATAGGCACTTTTTAAGATTTGAAACATGAAAGACGGGATGAATGTTATTGAGTTCGTGAGGTAAATGAAGTTTATAGGCAACTGGACCAATCCTGGAGAGGATTTCAAAGGGTCCAATATACCTCGGATTAAGTTTCCCACGCTTTCCAAAGCGTACAGTGCCTTTCCAGGGCGAGACTTTCAACAGGACACGATCTCCAACCTGGAATTCTAGTGGTTTCCGACGATTATCAGCGTAACTCTTTTGACGATCACGTGAGGCTTTCAGTCGGTTACAGATTTGAATGATCTTTTCGGTGGTTTCGCGGATGATTTCAGGACCAGTGAGAGCACTGTCGGGGACTCGATTCCTGGCTAACTGTGTATCCCCCACCTCGGCCCAGCACAGAGGAGATCTGCACTTACGACCGTATAGGGCTTCAAACGGAGCAGCCCTAATGCTGGTGTGGTAACTGTTGTTGTATGAGAACTCGATCAAGGATAGGTGGGTATCCCACGACTTTCCAAAGTCAATGACACATGCCCGAAGCATGTCCTCCAGGGTTTGGATTGTTCTCTCACTCTGTCCATCGGTCTGAGGATGATACGCCGTGCTCATATCTAATTTGGTTCCAAGGGCTTTCTAAAGAGATTGCCAGAATCTGGAGGTAAACCTACTATCTCGGTCAGAGATGATGGATACAGGTACACCGTGTAGACGTACTACCTCCTGAATGTAGATTCGTGCGAGTTTCTCCATCTTGTATGATTCTTTAATTGGGATGAAGTGAGCGGATTTTGACAAACGATCAACAATTACCCAAATGGTATCATACCCACTAGAACACTTGGGTAGTTTGGTGATGAAGTCCATGGTAATCATCTCCCATTTCCACTCGGGAATCTCGGGTTGTTGGAGCAGACCTGAAGGTTTCTGATGTTCGACTTTGACTTTGGCGCAAGTCATACACTTGCCCACAAATGTAGCTATATCAGCTTTCATGTTTGGCCACCAGTATTGTTTCTTGAGATCCAGATACATCTTGTCCGAACCTGGGTGAACAGAGTATTTGGTTCTATGTGCTTCCTCCATGACTATTTCTCTGAATCCACCGGATTTGGGAATCCAGATTCGATTCATGAAACAGTGAACTCCGTCACCTCTGATCTCAAGTTTCTTTTCCATTCCTCTCAAGGTTTCTTCTGACACGTTTTCAGGTTTGAGGGCTGCATACTGAGCTTCTCGGATTTGCGTAGGTAAGTTGGAATGGATGGTCATCGTCTGGTTCTTCACTTTGTGGCTTGTACAATCCTTTCGGCTAAGGTCATCTGCTACCACATTGGCCTTGCCGGGGTGGTAACGGATTTCACACTCATAGTCACTGAGTAATTCTACCCATCGCCGTTGCTTCATGTTTAAGTCTTTTTGATTAAAGATGTGCTGCAGACTCTTGTGATCAGTGAAGATTGTGCACTTGGTTCCGTAGAGATAATGTCTCCAAATCTTCAATGCGAAGACTACTGCTCCTAGCTCCAAGTCGTGTGTGGTATAGTTGACTTCGTGTGTTTTCAGCTGTCTAGAGGCATAGGCAATCACCTTTCCTCTCTGCATAAGCACACAGCCTAAGCCTTGATTAGACGCATCGCAGTAGACAATGAAGTCCTCTGTCCCTTCAGGCAGAGACAGAACAGGCGCGCTGCATAAGGCTATCTTCAACGTTTGGAATGCAGTCTCTTGTTTATCACTCCAACAAAAGGGTACACCTTTCTGTGTTAGAGTGGTTAAAGGTTTGGCGATTTTGGAAAAGTTCTGAATGAATCGTCGATAGTAGCCGGCTAGACCCAAGAATTGACGAATTTCCGTGGGCGTTTTCGGTGCCGACCAATTCTCTATCGCTTCAATCTTGGAAGGATCTACATGAATACCCTCCTCGCTTACTACGTGACCGAGGAAAGTTACCTTCCGTATCCAGAATTCACATTTGGAAAATTTCGCGTAAAGCTTTTCGGATCTAAGAGTTTCCAACACTAGTCTCAAGTGTTGTTTGTGGTCTTCTTCGTTTCAGGAGTATACGAGGATGTCATCAATGAATACGATAACGAATTTGTCTAAGAAAGGACGGCACACCCGGTTCATCAGATCCATGAACACAGCCGGTGCATTGGTTAGACCGAAGGGCATCACTACGAATTCGTAGTGTCCATACCGAGTCCTAAAAGCTGTCTTGGGAACATCATTCTCCTGGACTCGTAACTGATGGTACCCTGACCGAAGGTCTATCTTAGAAAAGTAACTGGCTCCCTGGAGTTGATCGAAGAGGTCGTCTATTCTCGGAAGAGAATATCGGTTCTTAACGGTTAACTTGTTCAGCTCACGATAGTCGATACACATTCGAAAGGATCCATCTTTCTTTTTGACAAACAGAATCGGAGCTCCCCAGGGTGAGGAACTCGGCCTAATGAATCGTTTACTGAGCAACTCATTGAGTTGACTGGATAACTCCTGCATTTCTGCGGGAGCTAAGCGATACGGGGATTTTGCTACGGGAGTAGCTCCGGGAATTAGGTCAATACGGAACTCGACCTGACGTTCGGGAGGAATTCCTGGAAGTTCTTCGGGAAATACATCGGGAAAGTTACAGACTTCGGGAATGCTCGCGAGGTCTCTAACTTCTTGTTTCTCGTTGATCACATGAGCTAAGAATGCAACACACTCCTTTCGAAGGAGCTTTCGAGCTTTGATGCAAGAAATGATATGAAGGTTGGAACTGAGTTTATCGCCATAGATTATGAGAGTTTGATTCGAAGGAAGATTGAGACGGATAGCTTTTTCGTAACAAAGAATGTCAGCATGATTGGGACTCAACCAATCCATGCCAATGATAACATCAAAGCTCTTAATGGAAACAGGCATGAGGTCTATAGGAAATGAGTGATCATTTAGGGTAAGCGTACAACCTATGAATACGTCGTTAGCGCTTTCTTTCTCACCATTAGCCATCTCGACGGTAAACGTTTCAGTTAGTAGTTGAGGATTTGGTTTTAGATTATGTTTGAATGCATGACTAACAAAACTTCTTTCAGCACCCGAATCGAAAAGAATACTAGCATGTGAATTGTCGAGAAGGAACGTACCCGAAACAACAGTGGGATCAGCAACTGCTTCCTCCCGTCCCATGGTTAGGACCCTTCCAGTGTTACCAGCAGTTGACTTCTTGGGACAATCCCTTTTAAAGTGCCCAACTTCGCCACAGTTGTAGCAGGCTTGACTAACACCTGCTCCCGATGATTGGTTAGCTGATTGAGTAAGGGTTCTGTAGTACCGAACTGTGTGCCCTTTCTTACCACAGTTGGTGCAAGACAATTCTCGATAGGGACCAGGATGATGATGGTATTTACACTTGTCACATTGAGGAAGGTTACCAGCATATTTACTGGTAGGAGTTGAGGCAGTGGATCCCATGGCAGAAACAGCAACAACAGGAGTAGTAGTAGCAGCATGGACTGCTACCGTCTGTTGTTTCTTAGATGATCCTTGAGAAGATTGACCTTTCTTCTTTTTCCAGAATTTCCTCTTTTCACCACTCCTTTGAGTCGGCTCAGAAGTGGTAGTGATTTCCTTGACATCGTCGTTGTGATCAATCAGAATTTGTGCTAAGGTCTTGGCACTATCATAGGTATCCGGACGAGCAGCCAAAACATGGCTCTTTATTGGTTGAGATAATCCCCAAACGAACCTTTCGATCTTTTTGTTTTCAGGAGTGACTAACCTCGGGCAGAGAAGTGCGAGATCATCAAATCGGGAAGTATATGCAGCAATGTCGGAACCTTTCATCTTTAGGTTCCAGAGCTCGTGCTCTAATTTCTGCATTTCACCACGGGGGCAATACTCAGCAATGAGAAGTTCCTTCATGGCTTCCCAGCCCATGGCATTGGCTGTGGGTAAGGTTAGAGATTTGACTCGGCCATTCCACCAAGTCAAAGCTTTATCTGCAAAGGTACAGGCTGCAAATTTGACTTTATCGGATTCCGCACAAGCACAGATTTCAAAGATGGATTCGATTTTCTCGAACCATCGAGATAAAGAAATGACACCTCCAGCGCCATTAAAGGATGTTGGTTTCGCATTCATGAAATCCTTATAGGAACCCCCTCTTTGGTGTCCCTGGCTACCCTCAGGGTTTTGAGATTGAGTACCACCACCTAAACCACTAGGGTTCATTTGTGACATAGCTGCTACCATTGCAGCTGTCATCATTGTCTGGACTGATGCTAAGTCAAACTGGGGAAGAGGTGGCGGCGAGGAAGGATTGTCGTTGTTCTTTGAGCTAGGTCTCTTTCGGGGAGGCATCTTGATCTAGTAAGATCAAGGAAAATAGGATGGTAAGTCCTCTACATTGAATCGATAGATATGACAGTTATATGATTCGAGTGAGCGATAAAGCAGGAAAAAGTTATCGAACAGATAATTTATCGCTAAGAGTGATCACAGGGAAACCAATTGAATAAGGACTACTACAGAGGATCGGGATCGAGAAATACTCCCATAGTATTTCATGAATTGTTTACGACAATGATTCGATGTTTGGGATATTAGGGTAAGTTTTAGGCATGTCACATACCACAGTCACTCCCAAGCACATGTTGGTCGTGTCTCGAATGAATATAGTTGGCCAGGCTATATTGACCCTAGACACGACTACATAACTGCCCAGGTTTAACCGTAGTACACAACACCCATTTACTTCTGTTCCGTTCTACTTGTGGTTACGGATGGCGACGGTTCGGTATACTTGTATATTTTTGAAAATACTTATATTTTGAAGATACTTTTAATTCAGAGCACTTAGGCCCTTTAGTGTTTATAGTTTTATACCATGTAAGGTTTGGTATACTTTATTCACTATAACCAAGGGCTCTGATACCAATCTGTCACACCCCGAAAACCGAAGGCGGAATACATTTTCGGGGTTGACTACCGTGTTGAGTATCAAACCCAATGTACATTGTAAGTAAACTAAAACAAGCATTACATTACATAATAACAGTTTTACAGTTGTTTCAAAAGTAACATTTGTACAGTTGTGATACATAGTATATATAGACAAAATGTAACGGGTCTTCATGTACACCATCTTCATGCAAAAGGATCTTCGGGTACCTGTTCTAACGCTGACCTGAGAACACAAGCGGTTTGAAAATCAGCATAAAGCTGGTGAGTTCATAAGCGGTTTTTGTTTGTGAAAATGCTTCGGTTTCCTTTCTGTTTCTGAAATGTTATTTACACCAAGAAAATCCTGTATTTTCTTAAAAGTTGGTTATTGTTTCACAAATGTAAAATATAGTAAGTTTGTACACTGAAAACATGTTTACTCATGTGAAAATGTGTAGTTGGTTATCTGACTGGTTAAACTGTTCTGTTTACTTATCATGTGTTACCAGGAAAGTCCCATACTTTCCTTATTGTATGTTACAAATTGTAAAAGATGTAATGTTATCCATTCTGTGACTCTTTCTAGTTATGTAAGTGTTACCCAGGAAAGCCCCATGCTTTCCTGCATGTATGTATCTTATGTAAACGATGTGAAAGATGTAAAAGATGTAATCGTGATTAGATTCCATGTTTTCCCCAGGAAGGTCCCGTACCTTCCTGAATGTTAGTTATAGTAAGTAAAAGATGTAAACGATGTAAACGATGTATAAAGAAATCCATTATTACTGTAAGTAAATCTCTGTTATCCTAATTGCGAGTTCCATAACCATACAATAGACTGAAACCTGTGGCAATAAGTAGTCCACATGTGGCAATAAGTCGTCCACATACTTATGACTTTCGTCACCCTTGAACCATTTCGGTTCGGCTGTAGCTAGCAGCCAGGTGTGGGGTAGTCAGCCCCGTATAGATCTATACACTCAAGTCACGCTCTCTAAATACCAGAGATTCTGGTTATGGGTGTAGTCCTCCACTCGCGTAATCCAGGTGGAGTGTTCTCCGAGGACGTGTCTCCAAGCGTACCGGAATAACAAATTTACTAGTAATAATATGAAAGTCCTCCACTCGCGTATGTGCGTGGAGTGTTACCGAGGACAAAACAGTGTACAAGTATTATATTCAAATGTTTTAATGTCATGCTTTTAACTGATAAATGTGGAAAACCATTTGTGAAATACAGGTAAAACATACTAGTTTAAAGACTTATTTCACAAATATATGTTACGTGATCTGTATGTTCGATCTATTATCAGTTATAAAAGCATAAGAATATGAAACACACATTTGAAAACATGTTATGGGTACAAGAATTCCCTTGTACTTTGCTTGTGTTCCCCCCTGAAAACAGTGAAAACAGTGAAAAAGGGTAGGGGTATGAACTCACCGGACTCGGAAACGTGTCGGTTTTGAATGCTAGACGTCGGTTCGGGGTTTGATTACTTGCGATGACCCTATGTAAAATGATATAATGTCCATATATATACAATTAGAGATACATTCACTAATCATATGGAACATTACACTCCAATGAGGTTAAACACCTCAAAACGAGCGTTTGGAGTGACCCGGGTGACATCTTTGGATTTGTAATGACACAAGGGACTTGGGACTTGAGTTTACTCCCCATAAGTAAACATTTTAAAGAGTTTACAACATTGGAATACCCACATACATGAGTTTACGGCCGTAAACTCATGTGGGTGAGGTTTTAGTGTTTTAAGGGCTCAAATGGACTTAAGGATTGCTAGAAATAATTATCTAAACACCTTGGAACACTTGGAATAGATTTAAAACATTTAAAACATGAGTTTACGGCCACACTCATAGAGTTTACGGCCGTAAACTCACAATGGCTAAGAATAATTGATTTAAGCTACTTTAGGGCAATCACATGTGATTCAAACTAATTTTCTAAGCATTGTTATGAATTTAGAACATCAATTAAGACATTCATTGGAGTTTACGGCCTAGAGGAATGTTCTAAGGCCGTAAACTCTCTTTAACCATTGTAAAATATAGTTTTTGGTGTTTAAAATAATCACATGTGATTCTAGAAATTTGTACAAGCCATTTGGGTGTGTTTGATGCATCTTAAACATTGTTTTATGAGTTTACGGCCAAGGGTATGTTCCTAGGCCGTAAACTCTCATAAATCATACTTTTGTTGTGTTTCAATCCTTTAAACCATTTTTAGATGCATCTAGATTTTACCGCAAAGCCATAGATTGAGTTTGGAAGCATTTGGACATGTTTAAAGGCCTTAAATCATCCTTTTAGAGGAGTTTACGGCCCAAGAGAGTGTCTTGGCCGTAAACTCTTCTTTGTTACACAAAAATCAAGTTTAAAGTGTTCCAAGTCTAGATTAGCAAGTCCATGGTTCATGTCTAAGTCCCAACTAGGTTTTGGAAGGGTTAATTGGCTTAAATACCCCTTGTATATGAGTTTACGGCCCAAGAGAGTTCCTTGGCCGTAAACTCACTTTTGTCCTTCTAAATCCATGTTCTACATGTTATAAGTTCATCTCTTTAAGCCCTTAAGCCATATCTAGTGTCCAACTATGCAAAGGAAGGGTTTTAGGGCTTAAAAACCCTTGAAATATGAGTTTACGGCCCATGAATGTTCCATGGCCGTAAACTCATGAATGTTGGCCTAATTCATGTCTTAAACTCGAAATTGGATGCCAAATATGTTATAGATTAAGGCTAGGAAGGTACCTTAGAGATTAGAAGCCTTAATTTTGAGTTTTGATCTCTTAAACTTGGATTAGGAGAGAGGTGGGTAATGTTTAGTGATAATTTGACCAAAGGCTTCAAATGAAGTCCTAAACACGTTTATATAGTGTTTAAGTTTTGGACACGGTGGAATTTTACCCGATACCGGCGTTAGACGGGGTTTTTGGTCGTACCCGATTGAGTTACCGTAACCCGATACGGTAAATTCTAGAATTATTCCGATCACTAAAGTTGAGTGTTAAAATGATTTCTAAATGTATTAAGACACCCATTAAGTCATTTTAAATGTGTACTAATTAATGACTTAATTAAACGGAGAAATCGGAAATCGGAAATCGGAACGACGATCGGTTGCGCGAGTTGATTTATGAAAAAGTTATATTGAAATGAAGCGGAAATTTCGGGTTGTTACATCTAAGGTGTTGGACAAAGGGCTACAACACTCATGAGTGCTCATAACTTCTGAGTATTAGATTCAACCCGCGCTCATTGGAATCACTTCATGGATTTTATCACAAGTGATCATGAGACGATAATATCTTATATTCTTCAAACCTAGAGATATGAGTTCTTACTATGAGTTGATAGTACATTGATTGCACGAAAACGCATTGGTAACTCGATGTTATAAAACGTGTCTTTGTGTATGATTCAACAAGTAGTAGAACAAGCCATATGAGTCGAAGTTTATCCATTCCTTTTACCTTCGGGATAAAAGCAATATCTGTGGGCCCCTCGATGATTTGATGATGACAAATGGAAGTGCTCGGCCGGGCCAGGACTGATTTGATTTGTTCGATTAGTCAGTCGTCATAAATCGGAAATCGGGAAACAACAAATGGACAGAGAGAATGATTATAATCCATGTCTCGGTCCATATGATATCTAGAATGGAGGAATATATGATCCCTTATCTAATGGACAAGTCATTGACAAAGGTCAGAGTTTATCGACAAGGTCAGAGTTCGACAGAAGCTTTTGAGAGCTATGATTGCCAGTTGGTTCCTGAAGTCATACGCAATAATAGTTTTAGACTTATCCAAGTGGGAGACTGTTGGATTAATGTCTAAGTGCATAACTATAATTGGTAAGACTTGACCCGACCCGGCATGGTCCATTTGGGTTGCATGGCATCATGCACTTGGATAGACTATAATGAGAGAAATAAGACACTTATGGTTATTAATATATTATAAGTTCTAGTATATTAATAATAAGAATAATGAGATTATTTAATTAGTATTGATCAAGAATTAATCTAGGAATAATTAAGTGATCAAAAGAAGACTAATTAAATATATGGGTTGATTGTGTAAATCATCCATACTTGTATAGTGGGCTAATGCTCCATGGATAATCAAGTTAGGATAAAACCCATAGGATGGTCCATGGATGATCCATGGTGTATTTGAACCCATGGATCCAAGGAAATGGAAAGTCATGACAATTAGGGTTTACCCTAATTGTAACACTATATAAAGATCTTATTCTTGACAAAATCGGCACTAGTATCATTCTAGAGAGGGCTAGCCGATTTCATGAAGTGTAGAATTCTCTCTAAGTTATTCCAAGTGCTTATGGTGTTGTGTGAACCATTTGAGGTGTCACACTTGGGGCACTAGGCACTCAAGCTTCATGAAGACAAGCACTAACAAAAGGTATGTTATTCAAACTTGTGTTATTCAAAGTTTAGTATGCTAGAATAGAACAACACCTTGGAAAGTTTATATTTGCATGTATAATAGAGAAAACATAGATCCAGGGTATTTAGGGTTGCATGTACACTTAGGAGTGTTAGAATGCTCATAACCCAACAGATATATCGAAGAAAGCTTTCAAGACTCGGTATAGGCACTATGAGTTTGTTCTGTGTCATTTGAGCTCACCAATGCCCCCAACAACATTCATGGATCTCATGAACATAATATGCAGACTGATGTTGGATTGGTTAGTGATTATTTTTATTGATGATATCCTGGTCTATTCTATGGCCAAGGAGCAGCATGACCAACATCTGAGGGAGGTATTGGATACACTAAGGGTGGAGAGACTTTATGACAAGTTCCCTAAGTGTCATTTTTAGCTGCAAGATGTACAGTTTTTGCGGCATGTCATAAACCAGGAGGGCATTTTGGTTTATCTAGCTAAGGTTAAGGTAGTGATGCGGTGGGAAGTACTGAAGAACGCATCCAAGATCCATAACTTCTTGGGTTTAGTGAGCTATTATCAGAGATTCATCCAGGATTTCTACAAGATTGTTGTGCCTTTGACTCGCTTGACCAAGAAGAATGTGACATTTTGATGGGGTACGGATTAGCAGTTGGCTTTTGAGACACTGAGTGGAGGTTATGCGAGGCTCCGATTCTACTACTACCTGAGGGGTTAGATGATTAGGTAGTGTAGTATGCTACATTGACCTCAGGGTTAGGCACGGTAATGGTGCAGAAGGGCATGTGATAGCTTACGCCTCGAGGCAGTTGAACCCTCATGATGCAAATTAACCCACCCACAACCTAGAAATAGGGGCAGTGGTATTTTTCCTCAAGATTTAGAGGCACTACCTGTATGGAGTACGGTGCCCTATTTATACTGATCAAAATATTTTTAAGCATTTGATGGATCAGTAGAACCTCAACATGCAGTAGAGGAGGTGGTTGGATGTGCTGAAGGAGTATGATTGTGAGATCTTATACCATCCAGGGAAGGCCAACATGGTGGTTGATGCTTTGAGCCACAAGGCAGTAGGTTTCCCAATTGGGAATGTTTGTTTGAGGATGATGGTGATCTCTCCATTATTGGATATGATCAAGGAGACTCGGGTCGAGGGTGTGAAGAATGAGAATTGGAAGATAGAGCGGATTTGGGGATAGTATTCCTTGTTTGTTTGGGATAGCAGAGGTCTTCAGACACAGTGTGGTTGGGTGTGGATACCGGTGACTGGAGGAGTGAGACAGAACATATTGGAGGAGGCATGCAAGTCCAATTTCTGTTTACACCCAGGGGCTACAAAAATGTATAGATACCTAAGAGTAAGCTATTGGTGGTCGTGCATGAAGTGGGAGATCACTTGGTTTGTGAAGCGGTGCTTGACCTGTAGGAAGTTCAAGGCCGAACATCAGCGGCCTTATGGAAAGGTTGAGTCGCTACCCATTCCCATGTGGAAGCGGGAATAAGTCACTATGGACTTTATCATGAAGTTACCAAGGACAACGAGGGGTGTGGATGTCATATGGGTGATTGTGGACAGGTTAAAAAAGAGTGCCCACTTTATTCCGATCTCTGAGAGTATGTATGTTGAGAAGTTAGTGGATATTTATGTGCGAGAGGTGGTGGCTAGACACAGGGTGCCAGTGTCGGTAATCTCTGACAGAGATGTTCGATTTACATCTAGATTCTGAAAGAAGTTCCACGAGGAACTGGGCACTCCGTTGCATTTTAGTATGGTGTACCACACCCAGACAGATAGCCAGAGTGACATGACGATCCAAACACTCGAGGATATGCTTCGAGCATGCGTGCTGGATTTTGGAGGTAGTTGGGATACATACCTCCTGTTGGTAGAGTTTTCATACAACAGTTACCATGCTAGTATCGACTGAACTTAGTTTGAGATGTTGTATGGTCGGAGGTGTAGGACCCTGGTTTGTTGGGGCCAGGTTGGACACCGAGTCATGAGGAGCAATGAGGTAGTGATCAAGACTACCGGGCTGGTTCAGTAGTTGCGCGACCAACTACGAGTCGTGCAGAGCCGTCAGAAAAGCAATGTTGATCGGCAACGATCGGATATTAAGTTCCATGTGGGGGACTTCGTGTTAATAAAGATGTTGCCATGGAAGGGAGTCATCAGGTTTCGCAAGAGAGGAAAGTTGGGGCCCCGATATATTGTACCCTTCAGGATTACAGCCTGGTGGATAAGGCGGCCTATCGTTTTGAGCTGTTGGATGAGCTTAACCAGATTCACAACACCTTCCATGTGTCACAGCTTCATAAGTGTGTCACTGATGAGGCAGCGGTCGTTTCTTTGGACAACATTCAGGTGAGCGAGAGCCTGAACTACATTGAGAGGCCTGTTTTGATTTTGGATAGGAACACCAAGGTTCTTCAGAACAACAAAGTGAAGTTATTAAAGGTGTAATGGCAGCACCGAAGGGGCTTCGAATGGACATGGGAGCCATAGGATGAGATGCGGGAGCATTAACCCAATTTATCTGTGTCTACGGACTTCAAGGACGAAGTCTAGTCCAAGTGGGCAAAAGTAGTAACACTCTAATTCAGGTATTACTCTTTAAACCTTCAAAAATGAAAAGATGGCATAAAAGGTCCCTTAGTACGCGGGGCATACTCCAGAAGTACGCTTAGCGTACTAAGGATGCATTATCGCGGAAGGTGGCCGCATATGCAGGGCGTTCATATAGGTATGCGGGGCATACACCACAGAGGGCCAAAACCCTAATTCTCAAACTTGAAACCTATTTAAACACCCTTAAGACTCTTGGACTAAACCCTAATTAGCCTCCATGGTCTTATTTCACCCTTCTACACCAGTGATACCATGTGAGAGTGTTTTTGAGCGTAAGGAGTGTATTTATCGCCATTTTAGTGTCCATCCAAGAAGAAGAAGTTTCTAAGGAAGCTTAGAAATGCATTGGGCTTCAAGGATCTGCATCTAGTTCACCTTGAAGATCTTTTGGAGGTATAAAGATTTGAACTTTCCATATTATTCATTAGATCTAGTTAGCGTTTTCTATTTGGTCCCTTCAGTTGGTTTTGGACCTTCTCTTGAGAGTTGAGCAACTCCAGAGGCTGAAATGGTTAGATCTAAACTGTGTAAGCATGCTAGATGCATAAAGGTGCTAGCTTGAAGAGTTTCTAGACTCCATGCATGAGTTTAAATCTTTATATAAATTCCTATATAAATTCCTATCTGAGAATGAAGTCTTTAAGTTCCATATAGCATGCAAGGGCATAAAGTTGCAACCTTTATTCCCTAGGATGTCTTAATGAGCTTAGATCTGGTATTGGATGTTAGAACCTCGAGTATTGAGCACTTAATGGAAGAAAGTGCTTAAACTTTTTGTACATTAGGTGCAAGTTAGAGCACGTCGTGCATACAACTCAAAGACTTAGTACGTTGCACTTACTAGGGTGGTACACAAGGTGTACGCACCTCAGATGGAGTCATAATTGTTTTGGGCTTGTAAGCTTTTGGACCTTAATTAGTTATTTGGCCTGGTTATGTTTTGGAGTTAGTAGACCAGCTTATCTGTTTTGGTCCATGGATATTATGATTGGGATTTATTGGGCTAAAAGGCCCTTTAATGATTTTAGACATCGACTTTGGGCCCATTAACAAAGGAAGTCTTTTTGGGCCATTGTGTAAGGACTTGGGGTTTGGGGTCCTTCAGTTGGATTGTGTTCAGTCCTAACCTTAGTTAATGTTATTATTGTTTAGCATGGGTGGTTACAGATTGTTAGGAGAGCAGCTTTCGGATTCAGCAGACAAAGGTGAGTCTCCTCACCATGGCAAAGGGTCGAAAGCACCAAGGTCGACCCATTTGGTTAGTTGTAGTGTTTATTTTGGATTCACTACTGATATGTATGGTATGCATGTATATGAGAATGTGCTAGTACTTATTTACTAGATATGTGAAGACCCTGAGGGGAGCCCATGGCAGATGGATATAAGACGATGTGGGGGAGCCCATGGCATTCCTAGGTAAAGACCATGTGGGGGATCCAATGACACATAAGAGTAAGACCCTGGAGGGAGTCCACGACATCCTTATATGTTATATATGAGTTATGTGGTATGATAGATATTTCTTTTATATATGATATGCTAGTCGACGATTATGTTATTTGCATGGAAGACCCCGAGGGTAGCCAATGGCAGTTGGAAGTAAGACCATTTGGGGGAGCCCAATGCATTCCTAGGTAAATACCATGTGGGGGAGCCCATGACAAGTAGGTATAAGACCCTGGGAGGACCCCACGGAATCCTTATATGTTTGTATGCATGGATTATGTGATATATGTAGCTTGTATATGTAATATGATATGTGTTATGCGGATTGTGTGTGAGATATGATATGGGGAACTCATTAAGCATTAGCTTACAGTTTGTGGATTTGTTTTAGGTACATCTAAACCCAAGGGCAAGGGCTAGGCTTGATGGCGCGTCGTGCACTCTCAGGCGTTTTTATGGGACACTCTGACGATTTGAAATAAAATTGTATCTGACATGAAATTTGAAAACAATCGTATTTGGGATTTCATGGTCTGGGGAAAGTATTTTGTTTAATCAAAAATGAAAACTGTCTCTTGAAAATTGGGTCGTTACAAGTACAAATGTGTATGCCCATCGTACTAGGGCACGCCCTAGTACGCTTAGCGTACCCACATGTACGCCTATCATACAACTCAAGATCCCAAAAATTACCAACTTGCCACTAGGGCTTCTTAGGTCTAATTCCAACCAATTTCATTGACCAAAAATGACATATTTAAATACCAAGGGAAGGATTCGAAAATACCTGAAATCCTAGGATGTTACAGGCCTCCTAAATTTCGAAATCTAGGGTTTCCTAACCCTTGGGTTTACCGAAATAAGGCAAGGTTGAAATCCTTACCTTCCACTCCAAGTTCAAGATTTCTAAAATCAAGGGTTTGATATGGTTGTTATATTTGGTAATTATCTTCTTAATTGTTTAACTAGACAATTATAGAATCTTATAAATCCCCCTAATATTTTCGGAATTAAGTGATAAGGGATTCTGTTAAATCAATTTTTTTAATTTATAGGATAATCATTTATTGATTTCAAAGATTAATTAAAGGTTTAATTAATAGATAATTAGTAACCCAATTCATGACCCTAGTATTTTGAAATGTTTAATTCAAAGATTAAATAGATTTAAAAACCCTAGTATTTTGAAATGTTTAAAATACACACGTATACTATATGTAATATTTAAAGGTTAAAACTATACTATATGTCTAAGACAAGTCAGTCGAACTGCTAGTACGCCTCATTCACGAAGCCGATCTATAAGGGGAGTTTAAGGAAACGGCCAATAAAATGATGTCGTTGGGTATCCAATCTTACTCACCGCTCCTTTGATTGGTGGAGGGTCATTAGCCAAACGGGTTTGATAGGACACTTAATTCTCATTAATAAGTATAATGGAATAAATAAAGTAACTAAATGTTTTTATTAAATTCCCAATCTTACTTACTTTAGGAAAATATGAAATTGATGCTAATCCATGAAATTTCACATTGCACTTTATAAAGGTCATTAGTGGAGCATGTGTGGTTAACCGGAACACTAAGATAGACTTCTAAAGGGTGGAAATGGGTGTCTCATAAATTATCATTGATTTATAGAGCATGTGTGGTTAACCGACACATTAATTAGGTGATAAATGACATCGAGAGTGCCAAGCTAATTTACACGGTTATTCACACCTTGTTTGTGATCCTCGGTATCCCAGTCATAAAGGGAAAGGGGATAATCAAGATTAAACATGCCATTGAATAGTTCAATAAATCTCAAAATATCTAGGAATTTCGTTTAAAGCCTAATTCATTTAAATTTCATTTTCGTGGTGAAATTGGTAAATGGTTATTTACCTACCTTTAAATAATATGCAATTAGATTACGGAATCCCCCTTCTGAATTGTGAATTATTTAGTTGGATCCTAGCCTTGATATTTCATTTAGGTGTTATATTGACGATTTTGTTATCTAATCAAATATTGTCCTTCTTTTTTTTTCAGATGTTAACTTCGAACAATGCTTCTGGTTCCTCCTAACATTACCTAATTTATGGCTAAATTGAAACCCTAGAATTTGAGGAAACCCCCAAATCCAAAATCAAGCAAAATCGGGGCAAATTTATGATAAAGATCGAACCTTTAATTAGTTTATAGTGTAAAGATGTAACCTTTTTCTTTGAATGATGAAGATTGAGTGGAAAATTGAAGAGAATCGGACGAAATCGCTGGCTGCTTGAGAAATCGTTGTGCACGGCGAGTATGGGGGTTAAATGGTGAAAACCCTCTTTTTTTACAGATTTATATTTCACCCATGTAAATTGGCTACTCGCCAAGTAGAAAGGTTCTACTCGCCGAGTATAAATGTCGTTACACGTTTTATCGGGCTACTCGGGCAGGTACTCGCCGAGTATACGTGCCTACTCAGCGAGTAAACCTTGCAGATTGAAAAAATTGTGATAATTTTGAAAAATTAATGTATTTTATCATGTTTTTAAGCCATCCACCCCACACTCTACGCATTGCTTGTCCTCAAGCAGTTATGTTCTTAAACGTAGATGAAGAAAAGAAAAAAAATAATGAAAATAAAGAAAAGGAAAGAAAATGCAAACTTGAAACTCGGGTTGCCTCCCGAGAAGCGCTTCTTTTTAGGGAGTCATTAGTTGGACTCCTCCCCTTTCTACGTGGTTGCAATCCCTTCCAGCAGCAGCAACTCTTCCATTCCTTCATTCCGGGGGACTCCTTCTTTATACTTTTTGACCCTATGACCATTGACCTTGAAAGGTGTGCCATCTCTTGATAATAGCTCTATAGCACCATATGGAAACACCGTATTCACTAGAAAAGGACCATCCCATCTTGACTTGAGTTTTCCCGAGAAAAGCTTTCGTCGTGAATTGAAGAGCAACACTTTTTGGCCTTCATGAATTTCTTTATCTTTAATCCTTTTGTCATGCCACATCTTTGTCTTCTCTTTATAAAGCCATGAACTAGAGTATGCATCATTCCTCAGCTCTTCAAGAGCATTCATTTCCATTAACCGGTTGCTCTTTAGTTCCTCCATGTTGAAGTTACAACTCTTTAAAGACCAAAACGCCTTATGCTCTAGCTCTACCGGTAAATGGCATTGCTTTCCATAAACTAACCTATATGGTGTAGTACCAATAGGTGTTTTGAAAGCTGTACGAAAAGCCCATAGTGCATCATCTAGCTTATACGACCATTCCTTGCGGTTGCTCCCCACCGATTTCTCCAAAATTCGTTTTAAAGCTCAATTTGTCACTTCGGTTTGTCCACTAGTTGTGGATGGTATGATGTGGAAAACTTATAGGTGACCCCATATTTCTTTAACACCTTTTCCAATTGTTCATTGGCAAAATGTGTGCCTTGGTCACTTATAAGGGCTTTCGGGACTCCAAAACGTGAAAATAATTTCCTTAAAAACCGCACCACTACCCGACCGTCATTTGTTGGTAACACTTGTACCTCCGCCCATTTGGATACATAATCAACTGCCACTAATATGTATTTGTTTCCTTTGGACATGGGAAATGGTCCCATGAAGTCAATTCCCCACACATCAAACACCTCGCACACTTGGATACTATGTTGTGGCATTTCATTTCGTGATGAAATGTTTCCCACTCTTTGACAAGCATCACATTCTTTGACAAATTGGGCTGCATCTTTAAAAATTGTGGGCCAATAGAACCCAATGTCAAAGATCTTCTTTGCAGTGTAGTGTGCTCCATGATGTCCACCCGTGGGCCCACTATGACAATGTTCTAATATTTTCTGGCTTTCCTTCCCGAATAGGCATCTTCGTATGATCCCATCCGCACAGCTCCGAAAGAGGTATGGCTCGTCCCAAAAGTAATATTTTAATTCAGCAAACAATTTCTTCTTTTGTTGACTGCTAAAATCTTTCGGGATGTATTTTGTAGCTAAATAATTAGCTATGTCTGCGAACCATGGCTCTTCTCCCACTGTCACCATAATGTATTCGTCCGGGAAGTCGTCTCTAACTTTATCTTCTTGCAATTGCGGGTTCTCAAGCCTTGACAAGTGGTCAGCTACTACATTCTCCATTCCCTTCTTGTCTCGTATCTCTATGTCAAATTCTTGAAAAAGTAGCACCCATCGTATCAGTCTTGGCTTACCATCCTGTTTTGAAAACAAATACTTGATAGCCGAGTGGTCAGTAAAAACAGTAGTTTTAGATAAAACCAAGTAAGGGCGGAATTTGTCAAAGGCATACACCACAGCTAATAACTCTTTTTTCAGTGGTGGTGTAATTTTCTTGGGCTGGGTTTAGAGTCTTGCTAGCATAATATATAGATTGAAAGTGCTTATCAACACTTTGACTAAGGACAGCTCCTAATGCATAGTCACTGGCATCACACATAATCTCAAAGGGTAAGTTCCAATTTGGTGCAATAATGATCGAGACATTAGTTAATTTTTCCTTTAAAAATTCAAATGCCTCTAAACACTCTTTAGTAAAATTAAATGGTGCATCTTTTAGTAGTAATTGTGTTAGAGGTCTAGTTATTTTGGAAAAATCTTTTATGAAATGCTGGTAAAAACCCGCGTGTCGTAGAAAACTCCTAATGCCCTTCACATTAGTTGGTGGGGGTAATTTGGCAATGGTGTCAATCTTTGCCCGATCCACTTCAATTCCCCTTTTGGAAACTTTGTGGCCCAAAACTATACCCTCCTTGACTATAAAGTGACATTTCTCCCAATTGAGGACCAAGTCGGTTTTTTCACACCTAGCAAGCATTAAGTCAAGATTTGTGAGACAATCATGGAAAGAAGATCCAAAAACGGAAAAGTCATCCATAAAAACTTCCATGAATTTTTCCACCATATCGTGGAATATGGCTGTCATACACCTTTGAAAAGTCGCGGGTGCATTGCATAACCCAAAAGGTATGCGTCTATAAGCAAAAGTCCCACTTGGGCAAGTGAATGTGATCTTTTCTTGGTCCATTGGGTCTATGGGTATTTGAAAATAACCCGAGAATCCATCTAGAAGGCAATAATAGCTATGTCCCGATAGTCTTTCTAACATTTGATCAATAAAAGGTAAGGGAAAATGGTATTTGCGAGTGGCATCGTTTCGCTTTCGATAATCGATGCACACTCTCCAACTGGTTACCGTTCGTGTCGGAATTAGCTCGTTCTTTTCGTTGGTTATGACCGTCATCCCTCCTTTCTTGGGCACCACTTGGACCGGACTCACCCATGCACTGTCGGAAATGGAATAGATAATTCCTACATCTATGAGTTTGACCACTTCCTTCTTGACTACTTCTTGCATGTTCGGGTTTAACCTTCTTTGGTTCTGTACAACCGGCTTTGCTCCTTCTTCCAGATTGATCTTGTGGGAGCAATAGGATGGGCTTATTCCCTTGATGTCGGTGATGCTCCATGCTATGGCCCGTTTGCGCTTCTTCAACACTTGCACGAGCTCTTCCTTTTCAGAATTGGACAGGTCAGATGCTATAAATACTAGCTTTTGGTTACCTTCTTCAAGAAAAGCATACTCCAAATGTTCTGGTAAAGTTTTGAGCTCCGTTTTTTGTTCTGACTGCTGGACTCGACGAGTGCAGGTAGTGTACTCGGCGAGTTTGCGGCTGTATTCACGATTTCTGCCTTTTCTTCAGAGGAACTCGGCGAGTAGATCGGTCCTACTCGGCGAGTAGGACTGTCAGTTTGTTTCACCAATTCTTCATAATCTACTTCTTCCAGCAGTCTTTCAATTTCCATTAAGTCTTTTTCGGGATCAAATGCTTCATCATAAGTTGTGAACTTGCTAGAATCTTCACTTACGCATTCCTCCAATAATTCGTCAAGCATATCGATTGAGAATGTTGTGTCGTCACTGTTCCTTGAATACTTCATAGATTGGTCTACCCCAAATGTGACTGAATCTTCTCCTACCCGCAAGGTGAGCTTTGAGTCCCTAATGTCTACTATAGCGCTTGCCGTGTTATGGAAGGGCCTTCCAAGGATGATTGGAACTTGTGGATCCGCCTCCATATCTAGAATGAAGAAATCAGTGGGAAAGACGAATTTGTCCACCTTCACTAGTAAGTCTTCGCATATGCCTCTTGGGAAGGTGACTGTCTTGTTTGCCAAGTGTATTGCCATGTGAATTGGCCTTGGCTCCGGGAGATACTGCTTCTTAAATAATGAGTATGGCATTAGGTTCACACTTGCTCCCGAATCAGCTAAGGCATGAATAGCAACCAAGTTGCCGAATTGGCAAGGTAAAGTCAAACTCCCCGGATCACCTTTCTTCTTCGGTAGCTTATTTAGCATAGCAGCAGAGCAGTTTTCGTTGAGTACTACCTTCTTCACTTCTTCCATCTTCCTTCTATTAGTTAGAAGTTTCTTAAGGAACTTTGCATATTTGGACATTTGCATGATGGATTCAATGAAGGGTATGTTGATTTGAATAGTCTTGATATGATCTAGAAACTTCTGATACTCCTCTTCCTGCTTCTCCTTCTTAGCTCAGGCTGGGTATGGCATTGGAGGCTGGTAAAGATTTTCAGGGACCTGCTCGTTGGTATTTGATGGTGTACTCGTCGGGTCCATACGAGGTACTCGGCGAGTAGGGCTATCAGAATGTACGTTTTGGTTTTCTGCTTGCTTTTCTACCTCCTCCTTCTATGATTCCTTGGATGCCTCAGTCTGAATAGGTGTCAGGGAGTGATTATCTTCCCACTTCTTGTTGTGATTATGTTTATGTGCGCGCCTCGTGGGTTATTTTCAGTTTTTCTAGGAAGTTCGCCCGGTGACCTTTGGTTAATTTGTTGAGCAAGTTGCCCAAGTTGCGTTTCTATATTGTGGATAGATGCTTGTTGGTTCCTAAGCATGGTTCTTGTTTCTTGAATTGCAGCATCATGATCACTATGTCTTTTTTCTGAGGCAGCTACAAATTTGGTGAGCATTTCTTCCAAGCTTGACTTCCTCTCTTGCACCGGCTCCTCCTTTTGGAAGAACCCTCTCCCTTTTTGCCTAAACCTTTCATCCTTGGCTTTCTTGTACTCTTCATAAGGGAGCCACTCTTTCTTTTGTTTATGCCAAACTTCATCATATCGGTCTCCACTTGAGTAACACACTTGCGCCTTCTTTTCCCATTCTAATCGCAGTCTCTAGTGAGGTGAGGCCCATTGCAGTTTTCATAACCTACCCAAATATCATGGATCGTTTGATCCATTTTATCCATTCTCCTATCCATGGTTTTTAGCATAGCCATGACCGCAGATAAGTCTTCAGTAGCTGCATAAGCAGCTCCCCTAGTGACATCATGTCAAGGGTTGTGGTATTCTCTAGAGTGTTTAGAGAATTCTTCAATCAATTCTTTGATAACCGGGGGCGGCTTCTTTGTGAGCTGGCCTTGCGAGTCTAGTAACTGCCTGGTTGTGACATTGACTCCGTCATAGAAGATGGAGACTTCTTGCTGGCTGTTTAGGTCATGGTGTGGGCAGTTTCTTAGTAAGCTCTTGTACCTCTCCCATGCTTCATATAGCGACTCTCCAGCTTGTTGTTCAAAGTTAGCAATGGCCTTCTTCAACTTGGCTATCTTGGAAGGTGGGCAAAAGTGATCAATGAATTCTTCTTTCATCTTGGCCCAAGTGGTAACTGATCCGGGGGGAAGTGACTTGAGGCAGTCTTTTGCAGCACCTTTGAATGTCACCGGAAGCATACGAAGTAGTTGAGTCTCACGGGGCACATTTGGAACATTGCAGTAATCAGCTACATCATTGACTTCATCCAAATGCTTGTAGGCATCTTCATGGTCTTTTCCATAAAAAGGTATTTCTTTAAGTGAAGCTAGGATATGACCCTTTAGCTCGAAGGTAGCAATCGCGGGAATTGCGGGTTGCACAAGTCCCGGGCCAGTGTCGTCGCGCATCCTCTTCTTCCATTCTCCCATGGGGATTTCATCAATGTTAGCCATTGTGATAGCTAACTCTTCCTCGGACTCGGTTTCATGCTCGTATGTAAGCTCCTCTTCTTCCTCGGTCTCGTACTCGATATCTTCTTGAATTGGGTCTTCGATTGTCAAAGAGGCATTGGATGCTCCTGATTTGATGCTCTTCTTTTTCCCCAAAATAGTCTTCAAATTGGACAAAGGTGACTTCTTTGGTGTACTTGAGCTCTCCACGTCCTTTCCTTTGTTCCTTTTCAATGCGGATTCGGGATCTTCAAACGGGGGTACCAGCGGAGTGTTTGATCCTCTGGTCATGAAAGTCCTGAAATAAACAGAATAAAAACGAAAAAAGAACAAAAAAAATGTACTAAAAAAATCGAAAATTAAACTGCTAAATACGCTTGTACTCGCCGAGTAGGTGCGACTGCACTCGGCGAGTATCAGTGTGATTTTGAAAAAAATTTAAACTTAATATTAAAACTAAAACAAATGCTAAAACCTAATTACTAACTACTAAATTGCAATAAATGAACTCTATGCAAGTAAACTCGCACAAAGGATCGAAAAAATTAGGAATTAGATTAATTATTTAGAACTGTTCCCCGGCAACGGCGCCAAAAAACTTGATGTGTGTAAAATGCACATGTTTTATCCTTACTTTTTATTAATAAATTTAGCACACAAAGGCAGTGAACCTGTCTTTTAGTGGTATAGTTAAGTAAGTAAGGTATCGAACTCAGGGAACGGAAAATTAAACTAATAACTAATTTTAACTAAAACAATTAATGAAAGTAAAAGGTTTTTCTTCTAGTTTTGCAAGACTAGAACCATAAAACACTTAATTAACTAAATAACTAAAGCAAACAACTACTTCTCCAAATTTGATAAAGATGTTTCTATTTAGGTTCAACCAATTCACTCCTATGGTTATTTGTATTTATGATAGATTAATTGTTATTGGCTACCAATTATAGTGGTTAGGTTCATGTTCATTACTCCTCACCCTTAGACAATTAACTAATTTAAGCGGTGATCAAGTGCTTAAACTAATTAATTCCGTCGATTAATAATTTGGATTAAATAAGATTTGTAGTGGTCAATTAAGTTGTTAGTTCAATTAACCTCTTGTTTGATGGTTTCTCAAACAAGCTCACACATTAATCTTCCTATTGTCTTATTAATCTTAGTTTCATAATCATTATTCCTAAGCATATGGTTAAGTGTTCACATAGACATATGAGGTTAACAACTAAGAGATGTTCATTCAGCCTAATTATCTTCCAATTAACGGAAAATAGTTGTGATTAATGCATAAGGTTCTGTAACAAACTTAATTTAATAGATCACCAATAAACAATCAATCAAAAACTAAGAATTAAACCATAGGAGTTCCTTGGTATTCTCAAAACAGAAACAAAAACGTATTTAGCTCATAGTTGCAGTAAAAAAAACCACAAAAACAAGTTTAACTAAATTAAACATATTCAATTCCTAAATCTAAGTGGAATGATTAACCTAGTTTCTTTAATTCTTCAAGAGATTGAAAATTACAATTCCTCAGCGTCTTCAAGGGTTCTTAGTCACAAATGGATCTTCAAAAACCGCTAGAAAAGTTATCCCCTCGTATAAAGGCTTGGTTTTTATAGATATCTCAAAATAGGGTGTACTCGGCGAGTAGCAGACCCAACTCGCCGAGTAGACTCATAGTTATCCGTCTTAAATCAAGAGTCGTGGTTATCTTCTGGAATATTCTGATGGACTCGCTGAGTAGGCTCGTGTACTCGCCGAGTAGATGAGCTTTTGTCCCTCAATCTTCATTCTTTGGTCTTCAATCGCTTTCCCTTGTTCCCTTTCACTCCCAAACATGCCTTTTGGACTGAAAACAAAATTTAAACAGTTTTAAGTACGTTTTGTCCACATTATGCACATAATTAGTTAAAAATGATTAAAAATGTAAACTAAATAATTAACTAATTATGCACATATCAAAATACCCCACACTTGACTTTTGCTTGCCCCCAAGCAAAACTAAATTTTAAACATATTAGAATCACATATGACAACTCCAATCTAACCCAACCATTATGCCAAGACCGCAACGCATGCATTTGTGTCTAAAGTTTTTCCTAAGGACCCCCCATACTCCAAATACTCACAATCCTCATAAACATTCGCCCACTCACCCCGAACTATGCTCATTTTATGCAACCCTCCGAATCCATCCACAGAAAACCTCTTACCCTCAAGGTATTTTTAGTTGAGCAACCCAAGCATACATAATCTAGAATTACAACTTATGATACCACATTGGAGCTCTTTTGAATTCTTCACTTCCTTGATAATTTGATCTTTGATATCTTTGAATTCACCACCTTTGTTGTTTGATTTTTGGTATCTTCAACTTTTTGAATTTCTTGGAATTTTGATCTTTAGATCTTCACTTTCTTTGCTCCAAAATTCTTACAACTTTTCTTGTAATTCTCTCTTTTTTTTACATGTACCTCTATTTTTCACTCAAATCCCTACATGCTTAAGCAGGGGCGCTCAACCTCAACCTTTATTGGTTAACGATAACAATTTTCCTGGATACATTTCAGGTTTAGGCTGCTAAACATATTGCATCCCTCAGGCTAAGCGAGGTCGTGTTTTTGTCCCATGATTTCACTGGAATAAGGAAGCCACAAATGCACTAGAACGTATATAGGCTCAACTAAACATTTGGGTTTTCATGCAATCATCAAATATAATACTAACATGGAATCCTAATTTACTTTTACCAAAATTTTCTAAATTAAATCCTAAGTAATATTTTTGATATTCAAATTTTTTTTTAAATTAGCCTAAATTAAGATTCTAAATTGTCTAATATGTGACCAACCCCCTACCCCACACTTGTTTTATGCAATGCCCTCATTGCATATTATGCAAATAATAAAAATGCAAATATAGAGAGAGAATTGGAACAAACTCCCCTGGGGTAGCAGTCGATAGGTTGATACTCTCTTCTTCAGCTCCTTTTTTCTTGACTTTAGCCATGGGAACAGCTCATCCATGGCTCGGGTATCATGCGTCTTGTGTGGTTGATAGCTCGAAAATTTCACGGAACAAACTTGTTAGAAAGTCTCCAATGGCAATTCCTTACAAAAAGTGGGTAAATGTTGCAGTGAAAGTGCTCAAAGCAGTTCTGGAAATTAAAAAATGGCACTCTACTCAGCGAGTAATAGTGTGGTCTCGGCGAGTATCTCTTGACTTGGAACGATATCGTGTAATATCTCAAGTACTCGCCGAGTAGAGTTTGTGCACTCGGCGAGTAAGCGTTGTTTTTCCAAAACTGATATAGTTGATGCTTCTTTCGACTCTGGTTTTGAAATTGGAAATGCAAACTGACCCTCACTCTAATTCCTTCAGCAGCAACACTCTCCATTACTCTCGACTCTCACGGACTCAATCCTAAGGACAAGACTCCATACTTTTCTTGAAAATCTTTCATTCCTTTCTTGTCCCTCAACAAATTAGTATGCTTGCTTATCTTCTATCCCTGAAAAATAAACAACTAAAAGTGACAATAATAATCAACCAAAAAAAATAAAAATCATCCAAGTGTTTGACAATTGTTCAAAACATAACATCATAATCATAAAAACATAAAAGAAAATTCTTCATTCTTCATCTTCCATGTCAGCTCCTCCCATGCCACTTCCTCCTTCTCTATCTCTTCTCCTCATTCTCTCGTCCCAATTCATAATATATGGATAGCCGGGTCCAGGTCTTGGGGCAATGTTCATCTGTTGGAAGAGGTATTCATCAGATTGATTACTATAATTCACCCCTTGTCCAATGTCGTCCAAGTAGTGTCGGTACTCCAATTGGTTCCATCCATCATTGTCCTCCTCCACCGGAATAACCGGTCGGTCTTCCCGCGCCTGCTCACTACGTTGTCGGACCTGCCTTCCCGGCTCCTCGGGAATTGTCGGCTCGTCTTCATGTGGAATGGTGAATGAGTCGCCAAACTTCTCAACTATCCGAGTCCTCCGATATAGTGTAGTGTTGAATGGTGGATGGTGGATAACCGTGAGTGCCCGAGCTTGTGGCAAATCTAGAACCCCAAACGACTTGGCCAGCCGAGTGATAAACATGCCTCCATTGATTTTTGAGTTGACTTTTTCTTTAACTGCCCATTCAGCAAGGAATTTTGCAACGCAGTAGGGGAGGTTGCACAAAGCGTCGGGAGTAATGATACTCCATAGATAGACGATATCAAGAGTTGGGACCTTGTCCCAATCCTTCCGCATGTTGATGGTGGTAGCCACAAAGCGGTGAATGAGGCGGTGGATTGGTGAGCGAATGTGGCCCTCTTGAGCGGTGGAAGGGATATAAACTCGGTTAGCGATCGTGTTCCACCATGTAGAGGCTACCACTTCCTCGGGAAGTTCCTTATCACAGTTCTCCAAAAAAGCTTCAAAGTCGTCAGTCATCATCATGCTCTGATCATAAATTTCTAATCTCCAAGACAACTCAGCAATGCTGCATTGTCGCAGCTCCCCACCCAAAGAAAAAGAAATTGTGTTGGGGTTGTAATACTCACTACCACCTCGGAATGAGATGGTAGCGAAAAATTCCCAACACAACGCGACATATACAGGCTCTTCAATCTTGAATAATTGTAACCACCCATCACATGTGATGGTGGTATACCCCAGACTGCATTCCTTCACCAAGTAAGGTGTAAGTTCCTCTTCCAATCCCACATTTACCAACCACCCCCAGTCAACTGCGTTTGGTAGATGAATTTCCTTTTGTTTGAGCGCCTCCCATCTGTTTCTGGCCCTTGTTTGTGATGACTTAGAAGTGATTTGTTGAAAAGAAAGCCATGGGATATCACTTTGGCTCCCCCCAAGAGAAGACTGCCCCCTTCTGGCCATGATACCTGCATACAAACATCAAAAAAACACACAAACAAACAATACCCAGTAATTAAAAACGTAGAAATTGGGTCTGAATAATCATCTACTCGCCGAGTACACGACCTACTCGGCGAGTAGGATGAACATCGAAACTGTTCGGTGACGGTCCTGTATAAACTGTCCAAAAATCCAAATTTTTCACAGGGTTTTGTTGTAATGACTTATCTAACCATAAATCCTAAAAAAAAAAATTCCTCCTAACATTACCTAATTTATGGCTAAATTGAAACCCTAAAATTTGAGGAAACCCCCAAATCCGAAATCAAGCAAAATCGGGGAAAATCTATGATAAAGATCGAACCTTTCATTAGTTTATAGTGTAAAGATGTTACCTTTTTCTTTGAATGATGAAGATTGAGTGGAAAATTGAAGAGAATCGGACGAAATCGCACGAAATCGCTGGCTGCTTGAGAAATCGCTGTGCACGGCGAGTATGGAGGTTTAATGGTGAAAACCCTCTTTTTTTATAGATTTATATTTCACCCATGTAAATTGGCTACTCGCCGAGTAGAAAGGTTCTACTCGCCGAGTATAAATGCCGTTATGCGTTTTATCGGGCTACTCGGGAAGGTACTCGCCGAGTATACGTGCCTACTCAGCGAGTAAACCTTGCAGATTGAAAAAATTGTGATAATTTTGAAAAAGTAATGTATTTTCTCATGTTTTTAAGCCATCCACCCCACAATCTAGGCATTGCTTGTCCTCAAGCAGTTATGTTCTTAAATGTAGATGAAGAAAAGAAAAAAAAAATAATGAAAATGCAAACATGAAACTCGGGTTGCCTCCCGAGAAGCGCTTCTTTTTAGGGAGTCATTAGCTGGACTCCTCCCCTTCTACGTGGTTGCAATCCCTTCCAGCAGCAGCAACTCTTCCATTCCTTCATTCCGGGGGACTCCTTCTTCATACTTTTTGACCCTATGACCATTGACCTTGAAAGGCATGCCATCTCTTGATAATAGCTCTATAGCACCACGTGGAAACACCGTCTTCACTAGAAAAGGACCATCCCATCTTGACTTGAGTTTTCCCGAGAAAAGCTTTGGTCGCGAATTGAAGAGCAACACTTTTTGGCCTTCACGAATTTCTTTATCTTTAATCCTTTTGTCATGCCACATCTTTGTCTTCTCTTTATAAAGCCATGAACTAGAGTATGCATCATTCCTCAGCTCTTCAAGAGCATTCATTTGAATCAAACGGTTGCTCTTTAGTTCCTCCATGTTGAAGTTACAACTCTTTAAAGCCCAAAACACCTTATGCTCTAGCTCTACCGGTAAATGACATTGCTTTCCATAAACTAACCTATATGGTGCAGTACCAATAGGTGTTTTGAAAGTTGTATGAAAAGCCCATAGTGCATCATCTAGCATATCCGACCATTCCTTGCGGTTGCTCCCCACCGATTTCTCCAAAATTCGCTTTAAAGCTCGATTTGTCACTTCAGTTTGTCCATTAGTTTGTGGATGGTATGATGTGGAAAACTTATGGGTGACCCCATATTTCTTTAACACCTTTTCCAATTGGTCATTGGAAAAATTTGTGCCTTGGTCACTTATAAAGGCTTTCGGGACTCCAAAACGTGAAAATAATTTCCTTAAAAACTGCACCACTACCGGACCGTCATTTGTTGGTAACGCTTGTGCCTCCGCCCATTTGGATACATAATCAACTGCCACTAATATCTATTTGTTTCCTTTGGACATGGGAAATGGTCCCATGAAGTCAATTCCCCACACATCAAACACCTCGCACACTTGGATACTATGTTGTGGCATTTCATTTCGAGATGAAATGTTTCCCACTCTTTGACAAGCATCACATTCTTTGACAAATTGGGCTGCATCTTTAAAAATTGTGGGACAATAGAACCCAATGTCAAAGATCTTCTTTGCAGTGTAGTGTGCTCCATGATGTCCACCCGTGGGCCCCCTATGATAATGCTCTAATATTTTCCGGCTTTCCTTCCTGAATACGCATCTTCGTATGATCCCATCCGCACAGCTCCGGAAGAGGTATGGCTCGTCCCAAAAGTAATATTTTAATTCAGCAAAGAATTTCTTCTTTTGCTGACTGCTAAAATCTTTCGGGATGTATTTTGTAGCTAAATAATTAGCTATGTCTGCGAACCATGGCTCTTCTCCCACTGTCACCATAATGTATTCGTCCGGGAAGTCGTCTCTAACTTTATCTTCTTGCAATTGCGAGTTCTCAAGCCTTGACAAGTGGTCAGCTACTACACTCTCCATTCCCTTCTTGTCTCGTATCTCTATGTCAAATTCTTGAAAAAGTAGAACCCATCGTATCAGTCTTGGCTTACCATCCTGTTTCGAAAACAAATACTTGATAGCCGAGTGGTCAGTAAAAACAGTAGTTTTAGATAAAACCAAGTAAGGGCGGAATTTGTCAAAGGCATACACCACAGCTAATAACTCTTTTTTCAGTGGTGGTGTAATTTTCTTGGGCTGGGTTTAGAGTCTTGCTAGCATAATATATGGATTGAAAGTGCTTATCAACACTTTGACTAAGGACAGCTCCTAATGCATAGTCACTAGCATCACACATAATCTCAAAGGGTAAGTTCCAATTTGGTGCAATAATGACCGGGGCATTAGTTAATTTTTCCTTTAAAAATTCAAATGCCTCTAAACACTCTTTAGTAAAATTAAATGGTGCATCTTTTAGTAGTAATTGTGTTAGAGGTCTAGTTACGTTGGAAAAATCTTTTATGAAACGCCGGTAAAAACCCGCGTGTCCTAGAAAACTCCTAAGGCCCTTCACATTAGTTGGTGGGGGTAATTTAGCAATAGTGTCAATCTTTGCCCGATCCACTTCAGTTCCCTTTTTGGAAACCTTGTGGCCCAAAACTATACCCTCCTTGACCATAAAGTGACATTTCTCCCAATTGAGGACCAAGTCGGTTTTTTCACACCTAGCAAGCATTAAGCCAAGATTAGTGAGACAATCATGGAAAGAAGATCCAAAAACGGAAAAGTCATCCATAAAAACTTCCATGAATTTTTCCACCATATCGTGGAATATGGCTGTCATACACCTTTGAAAAGTCGCGGGTGCATTGCATAACCCAAAAGGTATGCGTCTATAAGCAAAAGTCCCACTTGGGCAAGTGAATGTGGTCTTTTCTTGGTCCATTGGGTCTATGGGTATTTGAAAATAACCCGAGAATCCATCTAGAAGGCAATAATAGCTATGTCCCGATAGTCTTTCTAACATTTGATCAATAAAAGGTAAGGGAAAATGGTATTTGCAAGTGGCATCGTTTAGCTTTCGATAATCGATGCACACTCTCCAACTGGTTACCGTTCGTGTCGGAATTAGCTCTTTCTTTTCGTTGGTTATGACCATCATCCCTCCTTTCTTGGGCACCACTTGGACCGGACTCACCCATGGACTGTCGGAAATGGAATAGATAATTCCTACATCTATGAGTTTGACCACTTCCTTCTTGACTACTTCTTGCATGTTCGGGTTTAACCTTCTTTGGTTCTGTACAACCGGCTTTGCTCCTTCTTCCAGATTGATCTTGTGGGAGCAATAGGATGGGCTTATTCCCTTGATGTCGGTGATGCTCCATGCTATGGCCCGTTTGCGCTTCTTCAACACTTGCACGAGCTCTTCCTTTTCAGAATTGGACAGGTCAGATGCTATAAATACTAGCTTTTGGTTACCTTCTTCAAGAAAAGCATACTCCAAATGTTCTGGTAAAGTTTTGAGCTCCGTTTTTTGTTCTAACTGCTGGACTCGACGAGTGCAGGTAGTGTACTCGGCGAGTTTGTGGCTGTATTCACGATTTCTGCCTTTTCTTCAGAGGAACTCGGCGAGTAGATCGGTCCTACTCGGCGAGTAGGACTGTCAGTTTGTTTCACCAATTCTTCATAATCTACTTC
Source organism: Lactuca saligna (assembly GCF_052625555.1). Taxonomy (NCBI): domain Eukaryota; kingdom Viridiplantae; phylum Streptophyta; class Magnoliopsida; order Asterales; family Asteraceae; genus Lactuca; species Lactuca saligna. Next base: position 120,052,147 of record NC_136425.1, read on the forward strand.
TTCCAGCAGTCTTTCAATTTCCATTAAGTCTTTTTCTGGATCAAATGCTTCATCATAAGTTGTGAACTTGCTAGAATCTTCACTTATGCATTCTTCCAATAATTCGTCAAGCATATCGATTGAGAATGTCGTGTCGTCGTTGTTCCCTAAATACTTCATAGATTTGTCTACCCCAAATATGACTGAATCTTCTCCTACCCACAAGGTGAGCTTTGAGTCCCTAATGTCTACTATAGCGCTTGCCGTGTTGAGGAATGGCCTTCCAAGGATGATTGGAACTTGTGGATCCGCCTCCATATCTAGAATGAAGAAATCAGTGGGAAAGATGAATTTGTCCACCTCTACTAGTAAGTCTTCGCATATGCCTCTTGGGAAGGTGACTGTCTTGTTTGCCAAGTGTATTGCCATGTGAATTGGCCTTGGCTTAGGGAGATCCTGCTTCTTAAAGAATGAGTATGGCATTAGGTTCATACTTGCTCTCGAATCAGCTAAGGCATGAATAGCAGCCAAGTTGCCGAATTTGCAAGGTAAAGTCAAACTCCCCGTATCACCTTTCTTCTTCGGTAGCTTATTTAGCATAGAAGCAGAGCAGTTTTCATTGAGTACTACCTTCTTCACTTCTTCCATCTTCCTTCTATTAGTGAGAAGTTCGTTAAGGAACTTTGCATATTTGGACATTTGCATGACGGCTTCAATGAAGGGTATGTTGATTTGAAGAGTCTTGATATGATCTAGAAACTTCTGATACTCCTCTTCCTGCTTCTCCTTCTTAGCTCGGGCTGGGTATGGCATGGGAGGCTGGTAAAGCTTTTCAGGGACCTGATCGTTGGTATTTGATGGTGTACTTGCTGAGTCCATACGAGGTACTCGGCGAGTAGGGCTGTCAGAATGTACGTTTTGGTTTTCTGCTTGCTTTTCTGCCTCCTCCTTCTATGATTCCTTGGATGCCTCAGTCTGAATAGGTGCCAGGGGAGTGATTATCTTCCCACTTCTTGTTGTCACTATGTTTATGTGCGCGCCTCGTGGGTTATTTTCAGTTTTGCTAGGAAGTTCGCCCGGTGACCTTTGGTTAATTTGTTAAGAAAGTTGCCCAAGCTGCATTTCTATATTGTGGATAGATGCTTGCTGGTTCCTAAGCATGGTTCTTGTTTCTTGAATTGCAGCATCATGATCACTATGTCTTTTTTCTGAGGCAGGTACAAGTTTGGTGAGCATTTCTTCCAAGCTTGGCTTCGTCTCTTGCACCGACCGACTCCTCCTTTTGGTAGAACCCTCTCCCTTTTTTCCTAAACCTTTCATCCTTGTCTTTCTTGTACTCTTCATAAGGGAACCACTCTTTCTTTTGTTTGCGCCAGTCTTCATCATTTCGGTCTTCACTTGAGTAACACACTTGCGCCTTCTTGTTGCCATTCTCATCTAAATTGCAGTCTTTAGTGAGGTGAGGCCCATTGCAGTTTTCACAACCCACCCGAATAGCATGGATCGTTTGATCCATTTTATCCATTCTCCTATCCATGGTTTTTAGCATATCCATGACCGCGGATAAGTCTTCAGTAGTTGCTCAAGCGGCTCCCCTAGTGACATCATGTCAAGGGTTGTGGTATTCTTTAGAGTGTTTAGAGAATTCTTCAATCAATTCTTTGATAACCGAGGGCGGCTTCTTTGTGAGTGGGCCTTGCGAGTCTAGTAACTATCTGGTTGTGACATTGACTCCGTCATAGAAGATGGAGAATTCTTGCTGGCTATTTAGGTCATGTTGTGGGTAGTTTCTTAGTAAGCTCTTGTACCTCTCCCATGCTTCATATAGCGACTCTCCAGCTTGTTGTTCAAAGTTAGCAATGGCCTTCTTCAACTTGGCTATCTTGGAAGGTGGGCAAAAGTGATCAATGAATTCTTCTTTCATCTTGGCCAAAGTGGTGACTGATCCTGGGGGAAGTGACTTGAGCCAATCTTTTGCAACACCTTTGAATGTCACCGGAAGCATACGAAGTAGTTGAGTCTCGCGGGGCACATTTGAAACATTGAAGTAATCAGCTACATCATTGACTTCATCCAAATGCTTGTAGGCATCTTCATGGTCTTTTGCATAAAAAGGTCTTTTGCACAAGTCCCGGGCCAGTGTCGTCGCGCATCCTCTTCTTCCATTCTCCCATGGGGATTTCATCAATGTTAGCCATTGTGATAGCTAACTCTTCCTCGGACTCGGTTTCATGCTCGTATGTAAGCTCCTCTTCTTCCTCGGTCTCGTACTCGATATCTTCTTGAATTGGGTCTTCGATTGTCAAAGAGGCATTGGATGCTCCTGATTTGATGCTCTTCTTTTTCCCCAAAATAGTCTTCAAATTGGACAAAGGTGACTTCTTTGGTGTACTTGAGCTCTCCACGTCCTTTCCTTTGTTCCTTTTCAATGCGGATTCGGGATCTTCAAACGGGGGTACCAGCGGAGTGTTTGATCCTCTGGTCATGAAAGTCCTGAAATAAACAGAATAAAAACGAAAAAAGAACAAAAAAAATGTACTAAAAAAATCGAAAATTAAACTGCTAAATACGCTTGTACTCACCGAGTAGGTGCGACTGCACTCGGCGAGTATCAGTGTGATTTTGAAAAAATTTTAAACTTAATATTAAAACTAAAACAGATGCTAAAACCTAATTACTAACTACTAAATTGCAATAAATGAACTCTATGCAAGTAAACTCACACAAAGGATCGAAAAAAATTAGGAATTAGATTAATTATTTAGAACTGTTCGCCGGCGACGGCGCCAAAAACTTGATGTGTGTAAAATGCACTTGTTTATCCTTACTTTTTAATAATAAATTTAGCACACAAAGGCAGTGAACCTGTCTTTTAGTGGTATAGTTTAGTAAGTAAGGTATCGAACTCAGGGAACGGAAAATTAAACTAATAGCTAATTTTAACTAAAACAATTAATGAAAGTAAAAGGTTTTTCTTCTAGTTTTTCAAGACTAGAACCATAAAATACTTAATTAACTAAGTAACTAAAGCAAACAACTAATTCACCAAATTTGATAAAGATGTTTCTATTTAGGTTCAACCAATTCACTCCTACGGTTATTTGTATTTATGATAGATTAATTGTTATTGGCTACCAATTATAGTGGTTAGGTTCATGTTCATTACTCCTAACCCATAGACAGTTAACTAATTTAAGCGGTAATCAAGTGTTTAAACTAATTAATTCCCTAGATTAATAATTTGGATTAAATAAGATTTGTAATGGTCAATTAAGTTGTTAGTTCAATTAACCTCTTGTTTGATGGTTTCTCAAACAAGCTCACACATTAATCTTCCTATTGTCTTATTAATCTTAGTTTCATAATCATTATTCCTAAGCATATGGTTAAGTGTTCACATAGACATATGAGGTTAACAACTAAGAGATGTTCATGCAGCCTAATTGTCTTCCAATTAACAGAAAATAGTTGTGATTAATGCATAAGGTTCTTTAACAAACTTAATTTAATAGATTACCAATAAACAATCAATCAAAAACTAAGAATTAAACCATGAGAGTTCCTTGGTTTTCCCCAAACAGAAACAAAAACGTATTTAGCTCATAGTTGCAGTAAAAACAAACAAAAAAACAAGTTTAACTAGATTAAACATATTCAATTCCTAAATTGAAGTGGAATGATTAACCTAGTTGCTTTAATTCTTCAAGAGATTGAAGATTAGAATTCCTCAGCGTCTTCAAAGGTTCTTAATCGCAACTGGATCTTCAAAAACCACTAGAAAAGTTATCCCCTCAGATAAAGGCTTGGTTTTTATAGATATCTCAAAACAGGGTGTACTCGACGAGTAGCAGACCCAACTCGCCGAGTAGACTCATAGTCATCCATCTTAAATCAGGAGTCGTGGCTATCTTCTGGAATATTCTGATGGACTCGCCGAGTAGGCTCGTGTACTCGCCGAGTAGATGACCTTTTGTCCCTCAATCTTCATTCTTTGGTCTTCAATTGCTTTCCCTTGTTCCCTTTCACTCCCAAACATGTCTTTCGGACTGAAAACAAAATTTAAATAGTTTTAAGTACCTTTTGTCCACATTATTCACATAATTAGTTAAAAATTATTAAAAATGTATACTAAATAATTAACTAATTATGCACATATCAGTCTGCTCAAACTCAATGTGAACTTCGATGAGGAATTGGCTATTAACATAGTCTTCCACTCATTGCCTAGCTGTTATGATCAGTTCATTATGACTTATCATTTGAACAAGGAGGAAACCACATTGAGTCAACTTCAAAGCTTGTTGAGAAATGTTGAAGTGGAATAAAGGGAAAGTGTGTTGCCTCTACTCCTGTTATTTTTGCTCCTGTCTTGGCCATTGGGCAAGGGAACGGGAAGAAAGGGAAAGCTCCTCCCATGCAGAACTGGAAGGGAAAGTTTCCAGCCGGGTCATCAAGCAATGGTCCTAAAGGAAAATCTGGTTCTAAAGCTCCTCTACCTCAGATCATAAGGAGGCTACTTGCTTTTACTTCCATTACAAGGGGCATTGGAAACAAAGATACCCCAAGTACTTGCAAGATATAAAGGATAACAAGATTAATCCAACCTAGACAGGTATTTACATTATTCTACCTAAAAATTTTTCACATTCTAATTATTGGATCCTTGATACAGGAAGCGGTTTTCACATTTTTTCTAACTTGCAGGGACTAAAAAGAAGTGAGGATGTGCAGCATGGGAAGATGAACTTGATTATGGGTAATAGGAGATGGCCACCTGTTACCAAGATTGTTATTTACTCTTTAGTTTAGTAGTGGGTTATGTTTAGATTTAGATAATTGTTGCTACTCGTCAAAGATGACACGGAACATCTTTTCTTTCATGGTTTGTAAAGACAAGGTTTTAGATATTCTTTTGATAATGAGAATGGTTATATTTATGCTTATAAAAATAGTGTATTTTATTTTGAAGCCATACCTTGTGACGGCATGTATGAAACTATAATGGTTGTAGACAACTTAGGTAATAGTGTGTTGCAAATTGGTTCGTCTAATGTTTACACAAAGCATGCTTGTAGCATTGTCGTCTTGGACATGTCAACAAGAAACGTATTGCCTAACTCCAAAAGGATGGAGTGTTGGAATTATTTGACCTAAGGTTGGATAACACATCCGAGTCTTTTTTTCTTGGAAAGATGAGTAAATCACCCTTCACTAATTCTTCTGAAAGAGGTGAAGGATTGTTGGATCTCATACACACAGATGTGTGTGGGTCTTTCAGATCTACCACAAGGGATGAAAATCGATTCTATGTGACTTTTACTAATTATTATAGCAGATATGGATATATCTACATAATTAAGCATACGTCAAAAACTTTTGAAAAGTTCAAAGAATTCAAACATGAAGTTGAGAATAAATTGGGCAGGAAGATCAATATGCCCAGATCTGATAGTGGTGGTGACTATCTTAGTATCGAGTTCCATGAATCTCTCAAGAACTATGGAACTGTTTCACAATTAATACCTCCTAGGACACCACAACTTAATGGTGTAGTTGAGAGGCGTAATTGAACCTTATTGGACATGGTTTGTTCCATGATGAGTCAAACTTCGCTTCCAATCTCATTCTGGGGGTATGCCTTATAGACTGTTTCCCATATTCTTAATCTTGTCCCAACAAAGAAGGTTGCCAAAACACCTGACGAGATATGGACAGGGAAGGTTCCCTCATTGGCACATATCAATGCTTCGGATTGTGAAGCTTTCGTTAGATGAGAGACTAACAACAACCTTAAACCTCGAAATGAGAGATGTCTTTTCATCGGCTAACCACAAAAGTCCTTTGGATACTTCTTCTAGTGAAAATGTGGTCTTCGTATCATGAAGGGGAGTCTTTTACGAGAGAGAGAGAACTCATATGAAAATAGGACAGTGGGAATACAACTGATCTTGAGGAAATTCAAGAGCCAAGCAATAAAGGAACCTCTAACACTAGCAATCAACCTGAGGAAGAAATTCCTGTTGAACCAGTTGATGAATCGTTACCTCTTAGATGTTCCAACAGAGTTAGGATGACAACAGATGTTCCAACGGTACACACTTTCAAGGCACGACTGGTTGCAAAGGGAATTACTCAAACCCCAGGATTTGACTATGATAAGACCATCTCACCATTGGCTGATTATATTCTAGCGATAAGGATTTTAAGAAATAGTAGTAAAAGACTAATTGGACTTAGTCAAAGTACATATTTGGATAAGTTGCTAAAACGTTTTAGCATGGAAAATTCGAAGAAAGGAGAGTTGCCTATCTAGACTAATACCAAGTTGAGTAAGACTTAGAGTCCGAGTACCGATGCAGAGATAGAAAAAATGAGTCGAGTTCTATATGCTTCCACCGTTAGATTGATCATGTATTCTATGACATGTACTCACCCTGACGTGGCTTTTACTTTGAGCATGGTTACTCGATATCAGGGAAATCCAGGTAAAGCTCATTGGATAGCTGTCAGGAACATTCTTAAGTATCTGTGAAGGAGTAAGGACTGGGTCCTTGTGCTTGGAGGTAGTGATGACTTAAGAGTTTCTAGGTATAGTGACGCCAGCTTTTAAACAGACAAAGACAACTTCCGTTCTCAATATGGTTGGGTGTGTACCCTTAATATAAGAGCGGTAACTTGGAAAAGTTCCAAGCAGGAAACGGTGGCTGATTCAACCAGTGAATCAGAGTACATTATAGTGAGAAACGCATCGAAAGAGGCTATATGGTTGAAGGAATTCATTGGAGACCTTAGAGTTGTGCCAGCCATTAAAGAGCCGATGGAGATTTTCTGTGATAATGAAGGAGTTGTTTCCTTAACAAAGGAACCAAGAGATCATGGTAGATCTAAACATATTGACAGAAAATACCACTTCATCATACATCGAGTAGAAGGACACCTCGTCGTAAAGAGGGTGTCATCTGAAGAGAATCCTGTTGATCCACTCACAAAGGGTCTATGTAGGGTTAAGCACGTCCAGTATGCGAGGAGCATTAGTTTGAAGGATGATATTTGTTTTAGCGATTAGATAGATAGATAGAAACTTGTAACAAATAAATGTAATTGACATTTGGCGATTAACTAATGGAGATTTATTTATAAGTATTGTTTACTGTCTTTTGTCAATTGTTTGTCATTGTGTTTCATTTTTGCATGTTTTACTTCCCGAATAATTAGATTATTCAAATATCCACAGTTGATCATACTTTGGAAGTATGTAGTGAATTAAGGCTGTCATGAATTGGGTTATAGATTGTCTAAGGGTTTAGACATAGAAATGGTTTGCTACAACATTCATGAGTACTTTTCAAATAGGTATTTAAGCATTGGATTTAACCCACACTCAATGAATTATTTCATCAGATGTATCACGAGTAATTTTGAGACGATAATATCATATAATCTTTAAACAGAGATATATGAGTTGTTATTTACGAGTTGGTTGTGCATTGATAATACGAAAATGCATCAGTAACTTGGTGTTATAAAACGTATTAATGTGCATGATTTGATGAGTAAATAGTGCAAGAATATAAGACAAAGTTTATATGTTCCTTTCTCCCTAACAGGAAAAGCGATATCTTAGGCCCCTCGATGATTTGGTGTTAACTTATGTGTCCGGACTGAGTTGATGTGTTCAATTAAGTTCTTTGTCATTACAAATCATAAATAGGGAAACAAAATGTTGGACGATGAGAATGACTCTATTCCATGTCATTTTTCCACATGATATCTTGCAGAATAGAGAATTATATGATCCCTTATTATAGGACACGTTACTGACTAGGTTAGAGTTCGACAGTGGCTTTGAGAGCTACAATTTGCTAGTCAATTTATGAAGTTATACTTTCAGTTATATTTATTAGACTTATCCAAGTGGGAGACTGTTGGATTAGGTGTCTAAACCCATTACTATAATTGGTATGTACTTGAATTGATAGTAGCACAGTCATTTTGGGTTGGCTTCATACTAGCTGTTAGGGCCAGTATCCTCAAAGCATTCAGGATCCTCAAATCTCCTCAGATATTTAGGATCCTCACCTATCTCAGGATCCTGACTATTACTGTTATTATTATTAACATTTATAACGGTTATATTCGTTCATGACTAAAACATGTGCAGAAATAGTCAAGGCAAGACTTATTCTCAACAGAGTTTCATCTCAACTATGCTAAAGACCCAGAGAACCAAGTCATACAACGTTTACAAAGATGGTCATAGAGGATCCCAAGAATATCGAACATCTTTTTGGCTAGTTCAGACTATAAATTGACACTTGTATCTCGCACACGACACACTGCTAACTCGGAGGTTACTCAAAGAACTTTTTCCTTTGTTTTAATTGAAATATTCTCTATAATCATCATTTTATATTAATAAAATCATCAAGGCAGGTGATCATCATCACCTCCCAAGGTTTTGTGTTGGAGATCCTAGCAAGCATTAAGGGGTTTCCTTGTAAACAATCGTGTCATTCTCTTTACCTTTTTCTATTGCACAATTCGAAAATCATAGCCTCCCATTAAATTTGGTTGATCATTACTTGTGTAATTTTTTACCAAAATAATTTGGCATCCACCGTGGGGTTGTGGTGTTCAAAATCCTCGAAAAGATCATGTCTACACAACCGATCCTTTCTTCATCCTCCGCTCCCTCCATTCCATCCAAAAACCTACCACCTCCTACGGGTAGACCCCCTGGTCAGAGGAAGAGGAACTTCCTAAGATCACTTACTATTGTTTTTCTGTGGGTGTTTTAGGTATAATCCATGCTATGCAGGATCTCGGAGACAAAAAAAGTGGACAAAGAAGGATAACAAGTCCACCAGTTGGAAAGACAAGTCCAAATGGTGTGCTTACCATGAAGATTTTAGTCACATCATGGAGGATTGTATAGCCCTAAGGAAATAGATCATCTACCTCCTGGGGAATCTCAAAGAAATCCTCGGGAGAAAGAAATAAAAATCCAAGGAGAACAGCCAGGATGGTCAAAAGATCTTGGAGAAACCAGGATCTCCACCCCCAAATGCCAAGATAATTAATGTTATCTAAGGCGGATCTAATATTTGTGGTACTTCTTACTCTCAGGCTAAAAGTCACACCAAGGTCTCTAAAATAGAAAAGGAGGATAGACCACAGAAGAATAGCATGCTTAGCAATGAAAAGGAAATCACATTTGACAAGATGGATAGGGAAGGGATCCAGGATCCTCACCATGACGGACTCGTGATAACACTGTACATGGCCAACCACTTCGTCAGAAGGATCCTTGTTGATGGAGGATCCTTAGTCAACTTTGTACTCTTAGATGCACTAAAAAGGATGAACATCCCCGAATCGGAGAAAATCGAAAGATCCTCGGTCCTTATAGGATTTAGCGGGAAACAAAACACACTATTAGGGAGATAAAGCTACCAATATACTTAGAGGGGGTAAACTCTATACAAAATTTATGTGTTATTGACACTTTATCTTCGTATAGTGTGATATTAGTGAGACCGTGGATCCATGAGATGAAAGTGGTTCCATCAATATATCATCAGTGTGTAAAGATGCCTACTCCATGGAAAACAATGAAGATGGTGGGAGATCAACATGAATCAAAGGAATGTTATAAAACCTCTATGAAGCACATGACCAAACATTAGCAAGCATAGCATTTAAGGAAGGCGGAACAACATGTTATAGAAACTAAGGAGCAAGATGCGAAGGAAGTGCCCCTAAGCACTGAATATCCTAAAGCCGAATTCCTCATAGGATCCTCAATACCTGAGTAAATCGAGCAAGACCTGTTAAACTTCCTTCAAACCAGAAGCAAGAAATTCGCATGGAAACATGATGATATGACAGGTATAGGTAAGAGTATTATCACTCACTAACTTAATATTGATCCTTTTTTTAGGCCAATAAACCAAAAGAGACAAAATTTTGCATCCGAAAGGAATTAGTGTTGGGTTTTAAGCAATCTAACACTCCTAAGTGTACATGCAATCCTAAATACCTTGGATCTATGTTTTCTCTATTGTACATGCAAATATCAACTTTCCAAGGTATTGTTCTATTCTAGGATACAAAACTTTGAATAACACAAGTTAGAATAACATACCTTTTGTTGGTGCTTGTCTTCATGAAGCTTGAGTGCCTAGTGCCCCAAGTGTGACACCTCAAATGGTTCACACAACACCATAAGCACTTGGAATAACTTAGAGAGAAATTAGAACTCTTCATGAAATCGTTTATGCCCTCACACATACACATAGTGTTAGTCCACGATTTCTTGAGCCATAGGATTCTTTTATATGGTGGCTATTAGGGTTACACCATGTAACTCATGACTTTACCCATTCCTTATGCTCCATGGATTTTAACCTCCATGGAGCATCCATGGGTCACCCCATGGACTTAGTCCAACATAAGGAATCTTTGATCACAAGCCCACATATATAAGAATGAATGATTTACACAATCAACCATATATATTTAATTAGTCTCCTTTTGATCACTTAATTAATTCCAAATTAATTCTTGATCAATACTAATTAAATAATCTTATTAATATATTAGAACTTATAATATATTAATAAACCTTAAGTGTTATTTCTCTCATTTTAGTCTATCCAAGTGCATGATGCCATGCAACCCAAATGGACCATGCCGGGTTGGGTCAAGTCTTACCAATTATAGTTATGGACTTAGACATTAATCCAACAATCTCCTACTTGGATAAGTCTAAAAGTATTATTGCAAGTATGACTTCCAAACCCAACTAGCAATCGTAGCTCTCAAAAGCTTCTGTCAAACTCTGACCTTGTAGATGAACTCTGACCTTTGTCAATGACTTGTCCATTAGATAAGTGATCATATATTCCTCCATTCTAGATATCATATGGACTGAGAAATGGATTAATCATTCTCTCTGTCCATTTGTTGTTTCCCGATTTCTGATTTATGACGACTGACTAATTGAACAAATCAAATCAGTCCAGGCCCAGCCGAGCACTTACTTTTGTCATCACTAAATCATCGAGGGGCCCACAGATATCGCTTTTATCCCGAAGGTAAAAGGAATGGATAAACTTCGACTCATATGCTTGTACTAACTATTTGTTGAATCATACACAAAGGCACGTTTTATAACATCGACTTACCAATGCTTTTACGTGCAATCAATGTATAACCAACTCATAGTCAACAACTCACATCTCTAGGTTTGAAGAATATAAGATATTATCGTCTCATGATTCACTCGTGATAAAATCCATGAAGTGAATCCAAAGGAGCATGGGTTGAATCCAATACTCAGCCCTTATGAGTACTCATGAATGTTGTAGCAACTATTGCATTGTCTAAAGCACTTTAGACAAATCATACAAGCCAAATTCACGACAGTCTTGATTCATATCTACTTCCAACATATGACCGACTGTGGATGGTTTGAATAACTTGTTCATTCGGGAGAACGACCTAGTTATTCTGGAAGTCAAAACATGCAAAGTGAAACACAAAATAATACTAGTCCTATATGGCCTCAACACTTTGAGCGTAAATAAAACACCTTTTATCTAAGCACCATATTGATCACTCATTATTCATGTTTCGATTAATCAACTTAATACTTGAATTGAAACAGTAGTGATGCCATGCTCCAAGCATGCATACTATGTTTCTCTAAACAATAGCTATGCCATACTCCAAGTATGCACACTATGTTTACATATGGTCATCTCTTTGTGAAATGTATATCAATTGAACATAACTTCAATGATCCTCATCTCACAATCCCAATCCTTATTGTAAATGTAAGAATACCAAGTTCTTGTCATTTACCGTAATCTATGCAATGATCCTCTTTTAATGATATTCACACAAGTCACAAAGACTTGGCAACAAACATTACAAAGTATTCCCATGGAAAGCAATTCCTTGGAGATAAAGTCTCAAATTCAAAGTACATTCCTTTGAACATCCTTCTTTGCATTTACACAGATTCAAAGAATAACTTCCACCTATGGAAACAATTCCATATTCCCATCTTGACCATCACTTATGAACAAGAGTTGCCTCTTTCCAAAATATGTCAATACGATCCTTACTCTATACTTCCAATTGTCCATGAGTAACCAAACTTTGGAAAACCCCAAATTGTTCTCGACAATTGTTTAATCATCTTAGTCATATCCAGTTCTAATCCATTTTCCCTTCTTAACGCCCTAAGCATTAGGAAAATTTAGAATGGATGAATATTATAACACATGCAACCGATCCTATATCCGAAGCATATGGGATACGATTCATGCTATAATATTTTTATTTGCCATGTTCTCATAATTCGAACGATGAAGAGGGATGCCGTAATCATAATCGAATTTTGAGAAAGCAACATATATAGAAATCCCTTATGTTGAACCATTCCAACATAACATTCATATATATTCTTGACTAAAGTTGATAAAAATCTCAATCTAAGCTTGTAGAATTAAAATGAAGTATAAATTTCTCTCCCTTAATTATAGTAAAAGAACTTTTTCAAAGAGAGTTGAAACTTTTGTTTTCTATAATTAACATTGCTAACTTGCAACATAATCATCAAGCTCCCACTAGCATAATGATTATTATCTAACTAGCATAACACTTTATGCTCCCACTAGCTTTGACATGTACCTAGAAATCAGTCAGATTTCTGATACTAGATTGCCTTGATAAGACTTTATCAAATCATACACCTGGAGTCTAATCCTTTCCTTAGATAGCTCACATGTGAGTCTAAACCTTTTTCCATTCTCATTAGTTAGTGTGTCGGTTAACCACACATGCTCCACTAACGACATGAGAATGCAAACTTCACACTTGCTATCCACTTAAATCTACTTAGTGAAAGAGTTTCCTCACTATCATTTTCATGAATCGGAGAGAAACCTTATGACACTTAGATTTAATGGTGTATGTTTTCTTATCCATGTGAATTGTCAAAACCATAGTCACAAGACAAGGATAATGAAAAATCCAAAACTCATATGGACTGAACTCAATCTAATTTCTTGCCACCTGGCAGCTCAAGGGCCTACCATTGCTTCCAAGTTGTTATGCAACCAGTTGAGAACTCTCAGAACTCCAATGCAAACCCAACTTTTACTGGAATGGGCATAGAATATGTCAACACGATAGGTTACAAACCTCAAGTCGTGGTCTAGTGATTAACAAAACTCCTGATTAGTTCTTGAATCTATCTTAAGATCCTTTTAAGACTCCCACTGACCTCTTGACATATAAGACTCTCTTTGCCAAGAACCATTCCTTGACAAAAACGAATATTCAAGAGTTAGTGCAGATTCTTATCAAGTTAAACACTTCTCACAATTGATCTTAGTTGGTCTTTGTTTTATCCAAAACATCACAACTTACCAATTACAAATGTACAAGAGTAAGAACACATTCTACTCTACATTTAACAAGTGTTTTAAACCTTTTTAAGATTATGTCACTCAAGGCTTAATCTTGGAGTATGACTCTAAGATTTAATTTTGGAACGAAGTATAATTTATCTTTTGATCTAACCATTTCAACAATTCACGATTCCTCTCCTTAGTCAAACAAAATGTACTAAGGTGTCCTTAGAGGATCAATTGTGACATGGTTTCATAATCATTAAGATAATCATAAAACAAGATACTCAAGTACTCTCCCATCTCTTCAGATTAGAGAAACTTTTATCTTTCTGCCTTATTTGATTCTTCTTACTCATTATATCTATCATTAAAACTTTTCCAATGATCCAGGACTATACTTAAACCTGTAAGTATAACCATATTTACTAAACTTTAGTAAATCATAATGAATAACCTTATCAACTTTGTGGTGGACCTGATCAGCGCACAACCAAGTGTATCCGATCCCTTAGTCCTTCACTTGACTCACACGCGAATGTGAACAAGGAATTAGTCTTAATTTCCCAAATATATAAAAAATTCTCATGATCATACAATACAAGTTGTATGATTCCAAGTTTCTATCCAACTGAAACTTGAGTGATGAAAATCTTTCCTTATTTGGTAAATTATGACACTACCACTAATGAAAGAATCAAATCCATTTACCCATATTGCTTCTCAATGGAAACATATAATCAACAATTTTTCACAAATGCCATTGTAAGGATACTTAAAATAAATAAAATCAAAACCATTTTTCTTTTATTTTAAAATTTTGCGGAAAAATTTATCCTTACAATCCATATGGAAAACTTGTTGTTATCTATTCCTAAGCAATATATCATAACTCTTAAGTAACAGCTCAAAATTCTGATCACCGAACCATGCGATCGAAATCCATCTTCGCGATCAGAATCAACATATACTTCCTTCAAGTTTCTTCACCTTTTCTTTTATTATTAAAACATCAACATATGACCTCGTCACATTATGCAATAAGAATCTCAGAATAGAAACTTAATAGAGTTAGACAATGGACTTTACCTGAAGTAGAGTCAAACCTATTGACTTTACCATCCTTAAGATGTTTTCAGGTAAATTTAGCAGCTTCGTAACCAATGTCTTTCCTTTGGCAACAGAATCATATGGATTCTTTGGAAACGGTACATGGAACTATCACAAACTTAACCTTTCTCTTTACCATTTGGTCAACCAAGTTGACTATGGCCGATCCCTTTCCATTGGGAAGAGAAAGTTTTTCCTGGACCTCCATTGTCACCATTTTCAATGTCCAAATAGGTTTGGAAAGTAGATCTTCCAATTCAATTTGCTTTACTAATGCTCGAAATCATTGCTGATTTAGCATCTTCGAGCAAATAGGTAAGATCATTAAGGGTCTTGTCGCGACCTGTCATTAGGGAGTGACTGAAGAACCAAGTCAGCAGCCAGCTACCTCGAGACTTCGACACCCGACTCTCCCGACTTGTCAATATGTGGCTTAATCTCCAAGATCTAAGCACATATAGACTTTGTTTGCCAATAGGGATTGAGTGACTTAGAACTTATCAAGTCTTAAAACTTGTGGGATAGGGAGATTTATTAGAGGAGGTGGATGAAGTGAAGTATGATTTCTAGTCCCACAAATACCCAACAAAGGGATTGATCTTTCACCTTGATTGCCATTTGGGATATCATCTTCATTAGGTAGCTTGTTCCTAAAGATTTGGGAAGACCATAGTTGTCTAAACTAGACATCTATAATGGGAGAAATTCAAGTTAGTTGATTTAAAGTCCTTAATATAACACCCAATATGAAATATTAAGGCTAGGACCCAACAACCTATTTATAACTGGAAGAGGGATGCCGAAACCCAAATTATAAAATAGTTGAAGGTAGGTAAATGACGATTTACCAATTTCACCATGAAAACGAAATATTTTATTATTGGGTTTTATTGGTTTTTGAAACTACTAGATCTTTTGAGATACATTGAACTTTTCAATGGCATGTTTGAATCTCAATTGTGCCCTCTCAAGTTTGTGACTGGGATGCCGAGGATCACAAACAAGGTGTGAATAACCATACAAATTGACTTGGTACCCTCAACAATATTACCTAATCGATGTGCCGGTTAACCACACGCGCTCCACTGATCTATAATAAAGTCAAGTTACCCTTTGCCACTCTTACTAGTCCATGTTAGTGTGCCGGTTAACCACACACGCTCCATTAACGACTTGGTAAGGTACAAAGTGTAATTTTATGGGCTAGCACCTTTTCACATTTTCCTAAGTAACTAAGATTGGGAATTTATAAGTGTTTAGTTACTTAGTATTTTTCATTATACTTTTAATGAATATTTAAAGTCGTATCCTACCCGTTCGGCTAACGACCCTCCACCGATCAAGGAAGCGGTGGGTGAGAGTGGACACCCATTAAATTGCCATTTTATAGGCAGTAACCTTATACCCCCCTTATAGACCGGCTTCGTGAATGAGGCCTACTAACGGTAAGATTGACTTCCTCTTATACATATCTATATAATTTAAATTATAATAATAGTATAAGGGTTGAATTTTAAACTTTTCAAAAATTCAATGTTTAATTTGGAATTAAAGTATACATGAGGAGTAACTTTTCAAATTCCAAAACTTGAGGGCAAGTTTTGAAACTATTTCAAGACTCTTTAAATCATAACTTATGAGTTTAATGGTTCATTAATGAAGACTCTTCATTTTAATGTAACCCCTTATTCATTAAAAACACTTTAAAGAAGTGTCTCTTCAACATCCATAACTTGAGGACAAGTTATGAAGTCATTAAACTATTTAATGGAAAAAACTCTTACATTTTATGTAACCTACAAAACTTTTATGAGTTTTTAAGATTCATAAATATGACTTTTCACATAACTTGAAGACAAGTTACAAAAACATATTTTATGAACTTCTAAATTAACTCATAAATCATAAATCAAGGAAACATAAAATTCTTGAAAAATTCATAACTTAAAGACAAGTTATGAACTCCATACAATTTTCAACAAGATCATGAATTATATCAACAAACTATTTGCATAGAAATTGCTATGATCTAACAAAACTCATAAGCATGATCATTCATAATCAACAATTTTCAAGAATAACATGAACACATATAAACTTGAAAATTTTATTATAGCATTGAAATTGGTTTAACATAATCATTACCACATTAAAAACAAGTTTTATAAGCCCAAAACAGTCAAAGGTAATGATTCTAGACCAATTCCAGCACCAAAACTCGAAAATATGTTGTCTGGGGTTCCAACTCGTCGAGTGCACGAACAAACTCAGCGAGTTGGATGCATTTTGCCTTGGACTCGTCGAGTCCCTTCATGGACTCGGCGAGTCTGCTGCGCAGACAGCACCAAAAGTCGATTTTTAAGCAGTTTAAGCAAGTACAATAAGAAAACAAGCCTAGGCTCTGATACCACTGTTGGGTTTTGAGCAATCTAACACTCCTAAGTGTACATGCAACCCTAAATACCTTGGATCTATGTTTTCTCTATTGTACATGCAAATATCAACTTTCCAAGGTATTGTTCTATTCTAGGATACAAAACTTTGAATAACACAAGTTAGAATAACATACCTTTTGTTGGTGCTTGTCTTCATGAAGCTTGAGTGCCTAGTGCCCCAAGTGTGACACCTCAAATGGTTCACACAACACCATAAGCACTTGGAATAACTTAGAGAGAAATTAGAACTCTTCATGAAATCGTTTATGCCCTCACACATACACATAGTGTTAGTCCACGATTTCTTGAGCAATAGGATTCTTTTATATGGTGGCTATTAGGGTTACACCATGTAACTCATGACTTTACCCATTCCTTATGCTCCATGGATTTTAACCTCCATGGAGCATCCATGGGTCACCCCATGGACTTAGTCCAACATAAGGAATCTTTGATCACAAGCCCACATATATAAGAATGAATGATTTACACAATCAACCCATATATATTTAATTAGTCTCCTTTTGATCACTTAATTAATTCCAAATTAATTCTTGATCAATACTAATTAAATAATCTTATTAATATATTAGAACTTATAATATATTAATAAGCCTTAAGTGTTATTTCTCTCATTTTAGTCTATCCAAGTGCATGATGCCATGCAACCCAAATGGACCATGCTGGGTCGGGTCAAGTCTTACCAATTATAGTTATGGACTTAGACATTAATCCAACAATTAGATCATCCAAGAAGAAGTGGAAAAGCTCCTTAAGACAGGGATGATCAAGGAAGTGAAGTTCCTATTATGGCTAGCTAACATGGTTGTCGTATAGAAGAAGAACGACAAATAGCAAGAATCTGTAAACTACACGGATCTTAACAAGTCTTGTCCTAAGGATCCTTTTATTGGGTTTTGATCATTCTAACACTCCTATGGTGTACATGAAATCCTATAAACCTTGCATCTATGTTTTCTCTAAAATACATGCAAATTTGATTTCCAAGGTTTACAACCTAACTAGCATGTTATGGGGTACTTGTAATATAAAACATTAAGTAGAATAACATACCTTTCTTTTGTAGTTGATTGCTTGGAGTTTTAGAGCCTAGCACCAATAATGTGGATGCCTCATGTGGTGTCACAAATCACCCAAAAAAACTTGGAAATACCTGAGAGAATATGATGCTTGCTAAAATCGGCCACCTGTTGTTTCTCATACACACTAGTGTCAATTCTAGAACCCAAGGACCTCTTTATATACTATGGAGGATTAGGGTTACACCCTGTCATAACTTGAGAAATTCTATAGTTATTGGAGTCTAAACCCTATCTAGATACTTATAAATTCACAATGTAATAGTCTATGTTAACTATTGTAATTTATGTTGAAATAATAAAAATAGAAATTTATGGAAATTAAAAATAAGGTCAAAAATGAGTATTAAATAAACTCGTTTGGAATGAACCAAGCACTAGATATTTTAATGAGGATTCCAAAAATATAAAGAAATCCCAGAACCGAGTTATAACGAAGAAGTTATGACCAATCGAAGATCTGCGACAAACCTGGCAAAACACTGTAAGTGTAAAAATAAAGTTTTTAAATAACATAATTTTTAGCCTTAACTATCTAAATGAAAGTTGTAGAATACGTTAACCTGACAAAGTCTGTAAAGCGAACACCCAAATCTGACTTCGTATGAAGGAGTTATGATTTTTCTAAGATTCGACTTAGCAGTACACAAGTTAAATATTCAAAATAAAGATCAGATGATTTTTAGCCGACATGACCTAAACGAGAATCGAAGGTGTTGTTAATACTAGTACAATGGTAAAAAGGCAGAGAGAAACGGACTTTGGATGAAGAAGTTGTGAATTTTTAATGGATTTTCTTGTCCCGGTCTGTTAAAAATAATAATATTAAAAATAAAAGTAAAATACAAAGATTTCTCGTATGAATAACATCAATTTGATTATTTAGTTTATGGTTATTATAAAATAAATATTTTACTGGTTTAGAATTTATTACATTAACAAGCAACTAAACTTTAAAATGTATAGTTTAGAGAGCACATTTTTTGGTTTCAAGTTTGAAAGCACATAAACATAGTATAATACAAATAGAATAAGCATATAAAACAATCATCAAAAAACAAATGTAATACTTTACTTTGAAATAAACATATACAATTATGTTTTATATAGTTTATGAAACTTACTTTCAGTATAGTTATTACAAAGTAAATTCTTACGATCCTACATATTATCAATAAAGCTTTTGTGAGACTTGCTTCAAGTACTTATATGAGTATAAAACAAAAGTCCTGAAAAATTATAACCAAAGTCTCCTGGAGGGAGAGCGTGACACCTGTGTATAGATCTATACGGGACTGACAATCCTGCACTTATGTTGCTTGCAACAGCTAAGCCGGCAGGCCTGGGGTGACAACTGTCGTACCATATTACAATGCCTGAAGAACATTGTGTTTCAGGCGTAGCTTAGATCATCAAGTATGGTTATTGTCACACCCCGCTAAAGCGGAAACGCAAGGTATGACAGCGATAACGGTTTCAATGCAAAAGATAAAGATACAACACCATAGCAGTATTTAAAAGTTTACAACCCATAGCTTCAAAAGAAACAAAATACAAGTTTTTCAAAATAACATTGTTCAAAATATAGCTTCATAATAGCTTCAACACGATGCAGCATGCTCTATGATGATGAATCTTTACATCCACTTACTAATTACTTCCTGAAAAAGCATGTAAAACGAGCGTCAACTATGAAAATAGTTGGTGAGTATCACAAGTTTATAAATCGAGGGTACAATAATGCTTTTCGTAAGTACAAGTACATTGCTTTAATGATAAAACAAAGTTGATTGCTATTAAGGTATACAAGTTTATTGCTAGAACGGGAAACGCATTTGTATGTGTATGAGCAAACAATGAGTCTCAACCAAACCTATGACTGAAGCCCTATCGAGATCTATGCTTATCGTTCCATAGATGAATATGGTATCATGCACTCCAGCGATTCGGGCGAGTGAGGAGTTGTCAATTCCTAATAGCGCTATCCATAACGACCATTGGCTCAAAGAGTTAATGGTTAGAGATAAGGGAAGGGCCTTAGTACGATAAGTTCTCATGTTCCGTGTTGCATAGACATACATAAAGAAACATAGCAATACAATAGCAATCATGTTTGATACAATTCAATTTAAATACAACATGCAAACAGTAGTTTTTCTGGACATGCTTTTCCACCCCAAAACATAAAAAACGAAAATAGGGGAGTGCGTGAATACTCACGATGTTTTGTGTAGACACAAGCGGTACTTCGGGATGCACCAACGTCTTACTACCGGGATCCTACGACATCAAACACACGCACTAGTGAGTTTCCATGTCGATATCTAATGCTAATATACTAAACTCTACATATAGGGAAATGCCAATTTATGTTTTAGTATTGGATTTTATATCAATTAGTTACACTTTTTATGAAGTAATGAAATTCTATATATCGGGCGATTAATTACAACCTTGGAATATAAACTTTCCAAATTTTTAAGTCCTTATTACAACATAAATTCACGAAAATAGCATTCGAGGGATAAAAATTCTCAAACTTTTTATTTAACTGTTATTACACAATACTAAGCTGGGAAAATTATAAAAATGGATTTCCAAGCTGTTTAATTATATTTTATGATTTTTGAGCATTTATTTCAATAAAAATTGAAATAAATAGAAAACAGTTTCCAAAATTACCCAAACTTTTTATTTAATTGTTATTATACATAAATAGGCTGGGAAAAATATAAAAGATATTTTTCAGTGGGTATTTCTATTTTTCCTTGCTTTATTCCTTTAAATAGTCATTAATTAAAGAAATAATATTAAACAGTTAAAATAAATCACCATAAATTTTTGTAACATTATTTACAGTATAAATATCCTGGGAAAAATATCAAAAGTGGTTTTCATAATGTATAAACTGGTTTTGGGTATTTATGTATATTTAAGTGTATTTTAGTGCAATTAACTTTAGAAAATAAGAGAAAAATAGTTTACAGTAGAGAAAAATATTCAAAATTTTTATGTAACCTCCTACTCTATAATATTATATCCTGGTAAATTGTCATGAATTTTGGATAATCAGAACTATTTCTCCCATTTTTAGACCATTATAATTACCAAAAATTGGGAAAAATATTAAAACATGATGGAAAATCTTGAAATTATTTTCTGGAGTCACCCATCATAGGTAAGGTATGAGAAAATTGTTAGATACAATTTTCACATCCTATAAAGTGGTTTTGTAATTTATCATGTCCTAAATAAAAGAAAATTAGAAATCATATGAAACAGTAACAAAAATTGCTGAAATTTGGTGAGGGGTCATTATTCCCCAGATTAGCAATAATTCTAATAAATCAAAGAAATAACAAAAGCTCTTGAAATTTTCCAGATTATCTCATGCATGCAAGGGCTTTCAAAAGGAAAAATGTAAAAAAATGTATTCAGAAGAGAAATGAGGGTTATGATTCCAAACAATTTAAGAAAAGTTGCATGCAATAATGCATGAAGTGTAAATGTGGCTGAAGTTCATGAATTTGTGTAGCCCATTCAATGAGGTTTTAAGCCACGAAATTTCAACCATAATTCACTAGATATGTTAAGTTTCTAAGGTATTTTTCCTCAGATTTATGGTTGGGTTTAAGGCCATTGTTTAAGCAAGATAAAAATAGTGATCACAGAAAAAGAGCTGTATGCGCAACCTTTTTGTAAAATCTGCTAAAAATCGGATATTTAATATTTTACAGTGAGACCAGTTGGGTTTGAAATTTAACTCGTGGAACTAACCAATACAAAAGGAATATCATGATTTGGTTAAGAAATGACTGAGTTATTACTGTTCAAAGTCGAACAAAGTAATCTGGCAGATTGCATGTTTGCTTGTGTGCATTATTAGGGTATTTCAACAAGAACATCATGCATGTCTTTGGTAAGGCCCGATTCCTAACACATGCATGGAATGAATGAGCATCCAAGACGTACTAGAAATGGTTTAAATGCTTTTGTTCATGCATGAACACAAAAGAAATGGAGAAGAACATGAAATATTAGGTTTTGATGTCACATGATCATATGTGCATCTTTTCCACTCCTTGCATGGGTTTGATCCCGGATTTTCACCATCTCTAACACATGCATTGTGTTATGGTGAGAATCTATAAACCACAAGGGGAGAATAAAGATTTCTAGCCATGGAAAGGCATAGAATCCAAAAAGTAGAGAAGACTAAGAAGAAAAAGAGGTTTAACCATGAAACTATGGAAGAAGATGTTGTTGTTTACCTTGGTTTTGACCTTGAGAGAAGTAAGAACACTTCAAGGGCTTCACAATCTCGAAATTTTGCAGGGAAATGAGAGGATTTTCGTGAGTTTAGAGAGAGGGAAGAAGAGAGTGAAGTGTGTGAAAAGAGTGAAGTGAGAGAGTGAAGAGGGAAGAGGTGGAGTAAGGGTTTAAGCTTAATGATTGTGTTTTGGGGAAGAGAGAGGGCATGGGGAGGGGTGATGGCCGGTTTTTGCATGCATTTTGGCCTCCTCTCTCCTAAATTTTAAACTTTATAAACTTCCCTCCAATATTTTATATAAAAACATTCATTTTTATAAAATGTTTATTAAGCAATTTGATTTATTTAAAAATCTTGTTTTCAACAAATAATTTATGATTAATACTTGTAATTTATATTTCTAGTTCATTGGTATAATCCATAATTTGATTAATAAAATTTGATATTAGGAAGTTTATAGCCAAATTTTATAAAGTTTTTAAGCTTTATAATTTATAACTTTGGATTTTTGGCTCTTTAGGGTTTTTGGAATATTGTTTGATATTCAACAACATGTTGAAGTATAATTAGAATGTTTTAATTTATTTTTAGAGTTTTATACCCTATTTCAATTATAACAAAGCTTGAAGCTTTATTCTAATTATAGTATTGGCATTTCCTATTGTAGCTAAGCAACTTACTAGAATTGTAAGTATCAAGTATATTAGTCCTAGATCTTAGTTGGATCCTAGTTTATGCAAGATTTTTGACCTAATTTATACTACTAGGTCATGGCATGTTGTGCATGAATGGTTATTATAAAGATGCATGAGTCCAAGAATGACCTGAATTGGCAGTTGTCACAGTTATGATAACTCACAATTTGGTATTGAATAATAAGTAAACAACTTTACATAGTTTTATAATAATAAAACTATAAAGGGTAAAATCTTGATATTTACAACTTTGTACAAGTAGAACTACAAGATACTATTCAAATACAAAGAACAGTTTTTTAGTTTTATGGGGATTTAAAATGTTACTAATTCGGAATACAAATACATATATAACAAAAGATATAGGATTTTCTCGGTGAACATATTTACAATACAGAAAAACAAATGATAGAATATTTTCATTTTATACTTATGAACTCACCAACTTAATTATTGACACCCTTTTCAAAACCACTTGTATTTTCAGGAAATCGTTAAATAGGTATCGAAAGGTTTAGAGGAAGACACAATATTATATTATTATGTTTGTAAATTATACTTTTTGGTGTCAAATATACAAATATTTGAACACAGATGTAAATTTATATTTTATGAATTTAATGAATGTTGTACTTTGATTACTATTGTGCGTTGTTGTGATACTACACATGACGTCCTCTGCCCCCGAACGTTTCTACTGTTTAGGTTTGGGGGTGTGACATATTGGTATCAGAGCATTGTTTATAGTGAACTTAGTATATCGATTCCTAAAATGATATATAAACTATAAATACATTGGGGCTAAAAGCTCTGACTACAAGTATACTTTTAAAAAATTTAATTATTTTGTAAAAATGTATACTAACATGCATACATATACAAGAAACAATGCTACAATACAAAAGTATTTAGATTTTGAACACTGTAGTTAAACTTGGACAATTATGTAATCATATTTGGGATCAATATAGCCTGATCAACTATATTTATTTGAGATAGGACCAACATGTGTTTGGGAGTGATAGTAGTGTTGTGACATATCTAAAACTTACCAAATCTACCCAATAGGAGTATTTTACTATTCTTATCCTTACTTCAAATACAAACAATATGGTTGAGTATAATTTACCTAGAGACCCCTACAATCAACAAGATGTGGGTTGGAATCCAGATTCAGATGAAGAAGCCTTCGAAGACAGTGATTCACGTGGTACAGACACTGAGCCACAAGTCTACAATCCTGAAGAACGCCTCCTGAGACAAGGTGAAGCAATACCTATACTAGAATGGGGAGAGTATATAAACCACTGGTGTCGGCAAGAAGGCCTACACCATCCTTATGGGATGGCAAGAGATTTTTATAACTTCGATAATGGAGGCACAACCGATAGTTCTCTTCCAGTTATGATCCATCGAATAAATCGTTAAACCGATCAAGCAAGGATTTCGATCAACCGAATCCTTGAAGTAAATGCCATTGTGCTAATTAACATTGCGGATATCCTTCGCCTTGATGAAATGTAGGATGACACCCAAAATCATACTGCATCCCTCCAAAGACAAGTCAATGAGGCTCAATTTGAAATAAAAAAATTAAAGGGTCATCAAGCTACACAAGAAAAACACTGGAAAATGCAAGATGAAGCAGAATCCAACAAATATCGTAGTACTCGCTGCAAGTAGTGTTTACACTACTTCTACTTTCGATAAATTATCAAATGTATATACTACTATATCCTACGATTAAGTAATGTACTACTCGTAGGTAGTAATGTTATAAAATTTTCCTTTTCGACAATGTAAAATAAACCTATATCTAGGATGACTTCATGTATAATATAAAGTATTTTACTTAATTTAAGAAGTTATTACAACTTTTAATAACCATATCATTTCATGAATCTTAGTTACAAATTTATTATGTTAAAATTTAATTACAAATGTTGTACTTATCCTTATTTTCTTAAAACATTTTGTATAAAACATGCCTCCAAGAAAATCCAACAAGAAGAACAATAATCCACCAAATACCCCCACCGATGCTACCCCCACAATATGATGATGCTATCTTTCAAGCAGCAGTAACCGCTGCTATGGTAGCAACAATAACTCATATCAATGTTAGTGGCAACAGTGAGGCACCTAATGGTGCCCATCATCCTAATCATGAGGATTATCATAATCATCCTAAAGAATGCTCATATAAGGATTTCAACAATGCTAAACCTCGATCCTTTGATGGAATGGGAGGTGTCATTGTTTTAACTCGTTGGTTCGAGAAAATCGAATCAATATTCGAAATTTGTGCATGCCCCGAGGCTAACAAAGTGAAATTTGCAGCATGCACTTTTATAGATAGAGCTCTCACTTGGTGGAATAGCCAAGTCAAATCCTTGAATCTTCCAATAGCTAACAATATGGGTTGGAAGGATTTGAAAGAATTAATGCTAGGTGAATACTACCCAAGGGGCATAATGCAAAAACTAGAACAGGAACTCTGGGGTCTAAAGATGAAAGGGTTTGATATCATTCCTTACACTCCTAGGTTCAGTGATCTGGCTCTACTATGTTCCTGGATGGTCACCCCGGAGAGCAAGAAAGTGGAAAGATATATATGGGGATTAACTCCCCCAACTCAGGGGAATGTTTTAGCTGTCAATCCTCTTACCTCCGATAGTGCCAAACATTTGGCACAGACATTAAGAGATCATGGAGTTATTCAAAATTCCACACCAATTGTCCCTGAAAAGCCCAAAGAAGAAGGTGGTAAAAATTTTTTTGGAATAAACGAAAGGGCCAGTCATCACAAGAACCATCTAAGAAGAAACAAACTTTGGCGGTGCACACTGCTATTATTCCAACTACCGTTCCTACTCCTACATCTACCACAATTTCTACCACTCCAACAACACCGAGTCGATGTGCTGGAACTTTACCAAAGTAGTATAAATGCAACTTTCATCACACGGGAGTTTGCAAGGAAATGCACTGCAAAAACTGCAATAAGAAGAGGCATACTGCCCACTTCTGTAAAACACCAGCACAACCAATATCTCAAGTCCCAGACACGGGAATTAGTCAAGCTTGTTATGAGTGTGGCGAAATCGAGCATTTCAAGAGAAGCTGCCCAAAAACGAAGAATGTTAGGGGTATAGGAACAGTTTTAGCAATTAGCCACGAAGAAGCGATGGAAAATCCTACCGTGGTGACCGATACGTTTCTTCTCAACAATTTTTACGAATGCATTCTTTTTGATAGTGGTGCAGAGAGAAGTTTCGTGAGCCATAAATTCAAACACCAACTAAAACAAAATCCCTAATCCTTAAAAGACACATTCACTATAGAGATCGCTAATGGCAAGAATGAGAGCACAAATGATATATACATAGGGTGTACACTCACTTTAAACATCTATTCCTTCCAAATAAATCTTATGCTAATCTCCATAAAAAGCTTTGACATCATTATCGGCATGGACTGATTAAGTCCTCATCGTTCCAATATTCTATTTTTCGAAAAGGCCGTTCACCTCAACTTACCAAATGATGAATCTCTTCTTATCTATGGCGATAAACCTAGTCGATAAAACACAAGAAGTGAAAAACATCAAGGATATTCCTGAGGTCCGTAAATTTCCTAATATATTTCCTAAAGATCTCTCAGGAGTTCCTCCTGAATACCAATTCAAATTTCGAATCGACTTAATTCCTGGAGCTACCCCTGTAGCTAAATCTCTGTATATCCTTGCACCTTCGAAAATGTAGGAACTAGCCATTCAATTGAATGAAATTCTCAAAAAGGGCTTTATCAGACCAAGCTACTCAACCTGGGGAGCACCAGTTTTATTCGTGAAAAAGAAGGATGGATTGTTTCGCATGTGTATAGAATACAGAGAACTAAACAAATCTACCATTAAGAACCAATACCCTTTACCCCGAATTGATGACGTCTTTGATCAACTCCAAGGAGCGATTTTCTTCTCCGAAATTGAACTAAGATCGGGATACCATTAGGTACGAGTCCAGGAAGCCGACGTTCTAAAAATTGCTTTCAGAACTCGCTATGGTCATTACGAATTTGTAGTAATGCCCTTTGGTCTAATGAATGCTCCCGCAATATTCATGGATTTGATGAATCGAGTGTGTCGAGCTTACCTAGAAAAATTTGTTATAGTATTCATTGATGATATACTAGTCTATTTAAAAAGTAAGGAAGAACACGACCAACACTTGCATCAAGTATTAGAAACCTTAAGGGCTGAGAAATTGTACACAAAGTTCTCAAAATGTGAATTCTGGATTCGAAAGGTGGAATTCCTGGGTCATGTGGTCAGCAAGGATGGAATACATGTTGACCCCTCCAAGATCAAGGTTATCAAAAGTTAGGAGACCCCACAAACCCCAACATAAAATCATCAATTTTTAGGTCTCGTTGGCTACTACAGAAGATTCATTCAGGAAAAGGAGCATATTGGCTATTAACACTCGAAAGAGACATTTTGCTAAGATCCTAGAATGCTATACATCTTAAAGTATACTATATGTAAACAAGATCGATTGATCTTTAACAAGACCAAGGTGTACACGTTCTTTACCTTAAAGTTTTCATCATTACTTATTTTCTACTCGAATACATTACTAACTTAAGCATTGGAAGGGCGTTAGCTACACTAACTCCCACCCCTAGCTAACGTTTGCTATCCAGAACGACATATTGTTAAGGATCTCCATAAGTAATGATCCTAAAACATAAGGATCCTCAAGATCCTAAAACATAGGGATCCTCCAGGTTGAAGATCCTGAAATATAGGGATCCTCGAGGTTGGAGAACCTGAAAATTAAGGATCTTGACACTTAAACAACCCCATTGTATTAATGGTATAATATTTCAACTATCATATACATGTTGGATTAAATTTCTAAGCCCAAATTAATATTGGTTTGTATACGACCTGACGTGGCATGGTCTATTTGGGTTGTATGGCATTCGAACAATTTGGATAGACTTTTGTGAGAAAAGGACATTAATGATTTGTTAATATACTATAAGTTCTAATATATTACTATGAAATCATATTATTTAACTAGTATTGATCAATAATTAATTTGGAATTAACTTTTTGATCAAAAGGACACTAATTATATATATATATATATATATATATATATATATATGGGGGTTGATTGTGTAAATCATTCATTCTTATATATGTGGGCTTATGATCCATAGTTCTTCATGGTGGGCTAAACCCATGGAGTAACCCATGGATACTCTATTGAGTTTTTAACCCATGGAGCATGAAGAATATGGAAATACATGAGTTACATGGTGTAACCCTAATAGCCACAACATATAAGGACCCCATGGCACAAGAAATTGGTATGAGTGTGTGTACACATGAGGGCTAGCCGATTTGAGCATAGTAACCTTTTCTCTCAAGTTATTCCAAGATGTTGGGGATGTTGTGTGAACCATTTGAGGTGGCATGTTTTAGGCACTAGGCTCTTAAGCTCCATGGAATCAAGCTATGATCAAGAGGTATGTAATTCTACTAGAATTTAAATTATATGTACTTTATATTATGCTAGTTAGAACAATACCTTGGAATATCATATATTTTCATGTGTAATAGAGAAAACATAGATCTAGGGTTGCATATCCACCATATGAGTGTTAGAATGCTCAAAACCCTTCAGTGCTATCAAAGCCTATGATTGTTTTCAATTATACTTGATGCAAATTGCTGAAAAAAGCTGAAAAATCGATTTTCTGGCTGTCTGGGCTGTGGACTCGCCGAGTCCATGAAGAAATTCATCCTACTCGTCAAGCAGGTTCATACACTCGACGAGTAAGAGCCCCTGACAACATATTTTCGACTTTTAAGGCTGGAATTGGTCTAGAATCATTACCTTAAACTCTTTTGGACTTATAAACCCTATTTTTGATGTGGTAATGATTATGGTGAATGAATTTCGAAGTTATTATCAAAATTTCAAGTTGTAAATGTGTTTATGAAACTCTTGAAATTGTTGATATGACTGTTCATACACTTATGAGTTTTGGTAGATCATAGGAATTATTTGCAAATAGTTTGTTAGTTAATTGTTGATCTAAATGTTTTTAATAGAGTCCATAATTTTTCCTCAAGTTATAGATTACCAGAATTCATTTCTTTTAAAGTTCCATTAAAAAACATAAGTTATAAAAGTTGAAGAGTCTTTTTGTCTTATGAACTCCATAACTTGTCCTCAAGTTATGGATGTTCAAGAGTCTCTTCATTGAAGTTCTTAAAACCTTAATTAAAATCATAAGTTATGAAAATCCAAAGCTTTTCGAATTCATTCCATAAGTTATAAAAATGAAGAGTCTCATTTTTAAATTTTTTAAAGTCTTCCATAACTTGTCCTCAAGTTATGGAACTTGAAGATTTTTTTCATTAAAACTACTTTAAACTCATAATTTATGGAATAGAAAAGTTTTTGAATATTTCAAAACTTGCCCTCAAGTTTTGGAATTTGTAAAGTTTCCCCTCATGAGTTGTAACAACCCGAAATTTCCGCTTCATTTTAATGTAACTTTTTCATAAATCAACTCGCGCAACCGATCGTCGTTCCGATTTCCGATTTCCGATTTCTCAGTTTAATTAAGTCATTAATTAGAAAACATTTAAAATGACTTAATGGGTGTCTTAATACATTTAGAAATCATTTTAACACTCAACTCTAGTGATCGGAATAATTCTAGAATTTACCGTATCGGGTTACGGTAACTCAATCGGGTACGACCAAAAACCCCGTCTAACGCCGGTATCGGGTAAAATTCCACCGTGTCCAAAACTTAAACACTATATAAACGTGTTTAGGATTTCATTTGAAGCCTTTGGTCAAATTATCACTAAACATTACCCACCTCTCTCCTAATCCAAGTTTAAGAGATCAAAACTCAAAATTAAGGCTTCTAATCTCTAAGGTACCTTCCTAGCCTTAATCTCTAACATATTTGGCATCCAAATTCGAGTTCAAATCATGAAATAGGCCAACATTCATGAGTTTACGGCCATGGAACCTTCATGGGCCGTAAACTCATATTTCAAGGGTTTTTAATCCCTAAAACCCTTCCTTTGCATAGTTGGACACTAGATATGACTTAAGGGCTTAAAGGGAAGAACTTATAACATGTAGAACATGGATTTAGAGGGACAAAAGTGAGTTTACGGCCAAGGAACATTCTTGGGCCGTAAACTCATATACAAGGGGTATTTAAGCCAATTAACCCTTCCAAAACCTAGTTGGGACTTAGACATGAACCTTGGACTTGCTAATCTAGACTTGGAACACCTTAAACTTGATTTTTGTGTAACAAAGAAGAGTTTACGGCCAAGACACTCTCTTGGGCCGTAAACTCCTCTAAAAGGGTGATTTAAGGCCTTTAAACATGTTCAAATGCTTCCAAACTCAATCTATGGCTTTGTGGTAAAATCTAGATGCATCTAAAAATGGTTTAAAGGATTGAAACACAACAAAAGTATGATTTATGAGATTTTACGGCCTAGGAACATACTCTTTGGCCGTAAACTCATAAAACAATGTAATAGACGCATCAAACACACCCAAATGGTTTGTATAAAATTCTAGAATCACATGTGATTGTTTTAAGCACCAAAAACTATCTTTTTCAAAGGTAAAAGAGAGTTTACGGCCTTAGAACATTCCTCTAGGCCGTAAACTCCAACAAAGGTCTTAATTGATGTTCTAAATTCATAACAATGCTTAGAAAATTAGTTTGAATCACATGTGATTGCCCTAAGTAGCTTAAATCAATTTTTCTTAGCCATTGTGAGTTTACGGCCGTAAACTCTATGAGTGTGGCCGTAAACTCATGTTTTAAATGTTTTAAATCTATTCCAAGTGTTCCAAGGTGTTTAGATAATTATTTCTAGCAATCCCTAAGTCCATTTGAGCCCTTAAAACACCAAAACCTCACCCACATGAGTTTACGGCCGTAAACTCATGTATGTGGGTGTTCCAATGTTGTAAACTCCTTAAAATGTTTACTTATGGGGAGTAAACTCAAGTCCCAAGTCCCTAGTGTCATTACAAATCCAAAGATGTCACCCGGGTCACTCCAAACGCTCGTTTTGAGGTGTTTAACCTCATTGGAGTGTAATGTTCCATATGATTAGTGAATGTATCTCTAATTGTATATATATGGACATTATATCATTTTACATAGGGTCATCGCAAGTAATCAAACCCCGAACCGACGTCTAGCATTCAAAACCGACACGTTTCCGAGTCTGGTGAGTTCATACCCCTACCCTTTTTCACTGTTTTCACTGTTTTCAGGGGGGAACACAAGCAAAGTACAAGAGAATTCTTGTACTCAAAACATGTTTTCAAATGCGTATTTCACATTTCGTATGCTTTTATAACTGATTACCGCAACTGATAACAAATCGAATCTACAGATAACGTAACATATATTTGTGAAATAAGTCTTTAAACTAGTATGTTTTACATGTATTTCACAAATGGTTTTTCCACATTTTATCAGTTAAAAGCATGACATTAAAACATTTGAATATAATACCTGTACACTGTTTTGTCCTCGGTAACACTCCACGCACATACGCGAGTGGAGGACTTTCATATTATTACTAGTAAATTTGTTATTCCGGTACGATTGGAGACACGTCCTCGGAGAACACTCCACCTGGATTACGCGAGTGGAGGACTACACCCATAACCAGAATCTCTGGTATTTAGAGAGCGTGACTTGAGTGTATAGATCTATACGGGGCTGACTACCCCACACCTGGCTGCTAGCTACAGCCGAATCGAAATGGTTCAAGGGTGACAAAAGTCATAAGTATGTGGACGATTTATTGCCACATGTGGACTACTTATTGCCATAGGTTTCAGTCTATTGTATGGTTATGGAACTCGCAATTAGGATAACAGAGATTTACTTACAGTAATAATGGATTACTTTATACATCGTTTACATCGTTTACATCTTTTACATCTTTTACTTACTGTAACTAACATTCAGGAAGTTACGGGACCTTCCTGGGGAAAACATGGAATCTAATCACGATTACATCTTTTACATCTTTCACATCGTTTACATAAGATACATACATGCAGGAAAGCATGGTGCTTTCCTGGGTAACACTTACATAACTAGAAAGAGTCACAGAATGGATAACATTACATCTTTTACAATTTGTAACATACAATAAGGAAAGTATGGGACTTTCCTGGTAACACATGATAAGTAAACAGAACAGTTTAACCAGTCAGATAACCAACTATACATTTTCACTTGAGTAAACATGTTTTCAGTGTACAAACTTACTATACTTTACATTTGTGAAACAATAACTAACTTTTAAGAAAATACGGGATTTTCTTAGTGTACATAACATTTCAGAAACAGAAAGGAAACCGATACATTTCCATAAAACAAAACCGCATATGAACTCACCAGCTTTTTGCTGATTTTCAAACCGCTTGTGTTCTCAGTTCAGCGTTAGAACAGGTACCCGAAGATCCTTTTGCATGAAGACGGTGTACATGAAGACCCGTTACATTTTGTCTATATATATTATGTATCACAACTGTACAAACTTTACTTTGAAACAACTGTAAAACTGTTATTATGTAATGTAATGCTTGTTTTACTTTACTTACTATGTACATTGGATTTGATACTCAACACGGTAGTCAACCCCGGAAATGTATTCCGCCTTCGGTTTTCGGGGTGTGACAGATTGGTATCAGAGCCCTTGTTTATAGTGAATAAAGTATACCAAACCTTACATGGTATAAAACTATGAACACTAAAGGGCCTAAGTGCTCTGAATTAAAAGTATCTTCAAACTACAAGTATTTTCAAAAGTATACAAGTATACCAAACCGTCGTCATCCGTAACCACAAGTAGAACAGAACATAAGTAAATGGGTGTTGTGTACTACGGTTAAACCTGGGCAGTTATGTAGTCGTGTCTAGGGTCAATATGGCCTGGCCAACCATATTCATTCGAGACACGACCAACATGTGCTTGGGAGTGACTGTGGTATGTGGCATGCCTAAAACTTACCCTAATATCCCGAACATCGAATCATTGTCGTAAACAATTCATGAAATACTATGGGAGTATTTCTCGATCCCGATCCTCTGTAGTAGTCCTTATTCAATTGGTTTCCCTGTGATCACTCTTAGCGATAAATTATCTGTCCGATAACTTTTTCCTGCTTTATCGCTTACTCGAATCATATAACTGTCATGTCTATCGATTCAATGTAGAGGACTTACCATCCTCTCTTTCTTGATCTTATTAGATCAAGATGCCTCCCCGAAAGAGACCTACCTCAAAGAACAACAACAATCCTTCTTCGCCGCCACCTCCTCCCCAGTTTGACCTAGCATCAGTTCAGACAATGATGACAGCTGCAATGGTAGCAGCTATGTCACAAATGAACCCTAGTGGTTCGGGTGGTGGTACTCAATCTCAAAACCCTGAGGGTAGCCAGGGACACCAAAGAGGGGGTTCCTATAAGGATTTCATGAATGCGAAACCAACATCATTTAATGGCGCTGGAGGTGTCATTTCTTTATCTCGATGGTTTGAGAAAATCGAGTCCATCTTTGAAATCTGTGCTTGTGCGGAATCCAATAAAGTCAAATTTGCAGCCTGTACCTTCGCGGATAAAGCATTGACTTGGTGGAATGGCCGAGTCAAATCTCTAACCTTACCCACAGCCAATGCCATGGGCTGGGAAGCCATGAAGGAACTTCTCATTGCTGAGTATTGCCCCCGTGGTGAAATGCAGAAATTAGAGCACGAGCTCTGGAACCTGAAGATGAAAGGTTCCGACATTGTTGCATATACTTCCCGATTTGATGATCTCGCACTTCTCTGCCCGGGGTTAGTCACTCCTGAAAACAAAAAGATCGAAAGGTTCGTTTGGGGATTATCTCAACCAATAAAGAGTCATGTTTTGGCTGCTCGTCCGGATACCTATGATAGTGCCAAGACCTTAGCACAAATTCTGATTGATCACAACGACGATGTCAAGGAAATCACTACCACTTCTGAGCCGACTCAAAGGAGTGGTGAAAAGAGGAAATTTTGGAAAAAAGAAGAAAGGTCAATCTTCTCAAGGATCATCCAAGAAACAACAGACGGTAGCAGTCCATGCTGCTACTACTACTCCTGTTGTTGCTGTTTCTGCCATGGGATCCACTGCCTCAACTCCTACCAGTAAATATGCTGGTAATCTTCCTCTGTGTGACAAGTGTAAATACCACCATCATCCTGGTCCCTGTCGAGAATTGTCTTGCACCAACTGTGGTAAGAAAGGGCACACAGTTCGATACTGCAGAACTCCTACCCAATTAGCTAATCAATCATCGGGAGCAGGTGTTAGTCAAGCCTGCTACAACTGTGGTGAAGTTGGGCACTTTAAAAGAGATTGTCCCAAGAAGTCAACTGCTGGTAACACTGGAAGGGTCCTAACCATGGGATGGGAGGAAGCAGTTGCCGATCCCACTGTTGTTTCGGGTACGTTCCTTCTCGACAACTCATATGCTAGTATTCTTTTCGATTCGGGTGCTGAAAGGAGTTTTGTTAGTCATGCATTCAAACATAATCTAAAACCAAATCCTCAACCACTAACTGAAACGTTTACCGTCGAGATGGCTAATGGTGAGAAAGAAAGTGCTAACGACATATTCATAGGTTGTACGCTTACCCTAAATGATCACTCATTTCCTATAGACCTCATGCCCGTTTCCATTAAGAGCTTTGATGTTATCATTGGCATGGATTGGTTGAGTCCCAATCATGCTGACATTCTTTGTTACGAAAAAGCTATCCGTCTCAATCTTCCTTCGAATCAAACTCTCATAATCTATGGCGATAAACCCAGTTCCAACCTTCATATCATTTCTTGCATCAAAGCTCGAAAGCTCCTTCGAAAGGAGTGTTTTGCATTCTTAGCTCATGTGATCAACGAGAAACAAGAAGTTAGAGACCTCGCGAGCATTCCCGAAGTCTGTAACTTTCCCGATGTGTTTCCCGAAGAACTTCCAGGGATTCCTCCCGAACGTCAGGTCGAATTCCGTATTGACCTAATTCCTGGGGCTACTCCTGTAGCAAAATCCCCGTATCGCTTAGCTCCCGCAGAAATGCAGGAGTTATCCAGTCAACTCAATGAGTTGCTCAGTAAAGGATTCATTAGGCTGAGTTCCTCACCCTGGGGAGCTCCGATTTTGTTTGTCAAAAAGAAAGATGGATCCTTTCGAATGTGTATCGACTATCGTGAACTGAACAAGTTAACCGTTAAGAACCGATATCCTCTTCCAAGAATAGACGACCTCTTCGATCAACTCCAGGGAGCCAGTTACTTCTCTAAGATAGACCTTCGGTCGGGGTACCACCAGTTACGAGTCCAGGAGAATGATGTTCCCAAGACAGCTTTTAGGACTCGGTATGGACACTACGAGTTTGTAGTGATGCCCTTCGGTCTAACCAATGCACCGGCTGTGTTCATGGACCTGATGAACCGGGTGTGCCGTCCCTTCCTAGACAAATTCGTTATCGTGTTCATTGATGACATCCTCGTCTACTCCCGAAGTGAAGCAGACCATAAACAGCACTTGAGGCTAGTGTTAGAAACTCTTAGATCCGAAAAGCTTTACGCAAAATTTTCCAAATGTGAATTCTGGTTACGGAAGGTAACTTTCCTCGGTCATGTAGTAAGCGAGGAGGGTATTCATGTAGATCCTTCCAAGATTAAAGCGATAGAGAGTTGGTCGGCACCGAAAACACCCACGGAAATTCGTCAATTCTTAGGTCTCGCCGGCTACTATCGACGATTCATTCAGAACTTTTCCAAAATCGCCAAACCGTTAACCACTCTAACACAGAAAGGTGTACCCTTTTGTTGGAGTGATAAGCAAGAAACTGCATTCCAAATATTGAAGAGAGCCTTATGCAGCGCGCCTGTTCTGTCTCTGCCTGAAGGGACAGAGGACTTCGTTGTCTATTGCGACGCGTCTAATCACGGTTTAGGCTGTGTGCTTATGCAAAGAGGAAAGGTGATTGCCTATGCCTCTAGACAGCTGAAAGCACACGAAGTCAACTATACCACACACGACTTGGAGCTAGGAGTAGTAGTCTTCGCATTGAAGATTTGGAGACATTATCTCTACGGAACCAAGTGCACAATCTTCACTGATCACAAGAGTCTGCAGCACATCTTTAATCAAAAAGACTTAAACATGAGGCAACGACGATGGGTAGAATTACTCAGTGACTATGAGTGTGAAATCCGTTACCACCCCGGCAAGGCCAATGTAGTAGCAGATGCCCTTAGCCGAAAGGATAGTACAAGCCACAAAGTGAAGAACCAGACGATGACCATCCATTCCAACTTACCTACGCAAATCCGAGAAGCTCAGTATGCAGCCCTCAAATCCGAGAACGTGTCAGATGAAACCTTGAGAGGAATGGAAAAGAAACTTCAGATCAGAGGTGACGGAGTTCACTGTTTCATGAATCGAATCTGGATTCCCAAATCCGGTGGATTCAGGGAAATAGTCATGGAGGAAGCACATAGAACCAAATACTCTGTTCACCCAGGTTCGGACAAGATGTATCTGGATCTCAAGAAACAATACTGGTGGCCAAACATGAAAGCTGATATAGCTACATTTGTGGGCAAGTGTCTGACTTGCGCCAAAGTCATAGTCGAACATCAGAAACCTTCAGGTCTGCTCCAACAACCCGAGATTCCCGAGTGGAAATGGGAGATGATTACCATGGACTTCATCACCAAACTACCCAAGTGTTTTAGTGGGTACGATACCATAT
Organism: Lactuca saligna; assembly: GCF_052625555.1. Taxonomy (NCBI): domain Eukaryota; kingdom Viridiplantae; phylum Streptophyta; class Magnoliopsida; order Asterales; family Asteraceae; genus Lactuca; species Lactuca saligna. The sequence goes on from NC_136425.1 coordinate 120,089,036, forward strand.
GGGTAATTGTAGATCGCTTGACAAAATCCGCTCACTTCATCCCAATCAAAGAATCATACAAAATGGAGAGACTCGCGCGAATCTACATCCAGGAAGTAGTGCGTCTACACGGAGTACCTGTATCCATTATCTCTGATCGAGATAGTAGGTTTACCTCCAGATTCTGGCAATCTCTTCAGAAAGCCCTTGGAACCAAACTAGATATGAGCACGGCGTATCATCCTTAGACCGATGGACAGAGTGAGAGAACAATCCAAACCCTGGAGGACATGCTTCGGGCATGTGTCATTGACTTTGGAAAGTCGTGGGATACCCACCTATCCTTGATCGAGTTCTCATACAACAACAGTTACCACACCAACATTAGGGCTGCTCCGTTCGAAGCCCTATACGGTCGTAAGTGCAGATCCCCTCTGTGCTGGGCCGAGGTGGGGATACACAGTTAGCCAGGAGTCGAGTCCCCGACAGTGCTCTCACTGGTCCTGAAATCATCCGCGAAACCACCGAAAAGATCATTCAAATCCGTAACCGACTGAAAGCCTCACGTGATCGTCAAAAGAGTTACGCTGATAATCGTCGGAAACCACTAGAATTCCATGTTGGAGATCGTGTCCTGTTGAAAGTCTCGCCCTGGAAAGGCACTGTACTCTTTGGCAAGCGTGGGAAACTTAATCCAAGGTACATTGGAACCTTTTAGAACCTCTCCAGGATTGGTCCAGTTGCCTATAAACTTCATTTACCTCACGAACTCAGTAACATTCATCCTGTCTTCCATGTTTCAAATCTTAAAAAGTGCCTATCCGATGAAACCCTAACAATTCCCTTAGACGAGATCGAGATCAATGAAAACCTCAACTTTGTGGAGGAACCAATCAAAATCATGGATCGAGAAGTCAAACGTACAAAACAAAGTCGCATCCCGTTAGTGAAGGTTCGCTGGAATGCCAAGCGGGGACCGGAATTCACTTGGGAACGGGAAGACTCAATGAAACAGAAGTATCCACAACTCTTTTCTTATCCGTGATTTGTATCTTGTCTTATGTTCTAAACTTGAATTTCGGGATGAAATTCCCTTTAACGGGGGGATAATGTAACAACCCAAAATTTCCGCTTCATTTTAATGTAACTTTTTCATAAATCAACTCGCGCAACCGATCGTCGTTCCGATTTCCGATTTCTCAGTTTAATTAAGTCATTAATTAGAAAACATTTAAAATGACTTAATGGGTGTCTTAATACATTTAGAAATCATTTTAACACTCAACTCTAGTGATCGGAATAATTCTAGAATTTACCGTATCGGGTTACGGTAACTCAATCGGGTACGACCAAAAACCCCGTCTAACGCCGGTATCGGGTAAAATTCCACCGTTTCCAAAACTTAAACACTATATAAACGTGTTTAGGATTTCATTTGAAGCCTTTGGTCAAATTATCACTAAACATTACCCACCTCTCTCCTAATCCAAGTTTAAGAGATCAAAACTCAAAATTAAGGCTTCTAATCTCTAAGGTACCTTCCTAGCCTTAATCTCTAACATATTTGGCATCCAAATTCGAGTTCAAATCATGAAATAGGCCAACATTCATGAGTTTACGGCCATGGAACCTTCATGGGCCGTAAACTCATATTTCAAGGGTTTTTAAGCCCTAAAACCCTTCCTTTGCATAGTTGGACACTAGATATGATTTAAGGGCTTAAAGGGAAGAACTTATAACATGTAGAACATGGATTTAGAGGGACAAAAGTGAGTTTACGGCCAAGGAACATTCTTGGGCCGTAAACTCATATACAAGGGGTATTTAAGCCAATTAACCCTTCCAAAACCTAGTTGGGACTTAGACATGAACCTTGGACTTGCTAATCTAGACTTGGAACACCTTAAACTTGATTTTTGTGTAACAAAGAAGAGTTTACGGCCAAGACACTCTCTTGGGCCGTAAACTCCTCTAAAAGGGTGATTTAAGGCCTTTAAACATGTTCAAATGCTTCCAAACTCAATCTATGGCTTTGTGGTAAAATCTAGATGCATCTAAAAATGGTTTAAAGGATTGAAACACAACAAAAGTATGATTTATGAGAGTTTACGGCCTAGGAACATACTCTTTGGCCGTAAACTCATAAAACAATGTAATAGATGCATCAAACACACCCAAATGGTTTGTATAAAATTCTAGAATCACATGTGATTGTTTTAAGCACCAAAAACTATCTTTTTCAAAGGTAAAAGAGAGTTTACGGCCTTAGAACATTCCTCTAGGCCGTAAACTCCATCAAAGGTCTTAATTGATGTTCTAAATTCATAACAATGCTTAGAAAATTAGTTTGAATCACATGTGATTGCCCTAAGTAGCTTAAATCAATTTTTCTTAGCCATTGTGAGTTTACGGCCGTAAACTCTATGAGTGTGGCCTAAACTCATGTTTTAAATGTTTTAAATCTATTCCAAGTGTTCCAAGGTGTTTAGATAATTATTTCTAGCAATCCCTAAGTCCATTTGAGCCCTTAAAACACCAAAACCTCACCCACATGAGTTTACGGCCGTAAACTCATGTATGTGGGTGTTCCAATGTTGTAAACTCCTTAAAATGTTTACTTATGGGGAGTAAACTCAAGTCCCAAGTCCCTAGTGTCATTACAAATCCAAAGATGTCACCCGGGTCACTCCAAACGCTCGTTTTGAGGTGTTTAACCTCATTGGAGTGTAATGTTCCATATGATTAGTGAATGTATCTCTAATTGTATATGTAACAGCCCGAATCCGCAGGTATCTCCATTTCACATATTTTTATCATTCTGTGAGGGGACTCGGCGAGTTGGTAGTCGAACTCGCCGAGTCGGGTCGCGTTTTTGAGCGGGGGTTCGCATCCGGACTCGGCGAGTCCAAGGGACGGACTCGGCGAGTCCGTGCTGTTTAATGAAACCCTAATTTCTCGGTCCTAAGCCCTATTTAAAGGACCTTATGGCTCTCATATGCGGCCACCTTGAACCCTAAGAGCCTCCATACGTCTGTAAGCCCTTGTGAGTGTGTTTGAAGGCCTTTTGTTCATCATTTTGTGTGATATTTCAAGGAAAAGAGGGAGAGGAGCAAGCTTGAGGTGTTGGGGAGCTTAGATATGTTGCTATTTCATCAAGGGGGGTCTTCTTGAGGTAATTTTCTGAGCCAATCTTCGTGGTTTGTGTTGATGGGCCAAATCTAGGGCTTCTTCTTGCATTTCTTGGCTTGAATAAGAAGTATGAGAAGTTCCATGGAGACATGGAACCTAGATCTGGACTTAAGCAGGTCCAGGAGACCCCTCATGTCAAGCTTTATGTCCATTCTTTTGAGTTAGAAGCTAAACTTGCCAAATAAGTGGTTGTTTCTTCAAAATGAGCCTTGTATGCATTGCATGGCACCCAAGACTGAGACTTTACGTGACAAATAAGCTTGGGAAGGCCAGATCTATGTATATATGGAACGGATCTGACCACAAAAGCCAGTTTTAGCTGGTGCATGGCATGGACTCGCCGAATCTGAAGAACAGACTCGACGAGTCGCTTGAAGATTGTCCTTGAGACCATCCTGTGTGTAGTCCGGACCGAGTTGTGGGCGACTCAGTGAGTCGCAGAGAGTTGGAAAGGTGTTGACAGGTGGACCGAGTCAGGTTGGGACTCGCCGAGTTGACCTTCGACTCGGCGAGTTGAGTCGCGGTGGCCCTATGATTCAGGCCCAGGTGGAACTCGTCGAGTCGGGGGAGTACTCGACGAGTCAAAGGGAAAATTCCTGAGAGTTGGTAAAAATGCGTAGACTCGCCGAGTCGCTATTGTGCACTCGCCGAGTCTGGTCCAAATTGTCTAAAGACTGCTGACCAAGTCAACCTGTGTTGACTTGATATGGATGGTCCACCTTAGTGGTACAAGTAATAATTATAGATTTATAATATCATAGGAGGATTGCAGCTCGAGGGTTCGAGCCCGAGTGATTCCAGGATTCACGATTAGCGACTTAGCGAGGCATACGAGGTGAGTCTTCTCACTATACTGTACCCGGAAGGGTTTTGACTGTGTGACCGGAAGGTCGAATATGATATGAAATATATGCCTTATGTGTGTTAAGTTATTTGCTATATGTGTCCTGTATGATATGTTTGATATCGGCCGGAAGGCGTAGTCATATGGACTATAAGGGTTGACGTGGGTAGGACCGGAAGGTTTACCCAGTCGAGACGGAAGTCCCCTGAATACACATGGACCGGAAGGTCAAGGCCTGGAAAGGCGTATGTGCGTATGTTGTATTTTGGGAACTCACTAAGCTTTATGCTTACAATTATTGAATTATGTGTTTCAGGTACGAATGAGGACCGTGGGAAGGCGCCAGCGTGACCGTACACACACTCGGGGAAAACTATTTTATCTTTTGTTATGTAATCGGGTGTGACTACATTGTTACTTTGGAATTTAAACCTTTTACTCATGTTTTGATGGTTGTAAAAACGAAAATTTTTGGTTGGAAATTTTATGACGTTACAAGTTGGTATCAGAGCCTAGGTTTGAGGGATTCGGGTACACCTTCGGGCGTAACTGAACTCAAACCGAGGATTTGAGAAAAATTTAAATTTTTGACGAATGAGACGACCAAAGAAGAAAAAGTGTGTACGGTCAGCCAGCGCCCGAACGGTAAAAATCCCCAAAATACTCCTATTATATGTGTTACGATACATGATATGATACGCATGCTAGTAGACTAGGTATACATATTAGGACTAGAGTGGCCTGATCTTGTGATGCCTTAGTCTAGAGAAACTTGCTTATATGAGGTGCTCGAGAGCGAGTGAGTAACTAGAGTATGATAAGAATAGAGTGCTCAGGATTCGGGATTCGGGGAGGAGGACTTGGAGTGAATACCGACGCGGTGTAATTGGTAGTATTGGGCCCGTACTATCAAGGACGCCGGGTCAGTAGGCAGCCCAAGTAAGAACCCCTGAGTATCGGAGACTAAGTAGGACTGCGTTATCGAGTGCGATTTTGCCGATAGAGTCTCTGATATTTTTATGTTGTATTTCAGAGACATCATGGTTTGACCTCGACACAGATCTGGCACGAGTAGAGCGACTGACGAGGAGCTTCGTCAGATGATTCATGAGGAGGTAGCTGCAGCGATCCGGGCCGAGATTCCGGAGATGTTTGGGTCTATTAAGACCACGCTGATAGAGACATTTGATGAGCGGTACGCCGCGTTGTCTGAGGTTGCCGCCGCTGCAGCTACCGCAGCTGTGGCTGCTGCCAGACCACAGGGGGGTGACTCGTTGCTGTTCCGGGAGTTCAGCAACACGAAACCACCAGAGTTCGATGGGGCGCAAGATCCGATTGCAGCAATGAGGTGGATTGCTGATATTGAGGGATGCTTTTATACTTGTTCATGTCCGGAGCATCTGAGGGTGCGGTTCGCCTTGAACCAGCTCCGCCTGGGAGCAAAGGATTGGTGGAAGTTCGTGACGGCGAACTTCACTCTTGCCGAGGTTTCAGCCATGACTTGGGAGAGATTTACGGCTATGTTCAGAGACGAGTATGTTCCCCCGGTAGAGAGGGAACGATTGGTTCAGGAGTTCTTGACCCTCAAGCAGGGTAACGATTCGGTTACAGTGATCACGCGGAAGTTTCACGAGCGGGCGATGTTCTGCCCCGAGCAGGTGTCCACGGAGCAAGCTCGGATGAGCCGGTATTTGGCAGTGCTGAGGAGAGACATCCGGGAGTTCGTATCGAACTCGTCATATCAGACTTTTGCTGAGCTTCAGGCGAATGCCAGGAAGCGGGAGATCGAGTTGGAGACCCAGGCCAGGGAGGAGGTCGAGTCTCAACGGGCGGATAGGCGGCCGGCTCAGTCGCAGCCGGCAGCCAAGCGGACCAGGTCCGATGATTTGAGATCCGGAGGACAGAAGAGCCGCACTTGTGGAAAGTGCGGCAAGGGTCACGAGGGGGCATGTCGATCGGGTGCTTGCTACAAGTGTGGCAAGGAGGGGCACATTGCGAGGGATTGCCCCAAGGGATTTATGGTTTGCTTCCATTGCAACCAGACTAGCCATCGGAAGGCCGAGTGCCCCCAGCTTCGCCAGGGATCTTTGCCTGCTGCCAGGGTACCTGAGGTTCGGCCAGTGAAGACCGAGGCCCCGAAGGCTCGTGGGAGAGCTTTCCAGTTGACTGCGGAGGAGGTCCGCGCGGCACCTGATGTAGTGGCCGGTATGTATTCCTTCATGAATTTACATTTATGCTGAGGTATTATGCTTATATTGTTATCTGCGTAGGTACTTTTCTTGTGAATCATGTGCCTGCTTTGGTATTATTCGACTCAGGTGCGAGTCGGTCCTTTGTTTCGTTGGCCTTTAGCCAGCACATCGATATCGATCGGGAGACGATGAGTCGTCCCCTGCGAGTTGCTATAGCAAACGAGAGAGCGGTATACGCCACCGAGGTGATTCGAGGATGCGTGCTCGAGATTTTTGGGGTCGAGTTTCCTATAGACTTGGTCCCTATAGCTATGGGGGATGTTTGCGTTATCGTAGGCATGGATTGGTTGAGTAAGTTTGGAGCAGTCATTGACTGCGAGAGACAGCTGGTGATGATTCGAGACCCTAGTGGGGGAGTGCTCACGGTTTATGGTGAAGGGACCCGGTGTGGGTTGGCGTTTTGTTCAGCGGCCAGGGCAAGGCAGAGTCTATAGCAGGGCTGCGATGGATTCATAGCCTATGTGATGGATACTCGTGTGACCATGGAGAGGCCCAATTCGATTGATGACGTTCCGGTTGTATGCGAGTTTGCGGATGTGTTCCCCGAGGAGTTACCAGGTGTGCATCCGGAGAGGCAAGTGGAGTTTCGTATCGATTTGGTTCCGGGAGCGGCGCCCATCGCCAAGGCGCCTTACTGTCTCGCTCCACCGGAAATGCAGGAATTATCCTCGCAGCTTCAGGAGCTGTTGGGGAAGGGATTCATTCGACCAAGTAGTTCGCCTTGGGGAGCGCCGATTTTGTTCGTCAAAAAGAAGGATGGTTCACATCGGATGTGTATCGATTATCGGGAATTAAACAAGTTGACGATTAAGAACCGATACCCGTTACCTAGGATCGACGATCTATTCGATCAGTTGCAGGGGGCATCTTGGTTTTCCAAGATTGACTTGAGGTCGGGATATCATCAAATGAGGGTTCGCGAGGAGGATATCCAAAAGACTGCCTTCAGGACTCGTTATGGACATTATGAGTTCGTGGTGATGCCTTTTGGGCTCACCAATGCCCCGGCCGCATTCATGGATCTCATGAACAGGGTGTGCCGACCGATGCTGGATCGGTCGGTGATCGTATTCATCGATGATATTTTGGTGTATTCGAGGACTAGGGACCAGCATGAGGAACATTTGCGGGAGATTCTTCGGGTTTTGAGATCGGAAAGACTGTATGCCAAGTTCTCCAAGTGTGATTTCTGGTTACGAGAGGTCCAATTCCTCGGGCATCTTGTGAACCAGAAGGGGATATTGGTCGACCCGACCAAGATTGAGGCGGTGTTGAGGTGGGAGGTGCCGAGATCACCCACCGAGATCAGGAGTTTTCTGGGTTTGGCTGGATATTACCGCAGATTTATCAAGGATTTCTCCAAGATCGCTGTGCCACTTACCAGGATGACCCGAAAGGGTGTTGCGTTTTCATGGGGACCGGAGCAGCAGTCCTCATTTGAGACGCTTCATCAGAAATTGTGCGAGGCTCCGGTGCTTGCACTCCCGGAAGGGATGGAGGATTTTGTGGTATATTGTGATGCCTCTATATCGGGTTTGGGGGCGGTACTTATGCAGAGGGGTCATGTGATAGCGTATGCTTCGAGGCAGTTGAAGCCTCATGAGTCGAGATATCCCACGCACGACCTGGAATTGGGGGCGGTGGTGTTTGCCCTCAAGATCTGGCGACACTATTTGTACGGGGTTCGGTGTACGATTTACACGGACCATAAGAGCTTGAAATACTTGATGGATCAGCCAAATCTGAATATGCGGCAGAGGAGGTGGTTGGATGTGGTGAAGGATTACGATTGTGAGATCCTGTACCACCCGGGCAAGGCTAATGTGGTAGCCGACGCATTGAGCCGTAGGGTGGGTAACGCCCCTATCCGAGATATTTGTATGAGGTTAACGGTTTTGACCCCGATTCTGGACATTATTCGAGGTGCTCAGATGGAGGCCGCAAAGTCGGAACACCAGAAGAAGGAACGGGTGGTAGGTCAGGTATCAGGATTTGTTACGGATGGTCGAGGGCTTATGACCTGTCAGGGACGGATTTGGGTGCCGTTTGTGGGCGGTGCGCGCACTATTTTGATGGAGGAAGCACATCGATCGAAATTCTCGATTCATCCAGGTGCTACGAAAATGTATTTGGATCTCAAGAAGGAGTACTGGTGGCCATGTATGAAAAGGGATGTCGCTTGGTTCGTCGAGAGGTTCTTGACTTGTAGGCAGGTCAAGGCCGAACACCAGCGACCGCACGGTAAGCTGCAACCGCTAGAGATTCCCGAATGTAAGTGGGAACAAATCTCCATGGATTTTATCACCAAGTTACCGCGAACGGCGAGAGGAGTCGATGCAATATGGGTAGTTGTGGATCGGCTGACAAAGAGCGCTCATTTCCTAGCTATTAGTGAGAGCTCTTCTGCGGAGAAGTTGGCTGAGATATATGTGAGGGAAGTAGTATCTCGGCACGGGGTGCCGATCTCGATTATTTCGGACCGCGACGTGCATTTCACTTCCAGATTCTGGAAGAAATTCCATGAAGAGTTGGGTTCTAAGCTACATTTCAGTACGACATATCATCCTCAGACAGACGGCCAGAGTGAACGGACAATTCAGACACTCGAGGACATGCTTCGGGCATGTGTGTTGGACTTCGGAGGGAGCTGGGACACCTATCTACCTTTAGCAGAATTCTCGTATAACAACAGCCATCATTCGAGCATTGGTATGCCGCCCTTTGAGCTGTTGTATGGGCGGAGGTGTCGCACTCCCATCTGTTGGGGTGAGGTGGGACAACAGGTTATGGGTAGCACGGAGATCGTGCTTCAGACGACCGAGCAAATTCAGATGGTCAGGCAAAGGTTGTTGACCGCTCAGAGCCGGCAGAAGAGTTATGCAGACAGGCGATGGTCCGAGCTCGAGTTCCAAGTTGGTGATCTCGTGCTCCTGAAGGTCTCTCCCTGGAAAGGAGTGATTCGGTTCAGGAAGAGGGGCAAATTGGGGCCCCGGTATATTGGTCCTTTTCGTGTGATCGCAAGGGTGGGTCGGGTAGCCTACCGTTTAGACTTGCCAGCAGAGTTGGGACAGATTCACGATACCTTCCATGTGTCGCAACTGCGGAAATGTATAGCCGACGAATCAGCGGTGGTTCCGTTAGGGGATATTTAGGTGGATGCAAGTCTGAATTATGCTGAAAGACCTGTGGCCATCAAAGATCGGAAGATCAAAGTTTTGAGGAATAAGGAGGTACCCCTGGTATTGGTTCAGTGGCAGCATCGGAAGGGATCAGAGATGACCTGGGAGCCGGAACATGAGATGAGGGAGCAGCATCCTGAGCTTTTTGCCTGAGCGGGAATTCGAGGGCGAAGTCTTATTCTAGTGGGGGAGATTTGTAACAGCCCGAATCCCCAAGTATCTCCATTTCACATATTTTTATCATTCTGTGAGGGGACTCGGCGAGTTGGTAGTCGAACTCGCCGAGTGGGGTCGCGTTTTGGAGCGGGGGTTCGCATCCGGACTCGGCGAGTCCGCGCTGTTTAATGAAACCCTAATTTCCCGATCCTAAGCCCTATTTAAACGACCTTATGGCTCTCATATGCGGCCACCTTGAACCCTAAGAGCCTCCATACGTCTGTAAGCCATTGTGAGTGTGTTTGAAGGCCTTTTGTTCATCATTTTGTGTGATATTGCAAGGAAAGGAGGGAGAGGAGCAAGCTTGAGGTGTTGGGGAGCTTAGATCTGTTGCTATTTCATCAAGGGGGGTCTTCTTGAGGTAATTTTCTGAGCCAATCTTCGTGGTTTGTGTTGATGGGCCAAATCTAGGGTTTCTTCTTGCATTTCTTGGCTTGAATAAGAAGTATGAGAAGTCCCATGGAGACATGGAACCTAGATCTGGACTTAAGCAGGTCCAGGAGACCCCTCATGTCAAGCTTTATGTCCATTCTTTTGAGTTAGAAGCTAAACTTGCCAAATAAGTGGTTGTTTCTTCACAATGAGCCTTGTATGCATTGCATGGCAACCAAGACTGAGACTTTACGTGACAAATAAGCTTGGGAAGGCCAGATCTATGTATATATGGAACGGATCTGACCATAAAAGCCAGTTTTAGCTGGTGCATGGCATGGACTCGCCGATTCTGAAGAACAGACTCGACGAGTCGCTTGAAGATTGTCCTTGAGACCATCCTGTGTGTAGTCCGGACCGAGTTGTGGGCGACTCAGTGAGTCGCAGAGAGTTGGAAAGGTGTTGACAGGTGGACCGAGTCAGGTTGGGACTCGCCGAGTTGACCTTCGACTCGGCGAGTTGAGTCGCAGTGGCCCTGTGATTCAGGCCCAGGTAGAACTCGTCGAGTCGGGGGAGTACTCGACGAGTCAAAGGAAAAATTCCTGAGAGTTGGTAAAAACGCGTAGACTCGCCGAGTCGCTATTGTGCACTCGCCGAGTCTGGTCCAAATTGTCTAAAGACTGCTGACCAAGTCAACCTGTGTTGACTTGATATAGATGGTCCACCTTAGTGGTACAAGTAATAATTATAGATTTATAATATCATAGGAGGATTGCAGCTCGAGGGTTCGAGCCCGAGTGATTCCAGGATTCACGATTAGCGACTTAGCGAGGCATACGAGGTGAGTCTTCTCACTATACTGTACCCGGAAGGGTTTTGACTGTGTGACCGGAGGGTCGAATATGATATGATATATGCCTTATGTGTGTTAAGTTATTTGCTATATGTGTCCTGTATGATATGTTTGATATCGGCAGGAAGGCGTAGTCATATGGATTATAAGGGTTGACGTGGGTAGGACCGGAAGGTTTACCCAGTCGGGACGGAAGTCCCCTGAATACACATGGACAGGAAGGTCAAGGCCTGGAAAGGCGTATGTGCGTATGTTGTATTTGTTGGATAAGGTCTCTAAGTCCATAACTATTTCTGGTATGTACTTGACCCGACCCGGCATGGTCCATTTGGGTTGCATGGCACCATGCAATTGGATAGACTAAATGAGAGAAATAACGCTTGGAGATTATTAATATATTATAAGTTATAATATATTAATAATAATATTATTTGATTAGTTTGATCAAGAATTAATTTAGAATTAATTAAGTGATCAAAAGATAACTAATTAAATATATGGGTTGATTAAGTAAATCATCCATATCTTGTATAGTGGGCTAAAAGGCTCCATGGATCATCAAGTTGGGTTCCACCCATAGGATGCTCCATGGATGCTCCATGGGAGTTACAAACCCATGGGTCATGAAAATGAAGAGTCATGACACATTAGGGTTTAACCCTAGATGTGTCAACACTATATAAGGTATATGATCTCCTCCCAAATCGGTTACACACACACAACAAAGAAATAGAGGGCTTGGCCGATTTGAAGAGTGTGTATTCTCTCATAAGTTCTTCCAAGAGCATTTGGTGTTGTGTGAAGCATTTGAGGCATCACCACTTGAGGTGCTAGGCTCACAAGGTTTCAAGGAACACAAGCAACAAAAAGGTAAGTTATTCTATCTATACTTTATGTTAAAATTGTTCCCCATGTATGCTAGATAGGATATAACCTTGGAATTCAACTTTGCATGACAAATTAGACAAACATAGATCCAAGGTTATTAGGGTTGCATGTACACTTAGGAAGTGTTAGAATGCTCAAAACCCATCAGTGGTATCAGAGCCTAGGCTTGTTTGTTCTTATTTGTGCTTAAAAGTTGAAAACAGAATCGGAAATTTGCTGTCTGCGATCGGACTCGTCGAGTCTATAGGGGGGACTCGTCGAGTCCATGTGTATCTTCAACCAACTCGGCGAGTCATGTTCATGCACTCGGCGAGTAGGGTCGAATGAGTGCAGAATTTCGATTCAGTTGCTGGAAAATGAATTAGAAACATTACCGTAAACTGTTTTAGTAAATATAAACTTGTTTTTGGTGGTGTAATGTTTTGCTAATTCATTTACAACAACTAGTTATCAAAATTACAAAGTTTTATGTAATTTTTGATTATGTTCATATTCATGTTCTTGTTCTTATGATGTTTTAGATGATCATAGGAATTATTTGTAACCTATTTGGTAGTTTAATTCTTGATCATAATGTGTTTTAATGGAGTCCATAACTTATCCTTAAGTTATGGAAAACCAAGAGTCACTTGAGTTAAAAACCATTAAGAAAACACAAGAGTTATAAAAATGAAGAGTCTTCATTTTATGACTCTATTAAACTCATAAGTTACAAGAAATGAAAAGTTTTGAAAGTTACAAAACTTGCCCTCAAGTTTTGGAACAAGTAAAGTTAAGTTAAAACTTTAGTTCCAACCCCTAGAATTTTAAAAGTTAAAATTCAACCCTTATACTTATATTATGATAATTTAATAATTATATATATATATGTATAAGAATAAAGTCGTCTTACCGCTAGTACGCCTCATTCACGAAGCCGGTCTATAAGGTGGGTATAAGGTTGTTGCCTATAAAATGGTGACTTAATGGGTGAATATTCTCACCCACCGCTTGCTTGACTGGTGGAGGGTCGTTAGCCGAACGGGTAAGACAAGGACTTATAAATTCTCATTCAAAGTATGATGAATATATATAAAGTAACTAAATGTTTATTAAATTCCCAATCTTAGTTACTTTAGGAAAAATGTGAATAAGGTGCTAATCCATGAAATTACACTTTACACTTTGTCTGAGTCGTTGGTGGAGCGTGTGTGGTTAACCGGCACACTAACTTGGACTTAACAAGGTAGGTAAAGGGTGACTTAAGGTTTATTATAGTATCGGTGGAGCGTGTGTGGTTTACCGGCACATCGATTGAGTGATAAACTTTAAGGGTACCAAGTGATTTGCATGGTTACTTCACACCTCGTTTTGTGATCCTCGGCATCCCAGTCACAAAACCTGGAGGGCACTCCCGAGATCGAAACATGCCTTTGAAAAGTTCATTGGATCTCAAAGAATCTAGGAATTTCTAAAACCAATAAAAACTAAATATTTATTATTTCGGTTTTCGTGGTGGAAATTGGTGAATCGTCATTCACCTACCTTTCAAATATGGTATAGCTTAGATTACGGCATACCTCTTCTAAGTTATATTATATTGTGATTGGATCCTAGCCTTAATATTACATTTGGGTGTTTTATTAAGGACTCTCTTAAATCTAAAATAAACTTGTTCTTCTTTTCAGATGTCTTCAACTAATGCTTCTGGCTCGAATCCTAATGGCTCCTTTACTCTTATGAGTCTATGTGGGAAAGTCACCTTTGATGGATCCAACTTCAATAAGTGGATCAGAAACATCAGGATGATTACCCGCTACGAGGACAAAGAATATGTCCTTGACAAGGAGCTTAAGGAAATTGACAAGTCCACTGCAACTCCCCAGGAGATCGCTGACTTTCATACTCATGAAAGAGATGCAACCAAGGTGGCTTGCATCATGTTAGCCACCATGACAGCTGAACTCCAAAAGTCTTATGAAGACTTATACCCTTATGAAATGCACCAAGATTTGATGGAAAGATACCATCAAAGTGCACGACAAGAGAGGTACGAAGTCATCTGCTCCATGATAACAACCATGATGAAGGACGGAGAGTCCGTCACGAGCCACATGCAGAAAATGCAAAGGTATGTGGATCGGTTGCTGAAGCTCAATGTGAACTTCCCTGAGGAGCTTGCAATAGATATCATTTTGCACTCCTTACCATCGTGCTATGATCAATTCCGCATGACATATCACATGAACAAGGAAGAGGTCACCCTCAGCAAACTTCAGGGACTTCTCAAGACCGCAGAAACAGGTCTTAAGGGGAAGTCGGTTGCTATCACTCCTACTCCAGAAATAACTCCGGTCTTGGCAATCGGGCAGAGTCGAGGGAGGAAGAGAAAGAGATCTTCAAAGGGTACCAAGGCTCGGACCCTTGATGGCTCTTCTTCAAGTGGAACCAAGAAAGGTTTCATTACTCCTTCTTCTGACCCAAAAGAGGCTGAATGCTTCTATTGCCATGAAAAAGCTCATTGGAAGCGGAACTGCCCAAAGTACCAGCAAGATGTGAAGGATGGGAAAGTCAAACCCAACCATGCAGGTATTTACACTATCATTTCTAATAACTCACCCCATTCGAAATCTTGGGTCCTTGATACAGGTTGCGGTATTCATATTTGTTGTGACTTGCAGGGACTAGGAAGAAGTGAGAATGTGGAGCAAGGAAGAATAAACTTAATCATGGGGAATAGGAAAGTAACACCTGTCACCAAGATTGGAGTTTATACTTTATCGCTAAGTAGTGGGTTAAATTTAGATTTGAATAAATGTTGTTATTCGCCAGAAATGGCAAGAAATATTATTTCCTTTCATGCATTGTACAAACAAGGTTTCACCTTTTCGTTTGATAATGAAGTTGGTTCGATTAATGCTTTCTTTAATAATGTACTTTATTTTAAAGCATTACCTTGTAATGGTGTGTATGAAGCTGTATCTATTGTAGATAACTTAGGAAATAATGTTTTGTGTATTGATTCTACTAATAATAATAATTTGGATAAAGCATCGTTATGGCATTGTCGTCTTGGACATATAAGCAAGAAACGCATAGGCCAACTCCAAAAGGATGGAGTATTGGAGTCGTTTGACCTAAAGTCAAATGATAGTTGCGAATCATGCTTACTTGGAAAAATGACAAAGTCACCCTTCACAGGCTCGTGTGAAAGGGGTGAAGGTTTGTTGGACCTTATACACACGGATGTGTGTGGACCATTCAAACATGCCACAAGGGATGCTAATCGTTATTATTTGACTTTTACCGATGATTACAGTAGATATGGATATGTCTACTTAATCAAGCATAAGCCAGAGACTTTCGAGAAGTTTAAGGAATTTAAACAGGAAGTCGAGAATCAATTGGGCAGGAACATTAAGATGCTTCGATCCGATCGAGGTGGTGAGTATCTTAGTTCAGAGTTCCTCGACTATCTAAAGGAATGTGGGATTGTCTCACAATTGACACCTCCCAGGACACCGCAGTTGAATGGTGTGGCTGAGAGGCGTAATCGAACCTTGTTGGACATGGTTCGTTCCATGATGAGTCGAGCTTCGCTACCAATCTCATTCTGGGGGTATGCCTTAGAGACTGCCGCCCATATCCTTAATCTAGTCCCTACAAAGAAAGTTGCCAAAACTCCTCACGAGATGTGGACTGGTAAAGTACCTAAACTAGACCATATCAAGATTTAGGGATGCGAGGCTTTCGTGAGACGTGAGACTCATGATAAGCTCGAACCCCGAAGCGAGAGGTGTATTTTCATCGGCTACCCACAACAATCCTTTGGTTACCTCTTCTACAGACCTAGTGACAATGTGGTCTTTGTAGCAAGAAGAGGAGTCTTTCGAGAAAGAGAGTTTATAAGCCAAGGAGACAGTGGGAGGCAAGTTGACCTTGAAGAAATTCAAGAGTCAAGTGGTGAAGGAACTTCAAACTCTAGCCCTCAACTTGAGGAGGAAACTCCTGTTGAGCCAATTGACGAATCTGTACCTCTGAGGCGTTCCACGAGAGTTAGGAGTGCACCTGAGCATTACTATGGATTCCATATTACTGCAGAAGGTGAGACACTTATTAGTGATGAGACACTAGTAAGTCAAGATGACCCTAACAGCTACGAGGAAGCCATGGCAGGCCCCGAGTCTGCCAAATGGAAAGAGGCTATGGATAGCGAGATACAATCCATGTATGACAATCAAGTTTGGAACTTGGTTGAGAATGTACCAGGTCGAAAGACTGTAGGGTGCAAATGGGTCTTCAAGAAGAAGACCGACATGGATGGTAAAGTACACACTTATAAGGCTAGACTGGTTGCAAAGGGCTTCTCTCAAATTCCTGGAGTGGACTATGATGAGACCTTTTCTCCGGTAGCCAAGATTAAGTCTATTCGGGTTCTGTTAGCCATAGCCGCATTTCATGACTATGAAATTTGGCAAATGGATGTCAAAACCGCTTTCCTTAATGGAAAGTTGGCTGAAGATGTTTACATGAGTCAGCCAGAGGGTTTTGTCAGTAACGAGTACCCTAATAGAGTGTGTAAGCTTGAGAAATCCATTTATGGATTAAAGCAAGCACCTCGCAGATGGAATCTTTGCTTTGATGAAAAGGTCAAGGAATTTGGCTTTTCTAGGAGTGAAGATGAATCTTGTGTATATGTCAAGGCTAGTGGGAGTATAGTTAGCTTTTTGGTATTGTATGTGGATGACATACTACTCATAGGAAACGACATTCCAACCTTGCAGGAAGTAAAGTCCTGCCTTGGAAAGTGTTTCGCTATGAAGGACCTTGGTGAAGCTGCCTATATTTTGGGGATAAGAATCTTGAGAGATCGGAGTAAAAGACTAATTGGACTTAGTCAAAGTACCTACTTGGAGAAGATTCTGAAGAGATTCAGAATGCAAAACTCCAAGAAAGGAGAGTTGCCCATCCAGAGTAGCGCCAAGCTGAGTAAGACACAAAGCCCTAGCACTGAGGCTGAGATAGTAGAAATGAGTCGATTACCTTATGCTTCGGTTGTAGGTTCGATCATGTATGCTATGACGTGTACTCGACCTGATGTAGCCTTTGCCTTGAGCATGGTTAGTAGGTTTCAGGGGAACCCTGGCAAGGCACACTGGATTGCGGTAAAGAATATTCTCAAGTACCTACGAAGGACTAAGGACTGGGTCCTTACCCTCGGTGGAAGTGATGACTTGAGAGTTGTAGGGTATAGTGATGCTAGCTTCCAGACTGATAGGGATAACTTCCGCTCTCAGTCGGGCTGGGTCTTTACCCTAAATGGAGGAGCAATTTCTTGGAAGAGTTCCAAGCAAGAGACAGTGGCAGATTCTACTTGTGAATCAGAGTATATTGCAGCTAGCGAAGCAGCAAAGGAGGCGTTATGGCTGAGGAACTTCATTGGAGACCTTGGAGTTGTACCAGCTATTAAAGAGCCGATGGAAATTTTCTGTGATAGTGAAAGTGCTGTTGCCTTAGCCAAGGAACCAAGGGATCACGGGAGATCCAGACACATCGACAGAAAATATCATTTCATCAGACATCGGATCGAAGAAGGACTCCTCGTGGCAAAGAGGGTATCATCGGATGAGAACCCAGCAGATCCCCTCACGAAGGGACTGACTCGGGTTAAGCATCTCCAGCATGCTCGGAGCATAGGGCTGAAGGATGATATTAGATTTAGTAGTTAGATAATCTCGAAATTTGTAAAGTGTAATTGACATTTGATGATGAATAAAAGTGTTTTATTTATGAGTAAAGTGTTGCTATCTCTTGTCGATCGTTTACTATATTTCTTTTGCATGTTTTGACTTCCAGAATAATTCTGTTTGGTATAACGTATTATTCAAACCTCCACAGTCGGTCATATGTCGGAAGTAGGTATGAATCAAGACTGTCATGTTTGATTGTAGAGGTCTGGGACAAGGCTACAACAATCATGAGTGCTCATAAGTTCTGAGCATTGGACTCAACCCACGCTCACTGGAATCACTTCATGGAATTCTATCTCGAGTGATCGTGAGACGGTAATATCATATAAGTCTTTAAACCTAGAGATATGATTTGTTACTTACGAGTTGGTTATGCATTAATTGTACGAAAAACGCATTGGTAACTCGATGTTATAAAATCGTGCTCTTATGTGTAATTCAATAAGTAGTAGAACAAACATATGAGTCGAAGTTTATCTGTTCCTTCTTGGATTAGAAGCTGATATCTGGGCCCCTCGATGATTTTGTTTTGACCTATGTACCGGGCCCGGTCAGAACTAAATTGATGTGTTCAATAAAGTTCTTTGTCAAACAAATCGGAAATCGGGAAACAAATGTTGGACAATAAGTAAGACATTGTTCCATGTATTTGTCCGACTGATATCTAGAACAGAGGATTATATGATCACTTATCTTAAATGGCGTACCATCATCTTCTCAAGTTTCGAGAAACCTTGTAAAGAGCTACGATTGCCGATCGGTTCCTGAAGTCATACTTGCAGTAATAGTTACTAGACTTATCCAAGTGGGAGACTGTTGGATAAGGTGTCTAAGTCCATAACTATTTCTGGTATGTACTTGACCCGACCCGGCATGGTCCATTTGGGTTGCATGGCACCATGCAATTGGATAGACTAAATGAGAGAAATAACGCTTGGAGATTATTAATATATTATAAGTTCTAATATATTAATAATAATATTATTTGATTAGTTTGATCAAGAATTAATTTAGAATTAATTAAGTGATCAAAAGATAACTAATTAAATATATGGGTTGATTAAGTAAATCATCCATATCTTGTATAGTGGGCTAAAAGGCTCCATGGATCATCAAGTTGGGTTCCACCCATAGGATGCTCCATGGATGCTCCATGGGAGTTACAAACCCATGGGTCATGAAAATGAAGAGTCATGACACATTAGGGTTTAACCCTAGATGTGTCAACACTATATAAGGTATATGATCTCCTCCCAAATCGGTTACACACACACAACAAAGAAATAGAGGGCTAGGCCGATTTGAAGAGTGTGTATTCTCTCATAAGTTCTTCCAAGAGCATTTGGTGTTGTGTGAAGCATTTAAGGCATCACCACTTGAGGTGCTAGGCTCACAAGGTTTCAAGGAACACAAGCAACAACAAGGTAAGTTATTCTATCTATACTTTATGTTAAAATTGTTCCCCATGTATGCTAGATAGGATATAACCTTGGAATTCAACTTTGCATGACAAATTAGACAAACATAGATCCAAGGTTATTAGGGTTGCATGTACACTTAGGAAGTGTTAGAATGCTCAAAACCCATCAGTATTTTGGGAACTCACTAAGCTTTATGCTTACAGTTGTTGAATTATGTGTTTCAGGTACGAATGAGGACCGTGGGAAGGCGCCAGCGTGACCGTACACACACTCGGGGAAAACTATTTTATCTTTTGTTATGTAATCGGGTGTGACTACATTGTTACTTTGGAATTTAAACCTTTTACTCATGTTTTGATGGTTGTAAAAACGAAAATTTTTGGTTGGAAATTTTATGACGTTACAGTATATATATGGACATTATATCATTTTACATAGGGTCATCGCGAGTAATCAAACCCCGAACTGACGTCTAACATTCAAAACCGACACGTTTCTGAGTCCGGTGAGTTCATACCCCTACCCTTTTTCACTGTTTTCATTGTTTTCAGGGGGGGAACACAAGCAAAGTACAAGGGAATTCTTGTACTCAAAACATGTTTTCAAATGTGTATTTCACATTTCGTATGCTTTTATAACTGATTACCGCAACTGATAACAGATCGAATCTACAGATAACGTAACATATATTTGTGAAAGCATGACATTAAAACATGTATTTCACAAATGGTTTTTCCACATTTTATCAGTTAAAAGCATGACATTAAAACATTTGAATATAATACCTGTACACTGTTTTGTCCTCGGTAACACTCCACGCACATACGCGTGTGGAGGACTTTCATATTATTACTAGTAAATTTGTTATTCCGGTACGATTGGAGACACGTCCTCGGAGAACACTCCACCTGGATTACGCGAGTGGAGGACTACACCCATAACCAGAATCTCTGGTATTTAGAGAGCGTGACTTGAGTGTATAGATCTATACGGGGCTGACTACCCCACACCTGGCTGCTAGCTACAGCCGAATCGAAATGGTTCAAGGGTGACGAAAGTCATAAGTATGTGGACGACTTATTGCCACATGTGGACTACTTATTGCCACAGGTTTCAGTCTATTGTATGGTTATGGAACTCGCAATTAGGATAACAGAGATTTACTTACAGTAATAATGGATTACTTTATACATCGTTTACATCGTTTACATCTTTTACTTACTGTAACTAACATTCAGGAAGGTACGGGACCTTCCTGGGGAAAACATGGAATCTAATCACGATTACATCTTTTACATCTTTCACATCGTTTACATAAGATACATACATGCAGGAAAGCATGGTGCTTTCCTGGGTAACACTTACATAACTAGAAAGAGTCACAGAATGGATAACATTACATCTTTTACAATTTGTAACATACAATAAGGAAAGTATGGGACTTTCCTGGTAACACATGATAAGTAAACAGAACAGTTTAACCAGTCAGATAACCAACTATACATTTTCACTTGAGTAAACATGTTTTCAGTGTACAAACTTACTATACTTTACATTTGTGAAACAATAACTAACTTTTAAGAAAATACGGGATTTTCTTAGTGTACATAACATTTCAGAAACAAAAAGGAAACCGATACATTTCCGTAAAACAAAACCGCATATGAACTCACCAGCTTTTTGCTGATTTTCAAACCGCTTGTGTTCTCAGGTCAGCGTTAGAACAGGTACCCGAAGATCCTTTTGCATGAAGACGGTGTACATGAAGACCCGTTACATTTTGTCTATATATATTATGTATCACAACTGTACAAACTTTACTTTGAAACAACTGTAAAACTTTTATTATGTAATGTAATGCTTGTTTTACTTTACTTACTATGTACATTGGATTTGATACTCAACACGGTAGTCAACCCCGGAAATGTATTCCGCCTTCGGTTTTCGGGGTGTGACATGAGTACTTTAATTCCAAGTTAAACCCTTATAATTTTAAAAGTTCAAATTCAACCCTTATACTTTATACTATTATAAGTTAATAATATATATATATATATATATATATATATATATATATATATATATGTATGTATGTATAAGAGCAAGTAAGTCTTACCGTTAGTAGGCCTCATTCACGAAGTCGGTCTATAAGGGGGTATAAGGTTGTTGCCTATAAAATGGAAACTTAATAGGAGTCTACTCTCACCCACCGCTTCCTTGACTGGTAGAGGGTTGTTAGCCGAACGGGTAGGACAAGGACTATAATTCTCCCTTCATTATAAGTATAATGATAAATATAAAGTAACTAAAACTTTTATAAATTCCCAATCTTATTTACTTTAGGAAAATGTGATTTGGTGATAACCCATAAAATTACACTTTGCACTTTGCTTATGTCGGTAGTGGAGCGCATGTGGTTAACCGGTACACTAGCCTGGATTTAAAAAGGTAGGCAAACGGTACCTTAATATTTATCATAGAATCGATGGAGCGCGTGTCGTTAACCGGCACATCGATTAAGTGATAAATATTGAGGGTACCAAGTATATTTGCATGGTTATTCACACCGTGTTTGTGATCATCGGCATCCCAGTCACAAAATTGAGAGGGCACAATCGAGATTGAAACATGCCATTAAAAAGTTCAATGAATTTTATAAGATCTAGGAGTTTCAAACCAATTAAAACCTCATTTCTCATTTCGTCTTTCATGGTGGAAATTGGTGAATCGTCATTCACCTACCTTCAAATAATTTATGGCTTGGATTACAGCATCCCTCTTCTAAGTTATAAAATATTGTGTTGGGTCCTAGCCTTAATATTACATTTTGGGTGTTATATTAAGGACTTAAATCAACTAACTTGAATTTCTCCCATTGAAGATGTCTAGTTCAGACAATTACGATCTTCCCAAATCTTTTGGAACAAGCTTCCCAAATGAAGATGATGGAAATCATACTTCTCTTCCTCCCCCAATTATTCTCCCTAACCCACAAGTTCTTGAATAGTTCAAGATCACTCAAGACCTATTGGCAAGAAAAGTCAATTTGTGTTCACATCTTGGAGATAAAGTCACATATTGACAAGCCGGGAGAGTTGGGTATCAAGGTCTTGAGGAAGTTGGTTGTTGACTAGGTTATTCAATCACTTTCTAATTCACATAGTGAGTTTATGTAATAGACTATGCCATGACCCTTAATGATCTTACCTATTTTCTTGATGCAACTGAATCAACAATGATTTGGAGCACTGGTAAAGCAAATTCGATTAGAAGATCAACTTTCCAAATTTCCTTGGATATTGATAATGGAAACATTGAAAATCCAGAATAGTTTTCTCTTCCCAATGGAAAGGGATTGGCCTTGGTAAATCTGGTTGACTAGAAGGTAAAGGGAAAGGCTAAGTCTAAGATTTTCACGTGAACCATTCCCAAAGGGTCCATATGTTTCTATTGCCAAAGGAATGGTCATTGGTTGCGAAGCTGACCTATTTACCAGAAAGTTCAATGGGATGGTAAGAATATAAAAGTTTGACTCTGCTTCAGGTAAATTCACTATCTAACTTTGTTAAGTTCCTAATTGATGATTCTTAATACATGATGTGACTAGGTTGCATTTTGTGTGGCAGGATCAAGCAAAGGGAAGGGAGCTTAAAAGAAGAGTATGTTGAATCTGATCGCTAAGATGGATTTCAATCGCATGGTTCGAAGAACGGATTCTTGAGCTGCTACTTAGAGTTATGATAGATTGGTAGGAAATATGTAATAGCATAGTTTTTATTTAAAGTTGTATTGTAAGGAAAAAGTTTTTCTGCATTTTATAAATAAATAAAATTTTGTTTTACTTTATTTTATATCTCCTTGCAATGGCATTTATGGAAATTAATTTTTGTATGTTTCTAGCAATATTGGAAATTTGATTCTTTCATTTGTGGTAGTGTCTAAATTTACCAAATAAGGAAAGATTCTCATCACCCAAATTTCAATTGGACCAAAACTTGGAATCATGCAAGTTATAGTATGATGAATGAGAATTTTCATCTTTGGAAAATTGAGACTAATTCCTTGTTCACATGTATATGTGAGTCAGGTGAAGGACTAAAGGATCGAGTACACATTCTTGTGCACTTGACAAAGTCCAATATAGAAGATCGATAAGACTATTCGTTATGATTTACTAAAGTTTAGTAAATATGGTTATACTTGTAGGATTAAGTATAATTCTGAAACATTGAAAAAGTTTCAATGAATGGCAGAACGAATAAGAAGAATCAAATTATGTCGAAAGATACAAGTTTCTCAAATCTGTAAAGATAGGAGAGTACTTTAGTATCATATTTTATGATCATCTTAATGTTTATGCATCCATATCACAATTAATCTTCTAGGGACACCTTAGTGCATTCTTATGGCTAAGAAGAGGAGTCGTGAATTGTTGAAATGGTTAAATCAAGAAGATGATTCATACTTCGCTCCAAAACAAGTCTTAGAGTCATACTCCAAGATTGTAACTTGAGTGATACATCTTAAAGAAGGTTTATAACACTTGTCAAGTGTAACAGTAAAATGTTTTCTACTCTTGTACATTTGAAATTAGTAAGTTGTGATGTTTTGGATAAAACAAAGACCAACTAAGACCAATTGTAACACCGTAAATTTTAAAAAAAAAAAATTCACGTTTTTAAACACATTTTTCCAACACATTTATCAATAAAATCCCATTGTATCATAACTTTGTTTCACAAAATATTTCCCAAGATCAAAATACATAAAAACCCATGTGTGTGTACAAATCATGTCGGTGCCTTCCCGCGATCATCACTGGTACCTGGAACACATAACACAAAACACTGTAAGCATAAAGCTTAGTGAGTTCCCCAAAATACCATACATAACACATACTAGCCACTCGAGGCTATAACTCTGTGGACCCTCTGGTCCTAACTCTGTGAACCTTCCGGTTCTAACTCGGATATACTCTGATATACACATGACATAAACCACATAGAAATAATGCAATGCAACACATCACATGATAGCATACAATAACTTTGTCACATAACTCTAATTACCACTTAAGGTAAAGTATAGTGAGAAGACTCACCTCAGATGTCTCGGTATATCTCTAACTCGGTAGAAATACGATCTAGCCTCCACCGAATCACATAAAGAAATACTCTCATAAATATAACTCTCAGAACTAGACTCAACCCTCTCTAGGCATCCTCAGAAGGGTAAAAGACCATTTTAGCCTTCCTTTGGCTCAAAGTCCCTCATTATTAACCAAACCCTAAAAGTCAACCAAAGTCGACGGTCAAACTTTGACCCAAATCGTCGAGTGTACTTGGGCAATTCTGCGAGTCCACATGTGTCCACTAACTCCTAATCTTGCTTGGCATGTCGAGTCCCTCCCCTTGCTCGACGAGTCACACCTGGCATGAATCACGGGGCTACCCCGACTCAACTCGCCAAGTCTCAAGATCAACTCGACGAGTTTTGTCTTGAACTCTAGTCCTCTAATCCCTCTCTGACTCACTGAGTTATTCCCCCAAGTCGGTGAGTCTACTCGATGAGTGATTTACAGGAAACCCTATCCATACTCGCCAAGTCTGATCTTTGGACTCGGCGAGTTCATGCCATGCAAACACTCCATTGACCTCCTGAGGTTAGATCTATTCCTTAAACCCATAGATCTGACCTTCCCAAGCATGATAATCATGTAAGGTTTAGACCTTGACACCCATATAACATCTAGATGATCCTACTTAGTGATTTAGCACCAAAAATGAACTCATAAGTTCATGGCTCCCAAAATAACCCATAAAGCTCCAAGGGTTAATGTCTCTGGACCTCTTTGAGTCCAGATCCAAAGCATAAACTCGAGAAGCGAACAATTGCTCCACATATCCATTCTATAAAGGGGTTAGAAAACCCTAACTCTAAGAATCAACACCAAAACTGAAGAAGGTCTAAATAAATACCTCAAGATGAAGTCTCTGAACTCTAAAATCACCAGATCCGCTCTTCCTTCAGCCTCCTCTTGCCTTGGTTACCTCCTCTTTGCAATCACACCAACAAAATGATCAAAAGTGGCGTCTCCTCCCTCACAAACGCTCTAGATCTGTTAGGGTCTCTCTCTGGGGTTTGGTAGCCGCAAATGGCGGCCCTAAGGTTCTTTAAATAGGTTCCAAACCTAGGAAACTAGGGTTTCATTAAACAGCATGGACTCGCTGAGTCCACTCATGGACTCGTCGAGTCCGATCATGATCCCGGATGAGAATCCGCGACCCTACTCGGCGAGTCTAAGCACCAACTCGCCGAGTCCCTCTACAAACTCCAAAATAAATGAATAAAATAATATACCTGGGAATCCAGATGTTACAAGTCTCCCCCACTAGAATCAGACTTCGCCCTCGAAGTCTCACTCTACAAACAACTCTGGATGCTGCTCACGCATCTCGCGCTCCGGCTTCCAAGTCAACTCTGACCCTTTCCTATGCTGCCACTGCACCTACACCAGAGGCACTTCCTTGTTTCTCAGAAACCTTGACCTTCCGATCTCTAATTACCACCGGTCTCTCAACATAGTTCAGGCCCACATCCACCTGAATATCCTCTAATGGTACCACTGCCGACTCATCGGCTATACACTTTCTCAATTGCGATACGTGAAAAGTGTCATGAATCTGACCCAACTTCGTAGGTAACTCCAAACGGTAGGCTACCCTACCTACTCTCGCGATCACCCTAAAAGGTCCAATATATGGAGGCCCCAACTTGCTCCTCTTCCTAAATCGGATCACTCCTTTCCAAGGAGAGACTTTCAGGAGCACTAAGTCATCGACTTGAAACTCGAGCTCGGACCAGTGCCTGTCCGCATAACTCTTCTGATGACTCTAAGCGGTCAACAACCTCTGTCTGACCTGATGTATCTGCTCTGTCATCTGAATCACAATCTATGTACTACCCATCACACGTTTCCCTATCTCTCCCCAGTAAATAGGGGTCCGATACCTCCTCCTATACAACAACTCAAAGGGTGGCATACCAATGCTCGAATGATGGATGTTGTTGTAGGAAAACTCTGTCAAGGGTAAATATGTGTCCCAACTCCCACCAAAATCCAACACACATGGTCGGAGCATGTCCTCTAGCGTCTGAATTATCCGCTCGCTCTGCCCGTCAGTCTGTGGGTGATATGCGGTACTAAAGTGCAGCCTCGTACTCAACTCCTCATGAAATTTCTTCCAGAATCTAGAAGTGAAACTCACATCTCAATCTGAGACAATCGAGATCGGTACTCCATGCCGCGATACTACCTCTCTCACATACAACTCTGCCAGCCTCTCCGTAGAAGAGCTCTTGCTAATAGCAATGAAGTAAGCGCTCTTCGTCAACCTGTCTACAATCACCCAAATTGCATTAACGCCCCTTGCAGTCCTCGACAATTTGGTGATAAAATCCATAGTAATATGTTCCCACTTCCACTCAGGAACCTCTAACGGCTGCAACTTACCATGCGGTCTCTGGTGCTCGGCCTTAACCCTACGACGGGTTAGGCACCTCTCAACGAACCACGCGACGTCCCTCTTCATACAGGGCCAGCAATACTTCTTCTTTAGGTCCAAATACATCTTAGTGGCCCCGGGATGGATCGAGAACTTCGATCAATGTGCCTCTTCCATCAAGATGGTACGCGTCCCGCCTACAAACGGTACCCAAATCCAACCCTGAATGTCATAAGCCCCCGACTATCAGTAACGAACTCCGATACCTGCCCGATAACTCACTCCCTCTTTTGGTTTTATGGTCTCACAGCCTCAGCTTGGGCCCCCCCGAATGGTGTCTAACACCGGAGTCATTACTATCAATCTCATGAAAACATATCGCATCGCGGCGCTTTCCGCCCTATGACTCAGGGCATCGGCTACCACATTAGCCTTACCCGGGTGGTACAGGATCTCGCAATCATAATCCTTTACCACGTCCAACCATCTCCTCTGCCGCATATTCAAGTTGGGCTGATCCGTCAAGTACTTCAAGCTCTTGTGATCTGTGTATATGGTACACCGGACCCCATACAGATAGTCACGCCAGATCTTGAGGGCGAACACTACTACTCCTAACTCTAGATCGTAGGTGGGATACCTTATCTCATGAGGCTTCAGCTGCCTCAATGTGTATGTTATCACGTGCCCCCTCTGCATAAGCACCGCTCCCAACCCTGATATCGACGCATCACAATATACCACGATGTCCTCAATTCCCTTCGGAAGGGCTAACACTGGGGCTTCACATAACCTTTGGCGAAGTGTCTCGAAGGAGGCCTGCTGATCTGGGCCCCATGAGAAAGAACCACCCTTCCAGGTCAACTTGGTGAGTGGCACGGTGATCTTGGAGAAATCCCTGATA
The DNA here is from genome assembly GCF_052625555.1 of Lactuca saligna. Taxonomy (NCBI): domain Eukaryota; kingdom Viridiplantae; phylum Streptophyta; class Magnoliopsida; order Asterales; family Asteraceae; genus Lactuca; species Lactuca saligna. Next base: position 120,116,367 of record NC_136425.1, read on the forward strand.
AATCTTCGATAATAGTGTGCCAATCCTAGGAAACTCCTAATCTCTGTAGGTGACCTCAGCACCTCCCAACTCATCACTGCCTTAATCTTGGCCGGATCGACCAACATCCCTTTCTGGTTAACGAGATTCCCTAGGAACTAGACCTCTCATAACCAAAAATCACACTTTGAGAATTTGGTGTAAAGCCTCTCCGATCTCAAAACTCCGAGGATCTCTCTCAGATGTTCCTCATGCTGTTCTCTGGATATCAAAGACACCAATATGTCGTCAATGAACATGATCACCGAGTGGTCCAACATCGGCCTACATACTCTGTTCATGAGATCCATGAACACCGTCGGCGCATTGGTGAGCCCGAAAGGCATGACCACGATCTCGTAATGCCCGTAACGAGTCATGAACGTTGTCTTCTGGATGTCCTCATCTCACACCCTCACTTGATGATATCCCGACCTCAAATCAATCTTGGAGAGCCAATATGCTCCCTGTAACTGATCGAACAAATCATCGATCCTCGGCAACGGGTAACGGTTCTTGACCGTCAGCTTGTTCAATTCCCTGTAATCAATGCACATCCGGTGTGAGCCATCCTTTTTCTTAACAAAAAAGATAGGCGCTCCCCATGGCGAACTGCTCGGCCGAATAAACCCCTTCCCCAGCAGCTCCTAAAGGGGCGAGGATAACTCCTGCATCTCTGGAGGCGCAAGGCGATAAGGTGCCTTGGCGATAGGCGCAACTCCCGGAACCAAATCGATGCTAAACTCAACCTGCCTCTCAGGGCGCACACCCGGTAACTCTTCTGGAAATACATCCGGGAACTCACACACTACTGGAACCACATCTACTGACCTCGGTCTCTCTGAATCAACCCTCGTATCCATCACATATGCTACAAACCCCTTACAGCCCTGCTGTAGACTCTGCCTCGCTCTAGCGGCTGAACAAAATGCCGACCCAGAATGCGTACCCTCGCTGTACACGGTAGGAACTCCCCCACTAGGGTCTCGTATGGTCACCAGCTGTCTCTCGCAGTCGATAGTCGCTCCAAACTTGCTCTACCAGTTAATGCCCACGATGACACAGACATCTCCCATCACAATAGGAACTAGATCAATCGGAAACTCAACACCGAAAATCTCTATTACACACCCTCGGATCACCTCGATGGCATACACCGCTCTCTCGTCAGCTATGGAAACTCTCAGAGGTCGACTCAACGCCTCTCGACTAATACTGATGTGCTGACTAAAAGCCAAAGATACAAAAGACCGACTCGCACCCGAGTCAAATAACACCAAGCCAGGTACAGAATTCACAAGAAAAGTACCTACGCATATCATAATATAAGCACAATATCTCAACATAAAAGTAAATATATGAAAGAATACATACCAGCCACGACATCGGGCACTGCGCGGACCTCCTCTGCAGTCAACTGGAAGGCTCTGCCTCGCGCCTTCGTTACCTCGACCTTCACTGGCTGGCTCTCAGTAGCTCTGATAGCAGCAGGGGCAGATCCCTGAGGTGCTCCCTGGGTAGTCCCTGTAACTATGGACACTCTGCCTCGCAGTGTCTGGTCTGGTTGTAGTGAAAGCATACTGCAAACCCCTTGGGGTAATCCTTGGTCATATGCCCATCCTTGATATATTTGTAGCAAGACCCCGCTCTGCACACCCCCTCGTGGCTCTTTCCGCACATGCCACAAGTGCGGCCCTTCTGACTCCCATATCGCGAATCAGCGGGCTGGGCCTACTTGGATGCCGGCTGAGACTGTGCCGATCGCCGATCCCTCGCCCGAGACTCAGCCTCCTCCCTAGCCTGGGTCTTTATCTCTATCTCCCTCTTCCGGGCATTTTCCTAAAGCTCAGCAAATGTACGATACGTCGAGTTCTCCACGAACTCCCATATATCCCTCCTCAAAATGCTCAGATAGCGACTTATATGTGCTTACTCGGAGGACACGTGCTCTGGGCAAAACATCGCCCGCTCATGGAACTTCCTTGTAATCACTGTAACAGAATTAGTACCCTGCTTGAGTGTCAAAAAATCATGGGCCAAACGCTCCCTCTCCACCGGGGGAACGTACTCATCTCGGAACATAGCAGTGAACCTCTCCCAAGTCACTACAGTAAGCTCAGCAGGAGAGTAATGCACCATCACAAACTTCCACCAATCCTTCGGTCCCAAGCGAAGCTGGTTCAGCGTGAATTGGACTCTCAAATGCTTAGGAGATGAGCTAGTAAATAAACATCCATCTATGTCTGATATCCACCTCATTGCTGCAATCAGGTCCTGGGTCCCATCAAACTCCGATGGTTTTTTGTTGCTGAACTCCCGGAACAGCAACGCATCACCACCATGCGGTCTAGCCACAGCTACATCTACAGTGGCTGCAGCAACAGTAGCATCAGAAAGAGCAACGTATCTCTCTTCGAATGTCTCTATCAGGGTGGTCTTGATAGACCCGAACATCTCTGGAATCTCATCGTGGATGGCAGCATCTACCTCATCATGAAACATCTGGTGGAGTTCCTCGTCACTCACACCCCCTCCACTGGTCCCTAGTCTGTGGTGTGTCCCTACCATGATGCCTCTCTGAAATACAACATAAGGTATAAGTAATTTGCTCGGATGTACACACACTCGATATCGCAACCTTTACTTGACCTCTGGTACCCTAAGGACTCTTACTTAGGTTGCGCACTGACCTGGCGCCTTTGATAGTACGGGCCCAATACTACCGACCACACCGACTCAGCATTCACACCAAGTCCTCCTCCCAGAGCTCCAAATCCCAAGTATGCTATTCTCTCTAATCATTTGTTACTCACTAGTAGATCTCTCATAAGCTCCTTGTTGCTATCTAAAGACTCCCAAGCATCCCTAGTAGCAAAACCCCTAAACTAAGACATCATATATCAGGCCACTCTAGTCCAAATAAGAATACCTAGTCTTACTCTAGCATGCGTAATATAATTCATCATATAGCATAACATAACGTTTCTTTTAAAACTTATTGTAAGGGTATTTTGGGAAATCACCGTTCGGGCGCTGGCTGATCGTACACACAGCTCAGCTCTGTTTATCTGAAAACCCTTTTTACTCTTTTTAAAAATTTACTTTATTATCAAATTTTTCCTCAAATCCTCAGTTTGAGTTAAGATACGCCCGGAGATGCATCCGAATCCCTCAAACCAAGGCTCTGATACCAAATTGTAACACAGTAAAATTTAAAACAAAATTTTCACATTTTTAAACACATTTTTCCACACATTTATCAATAAAATCCCATTGTATCATAACTTTGTTTCACAAAATATTTCCCAAGATCAAAATACATAAAAACCCATGTGTGTGTACGAATCATTCCGGCGCCTTCCCGCGATCATCATTGGTACCTGAAACACATAACACAAAACACTGTAAGCATAAAGCTTAGTGAGTTCCCCAAAATTCCATATATAACACATACTAGCCACTCGAGGCTATAACTCTATGGGCCCATGGGCCCTAACTCTGTGAAGCCTCGGGTCCTAACTCTGTGAACCTTCCGGTTCTAACTCGGATATACTCTGACATATACATGACATAAACCACATAGATATAATGTAGTGCAACACATCACATGATAGCATATAATAACTCTATCACATAACTCTAATTACCACTCAAGGTAAAGTATAGTGAGAAGACTCACCTCAAATGTCTCGGTAAATCTCTGACTCGGTAGAAATACGATCTAGCCTCCACCTAATCACATAAAGTAATACTCTCATAAATATAACTCTCAGAACTAGACTCAACCCTCTCTAGGCACCCTCAGAAGGATAAAAGACCATGTTACCCCTCCTTTGGCTCAAAGGCCCTCATTGTTAACCAAACCCTAAAAATTAACCAAAGTCAATGGTCAAACTTTGACCCGACTCGTCGAGTACACTTGGGCAAATTGGTGAGTCCACACGTGTCCACTAACTCCTACTCTCGCTTGGCATGTCAAGTCCCTCCCCTTGCTCGACGAGTCACACCTGACATGAATCGCGCGGCTACCCCGACTCAACTCGCTGAGTCTCAAGATCAACTCGGCGAGTTCCATCTTGAACTCCAGTCCTCTAATCCCTCTCTGACTCACTGAGTTATTCCCCCAACTCGGTGAGTCTACTCGCTGAGTGATTTTTGGGAAACCCTAACCCTACTCGCCGAGTCTAATCTCTGGACTCGGTGAGTTCATGCCATGCAAACACTCCATTGACCTCCTGAGGTTAGATCTGTTTCTTAAACCCATAGATCCGACCTTCCCAAGCATGATAATCACGTAAAGTTCAGACCTTGACACCCATATAACATCTATATGATCCTACTTGGTGATTTAGCCCCAAAAATCAACTCCTGAGTTCATGGCTCCCAAAATAACCCATAAAGCTCCAAGGGTTAAGGTCTCTGGACCTCTTTGAGTCCAGATCCAAAGCATAAACTCGAGAAGGGACCAATTGCTCCACATATCGATTCTCTAAAGGGGTTAGAAAACCGTAAATCTAAGAATCAACACCAAAACTGAAGAAGGTCTGAATAAATACCTCAAGATGAAGTCTCTGAACTCTGAAATCACCAGATCCGCTCTTGCTTCAGCCTCTTCTTTCCTTGGTTACCTCCTCTTTGCAATCACACCAACAAAATGATCAAAAGTGGCCTCTTCTCCCTCACAAACGCTCTAGATCTCTTAGGGTCTCTCTCTGGTGTTTTGTAGCCACAAATAACTACCCTAAGGGCCTTTAAATAGGTGCCAAACACGGGAAATTAGGGTTTCATTAAACAGCGTGGACTCGCCGAGTCCGATCATGAACCCGGATGAGAATCCGCGGCCCTACTTGGCGAGTCTAAGAACTAACTCGCTGAGTCCCTCTACAAACTCCAAAATAATATACATGGGAGTTCAGATGTTACACCAATTGTGTGAAGTATTTTTCTTGATAAGAATATGCACTATCTCTTGAATATTTGTTTTGTCAAGCCATGGTACTTGGCAAGAGAGTCTTATACATCAAGATGACAGTGGGAGTCTAAAAGATACTGAAAGAGTTTCAAGAACTAATAAAGAATAAAACATGTAGTTTATCACTAGCACACGACTTGAGGTTTATAACCTATCGTGTTGATATATTCTTATTTATGTGCCTATTCCAGTTATGCATCTGAGTTCTACAAGTTCTAGGTTGTGTGCATAACTACTTAAAAGCAATGACAGGCCCTTGTGCTGCCAGGTGGCAAGAAGTTAAGGTTGCACAATTTCGATCCATATGAGTTTGGATTTGTCACTAACCTTGTCTTGTGATTATGGATTTGAAAAACTTCACATGGATAGGAACACATACACCATAAAATCTAAGTTTCATAAGGTTTCTCTCCGATTCATGAAAATGATGGTGACGAAATGCTTTCACAAAGTAGATTTTTAAGTAGATAGAAATTATGATATTTGCATTCTCAAAGTCGTTAGTGGAGCGTGTGTGGTTAACTGACACACTGACATAGACTTGTGAGAAATGGCAATGGTCTAAACAATTGATACTATGATTACGACATCCCTTTTCATAGTTCTCAAATTGTTTTGACACACATGTGAGCTATCTATGGAAAGGTGTATGGTTTTGATAAAGTTTTATCAAATCATCTCGTATCAGAAATCTGAACTTTGGTAAGAAACTCAATAAATATTGATTTCTAGAAGTCCAGCTAATTTGTAGATACATGTCAAAGCTAGTGGGAGCATAAGTGTTATGCTAATAATCATCATGCTAGTGGGAGCATGATAATTATGATAAGTGTTGCAAGTTAGCAATGTTAATTATAGGAAACAAAAGTTTCAATTGGGAAAAGTTGTTTTGCTATAATTAAGGGAGAGGAAATTGTACTTCATTTTAGTTCTGAAAAGCTTAGATTGAGATTTTAATCATCTTTAGTCAAGGATATATATATATATATATATATATATATATATATATATATATATATATATATATATATATATATATATTGCGTTCTCAAAATTCGATTATGATTACGACATCCCTCTTCATAGTTGAATTATGAAAACATAGAAAATAAAAATATTGTAGCAAAAGACTGGTCTACAATCATGTCTTTATGTGAGACATCACGAATCGAGTCCCATATGCTCCGGGTATAGGATCGATTGCATGTGCTATAATATTTATCCTTTCTAAATTTTCCAAATGTCTGGGGGCATTAAGGGGGAAAAGGTCTAGATTGGATATGACTAAAATGATTAAACAATTGTCAAGGACAATCTAAGGTTTACCAAAAATTGGTTGCTCAGGGACAATTGGAAGTATAGTGTTAATTTTGGAAGGACCATATTGACATATTCTGAAAAGAGGCAACTCTTGTTCAAAAGTGATAGTCAAAACTGGAATATGGAGATGTCTCCATAGGTGGAAGTTATTCAATCTGTGTAAGATTAGAAAACTTAATGCAAGAAGGATGTTCAAAGCAATGTACTTTGAATATGAGACTTCGCTTCCATGGAGTTGATCTCCATTGGAATACTCTGTAATGACTGTTGACAAGTCTTTGTGACTTTGTGAATAATCATTACAAGAGGATCAGTGCATACAAGTTTAAAATCTAATAGATTTTGGTAAATGGAAGGAATTTGGAATTCTTATATTTGCAGTAAGGATTTAGGATTGTGAAATGAGAATCATTGGAATTATGTTCAATCGATCTATTCCACATAGTAAAGATCATAGACAAACATAGTGTGCATACTTGGTGTATGGCGTAACTAATGTTTGGACAAACATAGTGTGCATACTTGGTGTATGCCATGACTATTGTTTGGATAAACATAGTGTGCATGCTTAAGAGCATGGAATGACTATTGTTTTGACTCAAGTATAAAGTTGATTAGTTGAAACATTATACAATGAATAATGTGTAATCAATATGGTGATAAAAAAAGGTGTTCTATTTAGATTCATAAGTTCTGAGACCATATTGGATTCGATTATTCTTATGTTTCACTTTCCAAGTTTTGACTTCCAAAATAACTAGGTCATTCTTCCTGAATGAATAAGTTATTCAAACCATCCATAGTCGATAATACATTGGAAGAAGGTATTAAGGGAAGACTGTGATGAAGTTTGTTTGTAGATGTCTAAGGTGTTGGACATAGCGAGAGTTGTTACAGCAGTCATGAGTGCTCATAACATCTAAGTATTGGATTAAACCCATGCTCATTTGAATCACTTCATAGATTTTATCACGAGTGATCATGAGACGATAATATCTTATATTATTCAAACCTAGAGATATGAGTTGTTGACTATGAGTTGGTTATACATTGATTACACCAAACGCATTGGTAACTCGATGTTATAAAATGTGCCTTTGTGTATGATTCAACAAGTAGTAGAACAAGCATATGAGTCAAAGTTTATCTATTCCTTTTACCCTATGTGGGATAAAAGCGATATTTGTGCGCCCCTCGATGATTTAGTGATGACACCCCGAAGTGATAAGCCAAGTCTGGACTGATTTGATTAGTTTAATTAGTAGGTCGTCATAAATTCGAAATCGTGAAACAACAGATGGATAGAGAGAATGATTACAATCCATGTCTCAGTCCATATGATATCTAGAATGGAGGAATATATGATTCATTATCTAATGGACATGTAATTGATTTGTTCAGAGTTCGATGGCAGCTTTTAAGAGCTACGATTGCTAGTCGGTTTTGGAACCATACTCAATAATAGTTTTAGACTTATCCAAGTGGGAGACTGTTAGATTTGATGTCTAAGCGCAAATTATTATTGGTTTGTATTCGACCCAACTTGGTATGGTCCATTTGGGTTGCATGGCATCGGAACAATTTGGATAGACTTTTGTGAGAAAAAGATATTAATGATTTGTTAATATATTATAAGTTCTAATATATTAATATGAAATCATATTATTTAATTAGTATTGATCAATGATTAATTTGGAATTAACATTGTGATCAAAAGGAGACTAATTAAATATATGGGGATTGATTGTGTAAATCATTCATTCTTATATATGTGGGCTTATGATCCATAGTTCTTCATGTTGGGCTAAACCCATGGAGTAACCCATGGATACTCCATGGAGGTTTTAACCCATGGAGCATGAAAAATATGGAAAGACATGAGTTACTTGGTGTAACCCTAATAGCCACCATATATAAGGATGTGACATCCCCAATTTCACGGCCATAAAAGACCGATTTGTTTATGCTTTGTTTTATAAAATCAGAGTAATCGTTTTAAGAAAACGGTTGCAGAATTTGTTCCCAAAACAAGATATGATAAAAACTTATCTAAACATTTCTCAAAGAGAATGTATTTTTATTAAATAATAAAACCTCGGGATGTCATGTTCCGATATAGACACATAAGTATAAACATAACATACATTCATTTACTCTAGTGATTTACATCTCCTTTAATATCTCAGTGCAAAGTAGCTTCGTATCGATACCTGTGATACAATTAAACTGAGTGGGTCAGGCTTGGGAGCATGGTGAGCATATAGGGTTTTCAACCCACAATAATATAATTATTATATTTAATCATCAAACAATTATCCTAATTACCCATCCCCGTTATCTTCTTTATGTCTGAAGGTTTTACCCTAAGAATTACCTATCCCTTATTCATTCATTCCTAAAATTTGACTTTAAGGAATAGACACAAATTCCACTGTTATTTAAGGCGCATCTACCAACTTTAGCATTTAAGCGCATCTACCATGATTACGACATTCACTATTAGGCGCATCTGCCGACTTTATCCTATAAGCGCATCTACCAGGATTATCCTATAAGCGTATCTACTAGTATTATGACATTCTCTATTTGGCGCATCTAGCGACATTATGCTTAAGCGCATCTGCCGACATTATCCTATAAGCAAATCTGCTAAGATTACGACATTCACTACTTGGCGCATCTACCGATATTATGCTTAAGCGCATCTGCTAATATCATTCTTAATCATCTTTCATACCTCATTATTTTATCACATACCAACTATCTCATCTACCCATGTTCTACCCAACATATTTGTAGATATAAAATATATATACAGTTTAACTCATTTAAAAACTATATAAAACATCCATTCCACACTCATCTCAAATAAGCAAACAATGTATAAACACATAGCACGTATTTCATAGCAAATACTTAATATTTATGTGTTAGAAGAGAGTGACTACACACTCACCCAAAACATATACTTAATACATTCAAACAATACTTGTATTAATATCGTGTTTATGAAAGGGACTATACACTCACACATATAAACAACTTTATATTATACACATAGCACGTATTTCGTAGAAAATACTTAATATTTATGTTATAGAAGAAGGTAACTACACACTCACTTGATTAGAAAATGATCGGACAACACTACGGCTCTTCAAGTAGATATTATTTGGTGAAACCGGGATCACTTTAAACACTAGGTTTCTCGCGGGCAGAGCTTCGGCTCAGAAACTCTTTTCTTCTCGGGATCTTCGGGCTTTGGGAGTTGCTTCGGGTCTCGGGGTTAATACCGAGGCTTCGGGGGGGGGGGGGGGTTAAAATTGCACGTAAAACGTTCTAATATGGGAGAGAAAAGAGAGATTTGGCAACCACAAACGGGTGCCCCTTCAAATCTATTTATAGGGCTGTTTTCTCATTTTCCACATCGTGGGCACTTCTCCCATGTCTTGGGCTTGAACGTCATTGCATGCGTCATCACAAGTTGCATCTGGGTGACTCCCAGAGATTTCGGAAGACTTGCCACGTCGTGGTCTCTGATACAACTTTTGGGTTCGTGCCCCGAACTTCAGAAATTCATAACTTTCACATACGAACTCCGTTTTCGACGTTCTTTATATCGACGCGAAGGTGAGATTATAATCTACAACTCTTGTTTAGACTCCATTGGCTAATTTTGTCTTTATTTTTAATATATTATAAGTATATTACTTATATATTATCTTTAGTAGGCCGGGACAGGAAAACTCCGTTCGAAATTCATAACTCCTTCATCTGAATCCGTTTTCGTCTGTCTTTTTATCGTTGGAATACTATCAAAGAAATATTAGACTCTTGTTTAGATTAATAAAGATAGATATCTATCTACCTTAAATTCACTATTTACGTCGCGTTTGGTCGCGCTGGGTCATGTCGGTTCTGTCAGGAAACTTCGACAGGTCATAACTTCTTCGTTATAACTCAGATTTTGGCGTTCTTTATATGCACAGAAACCTTGTGACATATACTAAAACTTGGTTAAGATTAATCCTTCTAAATAATCTTCCAAAAAGAGTCATTTTTGATGCTTATCGTCTCCAATTTGACTAGCCCGGATCTACAGGCGTTACAATAATCTCCCCTTAGGATGATTACGTCCCGGAATCAACAACGAAATAGGACTTGCATAATGATTCCACATGTTATCTCTTCATCCTAGGTAATAACCGTAACTTCTATGTTTCCTCGATAGAGTATTTAACTCTATGGTTTTCTTGACCGCAGACGATGCCCAATCTTGCATCTGCTTATCGTACTATGCTGTACTTTCAATCATAACTCCAAAGTTACAAAATAAGTCCTTATTGTGGACTCCTTCTCCTTCTCAGGATAAATACTTTCCTTTATCTATTGTAACAGACCAATGGGTCGTGTTCTAATGACCTCTCATCATATGATGCAACGCTTAGACTCAAGTCTCTTAGAGTCAAATTCCAGAATGGAATATACCTTACTTCATATTCTAATGTGATATAATCACATTTTTAACATGTAGCATGCCTACCTACAAACTCTCCCATTTTTTTTAACAAGCGCGATACTATCAATCGCATTGATTTCAATCTTCTGACTTGAGTTAGATGCTACCTCGAACTTGGGTCTATGAACCACGTAACAAACTCATCATAGTCGGACTCAATTTGATATGACCACTAGGGTCAGAATAACAACCATCTTACTAGTCACTACCGAAACAAGGGTAATGACACACTTGAACAAAATGAAATCAATTACTAGCTTCTTGGTAACCTTGTGACTTTCCCTGATCCAAGTGCGAGTCCTGTGCTTCCGGTAGTATATGCATCTACTACCCTTCACACCTACTCATACTCGTCCCAAGTATTGTCTCGCAGTCGACCAAGTCTTCATACAAGAAAAACATACAATCATTCAACACACCAGATAATAAAACTAGGGTTTATATTACTTTCTTGAAACTATTACACAAAAGTTCAAGTTCACCCTATACTATGCCTCTAATAGGCTATACCATAAGTTACTATTCACACTGCTTCTTCATAACTTGATCTTTGGATATAAAATCCTCATTCCTGATTCCTTGCATTACCATTTGTTTCATCAAGGATCATTTGAAATGCTCTTGCCTTTGGCTTTGGCGGTGCCTCTAGCCTTGCTGCTTGATTTTTCCTTGGGCAGTCTTGCTTGGAGTGCCCCTCTTCGTTACATTCGTAACACACCTTTTTGTTGAATATACATTCATCAGCCTAGTGCCCATGCTTTCCACACTTGAAACATGTCACCTCCACGCCACATTTTCCCGAGTGCTTCTTCTTGCACTTATCGCACCACCTTGCTTCATCTCTTCATCCTCCTCTGGGCTTCGAGAATTTTCTTTTCTCATTATGTAACAACCCGAAGTTGTTCGTCGCCAAAACCCGTTCTACCCGAAAAATTCGCCATTATCAAATTCGTTCCATTTTCACTTTGGGTTAAATTATTTAAACTTATATGTTTATAATAATTTAATGAGTGTCTAAATCACTCAGGAACTCATGTAATTAGCCCAAAATATTTATTTCATAAGTTTTAGAAACGTCCCCGCCGGGTGACGAAAACTTAATCGGGTGCGACCAAAAGTTGCGTTTAACGTTGGTATCGGGTAGAATTTCACCGTGTCTAAGTTTTAGGACCTATATAAATGTGTTTAAGCACTCATTTGAAGCTTTTTCTTCCTGTCTCTACTCTCTCTCTAACCTCTCTCCTAAATCCAAAGTTTAAGGGTCCAAAACTCAAATTTAAGGCCTCAAATCTCTAAGGTACTTTCCCTAGCTTGTATTGTAACCTTCTTAGCCTTCAAATTCGAGTTTAAAGCATGGATTAAGACCACATTCATGAGTTTACAGCCATGGAGAATTCATGGGCCGTAAACTCATATAACATGGGTTTTTAAGCCCTAAAACCCCTCCTAAGCAATTTTGGACTTTAGATATGGCTTAATGGCTTCATGAAAAGGAATTATAACATTTAAAACATGAAATTTGAGACATTTGAAGGAGTTTATAGCCAAGGCACATGCTTGGTCCGTAAACTCAAATATATGGGGTATTCTTGACCTTAAACCCCTCCAAATCACTTATATGGCTTAGATATGAATTATAGTATATTGGTATTATCATTTGGACACTTTAAACATAATTTTTGAGGGATTATTGTGAGTTTACGGCCAAGGCTTGTGCTTGGGCCGTAAACTCCATGAAACATGGTGCAAATCCATTTCTAAGGTGTTAGAAAGCCATCCAACACCACCAAAAGCCTTGGAATAAATCAAAGGACCAACCAAAAATAGTTTAAGGGCCTTAAACACATCAAAACCCTTTCATTTAAGAGTTTACGACCATAGCATGTGTTCCATGGCCGTGAACTCCAAAAAGTGTGTCATAATGTGTCCCAAATTCACTTCAAGGCTTTAAGGGAATTTTAGAAGCTCTTACATGCAAGTTTTTAGCCTTAAAACATATGGATTTACTCTCTAAGAGAGTTTACGGCCATGAGAGGGGTCTCATTGGCCGTAAACTCCAAAAACCCCTTCAAAACTTCAAGCAAATGCATATAAGGCCTTGAAACAATTTTAGCAATCACATGTGATTAGTTTGGAATCCAAAAACACAACTTTTCATGGGTTTATAAGAGTTTACGGCCATGAGACCATGCTAGGCCGTAAACTCCCTAAAATGTGTCATTTTGGTGATTAAAACATATTCCAAACCCTTAAACCAAATCTAGAAATTGTCCCCTAAGTGTTTGAAGTCCAAATTGCACCATAAACCACCCATCATGAGTTTACGGCCGTAAACTCATGGGGAATGGGTGTTTTGGCTGTAAACACCATTTAGTAGTGTACTCTTGGGGAGTAAACTCATTTCCTAAGTCCCTCGCATCATTACATGTCCTTAAACGTCACCCGGGTCCCTCCAAACACTCGTATCGGAGTGTTTTCGCGACTAGAAGCAATTGTCCCTATCAAATAATCAATCTAGGTCCTAATTAGATACAAATATGTATCTTTACATTATACTTTGGAACCTCGTGTGTTTACAAGCCCCAGACCAACTCTTAGCATCCAAAACGTCACATATCTCGTCCGGTGAGTTCATACCCCTACGCCCTTTTCACTGTTTTCAATGTTTTCAAAGGGGGAATACAAGCAAACTGTAACTGTTTTCAAATCATGATTTTGATATGTTTCAAATAATATCTGACAAACTTATAAACTCTTTTACTCCTTATGTATTATGCTGAGCATAAGGAATGATTTATCAATTATAACTAAATGGATTTTAGTTAAGGAAATAACAAAACTAATCAAATTATTATGGGAATAATTTGGGGTTGTTTACTATTTGTTTTATCATGTACTGATATCTATATAAGGTTATTAGATAAACTATGTCTGATTCAGTTTATCTCCGTATCATTTGAATGTATTGTCATATAAGCTCATTGTATGTATCTATATTCGCTGTATTACGTTTCATAATCTTCTGTATGTCGATATTGTATGAGAACCCTATGAATAGTTTAGTACTAGTTTGTGAGATAGTCACTACCCTTTATGGATGATCAGTAAATCCTACCCGGAAGTGTAACCAGAGTCTCCTGGAGGGAGAGCGCGGAATTTGTGAATAGATCTATTCGGGACTGAAAATCCCACACCTTAACTGCTAGCTACAGTTAGGCGGGCACACCTGGGGTGACAAATTTCTGGATATTGTTTCGACGTCTGACAAACATCAAGGAGGTCTAGGTGTCGTATTAGCATGGTTACTCGACTCACAACATGTATTAATATTAGTTTATTCACAGTTTGGGTTTTAGATTCTATATCTCTTTCGGGATAGTGATCCCATGGTATTATCAAACTATTTTGTATCTAGTCTGGGATAGTGATCCCATGGTTTTCAAATATATTTCATAGTATATTAAACTATCTTATAATTAGTTCGGGATGTTAGTCCCAAGGTTATCAAACTACTTTCTATCTACAAAATCGTGAATATTATGGTATTTCATATCTAATTCGGGATGTTTGCCCCATGATTTTTAACTATATCTTATACGGGATAGTAATCCCATGGTTTTGTATCTATAACTTGTACGGGATGTTTTTCCCCATGGTCTTTAACTATATCTTATACGGGATAGTGATCCCATGGTCTTTAATCTATATCTATTACGGGATAGTAATCCCATGAATTCAATGTATATTAAGTACGGGATGATAATCCCATGGTCTAAAGCTGTATCTTGTCCGGGATAGTGATCCCATGGTTTCAATCTATATTTACATATGTATCAAATTATCTCGTGTCTAGTCCGGGATGGTAGTCCCATGATCTTAAATCTGTATTTGTATATGTGTCCAACTATTTTATATCTCTTACGGGATAGTGATCCCAAGATTTTCAACATATAGTTTTGTGTATTAAACTATACTTTGTGATATACAACTGATCTTACAATTAGGAAAATATGGGATTTTCCTGGGGTAAAATACAACACGTAATCGAATTGGTAACAAATGATAACTAAACTAACTTCACATAAGAAAATATGGGATTTTCTTGGATAACAAACCTTTTCGGAAACTAAAGGAAACCGATACATTTTCATAAAACAAAACCGCTTATGAACTCACCAGCTTTATGCTGATTTTCAAACCGCTTGTATTCTCAGGTCCAAGTTAGACAGGTACCCGATGATATCTTTTGGAGAAGACAGAGTGCTCAGAAGACTTGTCTTAACTTTTGTTAATATGATGCATATGTATATCTTGTATAACTTTACTTTTGAAACAAATGTAAACTTTCATATACATGTAATGTAATGGTTGTTTACTATGATTACTATGTACATTGGATTTGATACACAACGTGGAGTCCACCCGGAAATGTTTCCGCCTTTGATTTTCGGGGTGTGACACATTGGTATCAGAGCCCTTGTTTATAGTGAACGGAGTATACCAAACCTTACATGGTATAAAACTATAAACACTAAAGGGCCTCAGTACTCTAAATTAAAAGTATCTTCAAAACTATAAGTATTTTCAAAAGTATACAAGTATACCGAACCGTCAAAATCCGTAACTACAAGTAGAACAAAACATAAGTAAATGGGTGTTGTACACTGCGGTTAAACCTGGGCAGTTATGTAGTCGTGTCTAGGATTAATATAGCCTGGCCAACTATATTCATTCGAGACACGTCCAACATGTGCTTGGGAGTGACTGTGGTATGCAGCATGCCTAAAACTTACCTAATATCCCAAACAACGAATCGTCGCTGCAGCAAACCATGAAATACTATGGGAGTATTTCTCGAGCCAATTCTTCGTAGAAAATCCTAGTATACGCGATGTTACTTGACCATTCCACTAGCGATAAAATGTTCTGTCTTGATAACTCTTTCCTGCTTTATCGCTTAGTATGATGCTATATCTGTCTTGATGACATATCCCCTGTTCCATATCTCTTGATTCAATTCAGAGGACTTATAATCCTCTCTTTCCTGGTCTTTTTAGATTAAGATGCCTCCAAGAAAGAGACCCAGCTCGAAGAACAACAACAATCCTCCTCCGCCATCACCTTCTCCTCAATTTGATTTCGCATCACTTCAAACAGTTCTGACTGCTGCAATGGTAGCAGCCATGTCACAAATGAATCCCGGTGGCTCCAGAGGTGGTCCCCAGCCCCAAAATCTAGAAGACAGCCAGGAACACCGAAGAGGGGGTTCCTATAAAGACTTCATGAACGCGAAACCCACAACCTTTGATGGCACTGGAGGTGTCATTTCCCTAACTCGATGGTTCGAGAAAATCGAATCAATCTTCGAAATATGTGCCTGTTCGGAGTCTGACAAAGTAAAGTTCGCCGCCTGCACTTTCCTTGACAAAGCCCTGACTTGGTGGAATGGCTAAGTCAAATCCTTAACCTTACCTGTAGCAAATGCCATGGGTTGGGAAGCTATGAAGGAGCTTCTGCTTGCAGAGTATTGCCCTCGGGGTGAAATTCAGAAACTAGAACACGAACTCTGGAACCTTAAGATGAAGGGTTCCAACATAGCTGCTTATACTTCAAGATTTGATGACCTGACATTACTTTGTCCGGGAACGGTTACCCCGAAAAGTAAAAAGATCGAGAGATTCATCTGGGGATTGACCCAGCCAACTAAAGGGAATGTCTTGGCTGCGAAGCCAGACACCTACGACAGCGCTAAATGTCTTGCGAAAATCTTGATCGATCACGAAGACAACTCTGATGAGGGAGCTACTACCCCCGACCCAGACACCAGTGGAGACGGAAGCAAAAAGAAATCTTGGAACAAGCGGAAGGCCCCGAGTACAAAAGGGTCTTCTAAGAAACAGCAAACGGTAGCAGTCCATGCTGCTACTGCCCCTGTTGCTGTTTCAGCTGTCGGTTCTACAGCCCAAACTCCCGCCAGTGGATACACTGGTACCCTTCCTTGGTGTGGTAAGTGCAACTACCATCAATGTATCCCTGGTCCATGTCGCGAAAGGATCTGTGATAACTATGGCAAGAAGGGCCATCTTGCTCGAACCTGTAGAAAACCAGCCAAATCAACGAACCAATCATCCAGAGCGGGAATCAGTCCGTCCTGCTACAATTATGGTGAAGCAGGGCACTTCAAAAGGAATTGCCCCAAAGCAGCTACCACCACTGATCCCTTTGTCGCTGCAGGTATACTTCTCTTTGATAATTCTTATACCTGCAACTCTTTTCGATTCCAGTTCAAAGAGGGAAACCTGTTAACTATCTACTCGAACATTTTTTTCTATGCTCAACCCTTCGTATGTGATCGAAAGGTGTATCATCGAAATGACTAACCAGTGAGATAGAAAACACTAACTTCTTACCTATAGATTATATTCTCAGTTCGGAGAATTATTCTGTTCCATTCGATTAAATGGGAAAGTTTTCGCGAAAATACTTTGATGCTATGATTGACATGAAATGACCAAGTCTCGTTCATGTTGTTATTTTGGTTTCGAGAGGTTCGCCTGTCTATATCTTTTCCTCGACCTGACTCTCATGATCTTCGGCATCAAACCTTCGCATTGTTTCATGCTTTTATAACTCAAAAGTTTTCCTAATACGAATTTCCACACATCCCTCGTTTCTGGGATCATTGAGAAACGGGAAGTTAGTAGCTCTTTCTACTAAATGTCTGTCCCGAAGAGTTTCCGGGAATTTCATTCGAACGTCTAAAGTTTAGTCCCACCTCAGACTTTTTGAGATCTTCGTAAAGATTGATTCTGCAATCTTCAGGGTTCGGATGCTCTTAGAGCTTGTTAACATCTATCCAGTACATCATGTCTCGAATCCTTAGAAGCTTCTACCCAACGAAACCCTAGTGATTCCTTGAGGAAACCGAAGTCGTCCAGGGTTGGAACTTCCATGAGAAAACCGATTGATATCATAGATTGAGAGAGAGTCAAAGTACGAAACAAGGACACGTCCCGATAGTGAGAATTCACTAGAACGCCCAGTAGAGACCCGATTCCACTTGAGAAAGTGAAGATCTGAGGCAACAAATCCATTCGTGTCTCATTTCAAATTCATGATCTATATCTTATTCTTTGAATTTCGGGACGAAATTCCCTCTAACGGGGGGATAATGTAACAACCCGAAGTTGTTCATCGCCAAAACCCGTTCTACCCGAAAAATTCGTCGTTATCAAATTCGTTCCATTTTCACTTTGGGTTAAAATTATTTAAACTTATATGTTTATAATAATTTAATGAGTGTCTAAATCACTCAGGAACTCATGTAATTAGCCCAAAATATTTATTTCATAAGTTTTAGAAACGTCCCCGCCGGGTGATGGAAACTTAATCAGGTGCGACCAAAAGCCGCGTTTAACGTCGGTATCGGGTAGAATTCCACCGTGTCCAAGTTTTAGGACCTATATAAACGTGTTTAAGCACTCATTTGAAGCTTTTTCTTCCTCTCTCTACTCTCTCTCTAACCTCTCTCTTAAATCCAAAGTTTAAGGGTCCAAAACTCAAATTTAAGGCCTCAAATCTTTAAGGTACTTTCCCTAGCTTGTATTGTAACCTTCTTAGCCTTCAAATTCGAGTTCAAAGCATGGATTAAGACCACATTCATGATTTTACGGCCATGGAGCATTCATGGGCCGTAAACTCATATAACATGGGTTTTTAAGCCCTAAAACCCCTCCTAAGCAAATTTAGACTTTAGATATGGCTTAATGGCTTCATGAAAAGGAATTATAACATTTAAAACATGAAATTTGAGACATTTGAAGGAGTTTACGGCCAAGGCACATGCTTGGGCCGTAAACTCATATATATGGGGTATTCTTGACCTTAAACCCCTCCAAATCACTTATATGGCTTAGATATGAATTATAGAATATTGGTATTATCATTTGGACACTTTAAACATAATTTTTGAGGGATTATTGTGAGTTTACGGCCAAGGCTTGTGCTTGGGCCGTAAACTCCATGAAACATGGTGCAAATCCATTTCTAAGGTGTTAGAAAGCCATCCAACACCACCAAAAGCCTTGAAATAAATCAAAGGACCAACCAAAAAGAGTTTAAGGTCCTTAAACACATCAAAACCCTTTCATTTAAGAGTTTACGACCATAGCATGTGTTCCATGGCCGTAAACTCCAAAAAGTGTGTTTAATAATGTGTCCCAATATCACTTCAAGGCTTTAAGGGAATTTTAGAAGCTCTTACATGCAAGTTTTTAGCCTTAAAACATATGGATTTACTCTCTAAGAGAGTTTACGGCCATGAGAGGGGTCTCATTGGCCGTAAACTCCAAAAACCCCTTCAAAACTTCAAGCAAATGCATATAAGGCCTTGAAACAATTTTAGCAATCACATGTGATTAGTTTGGAATCCAAAAACACAACTTTTCATGGGTTTATAAGAGTTTACGGCCATGAGACCATGCTAGGCCGTAAACTCCCAAAAATGTGTCATTTTGGTGATTAAAACTTATTCCAAACCCTTAAACCAAATCTAGAAATTGTCCCCTAAGTGTTTGAAGTCCAAATTGCACCATAAACCACCCATCATGAGTTTATGGCCGTAAACTCATGGGAAATGGGTGTTTTGGCCGTCAACACCATTTAGTAGTGTACTCTTGGGGAGTAAACTCATTTCCTAAGTCCCTCGCATCATTACATGTCCTTAAACGTCACCCGGGTCCCTCCAAACACTCGTATCGGAGTGTTTTCGCAACTAGAAGCAATTGTCCCTATCAAATAATCAATCTAGGTCCTAATTAGATACAAATGTGTATCTTTACATTATAATTTGGAACCTCGTCTGTTTACAAACCCCGGACCAACTCTTAGAATCCAAAATGTCACATATCTCGTCCGGTGAGTTCATACCCCTACGCCCTTTTCACTGTTTTCAATGTTTTCAGGGGGGAATACAAGCAAACTATAACTGTTTTCAAATCATGATTTTGATATGTTTCAAATAATATCTGACAAACTTATAAACTCTTTTACTCCTTATGTATTATGCTGAGCATAAGGAATGATTTATCAATTACAACTAAATGGATTTTAGTTAAGGAAATAACAAAACTAATCAAATTATTATGGGAATAATTTGGGGTTGTTTACTATTCATTTTATCATGTACTGATATCTATATACGGTTATTAGATAAACTATGTCTGATTCAGTTTATCTTCGTATCATTTGAATGTATTGTCAGATACGCTCATTGTATGTATCTATATTCGCTGTATTATGTTTCATAATCTTCTGTATGTCGATATTGTATGAGAACCCTGTGAATAGTTTAGTACTAGTTTGTGAGATAGTCACTACCCTTTATGGATGATCAGTAAATCCTCCCCAGAAGTGTAACCAGAGTCTCCTGGAGGGAGAGCGCGGAATTTGTGAATAGATCTATTTGGGACTGACAATCCCACACCTTAACTGCTAGCTACAGTTAGGCAGACACTCCTCATAATCATTACTTATCATTCTAAGTTTAAGTCTAGAAATTTCCTACAAATTCCTAGTTCGCTTAAACTAATGCTTTAATACCAACTGTGACATCCCTAATTTCACGGCCATAAAAGACCGATTTGTTTATGCTTTGTTTTATAAAATCAGAGTAATCGTTTAAAGAAAACGGTTGCGGAATTTGTTCCCAAAACATGATATGATAAAAACTTATCAAAACATTTCTCAAAGAGAATGTATTTTCATTAAATAATAAAACCTCAGGATGTCATGTTCCGATACAGACACATAAGCATAAACATAACATACATTCATTTACTCTAGTGATTTACATCTCCTTTAATCTCTCAGTGCAAAGCAGCTTCGTATCGATATCTATGATACAATTAAACTGAGTGTGTCAGGCTTGGAAGCCTAGTAAGCATATAGGGTTTTCAACCCACAATAATATAATTATTATATTTAATCATCAAACAATCAACCCAATTACCCATCCCCGTTATCTTCTTTATTTCTTAAGGTTTTACCCTAAGAATCACCTATCCTTTATTCATTCATTCCTAAAATTTGACTGTAAGGAATAAGCACAAATTCCGTTATTATTTAAGGCGCATCTACCAACTTTATCATTTAAGCGTCTCTGCCAGGATTACGACATTCACTATTAGGTGCATCTGTCGACCTTATCCTATAAGCGCATCTACCAAGATTATCCTATAAGTGCATCTGCTAGTATTATGACATTCTCTATTTGGCGCATCTGCTGACATTATGCTTAAGCGCATCTGCTAGCATTATGGCAATCTCTATTTGGCGCATCTGCCGACATTATCCTATAAGCGCATCTGTTAAGATTACGACATTCACTACTTGGCGCATCTACCGATATTATTCTTAAGCGCATCTGCTAATATCATTCTTAATCATCTTTCATACCTCATCATTTTATCACATACCAACTATCTCATCTACCCATGTTCTACCCAACATATTTGTAGATATAAAATATATATACAGTTTAACTCATTTAAAAACTATATAAAACATCCATTCCACACTCATCTCAAATAAGCAAACAATGTATAAACACATAGCACGTATTTCATAGCAAATACTTAATATTTATGTGTTAGAAGAGAGTGACTACACACTCACCCAAAACATATACTTAATACATTCAAACAATACTTGTATTAATATCGTGTTTATGAAAAGGACTATACACTCACACATATAAACAACTTTATATTATACACATAGCACGTATTGTTGGGTTTTGAGCAATCTAACACTTCCTAAGTGTGCATGCAACCCTAATAAACCTTGGATCTATGTTTGTCTAATTACATGCAAAATAATAATTTTCCAAGGTTTATAACCTATCTAACATGGCATGGGGAACATTTCAACATAAAAGAGTTAGAAGAGATTACATACCTTTTAGTGAGTTTGGTTCTAAGGGTTTGAGGGCCACGCACCAATAGTGTGAATGCCTCAAATGGAATCACAAACACCACAAACTCTTGGAAAACTTTGAGAGAGTATACACCTTGTATAAAATCAGCCACACACATGCACACACACACTAGTTCACTAGTTTTCTCTTAGGCTCCATTTCATGCTCCATAAGCATGCTTATATAGTGTGCATGGTTAGGGTGAAACCCTAATAACCCATGTCTTTTCCTTTTCCAAGGATCCATGGGTTAAAAGCTCCATGGATCATCCATGGACTTCCACATAAGCCTAGCCCATTAACAAATGAGTATTAGCCCACACTATATATAACAAATAGCCCATAATTTAATTAGTCTTCCTTTTAATCTCTAAATTAATTCATAATTAATTTAAGACTAAAACTAATTAAATAACGTAACTTCATATTAATATATTATAACTCATAATATATTAATAAACATATGTGTATAACTCTCATAAAATTATCCATAATAGTTTGGATGAGATGCAACCCAAATGGACCATGCCGGTCGGGTCAAGTATATACCAAATAAGTTATGGACTTAGACACCTTATCCAACACGTATTTCGTAGAAAATACTTAATATTTATATGTTAGAAGAAGGTAACTACACACTCACTTGATTAGAAGATGATCGGATAACACTACGACTCTTCAAGTAGATATTCTTCGGTGAAACCGGGATCACTTCAAACACCGGGTTTCTCGCGGGCAGAGCTTCGGCTCGGAAACTCTTTTTTCTCGGGATCTACGGGCTTCGGGACTTGCTTCGCGTCTCGGGGTTGATACCGGGGCTTCGAGGGGTTAAAATTGTACGTAAAACGATGTAATATGTGAGAGAGAAGAGAGATTCGGTAACCACAAACGGCTGCCCCTTCAAATCTATTTATAGGGTTGTTTTCTCATTTTCCACGTCGTGGGCACTTCTCCCACGTCGTGCGCGTGAACGTCATTGCATGCGTCATCACAAGTTGCATCTGGGGGACTCCCGGAGGTGTCAAAAGACTTGCCACGCCGTGGCACTGCTTGCCACGTCGTGGTCTCTGACACAGCTTTGGGGTCCGCGCCCCGAACTTCAGAAATTCATAACGTTCGCATACGAACTCCGTTTTCGACGTTCTTTATATCGACGCAAAGGTGAGATTATGATCTACAACTCTTGTTTATAATCCATTGGCTAATTTTGAATTTATTTTTAATATATTATAAATATATTACTTATATATTATCTTTAGTAGGCCGGGACAAGAAAACTCCGTTCGAAATTCATAACTCCTTCATCTTAACTCCGTTTTCGTCTGTCTTTTTATCCTTGGACTACTATGGAAGAAATCTTCGACTCTCGTTTAGATTACTAAGGATAGATATCTATCTACCTTAAATTCACTACTTACGTCGCACTGGGTCATGTCGGTTCTGTCGCGAAACTTAGACAGGTCATAACTTCTTCGTTATAACTCGGATTTTGGCGTTCTTTATATGCACGGAAACCTTGTGACATATACTACAACTTGGTTAAGATTAATCCTTCTAAATAATCTTCCATCAAAAAGTCATTTTTGATGCTTATCGTCTCTAATTTGACTAGCCCGGATCTACGGGCGTTACACAGGACCCCATGGCTCAAGAAATTGGTACTATTGTGTGTAGACATGAGGGATAGCCGATTTGAGCATAGGAACCTTTTCTCTCAAGTTATTACAAGATGTTGGTGATGTTGTGTGAACCATTTGAGGTGTCACATTTGAGGCACTAGGCTCTTAACCTCCATGGAATCAAGCTACGATCAAGAGGTATGTAATTCTACTAGAATTTATATTATATGTACTTCATATTATGCTAGTTAGAACAATAACTTGGAATATCATATATTTGCATTCATATTATGCTAGTTAGAATAATACCTTGGAATATCATATATTTGCATGTGTAATAGAGAAAACATAGATCCAAGGTTTATAGGGTTGCATGTATACCATAGGAGTGTTATAATGCTCAAAACCCTTCAATACAAAGCTAGATACTGATCATCTCTCCTACGATTGAGGGTACTTAATCCCCTCTAAGGTTTAAAAAGCAAATTACCTCTTTCACACAAACTAGGGTTTATACATCTCGCTTGAACGCACAATATCTAACTATGGGATATGAATAAGGGGATAATTCCACGATGAAGTGGCTTGGAAACCCCTTTATCTTTGAACATAAGTTAAGATCCTTAAGGTTTATAAAATCATCATGTTATCACACGATAAGATCTTAGCCAATAAAATACATAAGGTTTATAGCATCTTCATGTTATCACACGTTGGGATTTTACCCCAGAAATTACATAAGGTTTATAACATCTTCATGTTATCAAACGTTGGGATCCTACCTTAGAAATTACATAAGGTTTATAACATCTTCATGTTATCACACATTGGGATTTTTCCCAGAAATTTCACACGAGTCATAACATTTTCATAAGTAACGATATTTTCGGTGAGATATGTCACAAGTTGGGATCCTCCCTGATATATAATATTAACATGTTATTAGTTGAATTTATGGTATTGCCCAAGAGTATTATCAAAGTCTATAACCTAAACAGGTTCTTTAAAGAAGGGAATTCCCCGTACGATCTAATGACTAAGGATCCTCATCGCTATAGATCCTCATCAATGAAGATTCTTATCATTAGAAGTCAACAGCAATTCAAAGATCTTTTCTAAGTTGAGATTTATCCTCGGCAAATTCTAAGCTTGAAAAGCTTATAAAGCTTAAGGAAAAACTTGAAGACGATCAGGTTCCATCTGTCCTTATTATTGAAAAACTCTAAATGATGTTTACGGATCCTGAATTTTCTAGGATCATAAGCAAAAATCATTTGATTATCAAAACTTAAGTATGCTAAAAATTATTCACTAAGAGCATTTTGTTTCAAGATTGTTTGCAGGAAACAAGTTTTCCGGGATCCGGATCATTCAAGGATCCTAATATCATAACAGTCATGAAGAAAAATTAGAAGTGATATATAAAAGGAAAACATAACCATTGCATTCAAAAGGGGTTGCGCACCAACCCAACCAAAAGATTAATTGTTTTACATTACTGATAGAAACAAAAAACTACTTAAACTAACTTCTCACAGGCCTAGACCTTAGCCTGGTTATAATTGGTCGCGCCCTTCCTCTCCCCTCCTTCGGCTAGCTACAATACAGGATCCTGATTGGCTGTAGCACGCTTGCCAATCAATTTGGCCAGTGCCTCGCACCAACCTTCCACGTCCCACGAACCTCCATTTTCAAGATCCTCCGCAATACAGATATTGGCCTTCCAAACTGCTATCGCGATACTGACCTTCGCATCAGAGATCACTTCCTCCATCTCATTCATGTGCCCCTCCTACTTCACATCCTTCTCCTTGCTGAGCAGATCCACTCTCCCCAGCAGATCCTCGTTGGTCGTTTTCCATATCCTCTCATGTCCCTAAGGGCTTCTTCATCCCTCTCCACTCGGATCCTTAGATCGGAAACATGATCAGAGACCTAAAACAGAGACATAGTGAGTCACCAAAAGGTAAAATAAAAGATACAATGAGAATAAAACCAACACTTATGGCCTAGGAGAAAGAGACCAATTTCTGAAGCGCTTCCTCGTCCCTGATTCTCTCCAAAGATAGACCTTCAGACTCAACAATTTTCATTTTCCCGGATCACAAGGTCTTCATTGTCAAGTTAACAGTCGATCTTTTAGGAGGAAGAGAATATGAGGTATTCTCTTTGTTCACTATAAGTTGATCCTTCAACATGGTTATATCAAGATCAATGAGTGTGAAGCGAGCACTGGAGCGGGTAACTTTGGATCCTATTTAAAATGTATAACAGAAGACTATTAATAACCTTCATCATGAAAGAAATGAATCAAGGATCCTTACCTGTCGGTATGAGGTCAATGGCAGAAGAGATTTCTTGTAGAATCGCTTGATCAACTCGAAAGGATCTCTCATATTCAGATAGGGTCAAGAACTTCTTGATCTTCTCTTCAGATCCCCCAGCAACTTGAACAAACTCTTCGAATTTGAAAGATACAAAAAATCAAACAAAATAAGAAGATGTGAATTCCAGGATCCTTATATCAATATAAAAGAATCCTACCCTTCTTGAACGATCCATCCGGCAGGATATCCCCACTAGGAATAGAGTTACATTTCACAAAAAAGTATCTCTTTTTCTAAGATCCATCATTATGTTTGTTTTTAGGACTAGAGGAGATTTGTGGTTTTTGAATTTTAGGAAAAAGTGAGAATTCCTGAAGGTTGTGAGATCATATATGCAGGCCAGCTCAGGAAGACCAAAGTCAACGCCTTTTAATTGATTTACTTGGTCAATCCATTATAGGATCCTCCAAACAATTGACATGGCCTGAATATATTAGATCCCAGTCACCCTGAAGAATTTAGAGACAATCTCATGGAAAGGGTATTTTAAACAAAATGAGAAGGGGTATTCAAGGAACACACCTAGGTAGGAGAAATAAAGTTAGGCTGAATGTGAGGGTCGAAGGGCCTAAAAATAGCTTCAGGGGGAAGGCTCCATTGAGTCCCAAAGACTCAATGTCATTGTCACCAAAGGAACACGCCTCCTTGTAGGATAGAATCCCTTGGTCGATGAAGTCGTCTTCAGGGAGAGCTAAGATGTTTTAACGAAAACGACCATTTTTCTAACCATGATAGAAGAAGTAAAAAGGTAGATATAATTACCTTCTAATGAATTACCAGTAATTGAAAGGTAGCGCAAGTAAAGAAAAGAAGAACAAGATGAGTAAAGAATGGTGGAACTGATCACCTCTATTTATACTGAGGGTTTGAGGTTGATTTGACTATTAACGACTAGTTATCCACCCCTTGGATTTCAAAATTACCTAGCTGTTAATGGTTAATTTTAAAACTTAGTTTTCTCTCTCCATTTATCTCTTTAATTTATGTTATTCCTTTAACATTCTCAAAATTAACTCTGAAATTTGTAGGAATAACTTGGGAGTAATTGTTAGGACCAGGATCCTCAAATCTCATCAAAGATTCAGGATCCTCAACTATCTCAGGGTCCCAACTATTACCGTTATTATTATTAACATTTATACTGGTTATATTTCATTCATAACTAACACATGTGCAGAAATAGTCAAGAAAAGACTTATTCTCAATAGAGTTTTGTCTCAACTATGCTAAAGACCCGTAGTACCAAGTCAAATAACATTTACAAAGCTTTCGTAGAGGATCCAGGGAATATTGAATATCGTGCTAGCAACTTTAGATTATAAATTGACACTTGTATCTCACACACGACACACTACTAACTTTGAGCTTACTCGAAGAACTTTTTCCTTTGTTTTTACTGAAATATTCTTTGTAATCATCATTTTATATTAATAAAATCATCAAGGCAGGTCATCATCATCACCTCCTAATGTTTTGTACCAAAGATCCTAGCAAGGATCAAGGGCTTTCCTTGTAAACAATTGTGTCATTCTCTTTACCTTTTTCTTTTACACAATTCGAACATCACAACCCGCTGATCAATACTTGTGTAATTTTTGACCAAAACACTAGCAACTTGACAGGATGATTAATTGAGAAAGTGGAAGAATTTATTATTTGGAATAATAAATTGATATAAATAATTTATTAATATGTTATGAAAATAATGTATTAATTAGAAATCATGTTATTTAATTAATAGTTAATCGGAAATTAATTTGGAATTAATTTTGGGGTTAATTTTATTAATTAAAAGTGCAAGGGCTATTTGGTATTTTATTGATAGTTGAGGAAGAAGCCCTAGATCCCACCTAAGAGGCTTGGATGAAAATATTCTAGAGAGGTTCTAGAATTTTCGGCTATGGGCTTCCTTGTGGAAGGTTTAAGGCTTACTTGGTCCTTAAGCAAAGCAATTAGGGTTTCCTTATCTTAACCCTAGCTTTGGCTTTAATCTACCTCAACTATCAAAGGAGCCTCTACCCTTTAGATTTTGCCCTATGCTTCCAAACCCAAAGAAGAGCCTAAAATCATAATCTTCCTCCTCTCTCTCATAATCATCCTCTTTCCTAGTGTGTTTGTGAGCCGTTAGAGATGTTGCACTTGTGACACTTGTGACACTTGTTCTCAAAGTTCAAGATCTTCAATGAATTCATTGTTATTACAATATTAAAATAAAGGTGTGTGTTCTAATGCTGGGGTTTTTTGTTTTGTGTTCAATGTTTTATATCTAATAGAGAAAATATAAATCCAATTAACTAGGGTTGCATGCACGCATACGAATTGTTTACATGCTCAAAACCCATCAGATAGTTCAAATTGATGAAGGTTCTCCCACCCGGAAACTTGATGATCTCCTAGAAAAGCCTCTGATTCCTCCACCATCTAAATTGTTCATCACAGAATCCGGTCAACAAATCATTTCTTCCATTTATGGTGCAAGCGAAAATCCTCAAGACAAAGGCAAACACATTGCAACAAACTCTGACAGCCCTGTGAAGACGTTTAAAAAGATT
Source organism: Lactuca saligna (assembly GCF_052625555.1). Classification (NCBI taxonomy): domain Eukaryota; kingdom Viridiplantae; phylum Streptophyta; class Magnoliopsida; order Asterales; family Asteraceae; genus Lactuca; species Lactuca saligna. Next base: position 120,144,728 of record NC_136425.1, read on the forward strand.
GACGGGTGGTCTCAAGAACAAATCGATCAAGATTTGGAAGAAAGCATTCAGATTCAAGCACTAAAAGATAATCTGAATACGATGTTGGGCATCTCTCCTCTTTTACAAGAATGAGTTATTCACGACATACACTTTGTGCCCTTTATGTACTTTGATCTTCCGACATAAGATGTTGATTAACTTGATCTGCCAATCTCTCATCGTTGTCATTTCTATATCAATTATGATCCTCTACATCCGAATTATGAACCTCAAATAATCATCATAACAAAGCATGAGAGATTGAGAACCTTTTACTCTGTCAACGCACGACCCTAAAAGGAATTTGGGTATCGGAAGAGGATTGCCAAGATTATCGAACATGGTAAAAAGGTTCAAAGAAAGTTTGATTTCAATTTCATGATGTATAAATACTATATCTCTCGGAACAAAGAAGCCACCATCACCATCATAGATGCGGATTTTCCTTCGATTAACCCAAAAGACATTCTCAACACAACTGCTCACTTCCAAGATCACCAATCAAGTGACACGAGCATCGGAGCCAACAGTGTTGCAATAAATTTCTTGAAGAACTATATTACAGAGTTCTATGGATCTAACATTTAATTTGCTCACCTATTCGAAACTAATATCATTCTAGAAAATATCATGACCGAACTCCCTAAATCATAGATCTTGGCCGAAGGCCCCATTAAAGAACCGGAACTTGGTTATGTCTATCTCAAATAGAATACTAATCGAAAATAATTCTTTAGAGTTCTTAACAAACACCTTGTTCCAACAAATATCTTTCAGAATTTCATTTCCAATGCTGCCAAAAGTGATTCACCTGAGCATGTCAAGAAGAAGTTCATCAAGCGTCTCAGATGGTACTTAGAAGTCTAAAGTTGGCTCCATAGTGCTTCTCTCTTCGTATTTGATGAAGCCAAGTGAAGAGCTAATTGATTGCTAAGTTTAGTTAGGGAAGATTCTTGATACATGAAAATGAACCTCTAGAAATCTGATTGCAAGCCAAAACCAAAGTCAATTGCATTCTGATATGTGATGTGTTCTGAATTCAAGCTACTTTCGAGATGAAGACTAGTCCGAGAAGCACCTTGTAGTTAATGCTATTTTGAGTCTGTATTAGCATTTAATTTTTCTTGTCTTTTAGTATTTGTTCTATTGTAAAGTTCATGGGACAGTATCGAGAAAATCCTCAATGTCAGCTTTTTGACTTTTCATCTTTACATAGTTCATGTAGTCTTGTCAGTTTATCTTTTTCTCACTCCTTATCTATTTAAGGAGGAGTAATTTCCATGCAATGTAACACTTCAGGAACATTCTCTTTCACATCAGTACTAAGTATCATGCAAATCAAATCATTCTCTTTATCATTCTCATTGTTCTTAAGTTTTCTTTGCTTTGTTCAAACTTACTCTTACATAATTTAATACTTTGTTGAACTTCTTATTTCAAGACAACACTGGTTTACCAAACTTGACTATACTCTTAATATTAGCAGTGGACATTGATCTTAAGTTAATTCAAGGTTTGAGTTTTCATACCTTATCCGTGCACAACTACTTGCACTCTCAAAAATGGAATCATAGGACTGCTGGCATAATGAGTTTTTTTTTTTTTTTTTTGCTATTTTCACTAATATCACAGGGGACATTCTATAATTTAATCTAAAACACTTCACAAAAGATATTTACTTATTCAATTAAAAAATATACAAGATTTTCAAGGTCATAAGTGAAAAGTTTTTTAACAAATCAAATACAATATTATATACAATTGGTGATCCAATGAAAGACGTTGTAAGGAAATATCCATGTAATAAGTTATACCTGAATTAGGAGAATTACAAGATTTGTCATAAACCTAAGAATTACTTGCAAAATAATTACACCTATCACCAATGGAGGCCAAAAAGTCAAAATAGAAAACCACCCAAAGATGGAAGTCTGGGAAAACATTGGAAAACAACAAAATGATAATGCAATCATCTCATTTGGTGTCCCGTAGCATTTTGAAAATATGTCAAAAGATAATTCAAATATTATTGAATAAAATATTTTGGAATATGGAAGTATGCATTTAATATAATTACCTTGTCAATCTGATCAAACCATGTTTTCCCATTGAACAATGATTGTTCTGGTGACAAATTTAATCAGCCATCATACAACTAAACACAGGTAGAATTACGTTCATCAATGAAAAAATATAGGGTGAACCTTAGAATTTGATACTTACAGACATCTTAAGTGATTGTGAATCCCCAACTCGGATGCAAGTACTCCTTCCAAAGATAGTTGTTTCTAAGTCATGGTAATAAACTTTGCACAATTATGAAAAAAAAAATATTACCAAAGACACTTTAGAAGCTGCACTATGTATCCTTTCGATATTTTACACATTTTTTAAAATATTTCACACTTGTAAATACCTAAAAAGATAATCATTATAAAATAATATGACTCAATATATAGAAAATGCTCATTTTATGAGAAAATTCACTTGTGGAGGAATTGAAGCAACTCGAATGATTTAATGTATAATCAAACAATTAAAAAAAGAGTACTTGTAGGCAGACAAAAATGAAAGTACATTGATATTCTAACATTAACCATACACAAATATTGCATTTGTACATAGAATCAAATAAGTGGGATGATTTCCTCAGCCCTATATCGTAAAAACTCCATTGCGTTCTTTTCAAGAAGTGAAAATGGAGTGATATATGTAAAATCTTTATCTTCATTTTAACCCAAAAATGTTTTAATTTCTTCAAATAACTTCATTTCTTTGGGGGAAATCTATTACAAATCGCAAAATTCAATTAAAAAGTTATGTATATAACAAACAAAATAAATATCAAAATTCTTGACAAATCAAGTTCTGTTTCTAAATCTGGCATAGCTTTCACCATAACATCATGAAGAAAACAACATTGTACATTACCAAAAGTTATCTCCCAATAAAGTTTCAAAAATATGAAGTTAATTGCAAAAAAAAAATTATATGTTTGTACACTTTTAGTTCCACAACTAAAACCACATAATTTGTTAAACTTGTTCAAAATAATTGATCACTAATCAATACTCAATCTCATCATAAGTGAATAATAACTGCAACATAATGCTTCTTGTTTTGTATCCAAGTATGCTACTATGTACATATTTCTGGAAAGAAACTATAAATTTTTCTAGTCATTTATGACTTTCTATTTTGCATTTAAAACCTCAATGAGTACCTTTTTTCTCAAATCTTGATGGTGCCTTCTTCCGTTAGCAACATGATGCAAATGTAAGAATATAATTGGTTAAGTTGAACCAAAGGAAAGAATATGAAGATAATTAGATTGAGAAAAGTTAATATACAGCAAAATAGATAAATTGAAAACACAAGGTAAGTTTTGTAACATCTCATATAGAAATTCATTAAATTTGTTTATATAATTTCATAAATGAATTCAAGACATTACCTTTCATCAAAACCAAGATCAACAATAATACAACCCCTCAATAGAGGTTTGTTTCTCCAATAATTTGTTTCTACCACATTTCAATTGTACCCTTCATCAGTCCATACAAATGCATAAACCATCTTAATTATGTTGCATAAAGGGAAGCTTATTTTGACCAATCTAATTACACTAAAAACACGTATGAATATCACACGTTCTACTATAAATACTCCATAAGTGATACAATATTTCCAAGTGACATAAAGAAAACACAACCACATATTAGGTTAGTGTAGAAAAAATATAGGAAAACAACCCTCGCATGCAATACCATACCCTCTTGGTCATCAGGTATTCTCAATGGTTATAGATTGCTGGTGTCGATACTATTCTTCTTTATTATGTATTATCATCTTCATTATTCATCATATCTTCCTCCTAGATTAATAAAATAAAACCCAACATTAGTAAAATAGTGAAACACATAATTCCCTTTCTATAATACTAAGAACATCATTATAATAACACATATCTTCATTCTTCAGTTCCATTATTAACAAGTTTAATGAAAAAAATGAAGAAAAGATGTAAAACCTTGAGCTTGAATCATGTACTTGGTATGAAACCTATATGTCGGACCATGTTTGTGTCATGTGTGTGTCTGTTATCACAAAATAAGAATAAAAAGTATTGACCAACAACAAAATTAGTCAAATCGAGGCGTAATCACAAAACAAAAAATCGAAAGCACCGACAAACCACAAAATTAGTTAATTCGAGGATACACCTAGAAATATAGCTAAAAGAGTCAAAGAAGAAATTAGATTGGGGTTGTGAGGTCGACTATGAATTAGGAATAACACAAGTCGAGGATGTGCAAAAATCAAACCGAAAATTACTCCTCAACTACCTCAAATATTCTTTATTTGGCAAAACTCTAATTATTTATAACTACTGAAAGACCACGTGAACCATCAAACCCATCACAATCGCCATAGCATACTCCACAACCTATAACCTCCCATTCTTTATCACCTACGAAAAAAAGTATGCACTGCCAACTGAAACTTGGATTGTAGATGCAAAAATTGGTTGATAAGCTCTTGGTTATAGATTATTTTGGAGTTTTATACGGGAAGCGGACAGTTTTGGGGATACATCTAATGCGAAGAAGGGTCAGAGAAGGAAGCATCAAAAAAGTAGATAATAGAAGGGAATATGTATTTGAAAGAATCGAAATTTGGAAGAGAAAACTGTAACTCCGTAATTTTTGAAACAACTTTTTTTTTTTGAAAATTAAAATAGTTTATCTCTTTAACGCTTTTCATAAAAATCCCATTTGTTTAATTTACAATACATAACCCTTTTGTTCAATCAATTAATAAACCAGGATCCTCAAACAAACGCTTCCCCCGGTGTGTACAATCGATTCGGTGTCGTCCCGTGAACCTGAGAAACCTGAATCATATAACACAAAACACTGTAAGCATGAAGCTTAGTGAGTTCCCCAAAATACCACTCTAACACATATTAGCCACTCAAGGCTATAACTCTGTTGACCCTCTGGTCTGTGTGTCTTAGTGGGACCCTCCAGTCCGACTCTCTGTGGACCCTCTAGTCCTAACTCTATGGACCCAAAGATCCTAACTCTGATAACTCATAATCATGCATATCACATATCACAATAAATCTCATAAAATAAATAGCATACAATTACACTGCAACATAACTCTAAACCTAGCTCTGTAGATCCTCTGGTCCTAGCTTTGTGGACCTTCCGGTCCTAACTCTGATATACGCACAGCATAAATCACATAGAAATAATGCAGTGCCACACATAGCATAGATAGCATACAATAACTCTATCACATAACTCTATTACCACTCTAGGTAAAGTATAGTGAAAAGACTCACCTGTTACTGCCAACTGAAGAACAAGATCACGCTGCTCCGACCACCGTCACGAACTCCACCACTGAATCACCGAAACCAATAAATACTAATGACAACCAAAATACCCCTGGAAGTAAGCTGGTCAACTCTTGGTCAAAGTCAAGGTCCTCAGTCAAAGCCAACCCTCCTAACTAACTCTACTCGCCGAGTCAACCCGCTGACTCGTCGAGTCCACATGCTCTGAAACTCCCATAACATGACTCAACTCGCCGAGTCGCCCCAAGACTCGCCGAGTCCCACAACTCTGAGTCAAACCGTACTCAACTCACTGAGTCATCCCTTGACTCGCTGATTCTCAGCTTAACCAGAAAAGGTTAGGACCTCAAGACCAAACTCGCCGAGTCTGAGGCTATCTTCAACCAACTCGTCGAGTTGTTCTTCCAACTCGCCGAGTTTCTTCCTATCTTCATGTAACTCGCCGAGTACACCCATGTGACTCGCTGAGTACCACTAGCTCTTAACCCATACAGAGGCTTTCTAAGCCATGCAGGATCTCCAATCCATAGATCTACTCTTATACAAGCCATCCATCATGTAAAGTGGCAAACTTTACGTGAATCCAAGGAGATCTAAGCATAATACACTCGTGGGCTAAGGTTTGGGGCTAAAAGACTTCATCAACATCTCTTGAACAAGGACTTGATGCTCTTTTGGATCATCACTATTCTAGATCTGAGGTAGCAACCTCAGATCTAACCTCTAAACTCAAGATAGCACCAGATATGCACCCAAAAATCCCACAAATGATAGATCTAGATGGATAACAGCTCAAGTAACGAATCATTACCTCAAAAGAAGGCTCCAACAGAAGAATAAGTCAAAACCTTGAAAAGCCCCTTGCTCCAAGCCTCTTAATCTTCAAAGATCTCTTCAACAAACACTCCTTCAAGATCCAAATGTTCTCTAATTCTCTCACAACGAATATTAGGGTTTCTGGACTTCAAGGGAGAGCAAAGAGGCTAGGGAGAGGGTATAATGTTCTTTATATATGGCCAAATCCCTGGGAATAGGGTTTTCTCCACACAGCACCAACTCGCCGAGTCCAACCACCGACTCACTGAGTTGGCCACTAGACACGCGACCAGAATCGTGACCCTACTCGCCGAGTCTACCGATGGACTCATCGAGTTGATCATTCACATTTTCACTTTAAACCATGAACTTTGCACCCCTGAACTTGGGATGTTACAATTCTCCCCCATTTAAATTAGGCTTCTTCCTCGAAGCTTACGGCAACACAACTCCAGAAACTACTCTCGCAATGCACCACCTGGCATTAACCAAACCAGGTTCCTCAAAACACTACCACCGAAACCCATAACCTAACTCTTCCCCTATGGTGTCCTGACCACCGCCTCATCCTCTGATACCCACACTTATCAACCAAGTACCACTCCATGATACTTCACTCACTCCAAATCACAACGATCGCTTGACCCTTAAACAGCTAGACATCACCCCGGAACACCGGGTCCTGACCCGGTACCAAAATGTTATCCCTTTCCTTGAATAGCATAACCTTTATTGAATTCACTCCCGGGTCTCATCCCGCTTTCAATCCAAATCCAAATCTTTTCTTTCCGTGCTGACAGGATGACCCATCCTTTAGCTCCTGAACAACTCTCTCCTGAGCTCTCCTCCGTAATCGCATACACATGTTGAGCCTGTTCTACATCCTCGGGTTGGAAAAACCCGACATACTGATGATACCATCAAACATCCCCAAGATGAATTACCACTATATACATAACCTTCTAATCACAACCATACTTAATTCCAAGGCTCTATCCTTGCATTTCTTCTGAACTCCTCTGGTTCTAAACCACCGGGGATTCTTCCGCAACCTTAACAGACACCCAAACCGGATGCACTTCCATACCACTAGCACAGCCACAGTGTTCAACCACCCTACTCTTAATCATCCATTTTCACTACTGCCTTCACTTCAGTGAACCAACACTCCTCCCGAAGTTACCTACCTTTATATTTCCTTACCCAAGGAAATCTACTTGTCAACCTTGCCACTTCAGACAAGTGCCACGGTGCTCACACCCACTCTACACTATCCCACGTAGAGTAACCGCTACTCTATGTATCGTACATGCTCTGAATCTGCTTGCAAGGACTCTCGGGTCCATGCACCACCTCTTCCCAGCAAATGGGGGTCCGACACCTCCTCCTATACAACAGCTCAAAGGGTGGCATATCAATGCTCGAATGATGGCTGTTGTATAGGAAGACTCAGCCAAGAGTAACTGCGTGTCCCAACTCCCTTCGAAATCTAATACACATGCCCGAAGCATGTCCTCGAGCGTCTGAATCGTCCGCTCGCCCTGAAGTGTACTCAGACATCACCATGATAAACTCTAGCTCATTTCTCATATCCCACTTCAATACTGAGTACCAGGTCAGCTTTTGACTCCAAACTAAACCTCCAAAGATCATCTATTACATGATCAAAAATATCTCACTAGCTTCCTCCTCGTGACTACTATCCCGGCCCAGTGACTCACAAGTCACGCAATTCTCTTTTCCTTATACGAAAAAATACAATCCAACCGAGGATCGACTCAACTCTGACCTCCAGTTCCGCCCTTGGTTCAACCACTAGGCTCCAAAAACTCTATACTAAGGCTACTCAAGCCTAAAACTCATCTGCATCATACCCTGATCGGGGTACATACCAACATCACACTCTGTTTCCATCTAGTGAGTATTACGGCTCCCCGCAATAACATGACAACCTCTGACTAGTGAGTACTACGGCTCCCCATAGTACCACGACTCCCTCTCTCTGATTTGTGAGTACTACGGCTCCCCGTAGCATCACAACACCCTCTGACTAGTGAATACTACGGCTCCCCGTAGCTTCACCCCATGCTCTCATTCTCATCCCAACGACACACTACGCCCACTAACTCATGCTCCGTAGACTATCATAGATAGCTACACATACTTGCCCCACATATGCATCACAGACTCCGGCGGCAACCGCTATAACAAAATACCTAACTCTGCGGAGATCCACTTTCTTAAATAATCCCTCTTGATGCGAATACCCGAAAGGCTCCCACTGGAACTGAAAATACATGATACACCACTAGTCGTCAAAACTCAAGATTCTAAATAACTCCGAAATCGGAACATTATACCCGGTCACCACAGAACACCGTTACAGAACATCGCGATATCCTGCCTTAACCACTGATCTCCTACTCCCAGCACCAGATAGATACAACAACACATTTCCTATGAACTCCATAAATAATTCCTTGTTTTACCCAATGCGCAACTTCAATGTATTCAAACACTCAATTGGAATACAAAGAAGGCGCTAACGCTTCAGAACATGCTGATGGTCCTCTGAAACCCTTTCCCCTACTGCTCAAAATCCAAGCAAGTATACACATACCGTCCAGGGAGTTGGCTGCTTGATAATATTCTATCCACCCTAAAAAGGGCATAAATAATCCATACTTTGACCCAGAAGTCCTCGACTGCCCATACCATCGATACGAGTCTTCCCTTTGAAACGGCGCTGGCCACCACCGGATTCCTGACCATTGGCCAACTGCCGAGGAGACACCCATCCTTCCTCAGAAACATACCACATGCATTATCTCGCTCTGCACCTTTCTTTGATCACCAATGACCCTAGCCTCATGAATTCGAGCTGCAGATTTCTGTATCCAACCCCTACCCTCTCTTGAACAAATCTCTGGTTCCCTCAATAAAATACCCGGTTCTCCCCCACTTAGGGTTCGAACCATCACCAATTGACGCACACACCATCCCACAGACTATTTCCACTAGCAATATCGCACCTGCCCGTGGAAGGTGTTACGCAACGCCTGATAATCTCCTTTAAAGAGATCAAGCAGCCTCAAATACCTTGAATCTCAGAAGAAATCCTTAGGAACTCCTCATCACGACTGACTCTAGTTGTTCGAAGTCTCATACCATCCTAATACCGACCATCTTAACTGTCCAGTACTATCACTGACTCTTAGACTGAAACAATAAATCATCGTACTCCTCAACCTCTACTTCTCAACCCATGTTCCAACACCTGAATCATCACAAGAACAGGGTCTCCACTCCCATACTCAATATCCATCATAGAAAGAAGAGTCGCCACCCTGATATACTCGACTGGATTACCCGCTGATACCGCCACCACATGCCCTACTATACTCAATTAGGGTGTAATGTGGTCCTTAACCATCTCAGTACCCACTAACTACCTGCTCATGGTAGATCATTTCCATGTGGCGGACATGTTGCTTGATACTCTAGTGGAAAAATCGACATCAATGTCAACCCGCAGGGTTTTACTCCTATACCCCAAAACTGAAATCTCACGTTTCTCCGGTTTCCCACAGAAACATAAATAGCACCCATCAGGTCACAGAAGGTGACATCTCCTCCATTGACTGATCGCTCACTCAGGCCGCAATCCCCCATAAATGCCTTCTCTACAAATCCCTGAGTCTTGCGACTACATCTGATATCTTACCAATAATACTCTGAAATACTCCCGACCTCCCTCTCAAGGGATGCCTCTACGGACTCAATCATGGCCCTCAGGCCTAAAACTCCATCGCGTCCAAACTCTACCTATCAATCCTGATCGGACAACCAGAGAATCACAAGCATCAATTGCAAAGAACCGTGGTACTCATCCCCTGACATCTCTTCTCAATTTGCTACGATGTATGGTACTCGAACCATGACATCACTCCTCAATCTGCTACGATGTATGGTACTCGAACCATGACATCACTCCTCAATATGCTACGATGTATGGTACTCGAACCATGACATCACTCCTCAATATGCTACTTAGAACCTTCAGAATACTCCCTGTATCGAGTATGGGTCCTCTGCTTTCGGTAGTACAGGCCCATACTACCTGCCACATCTACACATACTTTCCACACTGACCGTCCCAGATCTCCTAAGTAGCTGCTCAACCTTCTCGTTCACCAATTCTGCCACATGTGCTCGCTCCTCAGCGAAATGCTCTACTCCACCAGCGTACTCATCTGGCTAAGGTCACTCCCACTTCTCCGCCATCAGCTGCTGAAGAGCTCCTAATGATGCTAGTCATCTACCTCCTAAATATCGTCATATTCACTTGGTAGTTGACTCCCATCATCGAGAGTTCCACAAAGCACGAAGCAAGCAGCATTTGGGCATCGAAGAATACATAGAGCTCACTATGGATGATAGCTCCTCTTGTTCTGCTCATTCTCAAAGTACCACTGAACTCTGCAACTCTGCCCCTCGTGGGTTCTAACTATTCTTCGATAAACACCACAATACTCATCTAGGCGTCTCTTCTAGATTACTCTTCTACTCAAATCCCCTAAAAGGATTCCAAGTGAATACTCTCACTCATACTCAAAAGCATATCACATATAACAGCAACTCCCAGACTAAGGAATAACAGAAGTCGAGGATGTGCAATAATCAAACCGAAAATTACTCCTCAACTACCTCAAATATTCTTTATTTGGCAAAACTCTAATTATTTATAACTACTGAAAGACCACGTGAACCATCAAACCCATCACAACCGCCATAGCATACTCCACAACCTATAACCTCCCATTCTTTATCACCAACGAAAAAAAGTATGCACCGCCAACTGAAACTTGGATTGTAGATGCAAAAATTGGTTGATAAGCTCTTGGTTATAGATTATTTTGGAGTTTTATAGGGGAAGCAGACAATTTTGGGGATACATCTAATGCGAAGAAGGGTCAGAGAAGGAAGCATCAAAACAGTAGATAATAGAAGGGAATATGTATTTGAAAGAATCAAAATTTGGAAGAGAAAACTGTAACACCGTAATTTTTGAAACAATTTTTTTTTGAAAATTAAAATAGTTTATCTCTTTAACGCTTTTCATAAAAATCCCATTTGTTTAATTTACAATACATAACCCTTTTGTTCAATCAATTAATAAACCAGGATCCTCAAACAAACGCTTCCCCCGGTGTGTACAATCAAGTTGGTGCCGTCCCGTGAACCTGAGAAACCTGAAACACATAACACAAAACACTGTAAGCATGAAGCTTAGTGAGTTCCCCAAAATACCTCTCTAACACATATTAGCCACTCAAGGCTATAACTTTGTTGACCCTCTGGTCTATGTGTCTCAGTGGGACCCTCCAGTCCCAACTCTTTGTGGACCCTCTGGTCCTAACTCTATGGACCCAAAGGTCCTAACTCTGATAACTCAAAATCATACATATCACATATCACAATAAATCTCATAAAATAAATAGCATACAATTACACTGGCACATAACTCTAAACCTAACTTTGTAGATCCTCTGGTCCTAGCTCTGTGGACCATCCGGTCCTAACTCTAATATACACAACATAAATCACATAGAAATAATGCAGTGCCACACATAGCATAGATAGCATATAATAACTTTGTCACATAACTCTATTACCACTCTAGGTAAAGTATAGTGAGAAGACTCACCTGCTACTGCCGACTAAAGAACAAGATCACGCTGCTCAGACCACCATCACGAACTCCACCACTGAATCACCGAAACCAATAAATATTAATACGAACCAAAATACCCCTGGAAGTCAACTGGTCAACTCTTGGTCAAATTCAAAGTCCTGAGTCAAAGCTAACCCTCCTGACTGACTCTACTCGCCGAGTCAACCCGCTGACTCATCGAGTCCCCATGCTCTAAAACTCCCATAACACGACTCAACTCGTCGAGTCCCACAACTCTGAGTCAAACCGTACTCAACTCAATGAGTCATCCCTTGACTCACCGATTCTCAGCTTAACCAGAAAAGGTTAGGACCTCAAGACCAGACTCGCCGAGTCCAAGAACAGACTCGCCGAATCCAAGGCTATCTTCAACCAACTCGCCGAGTTTTTCTTCCAACTCGCCGAGTTTCATCCTATCTTCATGCAACTCGCCGACTACACCCATGTGACTCGCTGAGTACCACTAGCTGTTAACCCATACAGAGACTTTCCAAGCCATGCAGGGTCTCCAATCCATAAATCTACTCTTATACAAGCCATCCATCACGTAAAGTGGCAAACTTTACGTGAATCCAAGGAGATCTAAGCATAATACACTCTTGGGCTAAGGTTTGGGGCTAAAATACTTCATCAACAGCTCTTGAACAGGGACTTTATGCTCTTTTGGATCAACACTATTCTAGATCTGAGGTAGCAACCTCGGATCTAACCTCCAAGCTCAAGATAGCACTAGATATACACCCAAAAATCCCACAAATGATAGATCTAGATGGATAACAGCTCAAGCAATAAATCATTACCTTAAAAGAAGGCTCCAACGGAAGAATAAGTCAAAACCTTGAAAAGCCCCTTGCTCCAAGCCTCTTAATCTTCAAATATCTCTTCAACAAACATTCCTTCAAGATCCAAATGTTTTCTAATTCTCTCACAACGAATATTAGGGTTTCTGGACTTCAAAGGAGAGCAAAGAGGCTAGGGAGAGGGTATTATGTTCTTTATATAGGGCCAAATCTCTGGCATTAGGGTTTTCTCCACACAGCACCAACTCGCCGAGTCCAGCCACGGACTCGCTGAGTTGGCCACTAGACACGCGACCAGAATCGCGACCCTACTCGTCGAGTCTACCCATGGACTCGCCGAGTTGATCATTCACATTTTCACTTAAAACCCTGAACTTTGCACCCCTGAACTCGGGATGTTACAAAAACACATGTACTTCATGGTCGTCTAGGTAAGGTGTGGCGGGAGAAGGATATTGATTAAGAGAGGCGGTGAGAACACAAGACAATACGTTGCAGGGGATCAATTAATATTTATATACAATGTAAGACATGTCTGCGCGAAGTGTGTAAAGGAGGGACTAAAAGTATCAATCTCATAAATTATTAGGATAAAAATGTCAAATTAAAAACTTTATTCTTCTACAAGGGACTCAATAGAACAAACATTCGAAAGTTCTAGGAAAAATCTGAAGGGAAGAAAAGTTACTATTTATAAACTCAATAATAATTAATTATCTACTCTACTAAATGGAGATTTTTTTGCCACATATCACACTCTCGTTTAATTTACCAAATATGATTTTGTGGTTATTTTGATTTTTTTTTTCACATGCCATTTTAGTTTTCCTATTTTACTAAATTTCATATAATACTTTAATGTAATAATTAAAATAAATGTAGTAATAAATGGATATCAATTTCATTAATAGATTTATATTCTAATTTCAATGTTCTCAAATTAGAGTTCATTAGTTTCTTTTGTTTATTTATTTAAATTACTTATTTAAATTAAAAAGATAAAAAAACATTTTAATTTTAAAAATTCATTATTTTTCTTATTTCCTTATATATATATATATATATATATATATATATATATATATATATATATATATATATATATATATATATATATATATATATATATATTAATGGTTTAGATTAATTATGTGGTGATCCAAATAAATAGGGTTAAACCAATCAATGTTTGAGTATGGGTAATTGTGGCTAAAAACAAAACACGGGTAAAAAAATTTCACATGGATCGCCATCTTCGTTTACCAATCGTTGATCCGCTAAAATCATCAAACGGCATATGATGAAAGCACACAAATCAGCCCATTTGTCTCCTTTTTTGTAGTATATGAAATCTGCAATCCCCCTCTCTCCATCGATTCTCACACCTGGAAACCCTAAAAATGAACGACCGTTTGCTTCTCTCATTGGCAATCTGACCCACTGTCGTAGCTTCCTTATATGCAACTTCTTGCTGACTTTGTTCCTTCGAGTCTCCACAAAAGAAATTACAATATATGATGTTTTAGGTAAATATTTTTCATCTTGTGTCTATATGCATCTCGAAGACAAAAGCAGAAAAGGGGCTTCCGAAGAAATATTGACAATTACATGTGTGCTCAAGTAGGATTGAAGTCCAGATTTTGGGTAAATATGTTTTAGGTTATTTAATCTTAAAGAATTGGAATACATATGATGTTCCTTTTTCCTACTTCATGTATACATTGGAGTTAGATTTAAGCTACACATTCAAGTCTTTAATCCTATTTCCCAAGTTTTCAATGTAGTTCAAATTATTTTAGCTTTTTAATTTCTAACCCTAAGTCATTTGTTTTGCTTGAAACATGTTAAATTTTTCGCTACAGATCTTAGGTTTGATTTTTTTTTTTTTTTTTTTTAAATAATGAGAACGTAACCCAAATATATAAACAATCACATGGTTTATTATTTCTTAGAAGAAACTAGTGGATGTTTTTTCGAGTCTTCAATATAGTTCAATTTAGTTTTAGCTTTTTAATTTCTAACCCTAAGTAATCTTTTTTTGCTTGAAACAGGTTCAATTGTTTTCTACAGATATGAGGTTTTTTTTTGTTTGTTTATAATGAGAATTAAACTCAAATATATAAACAATCACATGGTTTATTATGTTATAGAAGAAACTATTTGATGTTTTTTTGCCGGTAATAATTTATTGTAAATAATTAGTTTTGTATTTGTTTGGTGTTGCAGGGATGCTTAAAACGTATGTGTGGATTGGGTTCTATCACCTGTGATGGAAATAGAAGAGGACAAAGTTGTTCTTAATTTGATTTTGGCAAAACACAATGAACTAGAGTAACATTATATGTCAAAGTAGAATAATATTAAAGATCTTTGCTGGAGTTTATATAATTTGGTTATGTATATGTTTGAAGAGTGTTAGAACAAAGTTCTTTCAGGATCGTATGATTCTAAGCAAAATATTAATAAGAACATAAATAAGAACACAAGTATTGCGATGAAGATGTCAAATGATTAATGCAAAATACCCCAGAAGAGCTCGATTAAGAACTTCAATCTGTAGAGGTAAAAACTAGGGTTACCACAATCAACGTGAGCGACTAATCTCTTATATACGCATACATGCATACATATATTTATAATAAAACCCTAACAACTTATCTAGATAAAGGAAACTATTCTAGATAACTACAGATGGATAAGCCCAATCCGATTACAAAACAAATAATCCAAGACGCAACACTTAAAATATTCAACAATCTCCCCCTTTGCGTCTTTAGAGCAGAAACTCTATTCTCTTTTCACACCAGTGGTCTTCTTCACCGTTTCAAATATTCTTGGTATAATGGCCAGAACATGTTGTCTAAATGTTATATACCACCGAAGCATATCTGTAAAATTCTTTTTGTCTGATGTTGAGTTCTGCTTGCATCGATGAATGATGTTGATAATATGCTCCAAACAATCTGTTGAAAATAGATGCTTGTCAACCAATGCAAACAGAAACTTAAGCCTGTCACCCTTAGTGAACATGACAATCAAGTTAGTTGAATCAATCTGCCCCAACTTCATTTTATTTACATCACCGGGCTTAGATGTTGGCTTGACTGTCGGCTTCTTATTCATCACCCTTGATATCTACTGATCCATTGTGGCAAGCTCATGGATATAGGAGGCCAACATCCTTTTAATATGTTTCAAAATCAGCTCATACTCTCGTTGATTTGAGAGCAGAATGTTGTATAGCAAGATCCAATCATGAGGATTAAGATTGGGAAGATCTGCCAGAGATATGAAATATTTCGTGTTTGCAGTACCATGGTTAATCTTGAAATGTACATTCATAAATCTCCCAGCAAGTGATGAGTTCAGTACCTTGACTCTTGTAATCTTCTGTGCACTCCAAGTCAAGTATTGCGGTTGACCGTTCTTCAAGTAAAAATCAACTAGCTCCCTATCAACCTTCAAGTTGGGAAAAGGAACCTCAGCAGTGACCTCAAAGCAATGATAAGTGAATGCTCTTTTAGTGATTGGCATGTCAAACTGCGAGTCCTTTGAGTTTTCACATTCAAAAGAAGCAATCGGTTCCAACCAATACATGGAAGGAAACTCAATCGCTTGGGTTATAAGAGTATCTCTGTCCCACTCGGTAAACAGAGTCTTTTTGCACTGTAAGATATCCTCTGCCTCTTTAGTCTTTTTTTCCTTCTCTTCAGCCTCTCTTGCCACCTTCATAGTCTCATCAAGCTCTCTGTCTCGTTTCTTTCGCTTGAGAGCTTCGACAATCATCTCTTCAAGATCCGAGTCACTATCGTCTATAATTTGCTTTCCAGAAACCAAAGCTACATTAACCTTCGGTTCTGTTTTGACTTTGCTCTCCTCTCCCCCTTGTGTCGGAAGAAACACTTTCTTCGAGACACCTTTCACTTCACTAAGAAGAGAAATGGCAGGAAGAAGTTTAGTTTGGAGATGCTTCTGAATAGTTAAAGTCAGAATCGGATCATGGGCTTCAAGGAGAGCAGTCAACATATTCTTCACATCACCAGCACAACTTTGAAAAACAGCCTTTGAGTTTTGAGCAGAGAGATCTCCTTTTCATTCTGGGCTAGTTGTACTTTTTGTAGATTAATAGTTAAAGTCAGAATCGGATCATGGGCAGCATTAGTATCAGCATGAGCTTTGAGTGAGTCAAGGAAAATCTGAGTTGTATGAACAACCTCAGTAACCTTCTCTGTGGCCTCGGAACATGAAGCTATGGACTTTTTTACAGCAGCAGTAGATTGATCAATGGCTTCAGTATATTGCTGAACAGCACGTTTCCACAAAAGCTTTCATGACAACCCCACTATAAGCTTTGCTGTCTGCAAGCAGGCGGTCAAGCTTTTCATTGATGTCTTGAAGTTGTTGATTGTTGGCAGGAGCATCAGCATCTGTATCAGTTGGAATCCGGTAAGGACTAAAGTATAATGAATCATACTCTTCGTCATCTCCTCCCAAAGTGGCACTAGAGTTAGAAGATGGGGTGGGAGATGGTGGTTTAGAAACAGGTGGATCAACCACAGAAGTAGCCCCTGTATCAGATACATTGACTTCAACTGGGATTTGGGGAATGGTAGTAGTGATGGATTCTGTTGCAAGAGGAGTTGTGAGAGGTGTAGTGGAGACAGGAATAGAGGTATAGGTAGTTGAAGTTGGTATAGAAGAAGTTTCAACCGGAAGGGTTGGTATATTTGTGGGAACAGAAAGTGGAGCTTTCTGTTTTGGTGATTGAGTTAGAGTGGAAATTTTTGTGGGTTGAGGAGATGGAATGTGAGTATCTTTAGGAGATGGAGGTGGGGTTTGAGATCTCGGTGGTGTAGGCTCTCTGGTGAAAACTGGAGGATTCTCAGTTTCTACTGCTTGATCTTCAACGATGTCAGGTTCAGGAGACAAATTTCTCTTAGGCCTTTTAGCCATCTTTTTAATCTTCTTCTGTTTTGTTTGAGAAGAAGCTTCCTCACCAGCCTTTCACTTAGAAACTTTCTCCTTTTTCTCCTTTGCCTCTTCTTTCTCTGTTTTAACCACCCGCTTGCCTCTGGGTGCAGGTTGTTCCAAAGCATCCAGTGCAGCTTGTTGTTCTGTAGACAAGACCCTTGGACCAACTAGAGACAATTTTCGATAATCGTCCATCACCGTGCTTTGTGCTGTGACACATCTGTACATCGATTCAGGAATTGATCCATAATGAGGAAACTTACGTGGATCAGAGAGAACAATCTTCATGGTGTGATATGTAGCGATAGAAGCAAGAAGAGCGTCTGTCATAACCGGAATCTCCAAAGTATCCATAGCTTTCCTTGTAATCATAGTCCAGAATCGACCACATGAGATTTCAGAATGACGGGTTGTGGTATTCAAACTCTGCACCACTTGGGACCAGCTTATTGTACCATAATCCAGATTGATCCCGTTATATAGACCATAAGCATGGGAAAGCCTTTGCTAGTGGTATCAGAACCACCACTTCTTTCCGCTAAACCCTTGATGAGCAGGTTCAGCAACCCATTCCACTGCGATGGTAAGCAAGACTTCTTGACCTTCGCCACCGTTGTAAGAACGTCGGTGTACCCCATTTCGTACAGCATTGTGAAAAATTGGGTTATAGTGATGAAGTCTGGAGAGATGATGGAGGAATCAACTGCAAGCCCTAAAAGGGAACAAAACTTCGTCTTTGAAATTGAGGATTGCTTATCGTGAATACTGAAGTAGATGTGATCCTTGTTCTTGTCATACGTCGCTGATGAGTACACTTGAGAAAGTAGCGACATCGGAACTGCTTCGACTAAGGTTGTGGCCATTACCAGTGGGGAATACTTCAGACACTCCACCACATGCAACATGTATGAGTCATATGCGAATGGACTTAGTTCGATTATCAGCTTTTGGCTGGGTTGTATTGTAAGCAAGGAGGATGTAGCGGTTTGATCATGCGCGGAGGATGAGGTCGCCATTGTTGAACAAAGAAGAAGATGAACAGTTTAATCTTTGTGTGAGAGAGATAATCTGTGACTTCGTAAATGACAAAGAAAACGAACACCCCTATTGTGACAACCCCAAATATATTGCCGTTACAAACCCCATTTTCACTAACGGAATGCGTCACTATATGTATTTTCTGTAGTGTTTGGAATTGTCAATAAACAAATATCTAGTTATTTATATGTCCCGATATTATCATAAGTAATTATAACTTGTAAATGTTAACCTCGTTTAACTAAATAGAGTTATATTACTTTTCAACCACGTCACCCGGGTAAAAA
The DNA here is from genome assembly GCF_052625555.1 of Lactuca saligna. Lineage (NCBI taxonomy): Eukaryota > Viridiplantae > Streptophyta > Magnoliopsida > Asterales > Asteraceae > Lactuca > Lactuca saligna. The sequence continues at coordinate 120,163,760 of NC_136425.1, forward strand.
GCTTTTAACCCCGTTAAACTTTAGCATCGGATAGCCGTGTGTCGGGTGCAATACCCGAGACATATATAAACAAATGGACACTACAATTGAACTCTTTTACCACGCCTTCACTCTCTCTCACTACTTTCTCTCTCTAGACCCGAAACCGGCCCCAAATCCGCAAATTCCGGCTTCCAAACGTAAGGACTCATTCCCTATCTTATTCTAAACATACTTCATTGTATTTAGAGGCTAAAAATCATAGAAAACAAGGACCAAAAGGGAGTTTACGGCCTAAGAAGCCCCTTAGGCCGTAAACACCTAAAAACTTGCCAAAAACCTCATTTTTCCTTCCTTTAAGTTTATGTACTAATTAAGTGATATACATAGGAGAGTTTGGACATTAAAACACAAGATTTTGGAGCCTAAAAAGGAGTTTACGGCCCAATCTTATGCTTAGGCCGTAAACACCCCAAAAACCCTTGTTAAAAGCCCCAAAAACCTATCTAGGGCATGTGAGGAATTTAACTAAGGCCCTAGGAAGTGTGTTGTACCTTTAAACTTCTCATTTTGACGCCAAAAGAAGAGTTTACGGCCAAGGATATTCTTGGGCCGTAAACTCCCCAATTTTTATGCCAAAATGTCCCAAAACTCCATCTAAGGCCTTCTAGAATTTACCTAAGGTGAAGGGAAGTGTGTTGTACCAATTAAACATCCATTTTGAGGGATTAAATGGAGTTTACAACCCAAGCACAAGTCTTGGCCATAAACTCCCCAAAATGTCACAAAATGAGGGTTTAATCCCTCCATATTAGTTCAAGATCCTTACTATTAAATTAAGGAAGTGAAATAAGGCCTTAAACTTGCATTTTGGAAGACCACATGAGTTTACGGCCAAGCCTAGGGAGCTTACGGCCGTAAACTCCCAAGGAGTGGCCTTTGGGCCGTAAACTCCAAGGGAGTGAGCTCATAGACCCTCCCATAAATCTTTCTTGGCCTTATACCACTCCCGGGAACCCCTTCTAGGCCCTAAAACCCCGAATTGATGCTAGAATGCCTAAATACTTAAATGGAAAGCATAAAATGATTAATTTCTTGTAAAACACATATTTTCATATGACATTAGGGTCCTAAAAGGTGCACAAGTCATTATTTGGAACAAAATGCTCAACCGACACTTTTACCCGATTTACCCAATTCACCCGATTTACGCGATTTCAGGTGAGTTCATACCCCTTTAATGAACCTTTCAAATGTTTTATATGTTTTAGGGGGGAGATGCAAGTTGAATATACATGTTTATGAAAAGTTATACATAGCAGTTAATCATGTTACAGAATTAATCACATATGATTCACTACTTGTAGTTCAAATCACATATGATTTATCACTATGCCTTATAAATCAATCATTTGTTTTCAAAACTATTTTGGATAAACAAACAAGTTTTAAATGTCTCTTTTGTACAATACTTTTATTTAATAAATCTTCTTATAAAAATGTAACCACACTAATATATTTATATAAGTAAGACTTGAAGGACTTAGAACCGATAGCTCGCCTAATTTCCTGTTCTTGTTTGATTGTGGGCTTAGGGTAGTGGTTATCCGTTCGACTGTCGTTGATTTCTTAGTTATATATCTCATATATTAGTACGGATTACGAGTACTTCTTATTTCATTAGATGCCTAAATCACTAACCTGACTAGAACCACACACACTAAATTAACTATAATAGGTATAGTTAAGGTCTCTATCCCTCGTTTTAACTACTACTCTACACTACTATAATTCTCTCTATTATGAAACTATACACTAATAAGAGAATACAATACGAGTTATACAAAAGACTACTCCACTATAATACAAGAGAAAGTACTAATCATGAGATAACTCATTTACCCACCACGAGATACTCTATTCGCTACACACTACGCCCGAAGTTTTCCGATAGGAAGACGACACTATATGTATAGATCTATACGGGGCAGACGCTATTACATCCCGACTGATAATTTCAGTCCGAGCCGCACAGGTCCAGGGATGCCTTTACTCCACTACACTATACATGACCGGAAGGTCATGGGGGTTCGCTATTACTCACACTATTGGCAACATACAAGAAATACACTATAACCGCACTAAAACACTAAACAAAAGATAAAGTTAATATCCCGAAGTAAATAAGTATCTAATACTAAAGGAAGCTGCACCACTATTATTTACTTCAAGTATAACTTACTATATTGCTTTACTTATTGGTGAGTCACTATTATACTTCCACGATAAATGGTTTTCAAAGATGAAAATATCATATTTCTTAAAGGTTTTCACTTACTATACATTTCTGGAAAATATAGGATTTTCTAGGTTTTACTACTACTTATGACTATAAACTTCAGCTTTCATACTAACGATTCTAATGCTTTTTATATAAGAACTCACACTAAACTCTTATGAACTCACCAACTTTATGCTGATATTCTTTTCAAAATAACTTGTATCTTTAGGTCAAAGATAGACAGGTACGACTGCAACATTTTTGGAGAAGATGGAGCATGCAAATCCCATCTCTTATTTTTGTTTACTTTTGGTGTTTGTTGAACATTACAAAACACACTTGTAAATATACTCACTATGTAAATGAAATGGTGGTATGTTTCTTGCTTTTACTATTACGCAATTGTGATGATACCGTACACTATGTCCTCCACCCCGAAATGTATTCCGCCGTTATCGGTTTTGGAGTGTGACACCTATTTATACGGTTGCCTGGAGAGAGAAAGCGTGATGATGAGGTTGCTAAAACGTCGCCTGAAAAAACGCGATTTGACAGGGTGGTTAATCCTAAGAAAACGTAAGCACACGTGGGTTGAAACGGATCAAATTCACGCGCCCAAATCTTATCTTCAAACCGTTTGAAATTCCCTGTTACCCCGTGTTTGGTTACAACGGATAACCAAAACTTATACCAATCAGTAGTTAGAATGTTGGAAAATATTAATTTTCGTGCATAAGAGTGTGAAAGATAAAGAAATTAAACAAGTATGTATTGGGTGTGAGTGTTATCCTTTTAGAGAACAAGAAGCAGAGGATTTCGGGCAAGAATCACTTCCTTTAAAGTTAAGAGAGACTTGAAGTGCTTGTGCGGTTTCCCGAAAATACGATCAACTGTTTGTCAATAAACAATGAAGGCTTCTTTTGATCATATGCATTGGGTGGCTTTCCTCCAACCAAACATCGAGTTTTAACATAAAACCGATTGTTGGTAGAGATACCTGTGAGACCGATGCGATCTATTGAACAGGTAGGTGGGATATATTATGTTTATGACTTATAGGAAGCAGAAATCTAAAAAAAAAAATAAACTGGATCTCTTTGGGAAGAAATGTCTTAGCTGTAGACGATTTCGTAAAAGATCACGCAAAATAAAAAAGATTTCCTTAGGTAACCAGTTAAAGCTTGAGTATTTCACTCACCGTCAATTCATTATTGGTGTTGAATTTTGGGTTTCACTTAGAACGTGGTAATTGTATCTAAGATCATTAACACAGATTTTGAGTAACCATAAACCTCAGTGGTAAAGACCGAGAGTCTCAAGGGTTACATAAGTGAACCGAAGGTAGATGGAGAATATAAGTAGATGGTTAAGGAACCGAATGTACCTTTTGCTAGATAAGCGTGACAAAGCAGAGAAACTCTTTACTCAAATGAGAAGAGTAAGGTAGCTCTAGACCGAGTGAGTTAAAATAGCCTGATTTGGAAGAAACGATGGGTATCAATCGAATCATTAAGGCTTACTCGAGATCATAGAGGCTTTATGACAACATATAGCAGCATGCTTCTAGGGACACTTAACTAGTTTGTATAAAAGCTAAATCATACCTGCTTTGAGAATTTTCAACGGTTATTCTTGTGTCGTACCTATTAATAACAAAACAAACAAGCACAAAAAAAAAAAAAAAAAAAAAAAAAAAAAAAAAAAAAAAAACTTCAGTATGCCAACTAGTTTCGCTAGAGAGTAGGATTTGAACTGTTCATGCGCCTTCACAGTGGAAACCACAGCCATCCATTCTGGTCTGAGCCCGTTCATGAATGTAACTTTCTATTCGATCACCTTCCTTTCAATTCCATGCTTGATCATCTTACTTAAAAGATGATTGAACCGATCAAAGGTCTAAATGAGCTTCTCTTCAGGTTTCTGTTCAAATGCTCCGAATTCTGAAAGCAACAGAGTTTGAATGGAATGTTCCAGATCCTCATCAGTTGAGTAGAGTTCCTTCAACCTATCCCAGATTTCCTTAGCAGTTGTGCAAGAGCCTACAAGCCGAAAGGTGTCAGATTGTAAGGCGAATCTTATCATTCGCATGGCTTTGACATTACACAGAATCTTGTCCTTCTCATCTTGCGGCATCTTTTGAACATCTGTTACCAACTTGTTGTAATCTTTCTGTGTCTTGACGATGGTGTTTGTTTCTGAGTGCACGAACGGTCCAAGAACAATAGCTTCCCAGATGAGATAGCCATTATCCTCGGATCCAACCACGTAATCTTCAAAGTGATGAGCCCATACTTCGTAGTCTTGAGTGTAGAGTATGGGTACTCTGGTTGTAGAACCGATGCTGTTTGAGATGTTAATAGGGTTTGAATGCGTATCTTCACGAGACATGGTGAGCTACTAGAATCTTACCTGTAAACTTAAGATTAGGGTTTTATCAAAAGCGGAGTAATTGTTGTTAAGAAGATGATAGCTTCGATAAAAGCGGAAACCCTAACTATTTGTGAATACAGAAGAGAAGTGTATCGACGAACACAATCTCCTGCTCTGATACCAATTGTTAGAACAAAGTTCTTTCAGGATCGTATGATTCTAATGATTAATGCAAAATACCCCAGAAGAGCTCGATTAAGAACTTCAATCTGTAGAGGTAAAAACTAGGGTTACCACAATCAACGTGAACGACTAATCTCTTATATATGCATACATGCATGCATATATTTATAATAAAACCCTAACAACTTATCTAGATAAAGGAAACTATTCTAGATAACTAAGGATGGATAAGCCCAATCCGATTACAAAACAAATAATCCAAGACGCAACACTTAAAATATTCAACAAAGAGAATCAAAGTTGTGCATTTTTCATATAACATTATCAAATATTATGTTCATTTAAACCATCAATCGTTTTGTAATTAGGTATTCTTTGAAATGTATAAAAAAAATCCTTTTTCTGAACAAGGATGAATTAGTCATCTGGGTTATTCGAACATGAATCTTCTCAAATGCATTGAACCAGAAATATTTTTCAGATAGTCTTTATTATTATATAAAAGTTCAGTGATCAAGTAGTATGAAAGAACAGGGTTAATTTTAGTTTTTTTAGTTCCATATATAGGAATCCATATTATTTTTTATGTTTGTGATTTGTCAATTACTTAAAGCTTTCATGTCTAGCTAAGTAGTCTTGGTTGTAATCCATATTATTCTACATAATCTTTGAGCATGGGTAATTATTTATAAATATACAAATAGTTCATACTTTGATTGTTTGTACCCACATATTGCGGGAATGGAAGAGTAATCACATTATTTGGGATTATTCATGTGTATGACTTGTTTAATGGATTTCGGTCGTTAAATTCGGGTTTGAAGATGTTTTTGGAGGAAGACAGACTTTAAAAAATATTTTGACTTGGTTAATTGTCAGTTTCTTTTTAATCTAATGTTTGTCTTTGCTTTCACTTTATGCAAGTGTGCTAAACTTTTGTTTTTATTATCATAAATAAATAATGTAAGTTATAATATATTAAAAATATTAACATAGTAACAAAATTTTAAACAAAAAGTATAACCGAAAATTTAATATGAGAAATTACGTCTTTAGTAGTATAAAATTTGACAATTATGAAGGTTTTGTACTAAAATATGCATGTATCTTGGATTTGAAAATTTTGTAAAACATTAACAGATGATTCTTACCCATGGCACTATATCTAAAATAAACTAACTTATCAACCAAAAATAATGGTGAACACAACATGATGATTACAACAACAAATGACTGTAAAGTCACCATTTGATTTAATTACAACAACAAATGAGTGTAAACATAAATTACCATTTGGTTTAACCCAGTGCAATCTAAAATAAAACCCAAAATTTTAGATAATACCAAAATTGGATCAATTTCAAAATATAGATGCTTTTCTCAATCTTACTCGATGCGTAATGAATCGAGCAAGTGGTAATAATACATTGTTTGACCCATTATCCGTTTACATAATATATTGTCATAGAAAATAATTTACCTCAACCATAGGCAAATGAGTCTAATAGAAACTCATACCATTATTCATTTGGAGGAAACTAATGAGAAAAAAAATAGATGGATGAAACAGCTCGGCGAAAAAATGTAATCGCCGAAACGAAACAACGCGCTAAAAGAACATAATCGACAAAAAGAACGTAATATCTGAAACAAAACAACGTGCCTAAAAGAGCATAATCGTTGATACGAAACAAATGCCAAAAAGAAAATAATCATTGAAAAGAAACAGCTCCCCAAAAAAATTATTCTTCGTTGCCGCATCGTGCAGATACACTACTAGTATGTATATATCTTTACTATCTTATAAAAGAAATCTCACTATTTCTAAAAATAGATTGAATATAATAATATTATTTTTTTAAGACGTTCAAATCATTAACTTAATAGTACAAGTGGTCATCAATAAAATAATATTAAATTTTAACATGTGTTTTGAATCCTTATATTTCTCAACAAATTCTATCTTCTTCCCTGAATTTTAGATAATTCAAAATTTGAAACCATTAGAAAATACATGTTGATTCAAATATCCCTCCTACAGATGGCTCTTTCTTAACAGATTTTTATTTTAATCCTTACTTGTAATTGATTTCATCATTTTTAACTTTTTGTATTTTTATCTTATAAATATATTGGGTGAAGGCTTTATTATATCAGGTTTGTTCCTAAAAAGGTTTTTACTATGTTTCTTTAATGTGTTGGCTTTGCAGGTTAAAAGAACTCAACCAAGAAGGCCAGTTAGAGCATTGTGTTATCATTAGTTTGTATATTTTGGCATCTTAATTTTGCAATAAAGAACGGTTAAACACAAGATTTGACATGATTAAGGTAGTTTGTATATTTTTCATCTTGTTTAGTCTAAAAATAAAACCTTTTTCATTATTGATCCTTATAATATCAAGTTTCATCACATAGACTTCCTGATTACGGTGATTATTGTCCTTATTATAAGGTTCTATATAGATTTTGTTCAATATTTTAAGGTTTCGAGAACCTAAATCAAAATGAATCCTTGAATTACATACCATCGTTGAAAATGTTTTAATTTGTGACCAAACTTGGTTTAAAATCACAATGAAAAAGTTGACATCTGAGTATTTTGGCATTCTCAAATGCCTATTTATCGACTTTTGAATCACAACATCTGATATTCTAAAGGTTTATTTTTATAAACTATTATTTATATATTTTAGCATTTTACTTAGTATGACATTAAATTAATAAAAGAATTAAGGAAAACGAAAAAAAATGACGATAAACAGTACAAGTGGTTTGGGTATGTATAAATAGAAGTAATAACCATTTAGGGGGTGTTTGGCAAAAAAGCTTATTGCTTATTAGTTTATTAGCTTATAAGTTAATAAGTAAGTGTAATGTAACTTATGAAAAAATGACGTATTAGAGGTTCCCCACCAGAATAAGTAATTTTAATCCAAACACTTTTTTAACTTATAGTGATGTGGAACCTAATAAGTTGTTTTAAAAAAAGCTTAGCCAAACACCCCATTAATATAGTATGATAATGCTCTTGAAAAATAGATGTCATTTAATATTCATTTCTCGAAGTGAACGCAATATGGTTTTAACTCTAAAGAGATCAAATTATTCGCCGCCCGCCGCTTTGCGCGGCTAAACGGTTAGTATATATATATATATATATATATATATATATATATATATATATATATATATATATATATATATATAGAGAGAGAGAGAGAGAGAGAGAGAGAGTGTGTGTGTGTGTGTGTGTGTGTTAGGTTCATTTGAGATCATCTATATTTTGTGAGAACGTGAGACGCATTTTTTAATTTTTTTTAGTTAATTCAAGTTCCGAAAATAATATTTAAAAAAAGAATTTTTGGATTTTTCCATTTATTTTGCATTTTAAAATCATTTTTTTAGAATATGTACAGTGTAATATTCTATTAGATTATTTCACGTATTTAAAAAAAAAAAAAAAAAAAAAAAAAAAAAAAACGGGATTTTTTTATTTTTTTTAGTTAATTCAAGTTTCGAAAATAATAATTTAAAAAAAAAATAGATTTTTCCATTTATTTTGCATTTTAAAATTATTTTTTAGAATATGTCAGTGTAATATATTGTATTAGAATATTTCACGTATTTTTCAAAAAAAAAAAACGGGATTTTTTTTATTTTTTATTTTATTTTTTTTAGTTAATTCAAGTTCCGAAAATAATATTTAAAAAAAGAATTTTGGATTTTTCCATTTATTTTGCATTTTAAAATTATTTTTAGATTTTGATCTCACGGTCTTACAAAATTAAAATGGTCTCAAATGAACCCGAACATATATATATATATATATATATATATATATATATATATATATATATATATATATATATATATATATATATATATATATATATATATATATATATATATATACCAGGCAATATATGTGTCTCACGGGTAGTATATAATAAATAATTGATGATTTTTTTTTTTTTTGGTGAACAAAGTAAAAGAAAAAAAATAGTGTCACCCGCAAGCATATCAATGATCTGTTTGATTTTTTTTTTTTATTTTTTAAGAGACGGGCACAGTTTAAAATATTTATTGTCATACTTCGATAAATAAATTTCTAAACACACTACTCTGATAATTATTTTATAGAACTACTACTGTTGAGTACAAACTCTGGAAATTTATCTTCTTTCTCATATTAATATTTCCATTTTTGTCACGTTAATAGGGAGACTTGAACATGTTTATTTAATTCCAGTATTGATTTTCTGTTTGATGTTTTCGTTGTGATTTTAAACTATCATTCAATTAACATCATCTAAACATTGTATTATTTTGAAGAACATGACAAAACTTATTTTATACAATTTTCTTTTAAATGATGAAAGTGGATTCTGATAAGTGCTAAAATTGATTAAAATAATTATTATGATAAGTTGAAGGTGTTCATATCATCATTTGAATCATTGTTTGGAGGAGTGGAGGGTTCATGAAACCCATTGCGCTTCTTACGTGAGCCACGGGACCAAACACAACGCATAACCGCCGTCACTTTGCCCCTAGCAATCATTCTACATCCAACTAAACTTCATTTTTTATGGGAAAATTGTATTGGGTTTTATCATTTTATGAAACATCTACATATTGCGTACTTTAAAAATTAGTCATTCTTATTTACAGTTACCTACCACAATTATCTAGTCTCATTCAGTATTGAATTTTTCAAATTCTTTTGTTTTCGATCGATTTAATTTTATTGTCAATCGTGGTTATATATATATATATATATATATATATATATATATATATATATATATATATATATATATATATATATATATATATATATATATATATATATATATATATATAAAAGTTCAATAAAAAACTATAATTATTGGTTTTTGAAAGAACCATATCTTTTTTTGTTTTTAATTTCTAAAGCTTATTCTTTATCAAAAAAAAATCTAAAAATATCTAAATTCATATATTAACATTGTGAATGTGAAAATTATTTTTGGGATTTACCGTGTGAATCCGGATTCACGTTGTGAATTTTCAAATATTCACATTGTGAAAATGACGTAAAAAAACCGAATTTTATATCATTGGAAAAAGTATAAAAAGTTATGAATTTCTGTACTTTTAGGATTTTTTTTTATAAAAAATAAGTTCTAAAAGTTGAAAAAAAGATTGATTTCTTGGTTAATTATGGTTCTCTATTGAACCCCACCATATATATATATATATATATATATATATATATATATATATATATATATATATATATATATATATATATATATATATATATATATATATATATATATATATATATATATATATATATATAACCATACTAATTTTGTATGATCGTGAAAAGCAATATAAATATAATTTTAAAATACAAAATAATAGAAAAAATCTATAAAAAAAATTAATTATTGGTTTCTGTCACTTTTTTTACCTTAAAAAATACCGTTTTTTTTTAATACGTGAAATATTTTAATAGAATATTACACTATAAATATTTTAATATGATTTTTAAAATGTTAGACTATTCTACTAAACTTGTCAGTTATGTAGAATATTCTAATATTGTACTAGAATATGTAAAAAGCGGTATATACTTTTTTTGGTTTTTTTTTTTGGAAAATATAAATGACGAAAATAGTATTTGAAAAAAAATTTAAAATTTTCAATTATTTTTCATTTTAAAAATGTTTTTAATTTATAAAATGAGTGGCTAGAATTGTTTCTTACAGTCTCACAAAATTAGGCCGTCTCACATGAACTTAACCATATATATATATATATATATATATATATATATATATATATATATATATATATATATATATATATATATATATATATATATATAAGTTGGATCGGTTGAGAACTAAAAAAATAAGTGAAGATTGTTATGAGAGATCTTGCTTGTGATTTAAGACAACATATTGGTGGAGGGTCGTTAGTCGAACGGGTAGGACAGGGACTATAATCCTCCCTTCATTAAAAATATTAATGATAAATACTAAGTAACTAAACCTTTTATAAATACCCAATCTTAGTTACTTAGGAAAAAATGAATAAGGTGCTAATCCATGAAATTATACTTTGCACTTTGTTTAAGTCGGTTAGTGGAGTGTGTGTGGTTAACCGACACACTAACTCGTATTTAACAAGGTAGGCAAAGGGTAACTTAATGTTTATCATAGTATCGATGGAGCGTGTGTGGTTAACCGGCACATCGATTAAGGGGTAAACATTTAAGGGTACCAAGTAATTTGCCTAGTTACTTCACACCTTGTTTTGTGATCCTCGGCATCCTAGTCACTAAACCTGAAAGGCACACTTGAGATTGAAACATATCATTGAACAGTTCAATGAATGTAACGACCCGTTCCCGGTATGTTGACTTATTGGTAATTATAGTGAGTTTTTCAAGAGGGACTCGGCGAGTTCTAGCCTGAATCGCCGAGTAGGGTCGCGTCTGAGGGCACGCGTGAGCCGGGGACTCGACGAGTCCATATCCCCGACTCGGCGAGTCCATCTGTCTAGGTGAAACCCTAAAATCCCCGGGTTGCCCACTATTTATACCACCTTATAGCCCCCATTCTTGCCTCCCTCACCCTGAGAACGCAGTGATAGAGCCCCAAACCTCCATTGAAGAGCTTATATGTGTTTTGGTGCCCTCTTTGTGAAGGTGTGAAGAAGGAGAAGAAGAAAGAAGCAAGGAGAAGGGTTGTAGTGCAAAGATCCAAGGCCAAATCAGAGTTTATTGAGGTATTTTCGGAGTTCCATCTTACTATATGCTTTAAACTTCCATTAGGGCTCTCCTAAGAGCTAGTTGGTGCTTGTTTCAAGCCTTACACTTGCATGAACGACTTATTAAGTCGATATATCTATGGATCTGAATGTTGGGGTGTTGTAGAGCCCAGATCTACTGTCTTTTTGGAGTTATATTGCATGATAACCATAGATCTACCTATTTTATGCATCTTTTAGCCTTATTTCCCTTATTCATGAGGTTGTGCACGTAAAGTTGGAAACTTTACGTGGTAAAACAACTTATTGGACTCAGATCTATCAATTGTATGCATTGGATTCAAACAAAATCAAGTAAAAATCAGTTGCATGGCGGCGACTCGGCGAGTCGGAAGAACGACTCGACGAGTCGGGTCGCGAATCCCGAGTCCTTCAGTTTTATCAGTGTCGAGTGGACGAGGTGAGTCAGGAAGTGGACTCAGCGAGTTGAGAGTAGACTCAGTGATGGAGGGACTCGACGAGTTTGTTCATACAACTCGGTGAGTCCAAGGCAATCTTCTTGGGATCAAGAACAACTCGTCGAGTCTGTTCATCCGACTCGGCGAGTCGGATGAAGATTGTCTGAGTTCTTGGATCAAGAGGGTACTCGTCGAGTCGATGCCAGACTCGACGAGTAGCAGTGAGTAAGAGTGAAAAGTAAGAGTGGGACTCGGCGAGTTGGGTGGCCCAACTCGGCGAGTCAGCCCAAAAGATAATTGACTTTGACCAAGGGTAAAAGAGTCATTTTACCCCAAGTGCAGTGTTTAGTGTTTGATTGAGTGTGTTTATGGACTTGTAGTCGAGGAGATTCAGGAGCAGCCGCCGTTAGCTTCCCGAGCCACACACTCAGCAGCCAGCTTACGAGGTGAGTTTCCTTCCAGTAGGAACGGGTCTAAGGCCACAATGCCGGCCCGTTCAGTTAGCAGTAGTTCCGGATTTAGGTCCGATGCAGTAGTTGGTATGTTCGATGCCTTCGTGGTTCGAACAGGATTTATGTGCTATGTTTTATGTGTTAAGTACTATGTGTTCCGGGCCACGGCCCGATGTAGCATGTCGTATATGTGTTATGCTAGCTGATGTGTTATGCTATGCCATGTTCAGTCAGACAGTTCCGGACTTCGGTCCGATGCAGTTAGTTCCGGACTTCGGTCCGATGCAGGGGACAAGGTCCCAGTCAGTTCCGGACTTCGGTCCGATGCAGGGGACAAGGTCCCAGTCAGTTCTGGACTTCGGTCCGATGCAGTTTCCGGGCTTCGGCCCGATGCAGTGGGCAAGGCCCAATATGTGTTTATATGTTATTGTATGGTATGTGGTATTTTGGGGGAGCTCACTAAGCTTCGTGCTTACAGTTTCAGTTTGGTTTCAGGTACTTCCGCAAGCAAAGGGAAGAGCTCGGGGTGACAGCATCGCACACACCACAACATAGCTTTTATCCTGGGGAGGTCTTTTGATGTTTTGGATTGATGTTGTATGATCCAGTTTTCCGCACAATATTTTACTATGTTTTGGGGATACATCACGTATGTTTTATGTTGTGATACTTATATTACGGTTTAGATTACATTGAAAAACGAAAATTTTTGGGTCGTGTTTTTGGGTCGTTTCAAGTTGGTATCAGAGCCCTGGTTTGAGGGATTCGGATACACTTCTGGGTGTATCTGAACTCAAACTAAGGGAAATAAAAGATTTTAGTAAAATAAAAATGTTTTACAAAAAGAATTTTGAAAGCACTTGGAAAGAAAGAATTGTTTTTTTAACAAGATAGAGGTGTGTGCATGCGGTCAGCCGAGCTCAAGTAAGTACTCCCAAATTACCCATACAAGTTATTTGTTCAGTTTCAGTTTCAATAGAACAGCATGCTAGTATAGGGCTAAGGATCTAGGAGAATGCCTTATGTGCCTGCTTATGTGTTACAGCTTTATGAGTATTGCATGCTAGAATTGAGTAGACAGCAGTAGGATAGCCTGTTTAGGTTATGCCTGATAGTATGAGCTTAGCATCCTATGCTAGTGCAGTTTCTTGTTATAAGAATAGTTTTGCCTGAGTCTATTTCCCGTGTCCGAATGCTACTTGCTTCGTGCTTAGTGGGGTTCTGAGTAGTGGGAGTTAGCCATTAGGTGAACACGTCACACCACATGTGATCAGGTTTGAATAATCCCAGAGTGCTGGAACTGGCTCTACTGCGCAGCTCTTGTTTGAGTCCAACTGTTGTAGGGACGGATCTTTTACTTGAAGGATTATCTGATCCTCATCACATGTGATGGTGTTTAGGTGGTGGCTAACTAGCATTATGAGGAGACCTACAGCAGCTGAGGACCAGTCGCGTTGAGCTTGAAGTTTCCCTAGGGCAAGCCTAGGATGAGAGTAGCAGAGAATGGCAGTAGTAGGAGTGACTTGGTGGAGTCAAGGCAGTTCTTGAGGAAAGTACGGATAGATATGGAAGGTAGTAGGGGCCCATACTACTGAAAGCAGAGGATCCGTACTCGAATTAAGGAAGGCCAAGACAAGACCAGGAAGCTAGTAGTAGTATCATGATCCCTTGAGATATTTCAGTGTTCTGATGTTGTTATGATATGTTTCAGAATGGTAGTTTTGCGTCCGAGGCCAGCAGCCGGCAGTTCAAATGCCGGAGGGGGATCAGGATCGGGATCAGGCCCGGAGGCCGGGCAGATGGATGAGCAGACTAGGGAGTTCCTTTCTTCTGAGGTTACCCGCATCATACTAGAGCAGACTCCTGTGATCTTCGGTTCGATCAAGGAGGGTATTTTAGAGCTGATGGATGAGAGATTGAGTACTTTCCGTGCCGAGATGGCGGCCGTGATGGGGTCGCGCACACTTACGTTCAGGGAGTTCAGGGCATGCGGGGCTCCTGACTATCATGGGGCACGGGACCCCATAGCGAGTACCAGGTGGTTGGCGGATGTGGCCAACGCATTCCGCACTAGCAGATGTCCCGAGGGGGACAAGGTCAGATTGGCGTCCTGTCTTCTGAAGGACAGGGCACGAGACTGGTGGGAGGAGGTCGGACATGCCATCGGGGATGATGCGGCACTGGATGCCATGACCTGGGCTGATTTCTCTACCAGGTTCAGAGCGGAGTTTGCACCGGTCATCGAGGTGCAACAGTTAGCTAGGGAGTTCCAGGATCTTACCCAGACTACCGAGACAGTGGCGGAGATCACCGCCAAGTTCAGGGAGAGGGCCCTTCTTGTTCCTCAGTATGCAGCCGATGAGGAGATGAAGAAGGCCCGTTATCATGAGATGCTGCGGAGTGACATTCGCATGTTTATGAGCCGGTCCAGTTGTAAAACGCTGGACGACATGATTGCTAGAGCCAGAGAGAGGGAGATTGATCTCGAGATGGAGAAGAAGAGGAAACCAGAGGCGGTTTCGGGTTTAGGCAGTGTGGGCAAAAAGCCCAAGGTTTCAGATCACAGGTCCAGGGGTCAGCAGAGCCACGGTCGGTGTGGCAAGTGTGGGAGGTTGCACGAGGGGGCGTGCAAGGCAGGGAGTTCCGGCTGCTACAAGTGCGGTCGGACTGGGCATTTGAGTAGGGATTGTACGGCCCCTGCTACTACGGTTACAGCATCAGATCTGATTTGCTTTCAGTGCAATCAGAGGGGACACAAAAGGTCCCAGTGTCCTAGTTTAGCTGCAGCAGGGAAGGTGGTTGCACCTGCCCCTGCCACCCTGAGGATTACGAATGGCCGGCAGGGCCGAGCTGATGCGCCGGTGGCGAAGAGCAGGGCATTTCAGATGACAGCAGAGGAGGCGCGAGCGACTCATGATGTGGTGACGGGTATGAATCTTTCCTTCATCTTTTGTTATTATATAGTTTGTATATTACTTGATGATGTGTTTTATTTAGGGTCGTTCTCGGTGAACGGCATCCCTGCTTTGGTATTGTTCGATTCGGGGGCTACCCGATCATTTGTATCGCTTGCGCTTAGCAAGAGACTTAGCAGAGCTCCCGAGGAGCTGGATTGCCTACTAGAGGTTGAGATAGCAGATGATAGGACCGTGAGGGTCGACAGAGTGCATAAAGGGTGTTCCCTTCAGATATTTGATGAGCAGTTTTCAGTGGACCTGGTTCCTATTCCCCTGCGTGGGAATAAAGTTATTGTGGGCATGGATTGGTTGAGCCCCAATGGGGCGGTGATTGATTGTGAGCTACAGCTAGTGAGGGTTCACACTCCCAGTGGGGAGAGATAGTGATTCAGGGCGAGAGGCCCCAGCGAGGACCGATCTTTTGTTCCGCCGCGAGGGCGAGGCGCTATGTTCAGCAGGGTTGCGCCGGTTTTGTAGCTTACGTCTTGGATGCCCGGGAGAAGGGCAAGACGACGATTGATGATGTTCCTATTGTTCGTGACTACCCGGATGTGTTTCCCGAGGATTTGCCGGGGATACCTCCAGAGAGGCAGGTTGAGTTCAGGATCGACCTAGTTCCTGGTGCGGCTCCGATAGCCAAAGCACCGTATCGACTTGCTCCCCCTGAGATGCAGGAGTTGTCTACACAGCTTCAGGAGCTGTTAGACAAGGGTTCCATTCGGCCGAGCAGTTCGCCTTGGGGAGCGCCGATCTTATTTGTGAGGAAGAAGGATGGGTCGCATCGTATGTGCATTGATTATCGGGAGTTGAACAAAGTAACGGTGAAGAACCGTTACCCACTTCCGAGGATAGATGACTTGTTTGATCAGCTTCAGGGAGCGTCTTGGTTCTCCAAGATCGATCTACGCTCCGGTTATCATCAGATGAGGGTTAGAGATGAGGATGTACAGAAGACGGCTTTCAGGACCCGGTATGGTCATTATGAGTTCGTGGTGATGCCATTTGGGCTCACCAATGCCCCAGCCGCATTCATGGATCTCATGAACCGCGTGTGCAGACTGATGCTGGATCGGTCGGTGATAGTGTTTATAGATGACATCTTGGTGTATTCCAAGACACAGGGGCAGCACGAGGAGCACCTGCGGGAGGTGTTGGAGACTTTGAGGAGGGAGAGACTTTTCGCAAAGTTCTCCAAGTGTGAGTTCTGGTTGCGCGAGGTGCAGTTTCTTGGTCATCTCGTCAACCAGAAGGGTATTTTGGTAGATCCGGCCAAGATTGAGGCCGTGATGCAGTGGGAGGTCCCGAGGTCTCCATCTGAGATTCGGAGCTTCCTGGGGTTGGTAGGGTATTATCGGAGATTTATTCAGGACTTCTCCAAGATAGCAGTGCCGCTCACCCGACTAACCAAGAAGTCGGTGGTTTTTCGTTGGGGCCTGAGCAGCAGGCGGCGTTCGAGACTCTCAGGCAGAGATTGTGCGAGGCTCCGATCCTTACCTTGCCAGAAGGAGTAGAGGATTTCGTAGTCTATTGTGATGCATCGATCACAGGTATGGGAGCAGTATTGATGCAGCGAGGCCATGTGGTAGCTTATGCCTCGAGACAGTTGAAGCCTCACGAGGCTAATTATCCTACCCACGATTTGGAGCTGGGGGCAGTTGTGTTTGCCCTCAAGATTTGGAGACATTACCTTTATGGGGTCCGCTGTACTATATACACGGATCACAAGAGTTTGAGATATCTCATGGATCAGCCGAGTTTGAACATGAGGCAGAGGAGATGGTTAGACGTGCTGAAGGACTATGACTGTGAGATCCTTTATCATCCAGGGAAGGCCAATGTGGTGGCCGACGCCCTGAGCCGCAAGGTGTCGACGGCCCCTATCAGAGATCTGTGTATGAGGATGACAGTGATCACTCCGTTGTTGGAGCAGATCAAGGAGGCTCAGATGGAGGGCCTCAAGGAGGAGAGGCAGAAGTGTGAGAGGATAGTGGGCCGAGTAGCTTCATTTGATTACGACAGTCGGGGTTTGTTGACGCTTCATGGTAGGATATGGGTACCGTACTGGGGTGGGGTATGGCAAGTATTGATGGACGAGGCTCATAAGTCTCGATTTTCTATCCACCCAGGAGCGACGAAGATGTATCGAGATCTTCGATCTGATTATTGGTGGCCCTGCATGAAGCGAGATGTCGCTTGGTATGTGGAGAGATGTTTGACCTGCCGGAAGGTCAAGGCGGAGCACCAGAGACCTCACGGCAAGATGCAGCCGTTAGACATTCCCGTGTGGAAATGGGAGGACATCACCATGGATTTTATCACCAAACTCCCCAGGACCGCACGCGGGGTGGACTCGATATGGGTAGTAGTGGATCGGTTGACAAAGAGTGCCCATTTTATTCCGATTCAGGAGAGTATATCGGCGGAAAGGTTAGCCGATATCTATGTGCGAGAGATTGTGGCACGTCATGGAGTGCCGGTATCAGTAGTGTCGGACCAAGATGTTCGTTTCACGTCCAGATTCTGGAAGCGATTCCACGACGAGATGGGTACTCGTCTCCATTTCAGCACCGCTTTTCATCCTCAGACTGACGGGCAGAGCGAGAGGACGATTCAGACTCTCAAGGACATGCTTAGGGCATGTGTTTTAGATTTTGGGGGCAGTTGGGATACGTATCTTCCGTTAGCGGAATTCTCGTATAACAACAGTTATCATGCGAGCATTGATCGACCTCCTTTTGAGATGTTATACGGCAGGAAGTGCAGGACCCCGATTTGTTGGGGCGAGGTCGGTCAGCGAGTCATAGGGAGCACCGAAGTGGTGCTCAAGACGACGGAATCGATCCAGCAGGTCCGTAGTAGGCTGCAGACTGCACAGAGTCGGCAGAAGAGCTACGCCGACAGGAGGCGTTCGGACTTGGAGTTCCAAGTGGGAGATATGGTTCTTCTGAAAGTCTCACCTTGGAAAGGTGTCATCAGGTTCCGGAAGAGGGGCAAATTGGGCCCCAGATTTATTGGTCCCTTCAGGGTTTTGGCCCGGGTGGGTCGGGTTGCTTATCGGTTAGATCTTCCTGAGGAGCTTAGTCTGATACACAACACCTTCCATGTGTCGCAGTTGAGGAAGTGTTTGGTGGATGAGACAGCAGTCGTTCCCTTAGAGGACATTCAGGTTGATAGCGGCCTAAATTATATCGAGAAGCCGGTCGCGATTCTGGAACGGAAGACCAAGACCTTGAGGAACAAGGTAATTCAGGTAGTAAAGGTGCAGTGGCAGCACCGGAAGGGGTCTGAATGGACGTGGGAGGCTGAGGAGGAGATGAGAGCGCACTACCTGGAGTTATTTGCAGATCCAGTCGTAGCAGACTTCGAGGACGAAATCTGAGACAAGTGGGGGAGAATTGTAACGACCCATTCCCGGTATGTTGACTTATTGGTAATTATAGTGAGTTTTTCAAGAGGGACTCGGCGAGTTCTAGCCTGACTCGCCGAGTAGGGTCGCGTCTGAGGGCACGCGTGAGCCGGGGACTCGACGAGTCCATATCCCCGACTCGGCGAGTCCATCTGTCTGGGTGAAACCCTAAAATCCCCGGGTTGCCCACTATTTATACCACCTTATAGCCCCCATTCTTGTCTCCCTCACCCTGAGAACGCAGTGATAGAGCCCCAAACCTCCATTGAAGAGCTTATATGTGTTTTGGTGCCCTCTTTGTGAAGGTGTGAAGAAGGAGAAGAAGAAAGAAGCAAGGAGAAGGGTTGTAGTGCAAAGATCCAAGGCCAAATCAGAGTTTATTGAGGTATTTTCGGAGTTCCATCTTACTATATGCTTTAAACTTCCATTAGGGCTCTCCTAAGAGCTAGTTGGTGCTTGTTTCAAGCCTTACACTTGCATGAACGACTTATTAAGTCGATATATCTATGGATCTGAATGTTGGGGTGTTGTAGAGCCCAGATCTACTGTCTTTTTGGAGTTATATTGCATGATACCCATAGATCTACCCATTTTATGCATCTTTTAGCCTTATTTCCCTTATTCATGAGGTTGTGCACGTAAAGTTGGAAACTTTACGTGGTAAAACAGCTTATTGGACTCAGATCTATCAATTGTATGCATTGGATTCAAACAAAATCAAGTAAAAAATCAGTTGCATGGCGGCGACTTCGGTCCGATGCAGTTAGTTCCGGACCTCGGTCCGATGCAGGGGACAAGGTCCCAGTCAGTTCCGGACTTCGGTCCAATGCAGTCAGTTCCGGACATCGGTCCGATGCAGTTAGTTCCGAACTTCAGTCCGATGCAGGGGACAAGGTCCCAATCAGTTCCGGACTTCGGTCCGATGCAGTTTCTGGGCTTCGGCCCGATGCAGTGGGCAAGGCCCAATATGTGTTTATATGTTATTGTATGGTATGTGGTATTTTGGGGGAGCTCACTAAGCTTCGTGCTTACAGTTTCAGTTTGGTTTCAGGTACTTCCGCAAGCAAAGGGAAGAGCTCGGGGTGACAGCATCGCACACACCACAGCATAGCTTTTATCCTGGGGAGGTCTTTTGATGTTTTGGATTGATGTTGTATGATCCAGTTTTCCGCACAATATTTTACTATGTTTTGGGGATACATCACGTATGTTTTATGTTGTGATACTTATATTACGGTTTAGATTACATTGAAAAACAAAAATTTTTGGGTCGTGTTTTTGGGTCGTTTCAATGAATCTCAAAGATCTAGGAGTTTCAAAAACCAGTTAAAACCTAATAATATATATTTCGTTTTTCATGGTGGAAATTGGTGAATCGCCATTCGCCTACCTTCAAATATTTTATAGCTTGGATTACGGTATCCCTCTTCCAAGTTATAAAAGTATTGTGTTGGGTCCTAGCCTTAATATTTCATATTGAGTGTTATATTAAGGATTTTAAATCAACTGTCTTGAATATCTCCCAAAAGATGTCTAGTTTAGACATTTATGATCTTCCCAAATCTCTTGAAACAAGCTTTCCTAAATGAAGATGATGTCCCATGGAAATCATACTTCTTTCACCTCCTCCAATTATCTCCCTAACTCACAAGTTCCATAAAAGTTTAAGGTCACTTAAGCCTTATTGGCAAACAAAGGTCTATGTGTGATCACATATTGGAGATGTAGTCACATATTCACAAGCCGGGAGAGTTGGGTGTCAAAGTCTTGAGAAAGTTGGTGGCTTAACTACTTTCTAAGTCACATAGTGAGTTCTTTTGGAACACCTACGAAACAGACTATGACAAGACCCTTAATGATCTTATCTATTTGCTAAGATCAACTTCCTAAAAACTTTATGGACATTGATAATGATGACACTAGAAATCCAGAAAAAGCATTATCTTCTCAATGGAAAGGGAGCGGCCATAGTCAACTCGGTTGACCAAATGGTAAAGAGAAAAGCTAAGTCTGAGATAGTCCCATTACCAAAGGGTCCATATGTTTATATTGCCAAAGAAAGGGGCATTGGTTGCGAAGCTTCCAAATTTACCTAAGAATGTTAAAGTTAATAAGTTTGACTCTAATTCAAGTAAAGTCCACTATCTAACTCTGCTAAGTTTATATTATGAGATTCTTGATACATGATGTGACTGGGTCATATGTTGATGTTTTAAAAATCAAATAAAAGTGAAGAAACTTAAAGAAAGAATATGCTGAATCTGATCACGTAGATGGATTTCTATCGCATAGTATGAAGATCGGATTCTTGAGCTACTTCTTAGGAGTTATGATATTTTGCTTAGGAATTGATAACTGTTGAGATTTGTAAACTCTTTGATCGATTAGATCTTCGTAACAGGTAAACAATGAACGTAAAACAATGAAACAATACACAAGTATGGATCTGAATAAGTCGAATGATTAGAACTTTCAATCCTCAGCAGAGCTCGATTAAGAACTTCCGATGTAGAGGATTTTTGGGTTACAAAAGAGATCTTCTAAATAACACGTAAAATATGATCTATCAGTGATGAAAAAGATGCATGCAAGCATCTATTAATACACAAACCCTAACAAAACAAGTCACGGATGGACAGGCCCATACCAGATACAAAATGAGCTAAGAGACGAGCCCAAGACGCAACACCAAATACCCAACAATCTCCCCCTTTGCGTTAATAGAGGCGAGACCTCACTCCAGCTTGCTTACTCCTGCGGCACTGGCTTTCTTCACAGTCTTGAATAGGCAGGGAATGATAGCAAGAAGTGTTTGTCGGAAGTGAATGTACCAATTGATCATATCGTTGAAGTACATCTTATCACTCTCCGAGTTCTGTTTGCATCGATTGATGATACCCAGAACATGCTCCAAGCAGGAAGTGGTGTAAAGATGTTTGTCAGCCAAAGCAAATAAGCATTTCTGACCTTCTGCCCTGGTGAACATGACTGAGTTTTGTTTCGGATCAATCTTTCCCATCTTCATTCTGTTTAAATCGCTTGCAGAACCGACTGGAGTGATGATGGGCTTCTTCCTGAGAACATTAGCAACTTCTTGATCCAGCTTAGCAACCTCCAAAATATAACACCAACATTCTCTTGATATGGTCTATGATCGCACCATATTCCACTTCATTAACAAGAAGAATGTTGTGCAAAACTATCCAGTCATGAGGGTTTAAGTTGGGAAGATCAGCTAGAGAGATGGAATGCTCGGTTTTGTCGGATCCCCTTAAGACCTTGAATTTGACATTGGTGAAGTTGCCCTCCCGAACAGGTTTGAGAACCCGAACGTTGATGATCTTCTGTGCGCTCCACGTCTGATACTGAGGTTTAGCAGTCCTCAGATAAAAGTCTACAAGCTCCCTATCAACCTTCGGGTGAGGATGAGGAACTTCAGCTATGTGGGTGAATGCATGGAAGATGAAAGCTTTTCTGGTCAGGGGCATGTCAAATTGGGAATCGACCGAATTAACCCGGTCCAAGGAGATCACCGGTTCTAGCCAAAGAGTGCAAGGGGACTCGATAGCTTCTTTGACAAGCACTTCGAGAGTCCAAGGAGGAAATAGAGTTTTTCTGCTTTCAAGGAGATAATGAGCCTCCTTTATCTTCCTCTCCTTGGCTTCAGCCTCTCTGGCAATGCGAGCATTTTCATCAAGCTCCTTCTCTCTGGCATGTTTCCTCAGTAGGCTGACAATCGGTTCTTGATCACCACTTTCATCACTGTCATCGATGATTTGTTTGTCGTTGCTTTGAGCACTCAAACCTGATGCAGGAACAGTTGTTGGTTTGGGTGCTTTCGGAGGGACAAGTGATGAAACTGGAAGTGATTGAGCTTTGGAAATCGGAGGGGGTTTTGATTGGCCTGTGGGCTTCCCTTCTCCCCCTTGTTTTGGATGTTCCTCCTGCTCATGAATCCCTTCAATGTGGCTAAGCAGGGCAAGGGCAGGAGCGAGCTTCTCTGCAAGAGTGCGCCTCACCGAATAGTTAAGAATCGGATCATGGGCTTCGATAATGTTGGACAGAGCCCCATGGACATCTGAAACACAACTCTGGACCACAGTTTTCTCAGACCGAAGAGAATCGATCTCCTTCTCGGCTTGGGAGAGCTGATGAGTTGCAAGAGTAAGCTCGGAAGATTTACGAGCAAGCTCGTCCTTGGTAGTAGACTCGACGGTAAGAGTGGCTTGAAAGGTAAGAAGACAATCCGCAACCGAAGATTGAAAAAACTGATTGTCTTCTTTGAGGTTCTACCGGAAGCTGGCAAAGTGGTCTTTTTCGGTTTCGAAAGAATGGACCAGCTTCTCCACAACGGTGCGAATCTTCTTGGTATTTGTTTCTGATGCCGCCTACAAAGACTCCAGCCAAATCTGGGCATCTTGAAATAGTTTTTCGACTTTTTCGGTCGCAGCAGCACTAGCCTTTGTCGATTTGTCAATAGCAGCAGCAGCTGAGCTAATGGAGGCTTCATGTGCTTTGGAGAGAGATTCCACCATCCCCTGAATGGCAGCCTCCAAAAAGTGAGATTTTAAGGAAGAGGAAGAAGCCACAAGATTATCAATCTTCTCGTGGAGTTCCTTGATGTGCTTTTTGGTAACTGGAGCATCATCATCATCATCACTTTGGAGTTGGTAGGGGCTGTAGTAGATGGAATCAAAGACCATATCCTCCCCTCCCAAAAAGGTTTCGGTTTCAGCAGATGGAGTGGGAGATAAGGGTGTGGCGGATGGTTTGGTAGTGGAAGTGGGTTCAGGAACGGAAGTAGGTTCAGGTTGTGAATTTCGAACCCCCGTATCAGATACGTTGGTTGGAATCTCACTGATGGTGGTTTTGGTGGCTTCTGTGAAGATTGGTGGTGGTATGGAAGTAGTTGTGGGTGAAATGGTAGTAGAGGTAGTTATGGGGGGAATAGAAATAGGGTTAGATATGGAGGGAATGGAAATGGAGGAGGTTATGGTGGGAATGGAGGAGGTTATGGTGGGAATGGAGGATATGGGGATAGGAGAAGGGGAAGGAGGTTTTGATGAAACTGGTACCTCATGAGCAGGCGAGTGAGGAGGAGTTTCGCCTCTAGCCGACTCGTCTGAGTCAGATTGGTTATCTTCTGAATCGCTGGATGAAGAAGAGAGAATAAGTTTCCTCTTCGGTTGTGCTTTCTTCTTCTTTGCTTGGGGGGGGGGGAGATATGTCTTTGAGGATTTTCGCTTCTTAGGAGAAGGACCCTTTGCTCCCTTTGCTGCTTTCTTGATCTTCCCTTTCTCGGGTTTCTTCCCTCTAGCAGCTGGTTTATCTGCGTCATTAATGGACTGAACCATTTCCGCAGAAAGTTCCTGTGGACCCGAAGGACGAAAGTCCTTGTAGGCCTTCATTATAACGCTCTCCTTGGACACACCAGCGGACATGGAATCGGGAATGGATCCGACGAAGGAGAACTTGGTCGGATCAGTAACGATGATCTTGATGGTGTGGAAGACACTGATGGAGGAGAGGAGGGAATCGGCAACAGTTGGAACATGAAGTTTATCCATCACCCACTTGGTGATCAGCGTCCAAAATCTAGCATAGGACACTTCAGTGTGGCGAGAAGAGGAGGCTAGGCTCTGAATGAGTTGTTGCCAGAGAACCGAGCCGTAGTCGAGGTTGATGCCATTGTATAGACCATAGAGAATGGTCATGAACAATTTATTGGCCCCATCAGAACCAGAACTTCGCTCAGAGAGCCCTTTGAACAGAATGGTGAAGAAGCCCTTCCATGGAGGAGGAAGACACGACTTCTTGAACTTGGTGACCGTCGTGAGAATTTCCGTGTAGCCCATGTTGTAGAACATCGAAAATAACTGTCCCACAGTTATGGAGTCGGGATTAACCCTAGATTCATCGGGTTCAAACCCTAGGAGCCAGCAGAACCTATGCTTGGAGAT
Organism: Lactuca saligna; assembly: GCF_052625555.1. Classification (NCBI taxonomy): domain Eukaryota; kingdom Viridiplantae; phylum Streptophyta; class Magnoliopsida; order Asterales; family Asteraceae; genus Lactuca; species Lactuca saligna. The sequence goes on from NC_136425.1 coordinate 120,188,568, forward strand.
GGAGGTCTTGTGAGAAAGGAGGTCGAAGTAGATTCGATCCACTGATTTGTCGTAACGAGCAGTGGAGAAGACCTGGGAAAGACATACCATGGGCACAATCTCGACCTTTGAAAGGGCTAGAACCAGTGGAGAGTATTTGAGACACTCCACAATGGGATACATATAAGTCTCGTAGGCTTTAGGGTTTAAATCGATCACCAGAATTTGTTGAGCGCGAATGGGAAGAATGTTGGTGCGGGAAGAGGTTTCCTGAACTGAGGAAGAGTCCGCCATTGTTGAATGTTGAAGATGATGAACAGTAGAGTATAAATCGCCTGATTTTGCTCGTTTAATTTTTGATTGCTGTAAGTGTGGAATGAATCAGAAGTGTTCCTTTTATACTGTGGGTAGAGGGGAGAGAAGAATCATCCCCCAAATCTTCTTGATACACGAAACGGTTTCGGATGTGACAGAAGCGTGATGATAGGCAACCCCGATGATTACGCATGAGAGAGAAAAATTGTTCCGTTTTGCACGCATGCCCGTCAACTCACTATTGAAGCCGTTACTCTATCGGCTGAGTCAGCATCTTATCTGTTAAATAGTTGTCATCCAAACACAAGATTATGATAGAACCGAACTAGATTTTTGGAAAATCAAAGATTTTCGTGCATAGAGTGTCAAAGATAAGGAAATAAAGCGATATTTATGTGGAAATTTGTGATGTCAATATAGACACAAAACAGTTGATCCCGGGCATGAATCACTTTCTTCAAGGTCAAGAGAGACCTTAAAGTGTCTGTATGGATTCCCATTGAATTACGATCAATCACTTATTAAGAAGTGTTGAAAGGCATCTTTTGATAAGGCTTAAAAGGGTGGCTTTTGCTTCAGTTTAGAATCCCGGACCTTGACATAAGACCGAGACTAAATGAAGTACCTGTGGGACCGATGTGGTCTGTTGAACACGTAGGTTGGAATATGTATATAGTGACTTATTGAAGATGTGTGATAGTGAAATCTCAAAAAAAAATTAAAACTGGATTCTAAGGGAAAAAATGTTATGGTAAATAAGAATTTCATAAGAATCTGACAACGAAAAGAGATTTCATATTTACCGTCAATTCATGTTAGGTATTGAATTTTGGGTTTCACTTAGTACGTAGTGACACGAGGCTAAGATCATAAACACAGAGATTATGTAACCATAAACCTCAGTGGTTAATTCTGAGAGTCTCAAGGGTTACAATATGGGACCGAAATATGATGGAGAAAAATATTGAGGTGGTGAAGAGAAACTAAAGTACCTCTGCTGAAAATAGTGACCAAGCAGTAAACTCTTAACCCATATGAGAAAAGAGTAAGGTAGCTCAGGATTAGAATAAATGGAGCAGCCTTATTGGGAAGACAAGGTTTGTATATTCCTAGTCATTAAGGCTTTTATTCAAAATCAGTTGAGGCTTTGGACGACATGCAACATCATGCTTCTAGGGACGCTTAACTAGTATAAAGTGTGAGAACGAAACCTGTCCCATCGATATTTAAACAAGAATGAAAGAAAAAGAAAAATATTTTAGGAGATTTTAAGTTTTTGAAAAGAGAAAAACCAAACAAAACAGAATAAAAAAAATTGAACCGAACCCGAAATGGACCGAACGCTCGGTTCATTTCGGTTCCTAAATTTTTTTTTTTTGATTTTTGGAAAACAACTTTTACAAAAGGATACAACCATAGACAACACCTTTTTGAGATTGAGCGAAAATATGTGTAATGGGACCGAACCCGAAATAGACCGAGCGTTCGGTTCATTTCGGTTCCCATGTGAACCGAACCCGAAATAGACCGAGCGTTCGGTTCATTTCGCTTCCAACTTTTAACTTTGAGATGGTGTTTTTGGTACCAATTCTGATTCCATCATTCCTAGTCCTTGAAGGATCTTATTGAAACTTGCTTCAGGTAGGGCTTTGGTGAAAATATCGGCCAATTGATCAGTGGTTCGAACAAAGTGAATTTCGACATTTCCATCCTCCACATGATCCTTAATGAAGTGATACCTCAGTGCTATATGCTTGGTCTTAGAGTGTTGCACTGGGTTATGACAGATCCTAATTACACTTTCTAAATCGCAATATAGTGAGATATTTTTCATGTTGAGTCCATAATCTCTAAGCTGACTTTGGATCCAAATGACTTAAGATGTACAAGAAGCGGCTGCGATGTACTCTGCTTCGGCTGTAGAAAGGGAAACGCAGGTTTGCTTCTTTGACTGCCAGCTGACCAACTTCCCATCAAGGAATTGCCAACCCCCTGTGGTGCTTTTCCTGTCTAAACTGCATCCTCCAAGGTCTGCATCTGAGAAGGCTTAAACGAAGAAGCCTGAGTTTGATGGATACCATAGACCGAGAGAGGTGGTTCGCTTCAGATACCTGAGTATATTTTTCACTGCAAGCATATGTGGTTCTCGAGGATTCGCCTGAAACCTAGAACAATAACATACAGAAAACATGATATCAGGCCTGCTAGCAGTAAGATACATTAAGGACCCAATCATCTGGCGGTATAGCGTAATGTCAACTGCCGGTTTCTCCAGGGAAGGTGTGAGTTTGGTGTTGAATGCCATTGGAACTTTGACCTTTGAGTCTCCCATCATACCAAATTTGGCAAGAAGAGTTTTGGTGTATGCTTCCTGGTTGATAAAGATGCCTCCGGGTCCCTGTGTAATATTTAAACCAAGGAAAAAGTTAATTGGACTCATGGAGCTCATTTAAAATTTAGTCTCCATCAGCTTTCTGAATTCAGCTGTTAAGCTGGGATTCGTTGAGCCAAAGATGATATCATCGACATAGATTTGTACAATCATAAGGTGGTTACCTTCCTTCTTACGAAAGAAGGTTGGGTCAACCGATCCTTGTTTGAATTTGGACATCTTTAAAAACTTAGTTAGCGTTTCATACCAGGCCCTAGGTGCTTGTTTCAGGCCGTAAACTGCCTTGTCCAGAATATAGCAGTGATTTGGGAACTTATCATTGACAAAATCAGGAGGTTGCTCCACGTAGACCGTTTCTTCAAGTTCTCCATTCAGAAAGCGCATTTTACGTCCATTTGGTAGACCTCGAAGTTTTTGTGCGCTGCATAGGCAAGAAATATTCGAATAGATTCCAGCCTTGCAACTGGAGCAAAAGTCTCTTCGTAATCAATTCCTTCTTCCTGGCAGTATCCTTTCACCACTAAACGAGCTTTGTTCCTTATTACATTGCCTTCTTTGTCCATTTTATTTCTAAAGACCCATTTGAGACCAACAACGGAGGCATCTTGAGGAGTTGGAATGAGACGCCAAACTTTATTTCTTTCGAACTCATTAAGTTCGTCTTGCATAGCTTGAACCCAATCAGAGTGATCAAGAGCGGTGTTTACTATCTTTGGTTCAACCTTTGAGATGAAAGAGTTAAACATGCAGAACTCTACTTTGGAAAATAAAGAAGTTTGCTTTGCCTTCAGTTGACATCTGGTCAACACCTTTTCAGAAACATTACCCACAACCTGTGAAATAGGATGATCTCTAGTCCATTTGACAAGAGGAGGGTAATTTGGATCATAGGAAGGATCCAATTCAGCGTTCACCAATTCTTCTAATTCTGATTGACTATCTTCGTCATAAAACGTATCGGCATTCTCCCCCTCGAATGATGAGATTTCCGGTGCAGCAGGACTTTCAGGTGTAGTTGTGCTCTCTGACGGTGTAAAGTTCTCTGACAGTTTTGAGCTTTCGGTTGCTACAGTACTTTCAAGTGCTACAGTACCTTCGGGTGTTGTGGAGCGTTCAGGTGCTACAGTACCTTCGGGTGCAACAGGACTGGAGTGCTCCCCCTCAACTGGTAAGCTTGACTGTTCTGAAGAGGATGGATCCTCCCCCTCAGCTGATGCATTGTGCTGAGAAGTTTTATTTGGAGCTGATTCTCCGTTACCCAGTCGTTTGGCAGCTTCATCGACGATTTGCTTCAGATGGTTGATTTTGTTGTCTGCTGCCTTGGCTTCCGAGAGAGTAGCTGCCTCAGGTGCATCGAATAACTCCCCAAACAGCTCAAACAAATTGGCAATCGAGACCGTAAGATGACCTATTTGAGTGAAAATTTCTCCAATTGCTTCTTCAGTAGCCTTTATCCTTTTGACGAAGATGTCGTCGAAAGTCACATAATATGTCTCTTCAATCTTCCTTGAACATTTTTTTAAGACCCAATATGCTTTTGAAGTTAGAGAGTATCCCAGAAAAATCCCTTCATCGGCTTTTACGTCGAACTTGTTACGATGTTCTTTAGAATTGAAGATAAAGCATCGTGAGCCGAACACGTGGAAGAATTTGACATTTGGTTTTCTGTTGTTGATGATCTCATAAGGGGTGAGAGTGAAACGCTTATTGAGATATGACCTGTTCTGCATAAAACAAGCTGCAGAAATAGCATCAGCCCAGAAATATAATGGTAAGGAAGCGAAACTTAGCATGGTTCTGGCCGCCTCACACAAAGATCGGTTTCGTCTTTCGACAATTCCGTTTTGTTGAGGGGTGTAGGGAGCTGAGAAGTTGTGACTGGTTCCTTTTTCCGCTAGAAAGTCTTCAGATTCTTTATTTTTGAACTCCAGCCCATTGTCGCTTCTGATGTTGCGTACAACTTTTCTCAGCTTCACTTCAATTTGCTTGATAAACAGCTTCAGCTTGAGAGCTGCCTCAGATTTGTGCTTCAGAAAGAGCACCCATGTAAAACGTGAAAAGTCATCGACAATAACAAGAATATACTTGCTACCGCCTATGCTTTCAATAGAAGATGAACCACACAAGTCAATGTGAATTAACTCAAGTGGTTCAACAACCTTTGTGTTTATGATGGATGGGTGACTTTGACGACTTTGCTTCCCCATTTCACACGCAGCACACAAATGTTCCCGATCAAACTTGAGCAATGGAAGACCCCTAACATGACCTTTTGTGATGAGTTTATTAATATCCTTGAAATTGAGATGGGAGAGCCTTCGGTGCCACAGCCAGCTTTCATCATAATGTGCTTTGGATAACATACGAATAGTTGGGTTTCCTTTGATAGGTTTGAGATTGAGAGGAAACATTTCGCCTTTGCGCTCCGATTTGAGAATTACCCTTTTGTCTTCTTCTCTATTATTTCCGAACCCTCATCATCAAATGAAACTTTAAGACTGGTACCTCCAACAAGCTGAGACACACTGATGAGATTGTGCTGCAGTCCTTCAACATAGCAACCTTTCTAATTATGAAGTCTCCATTCGTTATCATCCCATAACCTTTAATCGTGCCATACGAGTTGTTCCCAAACTTGACATTCCCACCATTTGAAAGTGATCAAAATTCCCTCAACTCTTCTTTCCTTCATGTCATGTGATGCGAGCAGCCACTGTCAATATACCATTCTTCGTCGAACTGCTCGTCACTGATAACCTGCAAAAATTTAACCAGATTTAGGAACCCAAAGTTTCTTGGGTCCACGTGAGCCTTTCACAGGAACAGGAATAGTGAGAGAAATATCAACGAAATATGTTCTTTTTATTAACGTTGCTTCATCATTCTTCTGAATGGTGTAAACTTTAATTTTATTGGGATTTGTTATAGTTGGTTTGAATTCAGGTTCAGGTGTTTGGACTTTGGAATGCTTTTGATCACTCTTGACCGAGGAAACCTTCGATTTTCCTTTTAAATCTATTGAAGATTTTGGATTTTGAGTTTGAACAGAATTGGATTCAGAATGGGGTTGAGAAGAATTAGAATGAGAGAATTTAGATTGAGAAGTTTGCTTGACTTGATATTCTAGGTGACCCTTTTGTTGGTGGTCATGGGAGAGACCGAACCTTGAACCTTGGTAACCTGTGCTCTCGGAACCGAACCTATGCTTTCGGTAGCTTGTGTGCTCTGAACCGAACCTATGCTTTTGGTAGCTTGTGTGCTCTGAACCGAACCTATGCTTTCAGTAGCTTGTGTGCTCTGAACCGAACCTATGCTTTCGGTTGTTAATGCCTACTTGCGGTTTGACTTCCCTTTTCTCTGACTTCCTGTCATGATCAGAAAAATGAGCATTTTGAGATTGCCAGAACTGTTTTCGCTCTGAGAGATTCTTCTTATATCTCAGATTCCTCTGTTGCTTTTGGTTTTTCACCTGTTTAGGTTGCCTGTGAATATTCGCCTTTTGTTTTGGCTTTTGAACAACATGTTCGCTTGTTGTAGATGAGGTTTCGGTTGTGGAGGTGACTTCTTCTAATGGAATTTCTTTAGTGCCACTAGTACTTGGCACGTCAAAGTTATCAGGCTTGTTCAGCGGCTCTGGAATATATCTTCCTTTTGTTTTCCAGGATGTTCGCTCTGATAAACCAACTGTTTCATCAGCATTGTCGATAGGAGTGGACCAGAAGAACTCATCACAACCATCAGCATTATCTTCGTTTACAATGGCTGTGAGTTCGGCTGTCTGATGTTCGGTTACACCTGTGACCTTATACACCTGATTTGGGGTTGTCCTTACCTTTTGTTATACAACAGCCTTTTCTTCAAGGATCGGGGACTTTTGTTGGGACAGACGAGCAAAATCCACAGAATTTTCTGAAATAAGATTTTTGTGGTTTTCGGGTTCGCTCTTGACAAACTCAGAACAGTCAACTTCATCCTCTACAGAAATTTCACGCATATCATCATCCTCATTAAGCTCAGATGCATTTTCAACATTAATTTTATTTTCTGAGCTCAAGTTGGCATTCAATGAGTCAAACTTTTGTATGGTTTCGGTCCTTAGATTCAGTTTATCATTTTCATCCAAAAGATTTTTCAGCATGTCCTTATGGTCCTTGGACTTTATGAAAGATTCGATTTTGTCTAGGCCATACATATAAGTCGGATTTACATCCTTAGACGAAACTACACTTTCGCAATTGTATGCTTCAGCGTCGATTTTATCTTCCTGAAACTCAAGGAAGGGCAAAATCATGCGATGAATTTTCTGTCCTATTTCGCAGTTAAGATGAAGTTGAGTAATGTTAGAATAAAGACGCTTAGCAATCAAACAAAACACATTTCTTTGTTTCAAAAGTTTTAAATTGTCTCTTTGTAAATAATGTTTTCGTCTTTGGATTTGATCAACTCCGACTCCTTCAGCTCTATCCACATCCTCCGTTCCTCACTCTTTGAAGACACCCTGCTTATTTGGTCAGTTAGGTTAGAATTGGTGACTCGTGTTTGAGTTAAACTGCTATCTAGATGAGAGATTCTTGAATTTACATTTTTTAATTCTTTTTCATATGAGTTTTGTGGGACTTTGAATGAAACAAAAATAGATTGTACCTTCTTGATTAATTCATCAAGCTCATTAAACTGCACGCTGAGAGGTTTTGCTGTGAAACACAAGTCCTCTCGCTCCTTCGTTTCTCTATTCCCACTGTCTGTGTTGTATCCCCTCATTTGAGATACATCCGACACCATCAAGCACTTTCCACCGCTTCCTTCATCTTTCGCAACATAAGCCTTTCCATGAGATGGCTTCCTGACTTCATCATCCTCAGAGTCGGTTGACCAGACCTCCACGCCACCGAACTCATCATCCGCTACCAAACCCTGTACAATTAAAGCATTCATTGAAGGGTTAGTGACAGTTTTCTTTCTCTTTATTTCTTCCAGCTTATTCATTAACACAGCTTCTTCATCTTTCTCCTCATCCTTTTCTGCCATTTTCTTTAGGACACAGTCTTTGGCATAGTGGTTCTTTCCTCCACAATAGTAGCAGTTCACTCCCGAGTCTCCTTCAGCTTTCGGTTCTTTCTTTGGTTCTTCTGCCTTCGGTTCTTCCCTGACCTTTTCAGAACTATAACTTCCCTACCAATTTCGGTTCTTATTGGTAGGAAACCTTTTCTTGATGAACCTCTTCGGGTTTGACACCATCATTGCATAATCTTCAGAGGTAAGTTCATAGTCTTCTAAGTTAAGGTCTTCATCTTCCATCACACCTTTGCTTTTGGACAGAAGGGCCAATGATCCCAAGCTTGAAACCACAATTTTCTCCTGCAAGACAATCTTTTCTTGGGATTTGAAAATCCCTACCAGCTTTGCCAATGAGTAAGATTTGAATTGCTCATGTGCTTTAACAGTGGACACAACTGCTCTCCACTCGGACCTAAGACCGTTTAAAAACGTAACCTTTTGTTCAATCAACTTCCTTTCAATATCGTGTTTAATCATTTTACTAAGAAGATGATTGAAGCGATCGAACGTCTGAGTAACAGTTTCTTCACGATTCTGCTTAAATTCACCAAACTCAGATAAAAGTAAGGTTTGAATGGAATGCTCGAGATCTTCGTCTGTGGAATATAGCTCTCACAGCCTATCCCATATTTCTTTAGCAGTGTTGCACGAACTCACTAGCCTGAAAGTATCAGATTGAAGAGCGAATCTGATTAGTCTCAATGCTTTTATATTGCACTGAACTTTATCCTTTTCGTCTTGGGCAATATCTTTTACGTCTTTCAACAGATCATTATACTCTTTCTGAGTTTTAATGATTCTTGACGTTGCTGAATGAGCGAATGGTCCAGACACGATTGCTTCCCAAATAAGATAACCATTGTCTTCAGATCCAATGACATAATCTTCAAAGTGATGTGCCCAGACTTCGTAATCCTGGGTGTAAAGGATAGGAATCTTTGTTGTTGATCCAATACTGTTTGAGATGTTGATAGGATTTGATTGAGAATCGTCCATGCTTAATCGTTAAAACCTATTTGAAAGATCAGACTTGTAATATATAATATTAGGGAAAAACGAATAAGTAATGAGATACATCAATTATGGAGTGACGGCTCAATAAATATTAGTTAATGCGGAATAAACCCTAATTGCTTCTTTCACAGAAGAGATGTGTATGAATTACATAGCCTCCTGCTCTGATACCAATTGTTGAGATTTGTAAACTCTTTGATCGATTAGCTCTTCGTAACAGGTAAACAATGAACGTAAAAAAATGAAACAATACACAAGTATGGATCTGAATAAGTCGAATAATTAGAACTTTCAATCCTCAGCAGAGCTCGATTAAGAACTTCCGCTGTAGAGGATTTTTGGGTTACAAAAGAGATCTTCTAAATAACACGTAAAATATGATCTATCAGTGATGAAAAAGATGCATGCAAGCATCTATTAATACACAAACCCTAACAAAACAAGTCACGGATGGACAGGCCCATACCGGATACAAAATGGGCTAAGAGACGAGCCCAAGACGCAACACCAAATACCCAACAATAACAAAAAGTTTTCATATGGATTGTAAGGATAATTTTTTCTGCAAAGTTTTAAAAATAAAAGGTAAATCTTTTGATTTTATTTATTTTAAAATATCCTTACAATGGTATTTGTGAAAATCTATGTTGCCTATAAGATTCCATTAAGAGCAAAAGTGGAAATATGAATTTGATTCTTTCATTTGTGGTAGTGTCTAAATTTACCAAATAAGGAAAGATTCTCATCACCCAAGTTTCAGTTGGCTAGAAACTTGGAATCATGCAAGTTGTATAGCATGATGAATGAGAACTTTCGAGCATTGGAAAAATTAAGACTAACTACTTGTTCACATGGATGTGTGAGTCAAGTGAAGGACTAAGGGATCGGGTACACATTCTTGTGCACTGGTCAGAGTCCACCACAAAAGTTCGATAAGACTATTTGTCATAATTTACTATAGCTCAGTAAATATGGTTATACTTACAAGCTTAAGTGTAATTCTGAGACATTGGAAAAGGTTCCAATGTATGGTAGAGCGAATAAGAAGAATCAATTTAGGCAGAATGATAAAAGTTTCTTAAATCTGAAAAGATGGGAGAGTACTTTAGTATCATGTTTTAAGACCATCTTAATGATTTTGAGATCTTATCACAATTTATCCTCTAAGTGCATTCTGATAGTTAAGAAGAAGAGTTATGAATTATTGAAGCAGTTAAATCAAGAAGATGATTCATACTTCGTTCCAAAAACAATTCTTAGAGTTATACTCTAAGATTGTAACTTGAGTGACATGTCTTAAAGAAGGTTTAAAACTCTTATCAAATGTAAGAGTAAAAGTTTTGTACTCTTGTACATTTGAAATTGGTAAGTTGTGATGTTGTGGATAAAAGAAAAACCATCTAAGGCCAATTGTGTGAAGTGTTTGTCTTGATTAAAATCCACACTATCTCTTGAATATATGACAAGAAAGTCTTATATGTAAAGAGGACAGTGGGAGTCTTAAAGGTCTTGAAAGTCTCAAGAACTAATCAAGAATAAAACCTGAAGTTCTTCACTAGCACACGACTTGAGGTTTATAACCTATCGTGTTGACATATTATCTGCCCATTCCAGTTAAAGTTGGCTTTGCATATGAGTTCTTAGAGTTCTCAATTGTTTGCACAACAACTTGGAAGCAATGGTAAGCCCTTGAGTTGCCAGGTGGCAAGAAATTAAGATTGAGTTCAGTCCATATGAGTTTGGATTTGTCATTATCCTTGTCTTGTGACTATGGTTTTGACAATTCACACGGATAAGAACACATACACCATTAAATCTAAGGGTCATAAGGTTTCTCTGTGATTCATGAAAATGATGGTGAGGAAACACTTCCACTAAGTAGATTTGAAGTAGATAGCAATTGTGATATTTGCATTCTCAAAGTCGTTAGTGGAGATGTGTGCCTAACCGGAACACTAACATGGACTTGTGAGAAGTGACAAAGGTCTAAACAATTGAGACTATGATTACGACATCCCTTTTCATAGTTCTGAAATTGTTTAGACACACCTGTGAGCTATCTAAGATAAGGTGTATGATATTGATAAAGTTTTATCAAAGCAATCTAGTATCAGAAATCTGAACTTTGGTAAGAAAGTCAATAAAGTATTGTTTTTTTTCTAGAACTTCAGCTGATTTCTGAGTACGTATCAAAGCTAGTGGGAGCATAACTGTTATGCTAATAATCATCATGTTAGTGGGAGCATGATAATTATGATAAAGGTTTCAAGTAAGCAATGTTAATTATAGAAAACAAAAGGTTTCAATTGGGAAAAAGTTGTTTTACTATAAGTAAGGGAGAGGAAATTATACTTCATCTCAAATCTAAAAGCTTAGATTGAGGTTATGAAGTATTTAGTCAAGCATATATATGAATGTTATGTTGGAATGGTTCAACATAAGAAAATTCTAATATATGGGTCCATTATTTGCGTTCTAAAATTCGATTATGATTACGGCATCCCTTTTCATAATCTGAATTATGAGAACTTGGCAAATTGAAATGGAAATATTATAGCAAAAGACTGGTTTAGTCTTTATGTGAGACATCATGAATCGTGTCCCATATGCTTCGGATATAGGATCGATTGCATGTGCTATATTCATCCTTTCTAAAATTTTCCAAATGTCTGGGGCATTAAGAAGGGAAAAGGTCTAGAATTGGATATGACTAAAAGGATTAAACAGCTTTCGAGGACAATCTAAGGTTTACCAAAGATTGGTTGCTCAAGGACAGTTGGAAGTATAGTGATAATTCTGGAAGGACCATATTGACATAATTTGTAAGGAGGAAACTCTTGTTCAGAAGTGATAGTCAAAATGGAATATGGAAATGTTTCAAAGTTAGAAATTATTCAATCTGTTTAAGATTAGGAAACTTAATGCAAGAAGGATGTTTCCAATGAGCTGATCTCCTTTGGAATGCTCTGTAGTGTTTATTGTCAAGTCTTTGCGACTTTGTGCATAATCATTACAAGAGGATCTATGCATATAAGTTTAGAATCTAATAGATCTCAGTAAATGGCATGAGTTTGGAATTCTTGCATTTGCAATAAGGATTTGAGACTGTGAAAAGAGGATCATTGGAGTTATGTTTAATGATCTAATTCACAAAGTAAAGATCATAGACAAACATATTATGCATACTTGGTGTATGGCATGACTAATGTTTAGAAAACATAGTGTACATGCTTGGAGCATGGGACAACTATTGTTTTAAATTCAAGAATAAAGTTGATAGCTGAAACAGTATACAATGAATAATGTGTAATCATATGGTGATAAATAAAAGGTGTTTTATTTATGTTCATAGGTTTTGATACCATATTAGATTCAATTATTCTTGTGTTTCATTTTGCATGTTTTGACTTCCAGAATAAACTAGGTCATTGTTTTGGATGACTAAGTTATTCAAACCATCCACAGTCGGTCATATGTTGGAAGTAGATATGAATTAAGACTATCATGGGTTGGCTTGTAGAGGTCTAAGATGTTGGACAAAGGGCTACAACACTCATGAGTGCTCATTAGTTCTGAGTATTGGATTCAACCCGCGCTCATTGGAATCACTTCATGGATTTTATCACGAGTGATCATGAGACGATAATATCTTATATTCTTCAAACCTAGAGATATGAGTTTTTACAATGAGTTGGTTGAACATTGATTGCACGAAAACGCATTGGTAACTCGGTGTTATAAAACGTGCCTTTGTGTATGATTTGTGACAACCATCAAATTTCGGTCAAGTCAAAGTCAACTAAAGTCAACAAGTCAAACCGTTTGACTCAATTTGCCCGTGGGTACTAGAATTTACATTATGAAACTTCTACACAACTCTCTATTCTAATCAGAGATCATAAAACAAAAAGTGCGAACATCTAGATCTCCTTAACCTAAAACTGTGGTACGTGGCAAGCCAAACCGATAAAACAATGTTGCATACTCATCGGGAGTGTGTAAGATCCTTAAACAAGGCTTAACTGGGTTTACGAACCATGTATTGCGATGCCGGACGCTCGCAAATGCCACACATGAAACCTCTCTCAATCGTTTTCACTCTATCTCTTCTTATCAAGAATCTCTCCCAAATCTCTCTAAGAATGTCAAATCTCTCCCAAATCTCTCTAAGAATGTCAAATCTCTCCCAATTCTCTCCAAGTATGTGAAATATCTCCCAAATATCTCTTTGTGTGAGAAATCTCTCCAAGTATGTGAAATCTCTCCCAAATATCTCTTTGTATGATAAATCTCTCCAAGTATGTGAAATCTCTCCCAAATCTCTCTCAAAAGTTTACGTAACTTTTTTGAAGTCATTTGGGTCATTCCGACCCTTAACTGGGTCAAAAACGGCTTAAAACGGGGTAAAAACGAGTAAAATAGGCTTAAGGACCCGAAACCTTCTTATAAGAGGCGAAACCTCTTAGAACCGAAGGTCCCTATAGGGACCGAACCTGCTAAGAACCGAAACCAAGAGGACCGAATCTAGGAGACCCGAACCCGAAGGTCCTCTCAGGGCCGAACCTCGCCCAGGAAGAACCGAACCCGAAAGGTCCTTGCAGGCCCGAACCTCGCACATACACCCGAACCCGAAGGTACTGTTCATTCGGGCTATTTCGCTTCATCGCCACCCTTCGCTCCCTCGTCTCCTTCAGCTTCCTCGCCTCCCTTCATTTCCGGCTCAGCATCAGCAAGGACCGAACCTCGGCCTAGGACCGAGAGGTCTCGTTGGGAATGCTTTTCTTCCCGGTTTTCGCGTAGTTTTGCGTTTAAGGCCCGTTTTTAATTATTTTAACGCGGGATTTTCACGCAAAATCATATTTTAACATAATAAACCCTAAATATTCAAAATTTAATCATATTTTCATAAAAATATTTATTTAAATAATAAAAGCAAGTGGGTAAAGTACAAAGAGGTTGAGTGTTGACTTTGCTTTATCTTATGACACAAGCAACCACTCCCACACCCACTCTATGACCAGCCACACCGGACCACCTTACCTAGGTCACATCAGTGTCCCTTACACCGAATTACCACCCATTCCCACGTTTTTGAGAGCTGAATATTCATCCTCTCTCCTCACTTCTCTCATTTGCTCTCATTTCACCAAGAATCAAGCACCACTTTTCTCTCAAACTTCTTCTCTCCATTTCAAGTCTCCAAGGCTGATTATCAAGTGTTCTTCCACTCTTGCTAAGTATAATTCATCCTCCTTGTGATTATTACACTTAATTCTACTCAAATCATTGATTGCTTACACAAACTCCATAACTATAATGTTAGATTCTCGAAAATCTTCAAGGCATCTCCAAGTGTTCTTGAGTTAAGCACTTCCATTCTTCAACAATCATCTATTGAAATCACTTAAGGTGAGTTCATACCCCTAAATTTTCGTGTTTTCTCATGTTTTTACGGGGGGGGGGGGGGGGGGGGGGGGGGGGAGGGGAATACAAGTTAAAACACCAAGAACATAACTAAGTTTTTCTAACAACCTTCATTAGAAAAGTTCAACTCCATTCACGGACTGTTTTGGGCAACTTAAACATTTTTGTTTTCAAAACTGTATATGGTGAAAATAGTTCAATTTCTTATCTTTAAAATGACTACTTGCACATCTCCATACGATTTTTCTACAATTTATGGTGATTTTTACAAAACTGCCTATCATTTCAAACAACAATCCGGACCAGTCTGTGATTTTGGACTTATTCACCCAAGTTGGAGGTCATTAAAAATCGTGATAAAAATTATGAGTAAACTAGACACATTTTGTGAACTCTCAGAATTTATGGATCTAGCTTTTGACTTCGTATGATTTTTCTATGATTTTTCCAAAACAGTGCAGAATGGGTAAAGTTAGCCAACAGCATATAAATATCATAACACTTTGTATTATGTTGAGCAAAGTGTATAACCATAAGTTCTAATTATTGAATGTGTTTCTTTGTTAGTTTATAATCTTGAACTGAAACTAAGTCATTCATAATAAATATTATACATTCATTTTAGAACACATATAATAAACTATAAAAAGTATAGTTTAATGGATCCATAACATTAATGCATTTCCATAAAAGAGTTCTTACATATTACAAACGTTTTAGATAAACTATAATAGGTATAGTTTATGATACATCACACAACACACTCGTACAAAAAGGGTACGTTCATACAGAAAAGATTTACATTCACACACATTTCACGTAAACTTGTTAACCTAAATTGTGAGACATTCTCTTCCCGTACGTCCAAGTGCGGGATATAATTCCTGGTAGTTCTAATCAGAATCTCCTGGAGGGAGAACGTGATACTTGTATATAGATCTATATTGGGTTTGACACCCCACACCTTGCTGCTAGCTACAGTGGGACCTATAGGTCTATGGGTGACAAATGTCATTTCAGTTTCGCGACGCCTGAGAAACGTCGTGGCAGGTTCACATAGTCATAGTATGATTATAGCGACTCACATAGGGATATAACAATCCATAAAATTTACGGGATTTTATTTATAAAACCTAAATGGGTTTTATGTCGATTTAAAATCACTTTTTATCTCAATGAGTACAGATATTACTGTACACTTTCGGTTTTGGTAATTATGAATACACATCATTTGAAACCACATTTATACCTTTAAGTATGGCCAATACTTGTTATTTCTTGGTCCTCGGATTTAGGACTACATATACATAAAGTATTAACAAACATAAGAACATACGGAAATTTCATTTAATTCAAACGCGTCCATGTCCATTTAAACGCATAACATTTTCTATTAGTAAGAAAGGTTACTTATACATTTTGGTCTTCGGTCATAAGACTACATTACACAGATTTTAAAGAAAATATCGGATTTTCTGGATACATATTCTAACGCTTTTACAAGGAAAACGGTTTACTTTTCTAACGAAATCTCTTATGAACTCACCAACCTTTGTGTTGACACTTTTTCAAAACTACTTGTATTCTCAGGAATTCAGTGAAAACAGGAAATCAACAACGTTTTGAGGATGGGACGATAAATCGTCAAACAGTTCATTTTGTATCATAATGTAATTGATGTGAATCATGTCAACATGTACTTTGATGTAACTTTTTCAATTATACTTGTGATGGTTGTATTTACTTTGAGCACTATTATACTCATTGTTGTGATACTCTACATGAAGTCCTCCACCCCCGGACGTTTCCGCCATCCTTTGTTTGGGGGTGTGACAGATTGGTATCAGAGCATTGTTTATAGTGAACTCAGTATATCAAACCACATAAGATATACAAACTATAAATGCATTGGGACTAAGTCTCTGATTTAAAGTTTCAAAACAACTATACTTTTAGAAATAAATAGTTTCGTATTAAAAGTATACATGCATACATACATACTAAGGCTAACATCATTCAAGAACAAAACAAAAGTAATGATTGTTGGATATCACAGGTAAACTTGGGGATGTATGGGCAGTCTTGGGAGTGGCATAGCCTGATCAACTATGCTGGTCCGAGGAGTGATTAGCACATGCCCAAGAATAGTTGTGATATGGCAACAAGTCTAAAAACTTACCAACACTACCACAATGAGAACATTAAAACAGAACATGAGTTTAAAATACTATGGGAGTATTTTGTAATATCATAACTTATATGAAAACTAATAGATCCTTAATAATAGGTCTATAGTCCCTAAGTGGATACTTTAAGGTTATATATAACTTAGAAATTATAGACTTAGAATTTGTGGTCATTACTTTACTTCCTTTTCCTTGTTTGGATGTGGACATAGAGTGGGATCACTTATTCAAAGGTCTATCGTATCTTGTTATATGTAATTAGTATGCACTAGGTCATTATAGAAGTAACTAATAAGGATCACCCCTTATAAGTAATTGATGATAGAGTTAGATGCATAGTACTTATCTCCTCCACTCCTATTCTCGCAAATACAGCATAGCAAAATCCTACTTACCGGACAACCCTTACTTTCCTAATATGAACTCGAGGAATGGTGAATGGTTATGAGAAGAATCAGAGGCGAAACCGGAGGTAATCGATCCTCCATGCATAGCAAGGGTTCCGTGAACCGTTTCAACTATATCGAACCTGTGACCCGTTGGGCAATTGTGATCGAGGGTTGAATGTCGACAACAATGACATCAACCACCATGTGGAGACCAACGAGGGTGCTATGACCTCAACCATGGGGGACTGACGGACAGAGCCCTCCCAGCAAAGACCCGGCTGATCGCGATCATCGAGGATTAATACAGGAAGACTACAATCCGAGTTCAGAAAACTGCACGCTACTCCAGACCCTATCATCTTTCGTACCCGTGGCTCAGAATTCGACTACTATTCCTGAGACCAACTCTCTTTTTAGGACCTTATCGCCACTCGTGTAGAGGAAAGAGAGTAACAGGGTAGGACACACAACATTCAAAGAAAGGATGATTGTAGCCAAGCGTTGATTGGCAAAGCTACAAATTTGCATCGACCTTGCCTCAGGCATCACAAGGGATAGATCATCGTAAGTAGAGTTCATACCGCTCACCAGACCTGGTAAATTAGCTTCATAAGTATGCGCTGGTGCTACTCTATTGTAAGTAAAATCATGACACTACAAATTAAGTGGTCAAACTAATCGAGAAATCTATCTACTATCAAAACCCGCCCATGCACAAATGTGAAGTAGACCTGCATCGAGGTCAAAATTTTCACTGAAACCATGATTACTAAAGTCATATTAACAAGATGGGCTTAGGATGTACTTAACAGACTCGAAGGTCTATCTAGCCTTAATTATATAACTAAGCATACATCAATATGTCAGGATAAGGACCTAGCTTGGGTCATGTATAAAGTTTCACTTGGGTACAAAACTACTAAAATACATGAGTTTACCATATAAAGAACCTCGTTATAAATTGTTTTCAGAACACCCTCAACAACCGAATTACGTTACAAATCGATATGATATAAACTTAGTTAGAAAAATCGCAACATATAGCCATTCTAAAAACTCATTATCGTCTCACCTTTAAACATTTGTTGAGAAGTTTCTTCTTCATAGACCTATGGAGTGCGAATGTTCCAGCACTAATGCACCGGATCCCATCAAAATTCCTCAGCCAAGTGTGTTCGGACAAACATGATTCTAAGAGGAGTAAACCTTAACGTCCGTATGAAACCTACTCCTACCTACTGCCATAACTCCATCTCAGGAGCATTAGTGGGAACACTAGGAATAGTACAGTAATGTGCAAAAATTTATATCCGTAAATATAAATTGTAAGGATGCACTTAAGATAATCATTTCCACTAACGAAGTCGTTTTTCGTCATGAAACATAGCTATGTCTTCACCAAGAGGCAACAAACCAACTAGCAAGGCGCCAACACTACAGATAGACGTTGCTACTTTTCAGGCTGCAGTCACGGCAGCCGTGACAGCCGTCATGGCGCAATTCAATGCTAACAATGTTAGTAGGGGTGGAAGCGGTTCTAACAATACAAATTGTGGTAACAATCAAGAACACCAATGAGTACCTACCAACGAAAATACCTCAGGCCACGAACCTACAAACAAGAAGAGAAAGTTTTGGAACATGAAAAAGCACCGCCAATGTCAAGGATCCACTAAAAACCAACAACCTATGTCCACCCCTACCATTACAACAACAGTCACTACACATGCCTCGACACTAGCCACGGGGTCTACCACCCAAACGCCTGCCAGACCATATGAGGGATCACTCCCAAAGTGCAACCAATGTGGCTTTCATCACTATGGGGCTTGCCAGGAGATGCACTGTAAACACTACAACAGGAAAGGGCATATCGTCCATTTCTATAAGGTCCCGACCCAGCACCTGCCTTCAATCACCTACACCAAGGTAGGCCCAGTATGCTACCTATGAGGTGAAATGGGACACTTCAAGAGAGAATGTCCAACTGAAAAGAATGACGAAGGGATAGGAGGAGTGTGATGAACACACCAACAGGAGCAGCAAGGGAACCATGTTAGGACTTTTGTAATGTTCCCAACGACAAAATGTTTAAGTTCTATATGTTTGTAATGAATTTTGTCACACCCCAAAACCGGAACGGCGGAAACGTTATGGGTTGGATGACGTCATGTCAAGTATCACAACACATGCATTATAGTAATCAAAGTACAACAAAACATTGCATTAATAGTAATAGTTTTACAAGGTTTCATTACAACAATTTAAAGTAATACAAGTAATAGAATAAATACAGCGTAGTACTAAGCTATCTTCATCAACAGCTCCAGAGATGTACCTGTCTAATGCTAACCTGAGAATACAAGTTATTTGAAAAGCGAGTATCAGCATTTTTACAAATGTTGGTGAGTTCATAAGCATTTAGTGACATTTCATTCAAATAACTTAATAAAGTAATAGTTTAAGAGATTTCAGTGTATTAGAGTCCTTTCCAGAAAATCCTATATTTTCTTTAATAAAAGCAGCCTTCTACCAAGACTGGTCAGTGATGTGGGGTAAAAAGTAGTCTTCCCTAAATTGCTATCATTATCAAAATACTGAATTTGATTATTGAGGAAAGCAATGACCTCAGGGAATATCATATGCCTCAGCAGTGAGGACTGCTGACTAAGGCAAAGAACCATAGACTCCAGGAAAGTATCAAACAAACGACACGCCTGGTTTAGTCTAACAAGTGGAGACACAGACCCTAGAAGGTACCAAATGAAGAGTACAACTAGTAGGGTCTAAACAGTGAATACAGACCGCAGACAATATCAAATGAAAGATACGTCTAGCAAGGTCTAGAACGGAGAACACAGTGAATACCGTGAATACAGTCGATTCTGTGAATACAGTGGATACAGACCCCAGACAGCATCCAATGAAAGATACGTCTTGTAAGGTCAAACAGAGATAACAGACCCCAGATAGTATCAAATGAAAGATACGTCATGTAAGGTCAAAACAGGGTGACTCTGAAAATGAATTACCAGCATACAGTGTAGATTGCCGTTGAAATACCGTTACCTTAAGGCTAAAGAATTATAAGGTAACCCGGGATACTCGTAACCATACTAACTAGAGTTCCAAACGCCCTACAAGCGTCTATAAGATGTGACATTTGTCACCCCTTGGCTTGGTGTGCCGTGGACTGTAGCAAGCACTCAGGGTGCGGGGGTGTCAATCCCATATAGATCTATACACACAATGTCCACTCTCCCTACAGGAGACTCTGGTTACCAACTAGACGATGGAGAAGGCCGTGTCCCGAAGATGCATCCCAAATAGTGGGTAATGACTTCTAAACAGTGGGTAGTGGGTTTCTAATTGTAACAGCCCAGAATTTCAGGTATTGCTTTAAAACTATTTTTGGGACAATTTAGGAAGGGACTCGGCGAGTTGGTGCCTGACTCGCCGAGTAGGACCACAGGCTTGGTCGCGGATGCGCGACTGGACTCGACGAGTCCAGATATGGACTCGGCGAGTCGACGCTGTTCAGCAGAAACCCTAGCCGTTTAGTTGGAACGTATATAATGCCTCTTAGGCTGTCATTGTACGTTTTTTTGGCCGATTGTGAAGAACCTAAGCATCTGTGGACGACTAGAGGAGAAGGGAAGGCTATTGAGACCTTGAGGAGATTGTTAGGCAAGAAGAGGCAAGGTTTTGGTCAAAGGAAGATCAAGAGGATTGAGTTCTGAAGGTTGGGGAGACAGAGAACACGTTTTTCAGGTAATACTCGGTCCATGTATGTTGTTTTGGTGGTGTACACGAATCTAGGGTTTATGAGACCCATTTGGGGATTAGATAGATTATTATGTTGTTACCCAATCGTTTATACCCCAGTAATAGGATGCTTAGAGGTCCAGAAAGTCCCATGATTGCATGTCTCGGGACCATGCGTATTTCGGGAGGTAGATGATCGACTGCATGGCATGGACTCGCCGAGTCCAATGATCAGACTCGGCGAGTAGCTTGAAGATTTACTGGGACTCGCCGAGTTGTTCTTCAGACTCGGCGAGTAGCTTGAGGATTCATTGGAACTCGTCGAGTTGTTCTTCAGACTCGGCGAGTGGAGTCGGGGTGGCCCCGCGATTCTTCCATGAGGATCTCGTCGAGTCAGGAGGGATACTCGACGAGTAGAAAGGGGAACAACAGGGAAGTTGGGGAGGACGTCTAGACTCGTCGAGTCGCCTTTGCACTCGACGAGTCCGGTTAAGTTGACCGTTGACCAGAGTTGACCTGCATGTAAATTCTTAGGGTCAGTTGTCTTGAATGATAAGAGTATTAATAAGGGTATATGGTATTATAGGGAGTCTACAGATCGGCGGATCGAGTGCGAGTAGTTTCAAGAGTTGATAGCTTACATTACCACGAGGTGAGTCTTCTCACTATACTTCACCCGGAAGGGTTTGACTGTGAGACCGGAAGGTCGTATATGATATGTGTTATTTATGCTATAAATAGAAAGGTAGTTGCTATGCATGATATGTATGTTTATACGGGCCGGAAGGCGATATGTTATGTGACAGAATGGTCAGGTATGATGTATGATATATGTGCTATGAGTGTATATTAAATGTATTATATTTTGTAAATGTTGTAGGCCGGAAGGCAATATACTATGGGCCGGAAGGCAATATGATACGTGCCGGAAGGCGATATGATATGGGCCGGAAGGCGATTATGTTACGGGCCGGAAGGCAATGTATTGTGGACCGGAAGGTCAGGGCCTGGAAAGGCGTATATGTGTAAGTCGTATACTGGGGAACTCACTAAGCATTTATGCTTACAAGTTGTTATGTATGTGTTTCAGGTACTAGCGAGGACCGTGGGAAGGCGCCGGCATGATGCATACACACTGCTGCTATTTGAGATCTTGGGGATTTTATATATGTATTTGATATGAAACATGGAATAAATATTATTGGTTGAATGAAACTACTTGATTTTAAATGAAAAAAATTATTTAAAAATTTGCGTTGTTACAATTGGTATCAGAGCCTTGGTTTGAGGGATTCGGGTGTACCTTCGGGTGTAACTGAACTCAAACCGAGGATTGAGGAAAAATCTTTAAAATTAATAAAGACATAAATTTTTATAAATGGTAAAGTGGTAAACAAGAACGGAGCAGTGTGTACGATCAGCCAGCACCCGAACGGTAAAGATCCCCAGAATACCTTACAATGTTATGTTATGCACTGAATTATGAATTGTTATGCATGCTAGAAGACTAGGTATACATGATAGGACTAGAATGGCCTGTTTTGTGATGCCTTAGTCTAGGGAGATTGCTTATATGAGATATTCGGTAGCGTGCTAGTAGATAGTGCATACTAGAAGTAGAGTACTCATTATTCGGGGTTTGGGGAGGAAGATTTAGGACGAATACTGATACGGTGTGGTCGGTAGTATTGGGCCCGTACTACCGAAGACACCGGGTCGGTGGGCGACCCAAGTAAGAATCCCTGGATGTCGGAGACTGAGTAGGGTTGCGTTATCGAGTGCAACAGTACTTGATGGAGTCTCTGATAATCTTATGTTATATTTCAGAGACATTATGGTTACGACACGCCACGGAGCGAGTTCGAGCAGTATGAGTGATGAGGAGATTCATCAGATGATTCAGGAGGAGGTAACTGTGGCAGTTCGGGCTGAGATCCCGGAGATGTTCGGGTCCATTAAGACCACCCTGGTGGAGGAGTTTGAGGAGCGGTACGCCGCACTGACTGAAGCTGCAGTCGCTGCCGCTACCGCAGCTGTGGCCGCTGCTAGGCCGCAAGGGGGTGATTCGTTGCTATTCTGGGAATTCAGCAACACGAAACCCCCTGAGTTCGATGGGACACAGGATCCGATTGCAGCGATGAGGTGGATCACCGACATTGAGGGGTGCTTCGACTGGGAGCGAAGGATTGGTGGAAGTTCGTGACGGCGAACTTCACTCTGGCGAAGATTTCAGTGGTGACATGGGAGAGGTTTACTGAGATGTTCAGGGATGAGTACGTTCCCCCAGTGGAGAGGGAACGATTGATTCAGGAGTTCTTGACCCTTAAGCAGGGTACTGATTCCGTTGCGGTGGTCACACGGAAGTTTCACGAGAGGGCGATGTTCTGCCCCGAGCTGGTGTCTACAGAGCAGTCACGGATGAGCCGGTACTTAGGCGTGTTGAGGAGGGATATCCGGGAGTTTGTGTCAAAATCCACCTATCGTACTTTTACTAAGCTTCAGGTGAACGCCAGGAAGCGCGAGATCGAGTTAGAGACCCAGGCCAGGGAGGAGGCCGAGTCTCGGCGGGCGGACCGGCGACCGGCTCAGTTTCAGCCGGCAGCCAAGCGGACCAAGTCCGCTGATTCGAGGATGGGAGGTTCGAAGGGCCGCACTTGCACGAAGTGCGGCAAGGGTCATGAGGGAGCGTGTCGAGCTGGTGGTTGCTACAAGTGTGGCAAGGAGGGACACATTGCCAGGGATTGCCCTAAGGGGTTTATGGTTTGCTTTCATTGCAACCAGACAGGCCATCGGAAGGCCGAGTGCCCGCAGCTTCGTCAGGGATCTACACCTACTACCAGGACTACCGAGACACGACCGGCGAAGGTCGAGGCACTGAGGGCTCGTGGGAGAGCCTTTCAGCTGACTGCGGAGGAGGTCCGCGCTGCACCCGATGTTGTGGCAGGTATATTGTAATTCGCGTATTTATTTAAAGTTGAAATGTTATGCTTATGTTAATATATGTGTAGGTACTTTTCTTGTGAACTCTATGCCTGCTCTAGTGTTATTTGATTCGGGTGCGAGTAGATCCTTTGTATCGTTAGTTTTTAGTCAGCATATCAGCATTAGTCGTGAGCCGTTAAGTCGGCCTCTGAGCGTTTCTATAGCGGCCGAGAGGGTGGTTTGTGCTACGGAGGTTCTTCGGGGATGCGTACTAGAGATTTTTGGGGTTGCGTTTCCGATTGACCTAATTCCTATTGCGATGGGGGATGTCTGTGTCATCGTGGGCATGGACTGGTTGAGCCGATTCAGCGCTGTCATCGACTGTGAGCGTCAGCTGGTGACTATACGAGGCCCTAGTGGGGGAGTTCTCACGATATACGGCGAGGGTACCCGTTCGGGATCAGCTTTTTGTTCGGCCGCTAGGGCGAGGCAATGCCTACAGCAGGGATGTAGAGGTTTTGTGGCGTATGTGATGGATACGCAGGAGGCTTCCGAGAGACCGAGGACAGTGGAAGAGGTTCCAGTGGTGCGCGAGTTTCCAGATGTTTTTCCCGAGGAGTTGCCGGGAGTACCTCCTGCGAGGCAAGTAGAGTTTGGTATCGACCTGATTCCGGGGGCTGCGCCTATTGCGAAGGTGCCTTATCGTCTTGCACCTCCAGAGATGCAAGAGTTGTCCTCGCAACTCCAGGAGTTGCTGGGGAAGGGATTTATTCGGCCGAGTAGCTCGTCGTGGGGAGCATCGATCCTGTTCGTCAAGAAGAAGGATGGTTCACACCGGATGTGTATTGATTACCGGGAGTTGAACAAGGTGACGGTCAAGAACGGCTATCCGTTACCGAGGATCGATGATCTATTCGATCAGTTGCAAGGGGCATCTTGGTTTTCCAAGATCGATTTGAGATCGGGGTACCATCAGGTAAGAGTGCGGGATGAGGACGTCCAGAAGACAGCATTCAGGACGCGGTATGGGCATTACGAGTTCGTGGTGATGCCTTTCGGGCTCACCAATGCCCCGACAGTGTTCATGGACCTCATGAACAGGGTATGCAGGCCGATGCTGGATCGGTTTGTGATTGTATTTATCGATGACATCCTAGTGTATTCGCGAACTATAGAGCAGCATGAGGGACATTTGAGGGAGGTCCTTGAGGTACTGAGGTCGGAGAAGCTATATGCAAAATTCTCCAAATGTGACTTCTGGTTGCGGGAGGTCCAATTTCTTGGACATGTTGTTAATCAGGCAGGGATATTGGTCGATCCGGCCAAGGTGGAAGCAGTGATGAGTTGGGAGGCACCGAAGTCACCTTCCGAGATCAGGAGTTTCCTTGGGTTGGCGGGGTACTATCGGAGGTTTATTAGGGACTTCTCCAAGATCGCGGTACCGCTCACCAGATTGACCCGGAAGGGTGTTACATTCTCATGGGGACCCGAGCAACAGACTTCCTTCGAGACACTACGTCGGAGACTGTGCGAAGCCCCGGTATTAGCCCTCCCGGAGGGGATGGAGGATTTTGTCGTATATTGCGACACATCGATTTCGGGACTGGGTGCAGTGTTGATGCACAGAGGCCATGTGATAGCTTATGCATCGAGGCAATTAAAGCCTCACGAGGCGAGGTATCCCACGCATGACTTGGAGTTGGGGGCAGTAGTGTTTGCTCTCAAGATTTGGCGTCACTACTTGTATGGGGTTCGTTGCACTATATACACGGACCATAAGAGTTTGAAGTATTTGATGGATCAACCCAACCTGAATATGAGTTAGAGGAGATGGTTGGACGTGGTTAAGGATTATGACTGTGAGATCCTATACCACCCAGGCAAGGCTAATGTGGTAGCCGATGCATTGAGTCGTAGGGCGGAGAGCACTCCATTGTGAGATGTATGTTTGAGACTGACGGTGATGACTCCGGTATTAGATGCTATTCGGGGGGCACAGGCCGAGGTTGTGAGATCCGAAATGCAGAAGAAAGAGTGGGTCGCTGGGTTAGTTTCGGAGTTCGTTAAGGATGGACGAGGACTTCTGACGTTTCAGGGTCGGATTTGGGTACCATTCGTGGGCGGTACGCGTACTACTTTGATGGAGGAGGCTCATAGATCGAAATTCTCGATCCATCCCGGTGCTACGAAGATGTATTTGGACTTGAGGAAGGAATATTGGTGGCCTTGTATGAAGAGAGACGTCGCGTGGTTCGTTGAGAGGTGTTTGACCTGCCGTAGGGTTAAGGCCGAGCACCAGAGACCGCGTGGTAAGTTGCAGCCCTTGGAGATTCCTGAGTGGAAGTGGGAACAGATTACGATGGATTTCATCACCAAGTTGCCGAGAACTGCCAGGGGAGTCGATGCAATTTGGGTGATTGTGGATAGATTGACGAAGAGTGCACATTTCCTTGCCATTAGCGAGAGTTCATCAGCGGAGAAGTTGGCGGAGCTATACGTGAGAGAGGTGGTATCTCGGCATGGAGTGCCGATCTCGATTGTTTCAGACCGTGATGTACGCTTCACTTCCAGGTTCTGGAAGAAATTCCATGAGGAGCTGGGTACTAAATTGCATTTTAGTACCGCATACCATCCCCAGACAGACGGCCAGAGCGAGCGGACGATTCAGACATTGGAAGACGTGCTGAGGGCGTGTGTGTTAGACTTCGGGGGTAGCTGGGATGCGCATTTGCCTTTGGCTGAGTTTTCCTACAACAACAGCCATCATTCGAGCATTGGTATGCCACCTTTTGAGTTGTTGTATGGTAGGAGGTGTCGGACTCCCATTTGCTGGGGAGAGGTGGGACAGAGAGTGATGGGCAGTACAGAGATCGTACTCCAGACGACCGAGCAGATTCAGCAGGTTAGGCAGAGGTTATTGACCGCCCAGAGCCGACAGAAGAGTTATGCGGACAGACGCCGGTCCGAGCTCGAATTCCAGGTTGGCGATTTCGTTCTCCTGAAGGTTTCTCCTTGGAAAGGAGTGATCCGGTTCAGAAAGAGGGGCAAGTTGGGGCCCCGGTTCATAGGTCCATTTCGTGTAATTGCAAGGGTAGGTCGGGTAGCTTATCGGTTGGAGTTGCCAGCAGAGTTGGGACAGATTCACAATACCTTTCACGTATCACAGCTGAGGAAGTGTATAGCCGATGAATCGGCAGTGGTTCCGTTGGAGGATATTCAGGTGGATGCGAGCCTGAATTACGCCGAGAGACCGGTAGCTATCAGGGATCGGAAGATCAAGGTTCTGCAGAACAAGGAGGTACCTCTGGTGTTGGTTCAATGGCAACACCGAAAGGGATCGGAGATGACTTGGGAGTCGGAGTGTGAGATGCGGGAGCAACATCCGGAGTTATTCGCAGAGTGAGACTTCGAGGGCGAAGTCTAGTTCTAGTGGGGGAGAGTTGTAACAGCCCGGAATTTCAGGTATTGCTTTAAAACTATTTTTGGGACAATTTAGGAAGGGACTCGGCGAGTTGGTGCCTGACTCGCCGAGTAGGACCACAGGCTTGGTCGCGGATGCGCGACTGGACTCGACGAGTCTAGATATGGACTCGGCGAGTCGACGCTGTTCAGCAGAAACCCTAGCCGTTTAGTTGGAACGTATATAATGCCTCTTAGGCTGTCATTGTACGTTTTTTTGGCCGATTGTGAAGAACCTAAGCATCTGTGGACGACTAGAGGAGAAGGGAAGGCTATTGAGACCTTGAGGAGATTGTTAGGCAAGAAGAGGCAAGGTTTTGGTCAAAGGAAGATCAAGAGGATTGAGTTCTGAAGGTTGGGGACACAGAGAACACGTTTTTCAGGTAATACTCGGTCCATTTCTGTTGTTTTGGTGGTGTACACGAATCTAGGGTTTATGAGACCCATTTGGGGATTAGATAGATTATTATGTTGTTACCCAATCGTTTATACCCCAGTAATAGGATGCTTAGAGGTCCAGAAAGTCCCATGATTGCATGTCTCGGGACCATGCGTATTTCGGGAGGTAGATGATCGACTGCATGGCATGGACTCGCCGAGTCCAATGATCAGACTCGGCGAGTAGCTTGAAGATTTACTGGGACTCGCCGAGTTGTTCTTCAGACTCGGCGAGTAGCTTGAGGATTCATTGGAACTCGTCGAGTTGTTCTTCAGACTCGGCGAGTGGAGTCGGGGTGGCCCCGCGATTCTTCCATGAGGATCTCGTCGAGTCAGGAGGGATACTCGACGAGTAGAAAGGGGAACAACAGGGAAGTTGGGGAGGACGTCTAGACTCGTCGAGTCGCCTTTGCACTCGACGAGTCCGGTTAAGTTGACCGTTGACCAGAGTTGACCTGCATGTAAATTCTTAGGGTCAGTTGTCTTGAATGATAAGAGTATTAATAAGGGTATATGGTATTATAGGGAGTCTGCAGATCGGCGGATCGAGTGCGAGTAGTTTCAAGAGTTGATAGCTTACATTACCACGAGGTGAGTCTTCTCACTATACTTCACCCGGAAGGGTTTGACTGTGAGACCGGAAGGTCGTATATGATATGTGTTATTTATGCTATAAATAGAAAGGTAGTTGCTATGCATGATATGTATGTTTATACGGGCCGGAAGGCGATATGTTATGTGACAGAATGGTCAGGTATGATGTATGATATATGTGCTATGAGTGTATATTAAATGTATTATATGTTGTAAATGTTATGGGCCGGAAGGCAATATACTATGGGCCGGAAGGCAATATGATACGGGCCGGAAGGCGATATGATACGGGCCGGAAGGCGATATGATATGGGCCGGAAGGCGATTATGTTACGGGCCGGAAGGCAATGTATTGTGGACCGGAAGGTCAGGGCCTGGAAAGGCGTATATGTGTAAGTCGTATACTGGGGAACTCACTAAGCATTTATGCTTACAAG
Organism: Lactuca saligna; assembly: GCF_052625555.1. NCBI lineage: Eukaryota > Viridiplantae > Streptophyta > Magnoliopsida > Asterales > Asteraceae > Lactuca > Lactuca saligna. The sequence goes on from NC_136425.1 coordinate 120,216,940, forward strand.
TTGTTATGTATGTGTTTCAGGTACTAGCGAGGACCGTGGGAAGGCGCCGGCATGATGCATACACACTACTGCTATTTGAGATCTTGGGGATTTTATATATGTATTTGATATGAAACATGGAATAAATATTATTGGTTGAATGAAACTACTTGATTTTAAATGAAAAAAATTATTTAAAAAATTGCGTTGTTACACTAATGTAAGTGTTGATCTAGAGGTAGAGACTCTTAACTGAATTGACTGAAGAAAACTCGTATGTCTATGCTCGTGTACATAATATATAACTAATGAATCGAACGACCTTCAGATGGACATCCGATCCCACCAGACCACATCTCAACGAAGAAAAGGAAATAGGGCGGACAAGCCTTCCTAAGTCCTTCAATCATTATTTATATGCATCTATACAAGCATAAACATATATCTAACTACGCTTGAGTGTGTATCAAGTGGTATCATACAGTGAAGTATAAGTGTACAGTGGAACATCCGAGTCGTGAAGTATAAGCGTACAGTGGAACATCCGAGTCGTGAAGTATAAGCGTACAGTGGATCATCCGAGATGTGAAGTATAAGAGTACAGGGTGGGATAATCGAATCGTGAAGTATAAGTGTGTCACGAAGCAGAGATGACAACAAGTGAAGTAAGAACGTCTATCAAGTATAAGAGGCTACAAGTATAAGCGATATAGAGACAAAATCCGGTATAAGCGTATCGCGAAGTGAAAGCGTTATCGAGTAGGAATTTAAAATAAGTAAAAGTGAAGCAGCAGTAACAAGATAGTAAAAGTATACGTCGTGAAAGTGAATTTTGATGAAAAACCTTTATACTCGGGAAAATCACAATTTGTATTCTTTTGTAAAAACATGTTTGAAAGCCTTTGGAAATCCTTCATAAACCAGTTTAGAATGAATTTAGATAAAACAGTACAAGTAAAAGTTTTGAAACAAATGAAAACCTTTTTGAAAACCACTATAGTGTCCTACTTGGTAAAACAGTGTACAGTGTCGTAAAATCTTGTGCATGCGGGTTATCAGTCACATGTGATTGACATTATAACTGGCATGTTTAACTTGTATTCCCCCCTATAAAACATTTACAAACATTAAAAAGGTTCATTCAGGGGTATGAACTCACCTGGTGTAAGTAGGTCCGACGAAGGTGCCGTTTGGGCGTTTGGTGTCACGCAAGGACTTGAACACACACAATGACCTATTTTAACATATGGTAACATATGTTTACATGCAATTAGCACATTTAATAATAATTAAGCAAATATACGCGCTCACAGGAGTGGAAAACACTTTGGCTAAGTGTTTGGGTGTCCCGGGTAGCGTTTAAGGATGTGTATGGCTAAGGAATGAAGTTTACTATCCAAGAATACACCCTTATCAACTAGTTTACGGCCCAGGGACATCTCACCATGAGTTTACGGCCGTAAACTCATGGTGATGGGTTCTAGGGTGTTTTAAGGCTTCTACTTGTTCATTGAATTATTCTAAGTATTTTTCATAAAAGGCATGAATGGGTTTGAGGCTTCTAAGGGCTCTATATGGGAGTTTACGGCCTAGGGACACTCCTAAGGGAGTTTACGGCCGTAAACTCTCACCCTTAGAGTTTTGGGAAGTTTCAAGCCCCTAATGCCTTTCTAGTGATTTCTAATGAAGTGTGATGCTATTTTGGAGGATTAAATCTATCATTTGAATGAGTTTTGGGGAGTTTACGGCCTAGACAAATGCTTGGGCCGTAAACTCCTTTTAATCCCCCCATTTCTTGTGTTTAAGCCCTTAAATCCTTCCTAGTATTTTATGGTAAATGTCTAAGTCCATTTAGGGGGTAAAAACCATACTTTTGGGCACATTTAGGGGTGTTTACGGCCTTGGTATACACCTGGGCCGTGAACTCCTTTTTCCCTTTCATTTCATTGTGTTTAATTGTGTTAAAACCAAGATACTAAGTCCCTAAATTATGTGTTAATCCCTAGGGTGGTTTGGGAGTGTATTTGGGACATTTAAACAAGGTTTAGAGCTGTTTACGGCCTAAGCATGTGCTTGGGCCATAAACGCTCTTTTATGCCCCAAAAATGATTGTTTTAAATGTGCAAACACTCCTAGGCTAATTCTTCTATTTATTTCCATGCCATTAGGGACAAGTTTGGGTCATTTTGGCCTTGTTTAAGGGGGTTTACGGCCTAAGGAGGAGCTTAGGCCGTAAACTCCTTTCTAACAGCTTCTAAGTCCGAATTTTGGGCTATAAACATGAATCAATATGTTTAGAATAAGCTAGGGTAAGCGGACTTACAATTTGGAAGAGTTTGGTTGCGGTTTCGGGGCGAAAACGGGTCTAGAGAGAGAGTATAGAGAGAGTGTGTAAAAAGTCTCCAATAGACTCCACTCACCCTTATATAGGGTTTTGAGTCGGGGCTCAGTGGGATTTTACCCGATACTGCCGTTAAACGGGGCTTTTGGTCGCACCCGATTTAGTGGTCGTAATAATAAAACTTGAAATTTTCCAAATAAATGGAAATGTGTGTCTTGTGTTTTTATTTCCTTTCATCACGACTTAACGGCATGCTTATTGCAACCAAATGGAATGTTTACTAAATTGACGCCCTCTAAGTAACGGAACTTTTATACAGTGGAATATTCCGTTAATGGTAACGGGGAAATGTAACGGAACAACTTGGGTTGTCACATTATCCCCCCGTTAGAGGGAATTTCGTCCCGAAATTCAGGTTTAGGAAAGGAAGTAGGTATGAATGGCCAAGTGAAGGTAGGTGGCTACTTCCTATACGGTTGTCCTCGCATTCTCAAGTGAACTCTAGTCTGTGTTTGTCATTCCGACAGACCTTCACGTACGGGGTGCGGATTCCATCTAGTGTAGCTAGTGGGTTCCAACTGGTATATTTATGAAGTCAGGATCCTCAATGGTTTCTATCAAGATGTGTGAGGCACGAAAAGTGTTGTCGGGAAATCACGTATCAAGTCTAAGGAGTGGATCGATCGAATGCGAATCTTGTGGTATATCCGAATCTAGTAGTGGTCTGAAAAGGGTTGGACCAAGTCTCCATGAGGATTCTCGGATGGTCCTAAGCTCTCGGAAAGGAGTAGAGATTTTCAATACTAAGAACATAGTGTACTTCTATGGCAAGATCAACACTGGCGTGATCGCCATTCCGAAGTTCCTAACGTTCTCACTTGTACTGGATGTGTAGTCCTTCAGGTTAGTCCTTAGGAAGCTCGGGTGGTCTTAGGTTTCGTGTTTTCTTTCAACTGGCTGATAGAGACTTTCTAGATTGCCGTGAGGATTGCGTGACTATGGTCATCGGTTTGCTATAGAGTGTCTATTCCAAACTCATGCAAAATGGACCTGCACTAACGATGCTTGAGATACTGAAACCCTGAGGGTCGAGGAGATAAGGATTCACTAAACGAGCATTAGACTATCTTGGGAGGTAGTTCTATTATCTCTGCATGAGATAGTATTCGTGGAACACCTAATATTCCAAGGAATCTCTAAGACTATGGTTCATTCTAGCGTGGAAAGTGTATGCTCCTGCATAACCCCTCGACTAACACCAAGGTTGGTGTCGAGCCTATAATCTCTTCAGAATCAGGGTCGCAAGGCTTAACGCAACTACGTTCACACTTTATCAAGTATTCTTGGCTGCGAAGGTTAGCTTGTGGTTCTCAGTATCCTAGTGTTCACTTCGGAAAGTGTAATTCATCGTCTACAGGGCGACAACGCGTTCCTCCTTGCGAGAGGGTGGAGGATGATAAGCACCACTTGACTATGACTGATGGACGAGGTGTCTGAGTAGTTAAAGCATCTACATGCAACTACTCTTCCGAAGGTTCTGAATTTTCTCGGTCTAGGTCAAATCTAGTGGGTATATGGTTTCATCACTCGGAACATACTCGTTCGACCCGCAGTGATTCTCTTGACTTCGGCTCCTATGTTAGGGAATATGGTGAAAGTGTTTTGCTAAGAGGTTCATGGTAGAACTCATGCTTGGTTTAACCGCCAATACTTGATGTATGCCATCGGTATGCTTGATGATAGTGGTCAGTCTCATGAGTTCTATTCTCTGGGTTCACGAACCTGATGTGCAAGGTGCGAAGGATCTCCCGGAGGAATCTAAGAGGTATGCCTCGGATGGTCGTTGTTTCCTGAAGTATCTACAGTGTCTTTCGCTTTGGTGTTTATCTGACTACGAGGGGTCGGTCGACAGTGTATGGTACCCTCCCTTGGGTACTCCGAAAGGTTTCGAGATAAGAGTGATGATTGGCGGATCGCATTAGGTTTGATTATTTATGTTAGGTTTAGGTTCGAAAGAACTTTTATTTGTCGAATTGGCTATGGAGAAAGTTCTTTTTACACAGCACTAAGGATGTGCACATGGTTGCACAAGACAAAACATGATCAATAGAGTCGTCGAAGTTGGCACACTTCGACATGATATATGGTGAAGATCGATAGAGTCATATGCCGAACAGGCACCCAAGTTCTAGGCATCTCGGGTTTCGTCCTATGTATCGCTACCGCGAATACCTGGACTTATAGAGTCGACGCGGAACTATAAAGAGTTCTAAGTGTTTCCGAATAGAGTATCTTTTCGTGAATGAATACTCACAAGGCATTTCTATAATCACCTCACATATACTAGTCATGTATATTTAAGGTGGGGAGGACTGTTGACTGAGCGACCCCGCCCTAAATCCACAACCAAACGAGGAACAGGAAATGAGGCGGCATTCGCTCACTCTAGGTCTGTCCATCTTAAATATACATGGCCGTAACGTATACGTTTAGCCATTATAGTTTTACCTAATGAAGTTTAAATTTTATAACAGTGCTGCGACTTTCGTCTTATTGGGAAGAATTTCATTTGAATTAACCTTTTATTGTTCTTAGTTTAGTTATCCGAGATCGATAGACGTACCAAAATCTAATGAGTTCCTTGTCGCTTCTCCCTAAGCAGTAGTGTCAGTCTTCTTCTGTGTCTTTGTCTTTCTCTTCGGTTGGGCAGTCCTTCTTGAAGTGTCCCATTTTACCACATAGGTGGCAAACTGTACGGGTCGCCACATTGGTGATTGATGTAATGAACTCAACCGGGGTTCTGCAGACGCGAGCAGTATGTCCCAACATGTGGCACCTAGCACAATAGAGTTCCCGGCAGGCACCATGATGATGGTAGTTGCACTTGCTGCAGTGGGGAAGGTCTCCTAGATACGGTCTTCTTGGAGTCGGGAGGGAAGGGTTGACAGGGGTACAGACTGCCTTAGCTCGTTGCCCTTCGGAAGGTCCTTGAGCCGAGTTACTTCCCTCCTCTATCTTGAGTTTTCTCTTTAGTGGGTTCGGTGAAGGTTCTTGGGTGACTGGATATGAAAGTGTTGGTTGTTGTTGTCCATTGCCAGGATTGGAAATCCCGACAGGCACCTTGCTAACATTGGTGTTATTAGCATTCAGGTGAGCCACGACAGCTGCTATGGCTGCTGAGACTGCAGCTTGGAATGTAGCTTCATCGAACAGGAGAGTAGGTTTCTTGTTTGTGGATTGGTTACGCTTCTTCGGTGGCATGGTTTTCCTACACGAAAAGGAATACAAGGCAATGAGAGACGATGGTTAACCCTGGACATTTCTGTCCCGATCGCATTAGGCATAAATTTTCCCGTGCCTCGAATGTTGGTTGTTTGAGTGTCGACCTACATCCTTATGATGTAGTCCTGGTAATCTAAGTGAGTGTATGAGTATCGGAAAAAGGTCATAAGATGAGAGTCGTTCCTACTAAGTTACCTTTATACTAGAGAAGGTTTCACTCTCCGGCCTGGAGAGATTTGTGAACAGTTCGGAACGAAACTGCGGAAAGAGAGGCTCACAAGGGCAGATGGCTACAATTCTCTCAATAAAGATACGAGGATTCGCCCTAATCGTGTATCTAGCAACGGGAAACAACAATTTTCCTAACACATAGCGTGAGTAGTGTAACCACTAACTCACTAAATTGTATTATTTTATGGGTGTATTAGCGTGACGAACACGAGGAAAAGACAATTCTCGGGTTCCATGTACTGGCTCTCTCAGTCTGCCTCGTATCTTTGACTGGAATCGGCGTTGGTTTCCTTCGGGTAGTTTCCTAGGGTTCTCTTCTCGTATGGAAATATTGAATTTCTACTCCGCCTTTCTTCTAATTCTAACTATGGGTGTCATCACTTCATGATGGATGACTGGGAATCTCCGAAGTTTAGGCGAGTTTCTCACCGATGTCCCTAAAAGAACATGGGCACTTGGTGTATTCAATAGTCTCGACCCAGTTCATTTATTTTCGAACAGGAAATCTTCTCAATGAACCTCTTCGGGGTTGAATTTAACTCTTCTGTTATGCACTGAAGTGGGTAGGGTTTTCTACAGGGTTCGTGCGAGAATGGAAATGTCTACAGAATCCTAATAGATTATTAACATTTTGCTGGATGATCCATATCGAGTCCTGCTACGATTACACAGGGTATACAAATCATATATAGCTTAGATCTGATAGGCCTTTGAATACGTGATACTACCCTAGAACCAAATCCCAACGAGGAAAAGGAAATAAAGCGAAATCACATATTCTTAGCCTATGGGATCCTTATTATATATAATCTTAGAAGTACACCCTCTGTAGTTGTAGGTATATCAATAATGATCTTTTAGTTCTCACACCAGGTTATCTATGTATCCTAAATACCCCTATGGTATTTTAATTCTTGTTTGGTTCTCATCTTTGAATTATGATTCTGGGTTTAGTGTGAATCTTTTAGCGTTCTAAAATACTCCTATAGTATTTTAACTTTATGTTTGGCTCTAACAATCCTAGTTGGTAAGTTTCAGCCCTGTTGCACACCACAATTACTCCCGAGCACACGTTCATCGCATCTCGAATAAAGGTAGTTGATCAGGTTACATCTATTCTAGCGTACGATTACATAACTGTCCAGATTTAACTGTAGTGCTCAACATCCAAAGACTTTTATTCTTGTTCTTCTTGTGATACTTGTGTTCGAGTGCTTAGATTCTGGATGTTATTATACTTTGGTAAAATATGGTTATATTTTAAAGTATAATTCTTGGTCATAGTGTTTTATCCCTTTTGTATTTATAGGCTGTATATCTTTTATGAATTGATATACTTAGCTCACTATAAACAATGCTCTGATACCAATTTGTCACACCCCCAAAACCGGAACGGCGGAAACGTTCTGGGGTGGATGACGTCATGTCAAGTATCACAACACATGCATTATAGTAATCAAAGTACAACAAAACATTGCATTAATAGTAATAGTTTTACAAGGTTTCATTACAACAATTTAAAGTAATACAAGTAATAGAATAAATACAGCGTGGTACTAAGCTATCTTCATCAACAGCTCCGGAGATGTACCTGTCTAATGCTAACCTGAGAATACAAGTTATTTGAAAAGCGAGTATCAGCATTTTTACAAATGCTGGTGAGTTCATAAGCATTTAGTGACATTTCATTCAAATAACTTAATAAAGTAATAGTTTAAGAGATTTCAATGTATTGGAGTCCTTTCCAGAAAATCCTATATTTTCTTTAATAAAAGCAGCCTTCTACCAAGACTGGTCAGTGATGTGGGGTAAAAAGTAGTCTTCCCTAAATTGCTATCATTATCAAAATACTGAATTTGATTATTGAGGAAAGCAACGACCTCAGGGAATATCATATGCCTCAGCAGTGAGGACTGCTGACTAAGGCAAAGAACCATAGACTCCAGGAAAGTATCAAACAAACGACACGCCTGGTTTAGTCTAACAAGTGGAGACACAGACCCTAGAAGGTACCAAATGAAGAGTACAACTAGTAGGGTTTAAATAGTGAATACAGACCGCAGACAATATTAAATGAAAGATACGTCTAGCAAGGTCTAGAACGGAGAACACCGTGAATACAGTCGATTCTGTGAATACAGTGGATACAGACCCCAGACAGCATCCAATGAAAGATACGTCTTGTAAGGTCAAATAGAGATAACAGACCCCAGATAGTATCAAATGAAAGATACGTCATGTAAAGTCAAAACAGGGTGACTCTGAAAATGAATTACCAGCATACAGTGTAGATTGCCGTTGAAATACCATTACCTTAAGGCCAAAGAATTATAAGGTAACCCGGGATACTCGTAACCATACTGACTAGAATTCCAAACGCCCTACAAGCGTCTATAAGATGTGACATTTGTCACCCCTTGGCTTGGTGTGTCGTGGACTGTAGCAAGCACTCAGGGTGCGGGGGTGTCAATCCCGTATAGATCTATACACACAATGTCCGCTCTCCCTACAGGAGACTCTGGTTACCAACTAGACGACGGAGAAGGCCGTGTCCCGAAGATGCATCCCAAATAGTGGGTAATGACTTCTAAACAGTGGGTAGTGGGTTTCTAATGTACGTGCAGATCTAGAGGTAGAGACTCTTAACTGAATTGACTGAAGAAAACTCGTATGTCTATGCTCGTGTACATAATATATAACCAATGAATCGAACGACCTTCAGATGGACATCCGATCCCACCAGACCACATCTCAATGAAGAAAAGGAATCCTAAGTCCTTCAATCATTATTTATATGCATCTATATAAGCATAAACATATATCTAACTACGCTTGAGTGTGTATCAAGTGGTATCATACAGTGAAGTATAAGTGTACGGTGGAACATCCGAGTCATGAAGTATAAGCGTACAATGGAACATCCGAGTCGTGAAGTATAAGCGTACAGTGGATCATCCGAGATGTGAAGTATAACCGTACAGGGTGGGATAATCGAATCGTGAAGTATAAGTGTACCAAGTATAAGTGTGTCACGAAGCAGAGATGACAACAAGTGAAGTAAGAACGTCTATCAAGTATAAGAGGCTACAAGTATAAGCGATATAGAGACAAAATCCGGTATAAGCGTATCGCGAAGTGAAAGAGTTATTGAGTAGGAATTTAAAACAAGTAAAAGTGAAGCAGCAGTAACAAGCAAGTAAAAGTATACGTCGTGAAAGTGAATTTTGATGAAAAACCTTTATACTCGGGAAAATCACAATTTGTATTCTTTTGTAAAAACATGTTTGAAAGCCTTTGGAAATCCTTCATAAACCAGTTTAGAATGAATTTAGATAAAACAGTACAAGTAAAAGTTTTGAAACAAATGAAAACCTTTTTGAAAACCACTATAGTGTCCTACTTGGTAAAACAGTGTACAGTGTCGTAAAATCTTGTGCATGCGGGTTATCAGTCACATGTGATTGACATTATAACTGGCATGTTTAACTTGTATTCCCCCCTATAAAACATTTACAAACATTAAAAAGGTTCATTCAGGGGTATGAACTCACCTGGTGTAAGTAGGTCCGACGAAGGTGCCGTTTGGGCGTTTGGTGTCACGCAAGGACTTGAACACACACAATGACCTATTTTAACATATGGTAACATATGTTTACATGCAATTAGCACATTTAATAATAATTAAGCAAATATACGCGCTCACAGGAGTGGAAAACACTTTGGCTAAGTGTTTGGGTGTCCCGGGTAGCGTTTAAGGATGTGTATGGCTAAGGAATGAAGTTTACTATCCAAGAATACACCCTTATCAACTAGTTTACGGCCCAGGGACATCTCACCATGAGTTTACGGCCGTAAACTCATGGTGATGGGTTCTAGGGTGTTTTAAGGCTTCTACTTGTTCATTGAATTATTCTAAGTATTTTTCATAAAAGGCATGAATGGGTTTGAGGCTTCTAAGGGCTCTATATGGGAGTTTACGGCCTAGGGACACTCCTAAGGGAGTTTACGGCCGTAAACTCTCACCCTTAGAGTTTTGGGAAGTTTCAAGCCCCTAATGCCTTTCTAGTGATTTCTAATGAAGTGTGATGCTATTTTGGAGGATTAAATCTATCATTTGAATGAGTTTTGGGGAGTTTACGGCCTAGACAAATGCTTGGGCCGTAAACTCCTTTTAATCCCCCCATTTCTTGTGTTTAAGCCCTTAAATCCTTCCTAGTATTTTATGGTAAATGTCTAAGTCCATTTAGGGGGTAAAAACCATACTTTTGGGCACATTTAGGGGTGTTTACGGCCTTGGTATACACCTGGGCCGTGAACTCCTTTTTCCCTTTCATTTCATTGTGTTTAATTGTGTTAAAACCAAGATACTAAGTCCCTAAATTATGTGTTAAGCCCTAGGGTGGTTTGGGAGTGTATTTGGGACATTTAAACAAGGTTTAGAGCTGTTTACGGCCTAAGCATGTGCTTGGGCCATAAATGCTCTTTTATGCCCCAAAAATGATTGTTTTAAATGTGCAAACACTCCTAGGCTAATTCTTCTATTTATTTCCATGCCATTAGGGACAAGTTTGGGTCATTTTGGCCTTGTTTAAGGGGGTTTACGGCCTAAGGAGGAGCTTAGGCCGTAAACTCCTTTCTAACAGCTTCTAAGTCCGAATTTTGGGCTATAAACATGAATCAATATGTTTAGAATAAGCTAGGGTAAGCGGACTTACAATTTGGAAGCGTTTGGTTGCGGTTTCGGGGCGAAAACGGGTCTAGAGAGAGAGTATAGAGAGAGTGTGTAAAAAGTCTCCAATAGACTCCACTCACCCTTATATAGGGTTTTGAGTCGGGGCTCAGTGGGATTTTACCCGATACTGCCGTTAAACGGGGCTTTTGGTTGCACCCGATTTAGTGGTCGTAATAATAAAACTTGACATTTTCCAAATAAATAGAAATGTGTGTCTTGTGTTTTTATTTCCTTTCATCACGACTTAACGGCATGCTTATTGCAACTAAATGGAATGTTTACTAAATTGACGCCCTCTAAGTAACGGAACTTTTATACAGTGGAATATTCCGTTAACGGTAACGGGGAAATGTAACAGAACAACTTGGGTTGTCACAAATTTGGTACGCTTACTAAAGTAACCTTCCTTCTAAAAAGTAGCTAAAATATTCTCTCTCATACAAATCAAACCAAAGACATTCATATATGACCTTAGGATCATTACATGTAAGTTGTGATGACATTGTCCATACATCGGGGTTAATTAAAATCAAAATACTAAAGTCTTGAAACAAATAATTCCATCCTGACTCCGATTCCATGTCTAGTATTAGGGGTTGAGTGGGGTCACCCACTCGATGATTTCATGATATCAATTTACATACGACGATCATATACCGCTCGATCGTAAGGAGACCTATCAGGAATCATGATATCAAGTATCATTACTGGCTATCGAAAACACACCCACTACCAGTGCTAGACACTGTGGTATGAATCATCTACAATAATCATAACATCAAACAAAACGGAATACATAGAAAAGAAATACAGGACACTCTATCACTATAATGATCTCTTCTTTCGAATACAACTTATCTCATGTTATCTAAAAAGATATTGTTGTCGTTATCCAATTTTGATTGATATAACCCTCATCTTCCCGATTAAACGAATACAAAAGGGCCCTTCGTCTAACCCCCCGAATATCGAAACTATCGTCTCTCATAAACATCCAGCACGGACCTTTGGGTCATCTCTCGCTGTGGAACTCCAAAACACGCACCAGAGGAATGTTATACTTCCCGAAGCCTTACCACATGTATTTACAGGAGACCTTCGGGAATGTCGCACATGTAGCAGACAAGATTCAAGCACAAAAGCTTGGGACAGATATGGTACGAGTCCTGCCATGAGCTTCGGGCTAAGGTTGCCCAGAAGGACGAGTAAATGTCCTACCATTCAAAAAGGCCTAGTTGCATAAACCAAACCCACATGCTTCCTACCGAGCTACAAGAGTTGTCAGGTCAAACTTGTTGAACTACTCAACAATGAAATTGAAGAACCAAGCTTCTCACCCTGGAAAACTCTGGTCTTATTCGTCAAATAGAAAAGCAAATTTCTCATAATTCCATCAATTTCAGAGGCCCCAACAACATCTCCAATAGAAACCTTTACTATCTGCCTCGCATAGACGAATAGGCCGACCAACCGCAAGGAACGAGGTACCCTTCAGGAATTGGACCTGAGATCTGAATATCACCAGTCACGAGTATTGAAGAAGGATATCTGAGAACAATCCTCCAATTTCGATGCGGACGCTGAAAGTTCGTAGTGATACCCTCAGATAGGACCAAACCCACTCGTAGGATTCATGAACGTAATAAATAGGATATGCCATTCTTACTAGGATCAGTTCATCATCGTCATTACAAATGACATACTTATCTGCCGTCATAGTAAGAAAGAAACCAAGGAGAGCAGCTACAACAAACCATGGAAGCAATACGATCAGAGAAGTATTACCCAAAGTTCTCTAGATACGAGTTTTGGAATTGAAGAGTCCAATTCTCAAGACACATCATTATCAAGGTGGAAATTCATAAGGACCCTTTCGATTGATCAAAACCGTTGAGAAACAGTCAGCACCGAAGGCGTTAGCAGGAATACGCCAAAATTCTGGGTCTCGCTGACCTACCGTCTTAGTTCCTTAGAAACTTCTTGTAAAATACGGACCCCCTCCCAACTTTGACCCTAAAGGGAGCAACCCTTGACAGGAAGAGAAGCAAGAGGGAGAAACCTTTAGAACTCCAGTATAACAGACCAAATTCCTCTGGAAACACTCACTCTGGGAAGGCTTAGTACGCTTCGGAAAGCATGGAAAGCCAATACCCTAGATAATTATGCCTTTCGATATTCTGTCAGAATCAGCCCTATAACTCGCTACTTCAATCTACTCCCGCGAGCTTGGTAAAGTACATTCTACACGACAAGTCCCAAACTTATGGAAGTATCTATCCGACGAGACTCTTGCAATTCCCCTCGACGAGATCGAGTTCCACAAGAGCCTCACCTTCGTGGAAGAACCATAGTGACCATGGACTGAGAGGTCAAGTAGACGAAACAACGCCACTTCCCATTAGTGAAAGTTCGCTGGAATACTAACCAAGGACCTAGAGTCACATGGGAGCGCGAGAGTCAGTCGATTAGGAAGTATCATCACTTCTTGGCTCGATTGTTCATGCCTACTCCTTGCCTAAATTCAAATTTCGGGACGAAATTCCCTCTAACGGGGGGATGATGTGACAACCGTCAAATTTCGGTCAAGTCAAAGTCAACTAAAGTCAACAAGTCAAACCGTTTGACTCAATTTGCCCATGGGTACTAGAATTTACATTATGAAACTTCCACACAACTCTCTATTCTAATGAGAGATCATAAAGCAAAAAGTGCAAACATCTAGATCTCCTTAACCTAAAATTGTGGTACGTGGAGAGCCAAACTGATAAAACAATGTTGCATACTTATCGGGAGTGTGTAAGATCCTCCAACAAGGCTTAACAGAGTTTTTGAACCATGCATTGCGATGTCGGACGCTCGCAAATGCCACACATGAAACCTCTCTCAATCGTTTTCACTTTATCTCTTCTTATCAAGAATCTCTCCCAAATCTCTCTAAGAATATCAAATCTCTCCCAAATCTCTCTAAGAATGTCAAATCTCTCCCAAATCTCTCCAAGTATGTGAAATATCTCCCAAATATCTCTTTGTGTGAGAAATCTCTCCAAGTATGTGAAATCTCTCCCAAATATCTCTTTGTATGAGAAATCTCTCCAAGTATGTGAAATCTCTCCCAAATCTCTCTCAAAAGTTTCCCTAACTTTTTGAAGTCATTTGGGTCATTCCGACGCTTAACCGGGTCAAAAACGGCTTAAAACGGGGTAAAAACGAGTAAAATAGGCTTAAGGACCCGAAACCTTCTTATAAGAGGCGAAACCTCTTAGAACCGAAGGTCCCTATAGGGACCGAACCTGCTAAGAACCGAAACCAAGAGGACCGAATCTAGGAGACCCGAACCCAAAGGTCCTCTCAGGGCCGAACCTCACCCTGGAAGAACCGAACCCGAAAGGTCCTTCGAGGCCCGAACCTCGCACATACACCCGAACCCGAAGGCTCCTGGAACCGAACCTCAAGGTACTGTTCATTCGGACTATTTTGCTTCCTCGCCACCCTTCACTCCCTCACCTCCTTTCACTTCCTCGCCTCCCTTCGTTTCCGGCTCAGCATCAGCAAGGACCGAACCTCGACCTAGGACCGAGAGGTCTCGCTGGGAATGCTTTTCTTCCCGGTTTTCGCGTAGTTTTGCGTTTAAGGCCCGTTTTTAAATAATAAAAGCAAGTGGGTAAAGTACAAAGAGGTGGAGTGTTGACTTTGCTTTACCTTATGACACAAGCAACCACTCCCACACCCACTCTATGACCAGCCACACCTCCCCATCTTACCTAGGTCACATCAATGTCCCTTACACCCAATTACCACCCATTCCCACGTTTTTGAGAGCTGGATATTCATCCTCTCTCCTCACTTCTCTCATTTGCTCTCATTTCACCAAGAATCAAGCACCACTTTTCTCTCAAACTTCTTCTCTCCATTTCAAGTCTCCAAGACTGATTATCAAGTGTTCTTCGACTCTTGGTAAGTATAATTCATCCTCCTTGTGATTATTACACTTCATTCTACTCAAATCATTGATTGCTTACACAAACTCCATAACTATGATGTTAGATTCTCGAAAATCTTCAAGGCATCTCCAAATGTTCTTGAGTTAAACACTTCCATTCTTCAACAATCATCTACTGAAATCACTTAAGGTGAGTTCATACCCATACATTTTCATGTTTTCTCAAGTTTTTAGGGGGGGGGGGGGGAATACAAGTTAAAACACCAAGAACATAACTAAGTTTTTCTAACAGCCTTCATCAGAAAAGTTCAACTCCATTCACGGACTGTTTTGGGCAACTTAAACGTTTTTGTTTTCAAAACTGTATAAGGTGCAAATAGTTCAAGTTCTTAGATTTAAAATGACTACTTTCACATCTCCATACGATTTTTCTACAATTTATAGTGATTTTTACAAAACTGCCTATCATTTCAAACAACAATCCGGACCAATCTGTGATTTTGGACATATTCACCCAAGTTGGAGGTCATTAAAAATCGTGATAAAATTATGAGTAAACTAGACACATTTTTTGAACTCTCAGAATTTATGGATCTAGCTTTTGACTTCGTATGATTTTTCTATGATTTTTCCAAAACAGTGCAGAATGGGTAAAGTTAGCCAACAGCATATAAATATCATAACACTTTGTATTATGTTGAGCAAAGTGTATAATCATAAGTTCTAATTATTGAATGTGTTTCTTTGTTAGTTTATCATCATGAACTGAAACTAAGTCATTCATAATAAATATTATACATTCATTTTAGAACACGTATAATAAACTATAAAAAGTATAGTTTAATGGATCCATAACATTAATGCATTTCCATAAAAGAGTTCTTACATATTACAAACGTTTTAGATAAACTATAATAGGTATAGTTTATGATACATCACACAACACACTCGTACAAAAAGGGTATGTTCATACAGAAAAGATTTACATTCACACACATTTCACGTAAACTTGTTAACCTAAATTGTGAGACATTCTCTTCCCGTACGTCCGAGTGCGGGATATAATTCCTGGTAGTTATAATCAGAATCTCCTGGAGGGAGAACATGATACTTGTATATAGATCTATATTGGGTCCCCACACCTTGCTGCTAGCTACAGTGGGACCTGCAGGTCTACGGGTGACAAATGTCATTTCAGTTTCGCGACGCCTGAGAAACGTCGTGGCAGGTTCACATAGTCATAGTATGATTATAGCGACTCACATAGGGATATAACACTCCATAAAGTTTACGGGATTTTATTTATAAAACCTAGATGGGTTTTATGTCGATTTAAAATCACTTTTTATCTCAATGAGTACAGATATTACTGTACACTTTCAGTTTTGGTAATTATGACTACACATCATTTGAAACCCCATTTATACCTTTAAGTATGGCCAATACTTGTTATTTCTCGGTCCTCGGATTTAGGACTACATATACATAAAGTATTAACAAACATAAGAACATACGAAAATTTCATTTAATTCAAACGCGTCCATGTCCATTTAAACGCATAACATTTTCTATTAGTAAGAAAGGTTACTTATACATTTTGGTCTTCGGTCATAAGACTACATTACACAGATTTTAAAGAAAATATCAGATTTTCTGGATACATATTCTAACGATTTTACAAGGAAAACGGTTTACTTTTCTAACGAAATCTCTTATGAACTCACCAATCATTGTGTTGACACTTTTTCAAAACTACTTATATTCTCAGGAATTCAGTGAAAACAGGAAATCAACAATGTTTTTAGGATGGGACGATAAATCGTCAAACAGTTCATTTTGTATCATAATGTAATTGATGTGAATCATGTCAACATGTACTTTGATGTAACTTTTTCAATTATAATTGTGATGGTTGTATTTACTTTGAGCACTATTATACTCGTTGTTGTGATACTCTACATGAAGTCCTCCACCCCCGGGCGTTTCCGCTATCCTTGGTTTGGGGGTGTGACATGATTCAACAAGTAGTTGAACAAGCCATATGAGTAGAAGTTTATCCATTCCTTTTACCTTCGGGATAAAAGAGATATCTGTGGGGCCCTCGATGATTTGGTGATGACAAATGTAAGTGCTCAGACGGGCCTGGACTGATTTGATTTGATCAATTAGTCAGTCGTCATAAATCGGAAATCGGGAAACAACAAATGGACAGAGAGAATGATTATAATCCATGTCTCAGTCCATATGATATCTAGAATAGAGGAATATATGATCCCTTATCTAATGGACATGTCATTGATTTGTTCAGAGTTTGACTGCGGATTTTAAGAGCTATGATTGCTAGTCAGGATCTTGGACTCATACTTGAATAATAGTTTTAAACTTATCCAAGTGGGAGACTGTTGGATTAGGTGTCTAAGCTCATAACTATTATTGGTATGTATTCGACCCGAGAGTAGCATGGTCCATTTGGGTTGCATATCATCAGGACAATATGTTAGGATGGACTTTTGAGAGAAGCTTATTTATGGTTTATTAATATATTATAAGTTATAATATATTAATATGAAATCGTATGTTTTAATTAGTATTGATCAAGAATTAATTTGGAATTAATTTAGTGGTCAAAAGAGACTAATTAAATCTATGTGGACTAATTATGATAATTAGTTATATTTATATGTGTTGGGCTTATGATCCATGTTGGACCAAGTTTATGTATGGATACATAAAGAGTTGGGCCACATGGACCATGGATCATAAAACCCATGGGTATGGATTTGGGTTATATCCATGACCCTAGAAATTCCACATATAAATAGATACTTCATTGCCCAAAATCTCCACTTGTATCTTTTTAGAGTTCATGGTGTATTTTGTGTGCATGGAATTCTCTCTCAAGTTCATCCTTTATCCATGGTGTGTTGTGATTCCATTTGAGGCTTCCACACTCATGGGGCTAAGCTCTTTAAGGCCAAATACACCAAGAATTCAAGCTCCATCAAAAGGTATGTCATGTTAACTAGTATATTATATTTTTATGTTAAATGCATGCTAGTTGTAAGATTAATACCTTGGAAACCATTTGCATGTATAATTAGTGAAAACATAGATCCAAGGTATTTAGGGTTGTATGTGCACCATAGGATGTTGTAGTATCCCAAAACCGAACACATACGACCAGAGAATTGGAAGCTGGAGAGGATCAAGGGTGAGAGTACCAGGTTCGTGTAGGATAGTCGGGGATTATTAACCCAATACGGTCGGGTCTGGGTTCCAGTGTCTGGTGGGGTTAGGCAGACGGTTATGGAGGAGGCTCATAAGTCTCACTTCTCTATTCACCCGGGGGCCACCAAGATGTACTGGGATTTGAGTTTGAGCTATTGGTGGCTGTGTATGAAGCACAAGATTGCTTGGTACGTCGAGAGGTGCTTGACCTGTAGGATAGTCAAGGCCGAGCATCAGAGGCCGCATGGAAAGCTACAACCCCTGGAGATTCCCATGTGGAAATGGGAACAGATCATGATGGACTTTATCACAAAGCTGTCAAAGACGGCGAAGGGGGATGATGCCATTTGGGTCATTGTGGATCGATTAACCAAGAGTGCCCATTTCTTGGCCATACGGGAGAGTTCGTCGGCCGAGAAGCCGGCCGAAGTGTACGTTCGCTAGATCGTGTCTCGCCATGGGATTCCCGTTTCCATTGTCTCTGATCGGGATGTCAGGTTTACCTCTTGCTTTTGGAAAAAGTTTCATGGGGAGCTGGGCACGCGATTGCACTTCAGCACAACCTTCCACCCGCAGATAGACGGCCAGAGCGAGCGTACTATTCATACCCTGGAGGACATGTTAAGGGCATGTGTCATCGACTTCGGTGCGAGTTGGGATTCTCACCTACCGCTTGTGGAGTTCGCCTACAACAACAACTATCATTTTAGTCTTGGCGCCCCACCATTCGAGCTATTGTATGGGTGGAGGTGTCGCACCCCAGTTTGTTGGGGCGAGGTGGGTCACAGGGTGATGGGTCGGATGGAGGTGGTCTTGCAGAATACCGAGAAGATTCAATAGATCAGGCAGTGACTGCAGACAGCTCAGAGTCGGTAGAAAAGTTACGCCGAAAGACGCTGATCGGAGTTGGAATTTCAGGTAGGTGACATGGTACTTCTTAAGGTCTCTCCCTGGAAGGGTGTGATCCGCTTTAGGAAGTGGGGAAAATTAGGCCCTCGGTATATTAGGCCATTCAGGATCATCGCTAGGGTTGGCAAAGTGGCTTATAGGCTTGAGCTTCCGGAGGAGCTTAGCCGGATTCACAGCACGTTCCATATTTCGCAGTTACGGAAGTGCATCACGGACCAAGAGGCGATAGTATGGCTGGAAGACATTCAGGTCAATGAGCGCCTGAACTACGTGGAGAGGCATGTGGCCATCTTGGAAAGGAAGAAGAAGATTTTGCGAAATAAGGAAATACCTTTGGTGAAGGTGCAGTGGGAACATCGGAGGGGATCCGAGTGGACATGGGAGTCGAAGGCAGAGATGCGCGAGCACTACCCAACGTTGTTTATTCCAGAGGACTTCGAGGGCGAAGTCTAGTTCAAGTGGGGGAGAATTGTAACGCCCTGATTCTCAGGTATGGATTTAAATAAAGAATTTTTTTTAGTTTTAAGTCCTACTCGACGAGTTAAGGTTGCCCTACTCATCGAGTAGCAGCGAGGTGGGATCGCAAATTTAGTGATCTACTCGCCGAGTCCACAAAGGGAATCGACGAGTATGAGCTGGCAGATGAAACCCTAAATTTCGGCGCATTTACCCTATTTAAAGGATCATTGGCCACCCCTAGCCTCCCCTTCACTGCCTCTTGTCCCTCTAAAGTCCAAATCGCGGGTGTGAGCTCATCTTGTGCATTTTAAGCTTGAAGGAGGAATTCTTGAAGAGAAAAGAGCTTGGAGACCAAGCATTTAGAAACAAGGAGCTTGAAGGACCTAAAATCTATTGTGGTTAGCATCTTCTGGAAGGTATAAATTGTTACCCTAACCTCTTTCATTCTGTTGGGCAACTTCTAGGGTTTTCATAGTGTGTTTGGAAGCTAATCTTCTTTGCAACCTCAGATCTAAAGTTGTAACTTCAGAACTGAGCTCCTTTGGGCTTCTTAGTACATAAAGTTTCTAGCTTATGCAAGAATGAGACTCTCCCAAGGTGTAAAACTCCATTGGAAGCATATATTGGTCATTTAGAGCATTTAGAACCTTGCATGTGCGTAAAGTTTGCAACTTTACGTGATAAACATGCCTTAAAGGCTTAGCTCTGTAATCTGGAGCGTTGTCATGGCTTAAAAAGCATCTGCATGGATGGAGGTCTGCGAGGACTCAGTGAGCCCGATGAATTTGGCCGTGAACTCGGCGAGTTGGATGAACAACTCGGCGAGCCCAATTAATTTGGCCGTGAACTCGACGAGTTGATGAACAACTCAACGAGTCCATTTAAGTTTGCCTTGAACTCGATGACTCGACTAAAGTTCCTCCATTTCTTGGACGCGTATGAGCTTGGCGAGTTAAAGGAGGACTCGACGAGCCAATCAAGGATTTCACGACTTCTTGAGTCCAAACGTGACTTGACGAGTCGGTGAACTGCACTCGACGAGTTGAGTCAACATGGACTGTTGACTTTGACTGTGGGCGTCAACTTTGACCAAGAGTTGACCAGATGACTTCTAAGGGTATTCTGATAATTTGGGAACTTATGAAAAAAGGGTTGTATGGTAATTATAGGCAGTGAAGTTCGTGTTGGTGATCCGAGAGTTGAAGCTTTCTAGTTTTCTGACGTCAGTTGCTAGGTGAGTTATTCTCACTATACTAAGGGGTCTAAGGCACCAAGGTCGGACAAATTTATTTGATATCTTAGTAGTTATTGATATGTTGAGTTGAGTTAGTAATGTATGCCAGTTCATATTCTAGTCGGGTAGATCTGTAGGACTGCCTATGATATTGATTGATTACCTGTATGTGCATTTATCTGTTACATGTCGACATGTTATGTGGGGTGGGTTGAGGTTGTACTGCTCCGTGCGGTAGCCAACAAACCCGAGAGTATTCCATATATGAGCCGAGGGCCCGATAGGCATTCTAGACTCATACTGAGGACTCA
Source organism: Lactuca saligna (assembly GCF_052625555.1). Lineage (NCBI taxonomy): Eukaryota > Viridiplantae > Streptophyta > Magnoliopsida > Asterales > Asteraceae > Lactuca > Lactuca saligna. The sequence continues at coordinate 120,237,586 of NC_136425.1, forward strand.
GGAGCATTCCAGATACGAGCAGAGGGCCCGGTAGGCATTCCAAACTCGTATTGAGGGTCCAGGGGTAGTCCAGCTTGTAAAGCTGTGGACCCAGTGCATGCTGTTATGTTTTGATTGATATGATATGTTAACATTGATGTTGCTATGTGGACTATATGTGTATCGGTATTTTGGAGGTAACTCACTAAGCTTTCGGGCTTATAGTTTCAGTTTATTATTTCAGGTACATCAGGGGACCGAGGCAAGGCCAAGGCGTGATCATACAACTCCTCCTATTGTGTTTATGTTTCTGGGGAAAAACTATGATAATCAATATTTTGAAAACAGATTGTAATGTTTTGATGAACTTGATATGTTTTAAAAAGTTTAAATTGGTTTGAAATTTTGGATGTTACAACATTGCATTTTGAAAAACCTAATATTTTTAGCAACATTATCTAAATAAAAAAAATGCCACTATAATTGGGTAGATCTTTCAATGTACAATGTCTAAATAAGAAAAAAAAATACTAAAGTGCACTTTTATATATCTATTGGTTTTTTAGAGCCACCATCTTAAATGTAATTCACATGTAAATCATTAACTTGAATTTTTTTTGTTCACAACATAACAACTTTTGAGCATTTGAATTACATGTGATTCATGTAAATCACATATGAATTCTATGTGATTCACATGTAAATCACAAGTGAATCACATATGAATTACACGTGATTCACATGTAAATTACAAGTGAATCACATATGATTTACATGTGATTCACATGTAAATCACAAATGAATCACATACTAATTACACGCGATTCACATGTAAAACACAAGTGAATCACATATGAATTAGACGTGATTCATATGTAAATCACAAGTGAATCACATATGAATTACACGTGATTCACATTTATATTAAAAGTGAATCACATATGAATTACATGTAATTCACATGAAATCATATGGGATTCACATAAGAATCACATGTAATTCACATTTAAATCACAAGTGAATCACATATGAATTACATGTGATTCACATGTAATTCACATATAAATCACATGGGATTCACATGTAACTCACATATGAATCACATGTAATTTACATGTAAATCACAAGTGAATCACATATGAACTACATGTGATTCATATGTAATTCACATATGAATCACATGGGATTCACATGTAACTCACATATGAATCATATGTAATTCAGATGTAAATCACAAGTGAATCACATTTGAACTACATGTGATTCACATGTAACTCACATATGAATCACATAGGATTTACATGTAAATCACATATGAGTTACATGTGATTCATATGTAATTCACGTATGAATCACATGGGATTCACATGTAAATCAGACATAACTCACATATGAATCATATGTAATTCACAAGTGAATCACATATGAATTACATGTGATTTACATGTGAATCACAAGTGAATCACATATAAATTATGTATATATATACACATGCATTTTGTGTGAACATTCTTCGTTAATTATTTTAAAATAATTTCATGTAAGTTTCACATTTGAATCTTAAACATACAATCACAGGTGAATCTTAAAAAATACAATCGCATGTGAATCTTACATGATTTATACGTATGTATTTTTTTAAATGTTCTTGCATTACTCAGTTTTTTTTATTTTCTTGTAGATTTTGAATAATTTTGGGAAAATATTGAAGATGTGAAAACGGACAAATTGAAGAAAATATAAAAATCTTGACATGAAGGCATGTGATTTGAAAGTTTGTAGCATTTTTAGTTTTTTATATTTTATTTTGTATCAAATAAAATACTTGTATTATTGTGTTTATAAATTAGTAAGTAAAAATGTGTTTTTCTATGATTTACTTATGAATATTATAGTATAAGAAATATGTATTCATGCACTTGAAGAAATATACATATATGTTCCTAAAACATTGATATTTTTAGTTAAAATAATTATAGTTTTTTTTAGATATTCTAGTTTATTATTTTTTTTTTTTTAATTTAGCAAGTTTATAAAATTTACTGTGTAATTTTTGAAAAAAATGTTTTTTTTTAACTTTTTAAAAAAAATTAAAAAATCTGCAATTTAAAAACACAAAAATTATTATTTATATAAAAGATTCCCACATTTTGATTTATAATAATACTTTGAGAGCTTTTTATTAGTATTTTCAATAATACAAAAAGTTAAATGAGACTGGTAACATGATGATCATACCTTTAATGGGTTAATTTTGATTTAACGTTCCAACTTTAATTTTCGTGTTCTTGGGAAACTATGAGTTCTCAACAGATATATATATATATATATATATATATATATATATATATATATATATATATATATATAGGGTTAGGTTCATGTGAGACGACTTAATTTTGTGAGACCGTGAGACGCAATACTAACCATTTATTTTGTTGATAAAACAAAAAACATTTATAAAATGCAAAATAATTGAAAATTTTCGAAAAGAAAATTTCAAATAATATTTTTGGAATTCATATTTTCCAAAAAATATAGAAAATACCAAAAAAAATATAAAAAAAAAACTAAAAAAGTATTTTTATTTTTATTTTTTATTTTTTTTACATATTCTAGTAGAATAAATAGAATATTCTACATATCTGAGAAATCTAATATAATATTCTAACATTCTAAAAATCACATTAGAATATTTACAGTGTAATATTTTATTAGAATATTTCACGTATTTAAAAAAAACGGTAATTTTTTATATTTTTTTATGCAATTAAAGTTCCGAAAATAATAATTAAAAAAAGAATTTTTATATTTTTTTTCTTTTATTTTGGATTTTAAAATTATTTTTAGATTTGGTCTCATGATCTCACAAAATTAGCATCGTGTCAAATGAACCTGAAAACACACACACACACACACGCACACACACACACACACACACACACACACACACACACACACATATATATATATATATATATATATATATATATATATATATATATATATATATATATATATATATATATATATATATATATATATAGGTTCAGGTTCATTTGTGACCATTCTAATTTTGTGAGACCGTGAGACTAAATCTAAAAATAATTTTAAAATGCAAAATAAATGGAAAAATCCAAAAATTCTTTTTTTAATTATTATTTTCGGAACTTGAATTAACTAAAAAAATAAAAATAAATAAAAAAATCTCGTTTTTTTTTGAAAAATATGTGAAATATTCTAAATAGAATATTACACTCACATATTCTAAAAAATAATTTTAAAATGCAAAATAAATGGAAAAATGTAAAAATTCTTTTTTAAATATTGTTTTCGGAACTTGAATTAACTAAAAAAAAATAAAAAAAATTCTATTTTTTTTGAAAAATACGTGAAATATTCTAAATAGAATATTACAATATACATATTCTAAAAATAATTTTAAAATGCAAAATAAATGGAAAAATAAAAAAATTCTTTTTTTAAATATTATTTTCGGAATTTGAATTAACTAAAAAAAATAAAAAAAAAATAAAAAAATAAAAAAATGTGTCTTACGGTCTCACAAAATTAGGTCGTCTCACATGAACCTAACCCAAGTTCAGGTTCATTTGAGACCATTTTAATTTTGTGATACCGTGAGACCAAATCTAAAAATAATTTTAAAATGCAAAATAAATGGAAAAATCCAAAAATTCTTTTTTAAAATATTTTTTTCGGAACTTGAATTAACTAAAAAAAATCGCGTTTTTTTTTTAAAAATATATGAAATATTCTAAATAGAATATTACACTGATATATTCTAAAAAATAATTTTAAAATGTAAAATAATTAAAAAAATCTAAAAATTCTTTATTTTAATATTATTTTCGGAACTTGAATTAACTAAAAAAACATAAAAAAAATACTATTTTTTTTAAAAAAATACATGAAATATTGTAAATAGAATATTACACTGTACATATTCTAAAAATAATTTTAAAATGCAAAATAAATGGAAAAATCTAAAAATTCTTTTTTTTTATATATTATTTTCGGAACTTGAATTAACTAAAAAAAATTTTAAAAAATTAAAAAATAAATAAAAAAAATAAAAAAAATGCGTCTTACGATCTCACAAAATAGGTCGTCTCACATGAATTTAACTCTATTTCTTTCTCTCTCTCTCTCTCTCTCTCTCTCTCTATATATATATATATATATATATATATATATATATATATATATATATATATATATATATATATATATATATATATATATATCCGCAAAAATTCCATTTTCTCTAAAAAAAAATAAAAATAAAAGTTTCTTTTTTTAAGAAGATCTGGTTTCGTTGTTATAATTTTTCAAATTCTTTATTTTTTTCTACACAACTATATCGGAGGTAACATCATTTGAAACTACAATTTTTCCTTTTTATATTTCCAAAACATCGTTGAACTACTTTTATGAATGTTTCATTTGATTTATCACGCAATTTATGATTTTTATGAGGTTTTTTAAATGATTGTGATTGTTTAATCAGTTTTTATTATTTCAATAAATAATCAATTATGGTTGCTTGATCAAGCACTTAATTTTTAGTAATCATTCTATGTCAAATAATTACTTTTTAGTAATCATTTTGGGTCAAATAATTAGTTTTATTAATCGATCTTATTCCTACATTACATTTTTTTATTGTGAACATATGTGAAAGTAAAACTATATTTTATTAGTATTATATTTTTTGATATAACATAAGATAATTAATGTTTTTTCTAATAATGAGTGACGTTGACCGGTCAAGTTATTCACAATCCTTCTTTTCTTTGGGCAACGGCTCACACTTGCACAAAACTTTAACGTCGCCCGAGACAACTTTATATGTCCTATCATAAATATAAGCATATTTCACCCTTAAAATGTGGTTACATATTTTTCTGTAAAACATCGTTTTAAATATACAGATTAAAAAAAAAAAAATAAATAAAAAAAAAAAAAAAGAAAACTTACTGAAAGAATATATTAAGGAGGATTTTTTTAAATGACAAAAAATTAGGGGTTTTTGAAGAAAATGACCAAAATTTTAGAGTTTTCGAAAAATGACCATGATTTCCGTAGAGAGGGTTTATACGGAGATTTTTTAGCTCTGAGGTACAAGAAAACTCTCTGAGGAAATAACGTAGCGGGGAAAAAGACAAAAAAAAATTATAAAATTTTAATTCCGTAGAAAGTGTATCGTTCTACAGAGATATCATCTGCAGACCTGTTCTTCGAAGATACTCCTATTAGGAATTGTTCATTAAAACATGTCATATGTTGACTAAATCATTGAATAAGTAGATTTAGAAATATAGTTTTATGGTTTAAATTGTTATTTTGAATCAATGATATTTGTTAAATGGTGATACACCGTTAGATTTAAAAGAAAACAAATACCAAAATTGTTATTAGGCCATATTTTAGCGAAAAACAATTCCTCAGATGAGTACCTTTGAAAAAGAACAGATCCACAAATAACATATCTATGAAACAATGCACCATCTGCGGAATTAAATTTTTATAATTTTTTTTTTGTCTTTGTCCCTGTCACGTCGTTTCCTTAGAAAGTTTTCTTGTTCTTTAGAGCATTGGGTGTGAGCAACAAGGTGCAACACCACCTCACATGCCACATAAGCAAGTGGTGTTATAACACCAAGTTGGGAAATGGGCAACAAGAAGCAATAAGATGTAACACCAATATTTTGAAAATAAATATTTTTATTTTTGTATTTTTTTTTACTATTTCGTTTTTTTTTTACTTTTTTTTTTGTTTTCCTTTTTTTTTCTTTTGCGTTTGTTTAATAACTAATATATTTTTTTATAAAACATATAATTTTAAAAACAAAAAAAAGACATAACATTTAAAATCTAAAATCCGATTACAATTAAAAAAAACATAGTTTTAAACCTAAATTAATAACTAAAATAACATTGAAATCACTACTAAATACCACACACAAATCCTAATCAACCCAAATATTTTTTCCTAATTTGTTCATTCATTGCTTGTAGCACCGCTAGATCAACAGGTGCTAAACCCTCCTCGTTTGTCCGAAGAATTGACAACTGTTGTGTCATTAGTTCCCTCTCTTTTTGCTCCTGCTTCTCCCGTGCCTACCTTTCCAGAAATTCCAAATGACGATGTTTCAACTCATTTTTTTCTTTTATTAACAAATTATGTTCGTCGAATTTCGCTCTCATTTCCGCCGCATCTTTTGCTCTCGTCTCCACCTCCTCCGCATGTCTTGCAGCACGCCTCGCTTTGTCGCGTCCAGGCGGTCGTCGTGGTGGGGATATCTCTTGGATATCATCCGGGATCTCATCGTCATCGGCGTTTAGGTCGATGTTAGTCCGTGCGTCCGACATGTCGACCGAACTAGAATTGCGAGACCTTTTAGATTGAACCTCCAACGATGTAGGCGTTTTATTCCACTTTGGATCCACTCGCAACAATTCCCATGATTTTTCAAAGTCGAAAATATGACCCATTTCGACCCGATATTGTTCTTTAGCAGCTTTGAACAAATCAAAGTCGTTGGTTCCACTTTGTTGTTGCGCCGCAATCCGGTTGTAAATACCGTTGAATTTGCTGCACCGCTTACTTATCATACCCCATTTGTTGCTCAACATGTCGTTGTTGCGATACGGATTTTTTTTAAAATAACGTGAAACTTGTCGAGCACTGCCCCGCAATAAGCTCCTTTTTTCATTCCATTTCCGCGAAGTTCGTCCTTTGAAGTAGCACACCAAGTCTTCGTCAAAGCGTATTCCTCCTCCGGTGTCCACCATTGTGGAATGTCTACATTTTCAGATTCCACCGCTATTGATTTCCCTTTTGATTTTCCTTTCCCTTTCCCTTTCCTACTACTTCCTACTTCCACTTGAACTGTTGGTTGTGTTGTAGGTGACGGTTGATTGGTTGTTTGTTGCATCGAACCAAAAGTAGAGAAAAGATTTTGTTGTAAATTTGGGTTTTGACCAAATTGATTTTGTTGAACGTATATAAAAATTAAAATAACGTGTGATATAGAGAGAATGAGAGAAAGGTATATAAAAATTAAAATAACGTGTATGTATATATATAAATGGTAAAAAGGTAATTTTTTTCTTTTTTTTTGAAATGGACTGTTATTAAACGGTAAAAAAATGAGCAACGGATATTTCTTTTGACGTTACAACTCGTTTCCAAAGCAACGAGTTCCGGGCGACGAGAAGCAACGGCTAGGGGGGGGGGGGGGGGAGGGGGGGGGGGGCGGTGTTCACCGCGTTATGTCGGCGTCGCGGAGTGCCACGTGGGTCTCGTCGCTTCTCGTCAAGGCCCATACCGACTCGTCTTAGAGCTAAAAGACTTCCGTAGAGATAAGTCGTAGTCATTTTTCAAAAAATTTAATTCTTGATCATTTTATTCAAAAAAATAATAAAAAAATTCATTTTTTTGTTAATTTCATAAATTTGCCGGACAAAAGTATAATCCCTTCTTTTTGATCATTTTCACAAATTGTTCATTTCATAAATTTGCCGGTCAAAAGTATAATCCCTTCTTTTTGATCATTTTCACAAATTTACCGGACAAAAGTATGAATTCAGTTGTCATCTATTCTATATTTTCTATTAATTTTTTTTTTTTTTTTTCTATTGTCAAGTAGGCCCACCCTTTTCAAGAACATTTTTAGATCCTCTACAAATAATAAGTTATAAAAATATTGTTAGTTATACCAAGGGCAAAAGGGCTAATATACTAAAGTAGAGATCGAATCTAAATGAACACAGAACAATTGGATTACACCTCTTTGTATGATGTATATTAGCTTGAGAAAAAAAAATACATATAGAATAAAAATAAGGTGTTTTTTATAAACTAAAAAGAAGACTAAAATTAACATGAAATAAATGGTTATTTACAGAAAAATTTAATTTTTTTTCAAAAGTTTTAATAATGTCCTAGAAGATTTTTTTAAACAGAAAAGTCTTAATATTTTAAAAAAAACATATAATCTATCATTTGCTATTAAAATATAAAAAATAATTTTTTCGTTAATTTAGGCAAAAAATCAAAATATTGAGATTTTTTTGTTAAAAAAAACTTTTAGAATTTTATTGAAACTTTTAAAAAAAATTTAGGACTTTTCTATAGATAATCTGAAATAAAATAAACAAAATGTAAGGGTTCTTATGAAAAATTATAATTAAGACGATTCATGTTTCTTGCTCGTTTTTATATATGTGATTAATCATGACTTGATATTTAGATATCATTAAACCTAAGATTCATGTATTATATAAGTTAATTAAAAAAATTAATATAAATGCCAAAATATTTAAGAACTTTGGATTTATATTTTGGCATTTATAAGAAAATAAGAAAAATAATAAATCATTAAAATTGATTTTTTATGTTTTAAAAATAAATAAACTAATGAGTTTTAATTTAGGAATTTTGAAATAAGAAGATAAATTCATTAATGAAATTATTATTCGTTTATTATTACATTTATTGTAATTATTATATTAAAGTATTATATGAAATTTATTAAAATAAAAAACCCATAAAATGACATGTGGAAAAAAAATTAATTCATAATAACTACAAAATGACATTTGACATATTAAATAAAAGTGACAAATAACAAAAAAAACATTCATTTATTAGAGAAGAAAGATATCACGTTACTCATCAAATTATCAAGATAAAATAAGGTTTTTTTGTTCTTTTTTTAATTAAATAACTATACGTAACTTTATTAAACCTAATCCAAATACACTTTAAGATTTTGATTGAAAAGTTGCATTAAATTGCTTACAAGTATTATCAACAATACATAATACTTCTCATAAACTTCAAAGGGTAAAAATATGTGATTTTATGTTTACAACGATTTAAATAATAAGTTAAGAACAATTAGTTGTTTATTACTTTTGTTAATTCATGAAACAATAACAAATCTTACAAATTAACTAACTTTATTACAAATCAAACCAATTCTAGTGTTCATTCATCAAAAAGCATAACTTGTAGTTCTTTATTAAAATCAAAACATAACTATGATGATGAAATCAATTCTAAAACATCAACCCGATGAAATTAACTACATACACTGTCGAAATAAGAACTACAAATGGGAAAGAGATGTTTTTAGTCATTCATGGCTAAATGCACTAGTTAAAATACATAATTAATAGGAGTTTTTACACGTCAAATGATAAAATACTATATAATAGCTCTAAAGTGTGCTCTTTAGTGTTTTATTGCTACAAAAATCATTTTTCCACCTCGAATAACCAATTTAAAGATAATGACCATGAAACATACATAGTTTTCAAAAATATGGGGAACAAGTAACACCCTGACGTAGAGGGAAAGAGTGACTCAATCGAGTCACTTAACCCCGAGACCAAAAACGTGTATGTTGACTTTTCCGACCCAACTTGACTGAATCAAATTTACTCTAGTAGGTGACTTAGTTGAGCCACTTCTTTTGTGTCCCAAGGCATAAGTTTTGTCAGACTTGACTGAGTCAAACCCAAGGTATAAGTCGACTCGGTCTTTTAAACCTCTAGCAACACTTGAATCTTCAAAAAAAAAAAAGCTTTCACCTTTTAGCTTCGTTCTTTATTAAATCTGGACAACTCATCAACATCCTTCAAAGCACATTCCAAACTACAAACCATCCGAAAACCATCCAAGAAAACATACAAATCAATAGGTTACATAAATTTACATAAAAAAAATCTAAAATATGTAAAATCCATGAGATTTTAAAGCCTAAATATGTTGTAAATGCATGGAATGGATGTTCTGAAATGCACATAAAAACATTTAACAAATCTTTCAAATCATGAACCTTTCTTTGTCTTCAAGTAAGAAGAAAACATTATAATTAACCATATAGAAGTAGACGACTAAAATAACCGAAACGAAAACTTAAATGTAATCTAAATAAACTTGGTACATAAGGATTGGTAAAAAGGATGCAATAAATTTAAAGAGAAACTAGAACAAACATTCTAACGAAAAACAAGTTGGAATAAACTAGATAAAACTTTAATTAAAAACAAGCTTTTAAACTAAAATTCTTATTACTACCACACACTAAAAATAAATTGGCTTAATACTTAGCACTCCAAACAACACTAACATATATAATTTTTTTTTATGAAGAACATGATTAATCTTTATCCTATAAAAGCTTCAACTAAATCATGGATTTGGACATTATCCTCAAAACATCAGTTGTATCCCACAATCTAATGAAAGACGTGAGACTCTTGCAAACACTACAAATATGGAGATTTTAAAATGTAAATACCCCTTTATGCCAAGTGACCTTGGTTGTGAAAATAACATTTTTTTAATACTTGTTTTATTAGACTAGCTATTACTCAACTTCACTCAATCTTACAATTGCTCTCCACTTATCAACAAATTATATATGTTGTAATTATATTTTACATGCTAAAAGATAATTATCAAATCTTTGTTGAAGTTTTCAGATATAAATTTGAGATAAACTTCAATAATACTATTTAAAGCCTTAGTTATAATAAATGATGAACTAAACTGTAACATTCATGTTCAGTTATCGTGTGTTGTTTGTTTTAAAGTGAATATTAATATATAATATATGATTTTGAACGTTACGTTCTAACAAGATAGTTTTTATAAGAATTGAAGTAAACTATATTTAGAATCACTCAGAAAGTGATGAGAAGTCTTATGAGATTCCGATTAAAAAGTCAAATATTGAAATTAACGAAAATATAAAATTTAAGTTAGAAATAAGTAAAGATAATGTTATTTAAGGTTGTAAATTATCTCGTTAGAAATATTTAGGCGAAAACCTCACTAAAATCCGAATTATAACAAATAAATTATGACTTATTGAAGTTTCGCGACAAAACAAGCACAACGCCGTATGACATAAAAAGTGAGTTTTCGATAAACTACATTTTAGCTTTAGTGGTCTAAATAAAAGTCGTAGTATTCGTTAAACTGAAAACTTTTATAAAAATAACGTCAAAATCTGACTTCGTATGAGGAAATTATGATTTTTCTAAGAATCGGTATAACAGTGTACAATTCGAAATTTGAATTATAGATCGAGTAGTTTTTAGTTGATACAACCTAAACGAAAATTGAATATCTCGTTAATAGTAGTTCAACAGTAAAAAGACAGAAGAAAACAGACATCGAATGAAGAAGTTACGAATTTTTAACGGACTTTTCCTGTCTCGGCATGTTAAAAATATAATATTAAAAATAAGCTCAAATTATCCGACGGAGTCTAAACGAAAGTTGTAAAGTATAACTTCACCTACGTATGGATATAAAGAACGTCAAAAAACGGAGCTCGTATGCAAAATATATGAATTTTTGAAGTTTTAGGCACAAACTTCGAGGCTAGAAGAACGCCTAGCGTACCAAGTGGTACGCTTAGCGTACAGATGCATACACCCATCATACGAGGTATGTATGTCACACCCCAAAACCACGAACGGCGGAAACGTTCAGGGGTGGAGGACATCATGTACAATATCACAACAGTGTAAAATAGTAAACAAGCAACAACATCATCCATTGCATTATAAGTAAAGTTTTAATACATATGTGTTCTTTCATTGTAATAAGACACCAAAAATATAATCAAAATAAAAGACGAGACTTGTCTGCTCCGTCTTCTCAAAACCTGGCCACCGTACCTGTCTACTGATGACCTGAGAATACAAGTTATTTTGAAAGAGAGTATCAGCTTAAAGCTGGTGAATTCATAAGTATTTAAGTGTCATTGAATTGCTTTGAAAAGCTATTTTAAAAGTCATGTAAATATTTAAATGAAAATGTTGATGTAAGTATGAAAAGCCCTAGAAAATCCCTTATTTTCTATCAGTGTGAGATGTAGTCTTCTACCAAGACCTGAATATTTTGTAAGTAAAATAATAGTTTTTACTTCTATTGACTAGTACTAAAGTACTTAGTCTAACTCATCGTTTATGTGAAAGTATCACAAAATAAAATAAACAGGAAAATATACTACTGTAAGTGTCGTCACTGGGTACTAGGACTAACACAACATCACGTTAAGCGAAAAATGCAACCTAATGAACATCCGAAGATTGTACAGAAAGTAATAATGTAAGTGTCATCGCTGGGTACTAGGAGTAACACAACATCGCAAAAAGCAAAAAGTATAGCCTTATGAACAATCGAAGATTGTCCACTTGTTCTCTGTAGCAGCAGCAGGTGGGTGGAGGGGTTAGCCCAGGTTATCGATCTTCCTAATATAAATAGTAACCTTAGACCTCCGTAGATGGTCATCGACCACTGGTGCTAATCAGTGGGGTTCGGAATGGTAAGTCCTGCCGAGATATCCCATTGAACCGGGATAGGAAAGATAATTTACACAGAAAGTACTAATAAATCATCCTCGTAGTTCTAAGTACAAGTATCCAGGTAAGTGAATACAGGATAATGCATCTATGTAACAGTGTTCATGTATGGTATTCATGTATGTGTGTTCATGTATCAGGTAAGTATATGTAAACATGTTTATGTATCAGGTAAGCATATGTATATGTACTCATGTATCAAGTAATGTACTGGTATAGACTCATGAATGAACTGACTCTTGTGTGATTCCTTGTAATAGGAATAATGTTTGATAACTTCAAATTATCCCTATGATAATTTACTGAAATGTAATTGGTTGATCAAGTAGGTTTATACACTCTTACTACTCAAGGGTGTGGGAATCTAAATGAAAGATGTAAACTATAACATCAGTACATATATACAATATTAGTGTACATGCATAGTTTAGTTCAAGAATGTAAAAATGGTTTTGTAAGACATCCAAGGGTTTTTGAACAAACAATAAGGTGACTTGATGTCATTTTGATAAACATTTCAAAAGTAATACATTTGATAACAAAGTATTTTAAAGATAGAAAACCATTTCATGCATCACATTTTGTAGTATGTGAAATCTGTTGAATGAAAACACAGTTATAAAATACATATAGATGATTTAATAACATGTTGTTTTCTACTTGTATCCCCCATTAAAGAATTTAAATTCATTTAAAACATTGATTAGGGGTATGAACTCACCTATAGATGGTGATTTGGATGAACTGGACGGTGTAGGATTGTTAGGTGTCAAGTGAGGACTTGTACACACACTACCATCCTAATGAACATATAATCACACATATATGCACTCAATTAGTCTTAAATTACTAATTGATAATGTTAAGACATCCTAGAACATAATAAACACTTTATATAAGTGTTTTAAGTCCTAAGGATTGCATCTAAGCCATTGTGGGACAAGGCACTTGTGTTTAGGGTTCCAAGGGACCCCATATATGTGTTTACTCTTCAAATACCAACACACATGGAGTTTACGGTTGTAAATTCTTGAGTTTACGGCCGTAAACTCCCAACCATGGGGGTATTGTGTGTTTTGAAGTTCCAAATGATTCCTAGAATTATTCCAACTTGGTGGTTAAATTCTTGGAAGGGTTTAAGACCTAGAAACACTCCTTTGAGGAGTTTACGGCCCTAAGACCATTTCCCTTAGAGTTTATGGCCCTAAACTCTTAAGGATGGGTGTTTTGGATGATTTCAAGTCTCATGCACAAGTGGTATAGGTTCTAGGCTTTTATTCCAAGCATATGAAGACCCTTGACACACTTTGGTGCCCCTTTAATGAGTTTACGGCCCATGAACCATGTCATGGCCGTAAACTCACTTTGTAAGGTGATTTGGTTGTGTTTAAGGCCCTTGATTTATTGGGATCAAGTCTAGGTAAAAGTCTAAGGCCTTAGGTGCCTTAAAAGCAACATCTTGAGCATGAATTTGGAGTTTACGGCCTAAGATATTCTTGGGCCCTGAACTCCCAAACTTGGGTGGTTCTTGCTTGATTTCATGTCCCTAATACACTCCTATATAAGTCCAAGGCAGTAGTATAGCACGGGGGACAGTCTAGGCTCGGTTTCGGGAGTTTACCGCCCAAGAACACCTTGGGGAGTAAACTCCTAAATCTAGTGATTTAGCCTTCTAAATCATGTGATGAACACATATAAAGCTTTCTAACATTACTAGAAAGAGTTACTCACGTTTTGGTATAAAAACCCGAAGATCCGTGAGAGAGAAAATGGCTTTTCTCTAGTCGTAAATGCGAATAATGAATGAATTTGGTTCAGAATTTTATTTATAGTCCTGAGATATTTTTAGCAGAAAATATTGTTATTCCTGAAATGATCTCTAATATAATAGAGTGTTGGAATAACAGTGTTGCACAAAACCCTAGTGTACCCACTCTCCTGATATTTCCTGAAGTGTAAACCCTGAATTACTCAAACTTACAGGATAAAGTCTGAAAATTAACTGTGACTGATATAACTTCTATTGAAGTGATATAGTTTGTACATAATGGAAATTTAGGGTTGTCACATCATCCCCCCGTTAGAAGGAATTTCGTCCCGAAATTAGAATTTAAGCAATCAAGAAGTTACAAATAACTAAGTGAAAAGGTGAGGGTATTTCAGTTTCATCTGATCCTCTCGTTCCCAAGTGAATTCAGGTCCATGTTTTGCGTTCCAGCGAACCTTCACTATCGGGATGCGACTCTGTTTTGTTTGCTTGACCTCTCGGTCCATGATCTCTACTGGTTCCTCCACGAAGTTGAGGCTCTCGCAAGAATCTCGAAAGGCCCTATGTATCTTGGATGGAGCTTCCCACGCTTTCCAAAGCATATCAAGCCCTTCCAGGGTGAGACCTTTAGTCGGACTCGGTCGCCCACCTGGAATTCCAATGGTTTCCTTTGCTTGTCAGCGTAGCTTTTCTGTCGGTCTTTAGAGGCTTTCAATTGTTCACGAATTTGAACGATCTTCTCTATGATTTCCCGAATGATCTCTGGACCCGTGAGAGTGCTTTTGGGAACTCGTCCCTTAGCTAACTGGGTATCACCCACTTCAGCCCAGCACAGAGGGGATCTGCACTTTCGGCCATAGAGGGCCTCGAATGGAGCTGCCTTTATGCTTGTGTGATAACTGTTGTTGTAGGAAAATTCAAAAAGGGGTAAATGGGTATCCCAAGCTTTTCCAAAGTCAATCTCACAGGCACGCAACATATCTTCTAAGGTTTGGATTACTTTGCCCGTCGGTCTGTGGATGGTAGGCTGTACTCATGTCCAGCCTAGTTCCTAGGGAACTTTGTAATGACTGCCAGAACCTCGAAGTGAATCTAATATCTCAGTCCGAGATGATAGATAAAGGAACACCGTGCAGCCTTACAATTTCCCTAATGTAAGTTCTTGTAAGTTTCTCCATCTTGTCTGTTTCTTTGATTGGCAAGAAGTGTGCAGACTTGGTCAGTCTATCGATGATGACCCATATGGAACCAAGTCCACCCTTCGTCTTGGGTAACCTGGTTATGAAGTCCATAGTGATCCGCTCCCACTTCCATTCTGGTATCTCCGGTTGCTGCAGGAGACCGGAGGGTTTCTGGTATTCGACCTTGACCTTTGCGCAAGTAAGGCATTTACTCACGAAGGTAGCAATATCTGCTTTCATGTTAGGCCACCAGTATAACTTTTTAAGATCCAGATACATCTTATCTGAACCCGGGTGGACGGAATAACGAGTGTTGTGAGCTTCCATCATGACCAAGTCTCTGAAGCCACCGTGTTTCGGTGTCCAGATCCGATCCATGAGGTATAAGGCTCCGCCACCCTTGACTTCTAAGTTCTTATCCATTCCTCTAAGGGATTCACCTGCCACGTTTTCAGGTTTCAAAGCGTCGAGCTGATCCTCCTTTATTTGCGTGGACAAGTGTGAATGGATAGTTAGAGTCAAAGATTTGATCCTATGACCAGAATATTCTTTCCGACTTAGGGCGTCGGCTACTACATTGGCTTTACCCGGATGATAATGAATTTCGCATTCGTAATCGCTGAGTAGCTCGACCCACCGTCGTTGTCTAATGTTGAGCTCTTTCTGGTCGAAAATGTGTTGTAGACTCTTATGGTCCGTAAAGATCGTGCTTTTTGTACCGTATAGGTAATGACGCCAGATCTTCAGAGCAAACACAACTGCTCCTAGTTCAAGATCGTGGGTGGTGTAGTTAACCTCATGTGTCTTCAACTGTCTCGAGGCATAGGCTATGACCTTACGTCGCTACATCAGAACACATCCGAGTCCTTGATTTGATGCTTCACAATAGACACTGAAGTCTTCTATCCCTTCGGGGAGGGATAGTATCGATGCGGTGCACAAGGCTCGTTTGAGCGTTTGGAATGCTCTTTCCTGTTTCTCTTCCCAGTCAAAGGCCACTCCTTTCTGGGTCAGGGTTGTCAGAGGTTTCGCTATGCTGGAGAAGTTCTGAATGAACTTGCGATAGTTGCCAGCTAGACCTAGAAATTGACGAATTTCTGTAGGTGTCTTCGGTACTAACCAGTTCTCGATGGCCTTAATTTTGGAAGGGTCCACGTATATTCCCTCTTCGCTAACAACATGGCCCAAAAATTCGACTCGTCGAATCCAAAATTCGCACTTGGAGAACTTCGCATAGAGCTTCTCCGCTCGCAATGTTTCTAAGATTTTACGGAGATGTTGACTATGTTCCTCCTTACTTCCAGAGTAGATGAGTATGTCATCAATGAAGACGATGACGAACTGATCCAAGTAAGGACGACACACCCTATTCATCAGATCCATGAATACGGCGGGTGCGTTTGTTAATCCGAACGACATCACTACAAACTCGTAGTGTCCATTACGAGTTCGGAAGGCTGTCTTGGGAACATGCTCCTCTAACACTCGTAGTTGGTGATATCCGGATCGCAGATCTATCTTCGAGAAGTAGTTGGCTCCTTGAAGTTGATCAAATAAATCGTCAATGCGGGGCAAGGGATAACGATTTTTAATGGTAAGTTTGTTGAGTTCTCTATAGTCGATGCACATGAGAAACGATCCATCTTTCTTCTTGACGAACAAGACCGGTGCTCCCCTTGGTGAGAAGCTTGGTCGAATGAATCCCTTCTTGAGAAGTTCGTTAAGTTGACTGGAAAGTTCCTGCATCTCGTCCGGTGCTAGACGATAAGGAGATTTGGCTACGGGGGTAGCTCCTGGCACTAAGTCGATTCTGAACTTGACTTGGCGTTGCGGAGGTAAACCGGGAAGTTCTTATGGGAAGATGTCGGGAAACTCACGTACTTCTGGGATGTTCTGGATGTCTTTCAGTTCTTAACTGGTATCGACGACGTGTGCGAGGAATGCATGATATTCCTTTTCCAAACACTTTTGGGCTTGAATGCACGAAATGATACGAAGGATCGTACTAGGTTTGTCGTCGTAGATAACTAATGTTTCATTGTTAGGAAGGTTAAGACGGACTGCTTTTTCAAAGCACATGATGTCGGCGCGAAGAAGACTCAACCAATCCATACCGATGATAACGTCGAAACATTTAATTTGGACTGGCATGAGATCTATCTTGAAAGTATGGCCATCTAAAGTTAAAGTACAACCTACGTATATGCAGTTAGTACTCTCCGTTTTCCCGTTATCCATTTCTACCGTGAATGAATTATCTAATGCACAGGGTTTTTGTTTAAGCAGGTGTGCAAACTTGTGGCTTACGAAACTTTTCTCTGCTCCACTGTCAAAAAGTATGCAAGCATATGAGTTATCGAGGAGAAACGTACCAGTAACTTTCGTAGGATCAACTACTGCTTCCTCGTGGCCAAGGGCCATAACTCTTCCTACTCCGCCAGCCATCCCCGCTTTAAGGCAGTTCCTCTTGTAGTGGCCCACCTCGCCACAACCGTAGTAGGCTTAGCCCATAACGACATTAGGAACCTGGGCGGCCTGAGCTGTTGGATTTTGGCAGAAACGGGCTATGTGCCCCTTCCTGTTGCAGTTGGTGCATTGCATCTCCCTGCAAGGCCCGCGGTGGTGGAAGTTGCATTTTTTGCACTTCGGGAGAGACCAAACATAAGTTTTTGCTGGTAAGGGGTTCGCAGGGACAACAGGAGTCACTGTAGCAACATTGATCGCCACAAGTTGTTGTTTATTGGAGGATCCTTGTGAAGCCCCTCTTTTACTCTTATTCCACCCCTTCCTGCTGTTTTCGGGGTTGGACTTTTGTGGTATGGATGCAGGGATTGTTGGGTTCTTGTGTTTCCCGTGGTCTATGAGAGACTGTGCCAACTCCTTGGCGCTATCAAAAGTGATAGGCTTGGAGGCTAACACACTTGACTGGATCTGGGGTGACAGTCCCCAGATGTATCTCTCTATTTTCTTGCTCTCCAGAGCAACCATATCAGGGCATAGGATTTCCAGATCAGAGAACCTATTCATGGAGGTTCCTATGTCGGATCCAACCATTTGCAGGCTCCAGAGTTCCTGCTCGAGTTTTTGTATTTCTCCCCGAGGACAGTACTCTCTCATCAGCATGTCCTTCAAGTGTTCCTAGCTGATGGAATATGCCACCACCAGAGTCAGGTACTTAACATGGCCGTTCCACCATGTTAGTGCCCTGTCAGAGAAGGTACAAGCTGCGAACTTGACCTTGTTGCTTTCTTGGCAAGCGCAGATTTCAAAGATAGATTCCATCTTTTCAATCCACTGCCTTAACACCATAACCCCACCAGTACCATTGAAGCTGCGGGGTTTGGCGTTTGTGAAGTCCTTGTAGGTGCATTCCCGAGGGTGTCCATGGCTTTCGCCGTGGTTCGAGGGAGGTGCACCTGTTCCCGATCCACTAGGGACAAGAGTGTTGATTGCTGACACAGCAGCTGCAACTGCTGCTGTGAAAGCTGCCTGGAACATGTTGGCATCAAAGGGATTAGGTGGTTGAGGAGGTTGAGGTTGTGGTGGTATTGGTGCTTCGTTGTTTGGGTTACGCCTAGGATTTCTATGTGGCGACATCTTTAACTATATGTTTAAAAGATGACGACATGGTTAAGAATAAATGAATAATGACTGTGTCTCATGAACTTATTCCCTATAGCCCAACAACAAATGAATAGAATGACTAGATGAAGATGAAAACATTTGGATAATAATTTCCATATGATTAGATATCTGTCAATAATACTGGAATTACAGATGTAACAAGTTCGGAAAAATGGCCTAGAAGTAGGCCTTACATCAACCAAGATGGAAAATTTTGACAGAATTAAGAGTAGATCAAGACCTAACAGGTCTAAGATTTATAAAGACAGGAAATTAGACCAAAGTTTTACATAAACTAGGTTATATCCAAAAGATGAGTAGACTAGATTCTATTGGCGACGAGAACTGCTAGCATGAGTTCTTGATCCTGATAGTAGACGTTCCATGTCCCTCATACGCCTGTCAGCTCTCGCTTGCTGAGCTTGAAGTTCCCTAACTTCAGCTCGTGTTTCAACAAGTTCCCTCTGTAGAGCTATATTGCGGACTAGAGTTCTTTCGTGTGCAGACACTAGTTGGTGAATGCGGACAGTGTGAACACCAGAGTTGGCGTCAACTTCCACGACTTGATTGATAGTCGCCTGAGCCATTATCGTGTTTCGAGAAATCCTAAGAACCATGATTGGTAGGACTCTATTAGCAGAACCTCCTTCAGTGAGGTTGTAGAAACTTCGGTCTCCATTGTAGGGAATGGGTTGACCCTGTTCATGACTCCATGTATTCAAGTTAGTGGCCCACAGAGGTGTGGGTCCTTGAAATGTAGGACGGGGGTTCAGGTTTGGGTTTTGAGCATTTGGGGGTAGGTTGTTGACTTCTGGCTCCGAGTCAGAACTATTAGAAAAACCCTCAGCATGGTGATCATCCAAAGGGATTGGGTGATCATCTTCTGGTTCTGCCTCTAGCCAACCAGCATTGCCTTGGTTCGGGAAGTACGGATCGCCGTGGTGAAATCCAACCATTTTAATCTACGCGAGAAAAGGGATATAAGAAATAGCTAAAATAGACAAACTAACTAAGATAATTACAGTAAGACCAAATACCCATATGGTATTTCTTGATGGTTGTGTTGATAAGTTTTTAGACTTGTTGCCACATCACAACCATTCTAGGGCATATGCTAATCACTCCTTGGACCAGCATAGTTGATCAGGCTATGCCATTCCCAAGACCGACCATATATCCCCAGGCTTACTTGTGATATTCAACAATCGTAATACTTTTGTTCTTGTCATTGTGACACTGGTTTTAGTATGAATGCAGACATGTATACTTACTTAAATATTTTATTATTTAAAAGTATGACTGTTAGACAGAGTGTTTTAATCCCCGTGTATTTATAGTTAGTATATCTTTTATGGGTTGATATACTATATTCACTATAAACAATGCTCTGATACCAATCTGTCACACCCCAAAACCACGAACGACGGAAACGTTCAGGGGTGGAGGACATCATGTACAGTATCACAACAGTGTAAAATAGTAAACAAGCAACAACATCATCCATTGCATTATAAGTAAAGTTTTAATACATATGTGTTCTTTCATTGTAATAAGACACCAAAAATATAATCAAAATAAAAGACGAGACTTGTCTGCTCCGTCTTCTCAAAACCTGGCCACCGTACCTATCTACTGATGACCTGAGAATACAAGTTATTTTGAAAGAGAGTATCAGCTTAAAGCTGGTGAATTCATAAGTATTGAAGTGTCATTGAATTGCTTTGAAAAGCTATTTTAAAAGTCATGTAAATATTTAAATGAAAATGTTGATGTAAGTATGAAAAGCCCTAGAAAATCCCTTATTTTCTATCAGTGTGAGATGTAGTCTTCTACCAAGACCTGAATATTTTGTAAGTAAAATAATAGTTTTTACTTCTATTGACTAGTACTAAAGTACTTAGTCTAACTCATCGTTTATGTGAAAGTATCACAAAATAAAGTAAATAGGAAAATGTACTACTGTAAGTGTCGTCACTGGGTACTAGGACTAACACAACATCGCGTTAAGCGAAAAATGCAACCTAATAAACATCCGAAGATTGTCCAGAAAGTAATAATGTAAGTGTCATCACTGGGTACTAGGAGTAACACAACATCGCAATAAGCGAAAAGTATAGCCTTATGAACAATCGAAGATTGTCCACTTGTCCTCTGTAGCAGCAGCAGGTGGGTGGAGGGGTTAGCCCAGGTTATCGATCTTCCTATTATAAATAGTAATCTTAGACCTCCGTAGATGGTCATCGACCACTGGTGCTAATCAGTGGGGTTCGGAATGGTAAGTCCTGCCGAGATATCCCATTGAACCGGGATAGGAAAGATAATTTACACAGAAAGTACTAATAAATCATCCTCGTAGTTCTAAGTACAAGTATCCAGCTAAGTGAATACAAGATAATGCATCTATGTAACAGTGTTCATGTATGGTATTCATGTATGTGTGTTCATGTATCAGGTAAGTATATGTAAACATGTTCATGTATCAGGTAAGCATATGTATATGTACTCATGTATCAAGTAATGTACTAGTATAGACTCATGAATGAACTGACTCTTGTGTGATTCCTTGTAATAGGAATAATGTTTGATAACTTCAAATTATCCCTATGATAATTTACTGAAATGTAATTGGTTGATCAAGTAGGTTTATACACTCTTACTACTCAAGGGTGTGGGAATCTAAATGAAAGATGTAAACTATAACATCAGTACATATATACAATATTAGTGTACATGCATAGTTTAGTTCAAGAATGTAAAAATGGTTTTGTAAGACATCCAAGGGTTTTTGAACAAACAATAAGGTGACTTGATGTCATTTTGATAAACATTTCAAAAGTAATACATTTGATAACAAAGTATTTTAAAGATAGAAAACCATTTCATGCATCACATTTTGTAGTATGTGAAATCTGTTGAATGAAAACACAGTTATAAAATACATATAGATGATTTAATAACATGCTGTTTTCTACTTGTATCCCCCCAATTAAAGCATTTAAAATCATATAAAACATTGATTAGGGGTATGAACTCACCTGTAGATGGTGATTTGGATGAACTGGATGGTGTAGGATTGTTAGGTGTCAAGTGAGGACTTGTACACACAGTACGATCCTAATGAACATATAATCAAACATATATGCACTCAATTAGTCTTGAATTACTAATTGATAATGTTAAGACATCCTAGAACATAATAAACACTTTATATAAGTGTTGTAAGCCCTAAGGATTGCATCTAAGCCATTGTGGGACAAGGCACTTGTGTTTAGGGTTCCAAGGGACCCCATATATGTGTTTACTCTTCAAATACCAACACACATGGAGTTTACGGTTGTAAACTCTTGAGTTTATGGCCGTAAACTCCCAACCATGGGGGTATTGTGTGTTTTGAAGTTCCAAATGATTCCTAGAATTATTCCAACTTGGTGGTTAAATTCTTGGAAGGGTTTAAGACCTAGAAACACTCCTTTGAGGAGTTTACGGCCCTAAGACCATTTCCCTTAGAGTTTATGGCCCTAAACTCTTAAGGATGGGTGTTTTGGATGATTTCAAGTCTCATGCACAAGTGGTATAGGTTCTAGGCTTTTATTCCAAGCATATGAAGACCCTTGACACACTTTGGTGCCCCTTTAATGAGTTTACGGCCCATGAACCATGTCATGGCCGTAAACTCACTTTGTAAGGTGATTTGGTTGTGTTTAAGGCCCTTGATTTATTGGGAACAAGTCTAGGTAAAAGTCTAAGGCCTTAGGTGCCTTAAAAGCACCATCTTGAGCATGAATTTGGAGTTTACGGCCTAAGATATTCTTGGGCCCTGAACTCCCAAAATTGGGTGGTTCTTGCTTGATTTCATGTCCCTAATACACTCCTATATAAGTCCAAGGCAGTAGTATAGCACGGGGGACAGTCTAGGCTCGGTTTCGGGAGTTTACCGCCCAAGAACACCTTGGGGAGTAAACTCCTAAATCTAGTGATTTAGCCTTCTAAATCATGTGATGAACACATATAAAGCTTTCTAACATTACTAGAAAGAGTTACTCACATTTTGGTATAAAAACCCGAAGATCCGTGAGAGAGAAAATGGCTTTTCTCTAGTCGTAAATGCGAATAATGAATGAATTTGGTTTAGAATTCTATTTATAGTCCTGAGATATTTTTGGCAGAAAGTATTGTTATTCCTGTAATGATCTCTAATATAATTGAGTGTTGGAATAACAGTGTTGCACAAAACCCTAGTGCACCCACTCTCCTGATATTTCCTGAAGTGTAAACCCTGAATTACTCAAACTTACAGGAAAAAGTCTGAAAATTAACTGTGACTGCTATAACTTCTATTGAAATGATATAGTTTGTACAAAATGGAAATTTCGGGTTGTCACATGATCCCCCCGTTAGAAGGAATTTCGTCCCGAAATTAGAATTTAAGCAATCAAGAAGTTACAAATAAGTAAGTGAAAAGGTGAGGGTATTTCAGTTTCATCTGATCCTCTTGTTCCCAAGTGAATTCAGGTCCACGTTTTGCATTCCAACGAACCTTCACTATCGGGATACGACTCTATTTTTTTTGCTTGACCTTTCGGTCCATGATCTCTACTGGTTTCTCCACGAAGTTGAGGCTCTCGTTGATCTAGATCTCGTCGAGTGGAATAACAAGAGTCTCGTCGGATAGACAATTTTTCAAGTTCGAGACGTGGAAGGTAGGATGTATGTTACTGAGTTCGTGTAGTAGATTGAGTTTGTAAGCTACAGGGCCGATTCTCGCAAGAATCTTGAAAGGCCCTATGTATCTTTGATGGAGCTTCCCACGCTTTCCAAAGCATATCAAGCCCTTCCAGGGTGAGACCTTTAGTAGGACTCGGTCGCCCACCTGGAATTCCAATGGGTTCCTTCGCTTGTCAGCGTAGCTTTTCTGTCGGTCTTTAGAGGCTTTCAATCGTTCACGAATTTGAACGATCTTCTCTATCGTTTCCCGAATGATCTCTGGACCCGTGAGAGTGCTTTTGGGAACTTGTCCCTTAGCTAACTGGGTATCACCCACTTCAGCCTAGCACAGAGGGGATCTGCACTTTCGGCCATAGAGGGCCTCGAATGGAGCTGCCTTTATGCACGTGTGATAACTGTTGTTGTAGGAAAATTCGAAAAGGGTTAAATGGGTATCCCAAGCTTTTCCAAAGTCAATCACACAGGCACGCACCATATCTTCTAAGGTTTGGATAGTTCTCACACTTTGCCCGTCAGTCTATCGACGATGACCCATATAGAAAAGTCCACCCATCGTCTTGGGTAACTTAGTTATGATGTCCATAGTGATCCGCTCCCACTTCCATTCTGGTATCTCCGGTTGCTGCAGGAGACCGGAGGGTTTCTGGTATTCGACCTTGACCTTTGCACCAGTAAGGCATTTACTCACGAAGGTAGCAATATCTGCTTTCATGTTAGGCCACCAGTATAAATTTTTAAGATCCAGATACATCTTATCTGAACCCGGGTGGACGTAATAATAAGTGTTGTGAGCTTCCATCATGACCAAGTCTCTGAAGCCACCGTGTTTCGGTGTCCAGATCCGATCCATGAGGTATAAGGCTCCGCCACCCTTGACTTCTAAGTTCTTATCCGTTCCTCTAAGGGATTCACCAGCTACGTTTTCAGGTTTCAAAGCGTCGAGTTGAGCCTCCTTTATTTGCGTGGACAAGTGTGAATGGATAGTTAGAGTCAAAGATTTGACCCTACGACCAGAATATTCTTTCTGACTTAGGGCGTCGGCTACTACATTGGCTTTACCCGGATGATAATGAATTTCGCATTTGTAATCGCTGAGTAGCTCGACCCACCGTCGATTTGGAAAGTCTATCATTGATTGCAAATCTTTGAATCAAATTATTGGTTGATTTGGAAAGTCTATCATATGATACTCATCTGCCTTTGTTGTCCTTTGTCCCTCTTTGTTTCTGTCATATATATATATATATATATATATATATATATATATATATATATATATATATATATATATATATATATATATATATATATATATATATATATATATATATATGGCATAACGTTATATTGTAACTATTATTAAACTCACTAAGCGTCACCCGCTTATCCATCTCAATGTTTAAAGTATTGCAGGTGATAATGTAACAACCCGAAATTCCGTACCACTTCTTGTAACTCTTTTTGTAATTCAATTCGAGCAACCAATCGTCGTTTTCAAATTCGATTCCAATTTTGTTATTTAATTAAGTCATTAACTTGTACATATCTAATATGACTTAATGGATGTCCTAATATATTTAGAAATCATTCTAACACCCCATTCTAGTAATCGGAACATTTCTAAAATCGACCATATCGGGTTACGACAACTTAATCGGGTGCGACCAAAAGCCTCGCCTAACGCCGATATCGGGTAGAATTCCACCGTATCAAAACTTATACACTATATAAAGTGTTCTAAGCCTTCATTTGAAGCTTTTGGATTCATCTCACTACTCTCTCTCTAACCTCTCTCCTCACTCTAGATTAAGGTCCAAAATCAAAGATTTAAGGCTCCGAATCATAGAGGTAGCCTTCCTAGCTTGTTATTCAACCTCTTAGGCCTTCAAATCCGTGATTAAAACGAAATTTAGGACCTGGAACATGTGTTTACGGACAAGGAGTAAGCTTGGGCTGTAAACACACAATATTGGGGTTTTAGAGCGATTTAACCCTTCCAAATCATGGTTGGGACTTAGATACGACTTTGAGGCTTACAAACCTGGACTTGGAACACCTTAAACTTGCATTTTGAGGAACAAAATAGAGTTTACGGCCAAGGCATGTGCTTGGGCCGTAAACTCCTTAAACATGGGGAATAAACTCACTTTTACATGTTAGAATGCCTTGAAACTTAACCAATAGCCTTGTGGTAAATCCTAGAACCATCTAAAAATAGTTTGGGGCCTTAAACATAACAAAACACCACATATAAGAGTTTACGGCCATAGAACATGCTCCTGGGCCGTAAACTCCTAAAAGTATGTTAAATGGTGCCCTAAATTCATAACAAGGCTTGGAAAATTAACTAGAATCACATATGATTGTTCCTTATACCTCAAATTAATTATTTTTGACCATGGGTGAGTTTACAGATGTAAACTCCAAGTTTACAACTGTGAACTCCCTTAAATATGGTATAAGTCCATTTAATCCATTCCAAGGCATTTGAGAAATTCATTCCAACAATCCTTATGTCCAAACAAGCCATTAAACACTGAAAATCACACCAACATTAGTTTACGGCCGTAAACTCATGTATGTGTGTGTTTTGTGGCTGTAAAATCCCTTAAATGTTTACTCTTGGGGAGTAAACTCAAATCCCAAGTCCCTAGTGCCATTTCACGTCCGAAGATGTCACCCGGGTCACTCCAAACGCTCGTTTTGAGGTGTTTAACCTCGTTGGAGTGTAATGTTCCATATAATTAGTGATTGTAAATCTAATTAGATATATATGGACATTATTACATTTTACATAGGGACATCGCGAGTAATCAAGCCCCGAACCAACATCTAGTGTCCGAAACCGTCGCATTTCCGAGTCTGGTGAGTTCATACCCCTACCCTTTTTCACTGTTTTCACTGTTTTCAGGGGGGAACACAAGCAAAGTACAAGGGATTACATGTACTCAAAAAATGTTTTCATGTGTGTGTTTCACATTTTATATGCTTTTAACACTGATTGCTACAACTGATAATCGTTTGAACATGCAGATCACGTAAACATATATTTGTGAAATGGATTTTAAACTGTTATGTTTTACATATATTTGACAATTGGTTTTCCACATTTTATCAGTTAAAAGAATGGCATTAGAACATTTGAACATAAAACCTATACACTGTTTTGTCCTCGGTAACACTCCACATAAATAGACGAGTGGAGGACTATCATATTATTACTTGTAAATTTGTTAATCCTGTATGATTGGAGACACGTCCTCGGTGAACACTCCACAGAGATACGCGAGTGGAGGACTGCACCCGTAACCAGAATCTCAGGATTTAGAGAGCGTGAATTGAGTGTATAGATCTATACGGGGCTGACTACCCCACACCTGGCTGCTAGCTACAGCCGAACTGAAATGGTTCAAGGGTGACGAAAGTCATAAGTATGTGGACTACTTATTGCCACAGGTTTAGTCCATCGTATGGTTATGGAACTCGCAATTAGGATAACAGAGATTTACTTATAGTAATAATGAACAACTTTATACAATTCACAAGATAACCAGGTTTAGGTATACATCTTTCGCATCGGTAACCAACATTCAGGAAAGTATGGGACTTTCCTTGGGAAACATTGAACATAACCATATTTTACAAATACATCTTTTACATTGATAACCAACATTCAGGAAAGTATGGGACTTTCCTGGGGAAACGTTTACATAACCAGAAAGGGTAACAAACCAGATAACCTTACTTTACATCTTTCATAATTGGTAAAACAATCAGGAAAGTATAGGACTTTCCTTGGAATACATTGGTACATAACTAGGACAATATGTCAATCCAGATAACCTAACTATACATCTTCACAAGAGAAAACATGTTTTTCAGTGTACAACTTTACTTTTCATGTTGATAAACGATAACAAATGTTTTTAAGAAAATATGGGATTTTGTTGGTGTGCATAACATTTCAGAATCAGAAAGGAAACTTGAACATTCACAAACAAAAACTGCTTATGAACTCACCAGCGTTATGCTGATTTTCAAACCGCTTGTGTTCTCAAGTCAGCATTAGCACAGGTAGTCGAAGATCCTTTTGTCAGAAGACGGAGTTCTCAGAAGACCCGTTTCATTTTGTTGATATATATACTATTTATCACAACTGTACAACTTTACTTTTGAAACAAATTGTAAAAGTTTCTTTATGTAATGTAATGGTTGTTTTACTTTACTTACTATGTACATTGGATTTGATACTCAACGTGGAGTAAACCCCGGAAATGTTTCCGCCTTCGGTTTTCGGGGTGTGACAGATAAGCATCCAGTATAGTTATATATTGCTAGAAGATGTAGAATAGATAATATTATAACTTTTGTATACAGTGTATAAGTTCCTTGGAAATTATGTAATATATAAAACTTTGTAAAAATTCTTAATAGTTGGTTTGTATCCAGTCTTTTGTAAATATCCAGACTTCTATAAATTATTCTGTGAATATGCATGTAGCATGTTTGGAGTAATTGATATTGTAAAGGTATTAGAGAAGTAGGGGTTCTCTCAGTTATGGTATCAGAGTAGTAGTTTAAGTGAATTAAATCCCACGGACTGGTATGTTGAGTTAAACTATTAGAATATCAATATATGAACGGATTCATTGTAAGAATATGGATACAAACCATAGGAAAGACTTAATTGAAGTATTAGGTAATAATAAATCACAATATTCTAAAATACTATATTACTCTGAAATTTCAGAGCAATGGTTGAATATGTGAGTAGCCATACACCAGATGTGGGTGGAGAACCTCATCCTGATGAAGTAAATACTCCAGTATCCCCTTGTGAGGAGCAACTCTTGGATAAACTTACTAGTGTTATTCGGCAGACTCTCGAAGAACACAAGAAGAATAATGATAAAGGCAAAGAGAAAGTCACTAGAGAATCTTCAAAAAGGGAGGTGAAACGTCCCTCATTCAAAACTTTCAAGAGTAATGGTGCTATGGAATTTTCAAGTGTTCTTAATCCCATTGTTTAGTTTACATGGATCCAGAACACAGAAAAAGTATTTCGTATCTCTCATGTGGTTAATGAATACAAGGCTAATTATGCTTCTACAATGCTAACCAAAGAAGCCTTGGTTTGGTGGGAAGCAACATTCGAAGCTCTCAACAAGTATGGCCAAGATAATTTATCTTGGGAAATGTTTAAAACTCACTTGCTAGGAAATTACTGTCCTCTAGACATGAGGAGAATATTGGAGAAAAAAATTCCTCGAGCTTAAATAGTGAGGAATGACTATGAATAATTAAGAAACCCAATTCAATCAAAAAGCACGGTTTGTTGCAAAGTATATTCCAACTGAAGACGATAAAATTCAGTTATTCATGAAAGGATTACAGTATGAAATCCACGATTTCTTGGTTAATCAGGATGTTCTATCATGTGATAAAGTTGTTGAGTATGCCCGAAAGCACGAGCATGACTTAGAAATACGTGGTGCCACTCTTTCTGTTCCGAAGCATCCACGTGTTGATCGAACTGTTCCTGTTTCGTCTATTCAACCAGCTCAATATGTTTGATCTAAACCTTGAAAAAAATTGCAATCTCATAATACCTCTCGTATCCATGGTAGGGCATAATCTTTTTCTCTTCAGTCGCCATCATGTCGAAATTGTGGAAAGAATTATCAAGGAGAATGTAGATTACAAAAAGGACCAATGGTTTGTTATGGATGTGGAGAAATAGGTCACATGAAGCCCGTCTGCCCGATGAAGAATGTTACATTCTTTGCTTGTGGTGTTACTGGCCACGGGAAGCGTTTCTACCCTACTCTTACTAGTTAAATGGCGGAGAGTCAAGCTTTCATCCAACAACCAAAGAGCACTCCAACTAAAAAGGAGGAGGTGTCAAAAGCTAAAGGTCGTGCATTTCAGATTACCACGAAGGAGGCACGTGAAGACCCGAATGTTCTAACCGGTACATTTGTAGTCAACTCTAGACCTGCTCACATCTTATTTGATTCTGGTGCTTCAGATTCTTTTGTGTCTCATGAATTTGCGTATTCCTTTCAAATTGCTTATTATGCACTCACGTAACCATTTCATGTAGATACTATAGGAAGTATATCATTGCTTGCTGATAAAGTCTATAGGGATTGTGTCATAAAAATTAAAGGTTATATTTTTTTTGCTAAGCTGATTCCTATCTCGTTGCCCAACTTTGATATTATTCTCGGCATAGATTGGTTGTCAAAGAACCGTACAAAACTCTTGTTCTATGAAAAGATAGTACACATTCTTATTGAAGGGAAGAATCCTATTTATGTCTACAGTGAACAAAGACTTAAAATCTTTAAAATAATCTCTTTCCTAAAAGCTCATAAATTTATATCGAACGGGTGTTCTACTTATCTGGCCTATATAGTTGATATCTCAAGAGATGGGAAGAAAACTTTAAATGATATTCCCGTTGTTAATGAATACCCTGATGTTTTCCCCGATGAATTTCCTGGACTACCTCCAGATAGGCAGGTAGAATTCCGAATTGATCTTGTATTTGGTGCTGCTTCAATTGCAAAGACTCCTTATCATCTTGCGCCAACTGAGATGAAGGAAATCATGATCCAACTGCAGGAATTACATAACAAAGGCTGTATTCGACCGAGTACCACTCCTTGGGGTGCTCCGATATTATTTGTCAAGAAGAAAGATGGATCGATGCAAATATGTATTGATTATTGCGAGCTAAATAAGGTAACTATCAAGAACAAATATCCGCTACCTCACATAGATGACTTGTTTGATTAACTTCAGGGTGTTAGCTATTTATTGAAGATTGATTTGGGGTCTAACTATCATCAATTGGAAGTACACGAGCAAGATGTACCGAAGACTACTTTCCATACTCATTATGGGCATTATGAATTCCTTGTCATGCCATTCGGTCTGGCAAATGCTCTTGTTGTATTCATGGATATGATGAATCGGGTATGCCGCCCAATGCTCGATAAATCTATCATCATATTCATTGATGATATTCTAATATATTCCAAGTCTGAAGCTGATCATACCATTCATATTCGTGAAATATTACAACTTCTTCAAAAGGAGAAACTGTATGCTAAATTATCCAAATGTGAATTTTGGCTTCGCCAAATTCAATTTCTCGGCCATGTGATTTTTGGTGACGGTATATCAGTAGATCCTACCAAAATTGAAGCCATTCAGAATTGGGAAGTGCCCCGTAATGCTTCTATAATTCGTAGTTTCTTGGGTCTCGAGGGATATTACTGGAGATTCATTAAAGATTTTTCGCGTATAGCTGTACCTCTCACGAGTCTTACACGAAAGGAAGTAAAGTTCAAATGGGGTAAAGCCTAAGAAAAAGCTTTCTCAACTCTAAAAGGTCTTTTGACTCATGCTCCAATCTTATCACTCTCAGAAGGTGATAATGATTTTTCTGTGTATAGCAATGCTTCATGGTAGGGACTCGGTTGTGTGTTGATGCAACGTGGTAGAGTAATAGCCTATGCCTCAAGACAACTGAAAGAGTATGAAAAGAATTATCCCACCCATGACCTCGAACTCGCTTCAGTAGTTTTTTCCCTAAGACTTTGGAGGCCTTATCTTTTTGGTACAAAATGCCAATTATTTACTGACCACAAAAGTCTCAAGTATATATTCAATCAACAAACTTTGAATATGAGACAACAGCGAGCCATGGAACTGATCAAAGACTATGACTGTGAAATCCTGTATCATCCTCGAATGGCCAATGTAGTTGCCAATGCACTTAGCAGGAAGGTTTATCATGATAGTGTGTGTTACGTTGTTACTCACACTACAATAAAGTTCACTATTCTTGATGAACTAAAGAAATGGCAAGTAGAGCTCTTAAAGCCAGAAAATATGAAGAAGGAAGTGATGGTACATTATGCTGATATTTTACTTGATGATCAACGTGGACTACAAGTATTTAAGAATCGGCTATGGATTCCAGAAATTGATGGATTAAGACAAAAGATTTTGGATGAAGCCCATAAGTCTAAGCTTTCAATACATCCTGGTACAAGTAAAATGTACTTTGATGTATGGGCTGATTATTGGTGGCCTGGATTAAAGAGAGATATTGGAAGATACGTGTAGGAATGATTAGTATGCTTACAAGTCAAAGCGGAACACCAAAAAGCCATACGGAAGTCCATAAAGTATTAATGTTCCCATGTGGAAATGGGAGGAGCTGTCCATGGATTTTATTACCAAATTGCCAAAGACTGCGATAGAAAATGATAGCATTTGGGTAATAGTCGACCGACTGACTAAGAGTGCACATTTTCTTGCCATGCATAAAGCAGCTCCAATGGAGAAATACGCACAAATATACTTGGATGAAATTATTGCAAAACATGGCGTACCACTAAAGATTATTTCCGATCATGATACTTGCTTCACTTCTCGTTTTTGGGCGAGTATGCAACGTGAATTGGGATCTCGGATTGCTCTCAGTACAACTTATCATCCCCAGACAGATGGTTAGACAAAATAACAATCCAAACAGTGGAAGATATGCTTCGTGCATGTGTCTTGTAATTTGGTAGTAACTGGGAAAAGTACTTACCTCTGTCGAATTTTCATATAAAAACAGCTACCACACTTCAATCAAAATGCCACCATATGAAACATTATATATTCGTAAATGTCGTACTCCATTATGTTGGCGTGATGTAGGACATAAAATCCTTGGAGGCCCTGAAATGATTCAAGACACTACTGACAAGATTCAAATTATATGAAAAAGAATGAAAGCGGCCTAGGATCGAGAAAAGTCCTATACAGAAAAGAGAAGACGATCCATAGAATTTCAGTTGGGTGATTTTGTAATGCTGAAGGTATCTCCATGGAAAGGCATTATGCAATTTGGTATGAAAGGAAAATTGAGTCCTAGATTTGTTGGACCTTTCAAAATTATCCAGAGAATTGGTAAGCAAGCATACCATTTTGGATTTTCCGAAAGATTTGGCAGGTATTCATGATGTGTTCCCTGCGTAAATGTTTAAGCATATATGATGAAACGGGCCCGTTATCCGAGGTGAAACAGGATAATAAATTAAGATATGTAGAAAATCCAGAAGAAATCGTAAACGAAAGAACGACTGAATTACATAATAAAAAAGTGGAGTTGTTGCCTGTCAAGTAGAAACACCATCGAGGCCCAAATTATACTTGAGAAAATAAGAATGAGATAAGAGCGAAATATCCCCATTTGTTTAAATCGTTGTAATTTCAGGGACGAAATCCTAACAAGGAGGAAGTATTTGTAACATACACGTTCAGTTATTGTGTTTTGTTAGTTTAAAAGTGAATATTAATATTTAATATATGATTTAGAGTGTTGTGTTCTAAAAATATAGTTTTTACGAGAATTGAATTAAGACTATGTTTAGAATCATTCAGAAGGTGATGGGAAGTCTTATGAGCTTTCGATCAAAAAATCAAATATTGAAATTAGCGAAAATGTAAAATTTAAGTTGGAAATAATTGAAAATAATGTTATTGAAGGTTGTAAATTATCTTGTTAGAAACATTTAGGCAAAAACCTCACTGAAATCCGAGTTATAACGAAGAAGTTATGACTTATTTAAGTTTTGCGACAGAATTGACACGACGCCGTACGACATAAAAAGTGAGTTTTTGATAAAACAATTTTTAGCTTTAGTGATCAAAATGAAAGTCGTAGTATTCGTTAAACCGAGAACTTTCATAAAAAGAACGTCCAAATCTCACTTTGTATGAAGAAGTTATGATTTTTCTAAGAATCAACATATCAGTGTACAACTCGAAATTCGAATTATAGATCTAGCAATTTTTAGCTGATACAACCTAAACGAGAATCGAATATCTCGTTAATAGTAGTTCAACGGTAAAAAGAAAGAAGAAAACGGTCATCGAATGAAGAAGTTATGAAATTTTAACAGAATTTTCGTGTTCCGCCCTGTTAAAAATATAATATTAAAAATAAAGTCAAAATTAGCCGATTTAGTCTAAATGAAAGTTGTAGAGTATAATTTCACCTACGCGTGGATATAAAGAACATAAAAAACAGAGCTCGTATGCAAAATACATGAATTTTTAAAGTGTTTGGCACAAACTTCGAGGCTAGAAGAACGCCTATCGTACCAAGTGGTACTCTTAGTATACAGATGAATACGCCCAGCGTACTACAATCAAAGGACACGTATCATCCACTCTTGACATGTCTGAGGTCTAGGAATCAAACACATGCCACACATCACTCTACGTGCAGCGTACTAAAATTACGTTTAGCATAGAGTGACTCAAAGCAGTACGCCCCGGGTACACCAACTTTACGACGAACATAATTTGGGGCTTCGCATAGTATAAATAGGGTTGCGAGTCTGATGACTTATGTTTAAAAAACAATTGCATATTTGCACCTAATACTTTCCTTATTTGTACCCTAACACCCCCGAAGCCTAGGAAACATCCCTAAGACCTGAAGCAATCCTCGACGCACCGAAGACTCGAGAAAATAATCTTTTAAAGTTAAAACTCTGCCAGCACAAGGCCTGATTTTCAACAAAAATCCCCGGTTTCGTCACAGAAAGTCATTATTAGACATGAAGTCCTGCCCAAATTATCATTTTATCATTCGGATATTTCACGGTGAGTTTAATATAGGGGCAATTGTATGTTATTTTTTATATGTGCAATGTGCTTTCCCATGTTATTATGATAATGGAGCTATACCTTTGACCATGAAGTGAATGAATAGTATCACTTTGGTATTGGTATGAAGCCTTTGGCCATGTAGAGCATGTATCGTATCACTATGGTATTGGCTTTGTGCCTTTGGCCATGTAAATAATGAATTGTATCGCTTTGGTATTAGCAGAATGCTAGGTAGGGCTAAAAGCCTGTATATTCTAGCAAAATGATAATTAAAAACTATATTTTCTATGACACTAGGGCTAAAGTTTTGTATGGTCATATTATGTTGGTTTGGGCTAGGAATTTATCTATATAGGTCTTCTTAGTCTTTGTTTTGGGGTGTTTAGCGCGTTTGCGGTTGGGTGAACCGAAAACAGAGTGTTTTTGGTTCACATGGTGTCTGCGGTTGCGAGTCTGTGTACGGTCGTGTACTGTTTACGGTTCATGTTCCCTATATATATGTGTCAGTCTTGTCAGAATGTACGACGGTTGTATGTGTGTCTGTCCATTGTACCAGACGTTTGCGGCTCAATAGATATGTGTGCAATTTGGATCATTCTTGCTTCTACTCATTCTTGTTCTCATTGATTATTGCTTGTTCTTGTGTTTGATCACTAGTTGGTTCTATATTTGGGGACTTACAATTGGTACCAGAGCCAATCTAGTGTCAAATTTGTTCAAGCTTATTTTTCGGTTGGAGTTGTTCTTTATTTTCGTGATTGTTCCAGCTTTGTTACTTTTTTTTTGCTGTAGTTCGTGATTTCAAGGCCTAAGGGAATGAAAATCTGCTCGAAATCAACTGTTTTTTTTTATCAAATTATGGGTGTTTTCGGTTGTAAACTGTTCATCAGTTTACGACTGTAAACTTGTTTTCGGCTTTAAACTCCTTGTGTTTACGGCTGTAAATTGTTTTCGACTACAAACGTGTTGTTTTCGACTGTAAACCCTTGTTTTTGATTGTAAACTGCTCTTTGACTGTAAACTACTTTGATCGTGAACAATTTTTAGCTGCAAAATCGTGTACGACTGTAAACCCTTTTTGGCCATAAACTCTCCTTGGGCTGTAAACCTTGTTCTCGGTTGTGAACCTTTTCGGTTGTGTTTTCTTTACAAGTTTTTTTTTCCAGTTAATTAATAACATTTTTAAAAAAAATGGATTCACAAAACATGAGAGTTCATCAGGAGTCGGATTCAATCATGAGAACTACTACAAGAATCCCACGTCTTCTATCAACTGAAGGACTTCCTGAATGGAAGTACGAAATGGAGAAATACATCAAAATGAAGAATTTCATAATATGGCGCAACCTTCTGAAGGGTCTAGTTAGAATCACTACCACTTTATAAAATGGAACTATTAGAACAAAGTTCTATCAGGATCGTATGATTCTAAGCAAAATATTAATAAGAGCGTAAATAAGAACACAAGTATTGCAATGAAGATGTCGAATGATTAATGCAAAATACCCCAGAAGAGCTCGATTAAGAACTTCAATCTGTAGAGGTAAAAATTAGGGTTACAAGAATCAACGTGAACGACTAATCTCTTATATACGCATACATGCATGCATATATTTATAACAAAACCCTTACAACTTATCTAGATAAAGGAAACTATTCTAGATAACTACGGATGGATAAGCCCAATCCGATTACAAAACAAATAACCCAAGACGCAACACTTAAAATATTCAACAATCTCCCCCTTTGCGTCTTTGGAGAAAAAACTCTATTCTCTTTTCACACCAGTGGGCTTCTTCACCGTTTCAAATATCCTCGGTATAATGGCCAGAACATGTTGTCGAAATGTTATATAACACCGAAGCATATCTGTAAAATTTTTCTTGTCTGATGCTGAGTTCTGCTTGCATCGATGAATGATGTTGATAATATGCTCCGAACAATCTGTTGAAAACAGATGCTTGTCAACCAATGCAAACAGAAACTTAAGCCTATCACCCTTAGTGAACATGATAGTTATGTTAGTTGAATCAATCTACCCCAACTTCATTTTATTTACATCACCGGACTTAGATGTTGGCTTGCCTGTCGGCTTCTTATTCATCACCCTTTCTATCTCCTGATCCATTGTGGCAAGCTCATGGATATAGGAGGCCAACATCCTTTTAAGATGTTTCAAAATCGGCTCATATTCTCGTTGATTTGAGAGCAGAATGTTGTATAGCAAGATCCAATCATGAGGATTAAGATTGGGAAGATCTGCCAGAGATATGAAATATTCCGTGTTTGCAGTACCACGGTTAATATTGAAATGTACATTCATAAATCTCCCAGCAAGTGACGAGTTCAGTACCTTGACTCTTGTAATCTTCTGTGCACTCCAAGTCAAGTACTGCGGTTGACCGTTTTTCAAGTAAAAATCAACTAGCTCCCTGTCAACCTTCAAATTGGGAAAAGGAACCTCAGCAGTGACCTTAAAGCAATGATAAGTAAATGCTCTTTTAGTGATTGGCATGTCAAACTGAGAGTCCTTTGAGTTTTTACATTCAAAAGAAGCAATCGGTTCCAACCAATACATTGAAGGAAACTCAATCGCTTGGGTTATAAGAGTATCTCTGTCCCACTCGGGAAACAGAGTCTTTTTGCACTGTAAGATCTCCTCTGCCTCTTTAGTCTTTTTCTCTTTCTCTTCAGCCTCTCTTGACACCTTCATAGTCTCATCAAGCTCTCTGTCTCGTTTCTTTCGCTTGAGAGCTTCGACAATAGTCTCTTCAGGATCAGAGTCACTGTCGTCTAGAATTTGCTTTCCAGAAACCGAAGCTACATTAACCTTAAGTTATGTTTTGACTTTGCTCTCCTCTCCCCCTTGTGTCGGAAGAAAGACTTTCTCCGAGACACCTTTCATTTCACTAAGAAGAGAAATGGCAGGAAGAAGTTTAGTTTGGAGATGCTTCCGAATAGTTAAAGTTAGAATTGGATCATGGGCTTCGAGAAGAGCAGTCAGCATATTCTTCACATCACCAGCACAACTTTGAAAAACAACCCTTTGAGTCTTGAGCAGAGAAATCTCTTTTTCATTCTGGGCCAGTTGTACTTTCTGTAGATCAATAGTTGCCTGGTGTTTTATCAAGTCTTCCTTCAATGGGCTTTCTGCAGTTAAAGTAGCAAAACGAGAATCCAAGGATTTAAGAAAAGAGGTGGATTCTGTTTTGAGATCAGCACGAAGGGCATCAAACTTAGTAATTTCTTCTTGAAGAGTGTGAGAGAAGGAGTCAACAGAAGCTTGGTATTTTGTTGCATTCGTATCAGCATGAGCTTTGAGTGAATCAAGGAAAATCTGAGTTGTATGAACAACCTCAGTAACCTTTTCTATGGCCTCGGAACATGAAGTTGTGGACTTGTTTACTGCAGCAGTAGATTGGTCAATTGCTTTAGTATATTGCTGAACAACAGTTTCCACAAAAGCTTTCATGACAACCCCACTATAAGCTTTGCTGTCTGCAAGTAGTCGGTCAAGCTTGTCATTAATGTCTTGAAGTTGTTGATTATTGGCAGGAGCATCAGCATATGTATCAGTTGGAAGCCGGTAAGGACTAAAGTATAATGAATCATACTCTTCGTCATCTCCTCCTAAAGTGGCACCAGAGTTAGAAGATAGGGTGGGAGATGGTGGTTTAGAAACAGTTGGATCAATCACAGGAGTAGCCCCTGTATCAGATAGATTGACTTCAACTGGGATTTGGGGAATGGTAGTGGTGATGGATTCTATTGCAAGAGGAGTTGAGATAGGTGTAGTGGAGATAGGAACAGAGGTATAGGTAGTTGAAGTTGGTAGAGAAGAAGTTTCAACAGGAAGGGTTGGTATATCTGTGGCAACAGAAAGTGGAGCTTTCTGTTTTGGTGATTGGGTTGGAGTGGAAATTTTTGTGGGTTGAGGAGATGGAATGTGAGTATCTTTAGGAGATGGAGGTGGGGTTTGAGATCTTGGTGATGTAGGCTCTCTGGTGAACACTGGAGGATTCTCAGTTTCTGCTGCTTGATCTTCAATGGTGTCAGGTTCAGGAGACAAATTTCTCTTAGGCCTTTTAGCCATCTTTTTA
This sequence comes from Lactuca saligna, assembly GCF_052625555.1. Taxonomy (NCBI): domain Eukaryota; kingdom Viridiplantae; phylum Streptophyta; class Magnoliopsida; order Asterales; family Asteraceae; genus Lactuca; species Lactuca saligna. Next base: position 120,276,057 of record NC_136425.1, read on the forward strand.
ATCTTCTTCTGCTTTGTTTGAAAAGAAGCTTCCTCACCAGCCTTTCGCTTAGAAATTTTCTGCTTTTTCTCATTTGCATCTTCTTTCTCTGTTTTAACCACCCGCTTACCTCTAGGAGCAGGTTGTTCCAAAGCATCTAGGGCAGCTTATTGTTCTGCAGACAAGACCCTTGGACCAACTGGAGACAATTTTCGGTAATCGTCCATCACCGTGCTTTGTGCTGTGACACACGTGTACATCGATTCAGGAATTGATCCATAATGAGGAAACTTACGTGGATCAGAGAGAATAATATTCGTGGTGTGATATGTAGCGATAGAGGCAAGAAGAGCGTCTGTCATAACCGGAATCTCCAAAGAATCCATAGCTTTCCTTGTAATCACAGTCCAAAATCGGCCACATGAGATTTCAGAGTGACGGGTTGTGGTATTCAAACTCTGCACCACTTGGGACCAAATTATTGTGCCATAATCCAGATTAATCCCGTTATATAGACCATAAAGCATGGTGAGAAAGCCTTTGCTTGTGGTATCGGAACCACCACTTCTTTTCGCCAAACCCTTGATGAGCAGGTCAGCAACCCATTCCACTGCGATGGTAAGCAGGACTTCTTGACCTTCGCCACCGTTGTAAGGACGTCGGTGTACCCCATTTTGTACAGCATTGTGAAGATTTGGGTTATAGTGATGAAGTCTGGAGAGATGATGGAGGAATCAACTGCAAGCCCTAAAAGGGAACAAAACTTCGTCTTGGAAATTGAGGATTTCTTATCGTGAATACTAAAGTAGATACGATCCTTATTCTTGTCATACGTCGCTGATGAGTACACTTGAGATAGTAGCGAGATCGGAACTGCTTCGACTAGGGTTAGGGCCACTACCAGTGGGGAATACTTCAGACACTCCACCACATGCAACATATATGAGTCATATGCGAATGGACTCAGTTCGATTATCAGATTTTTGTTGGGTCGTATTGTAAGCAAGGAGGATGTAGCAGTTTGATCATGCGCGGAGGATGAGGTTGCCATTGTTGAACAAAGAAGAAGATGAACAGTTTAATCTTTGTATGGGAGAGATAATCTGTGACTTGGTAAATGACAAAGAAAACGATCACCCCTATTTATACGGTTGCTTGGAGAGAGAAATCGTGATGATGAGGTTGCTAAAACATCGTCTGAAAAAGCACGATTTGACAGGGTGGTTAATCCCAGGAAAACGTAAGCACGTGTGGGTTTGAAACGGATCAAATTCACGCGCCCAAATCTTATTTTCAAACCGTTTGAAATTCCCTGTTACCCCATGTTTGGTTACAACGAATAACCAAAACTTATACCAATCAGTAATTAGAATGTTGGAAAATATTAATTTTCGTGCATAAGAGTGTGAAAGATAAAGAAATAAAACAAGTGTGTATTGGGTGTGAGTGATGTCCTTTTAGAGAACAGAAAGCAGAGGATTCCGGGCAAGAATCACTTCTTTCAAAGTCAAGAGAGACTTGAAGTGATTGTGCGGTTTCCCGAAAATACGATCAACTGTTTGTCAATAAACGATGAAAGGCTTCTTTTGATCATATGCGTTGGGTGGCTTTCCTCCAACCAAACATCGAGTTTTAACATAAAACCGATCGTTGGTAGAGGTACCTGTGAGACCGATGTGATCTATTAAACAGGTAAGTGGGATATATTATGTTTATGACTTATAGGAAGCAGAAATCAAAAAAAAAAAAAAAATAAACTGGATCTCTTTGGGAAGAAATGTCTTAGTTGTAGATGATTTCGTAAAAGATCACGCAAAATAAAAAGAGATTTCCTTAGGTAACCAGTTAAAGCTTGAGTATTTCACTCACCGTCAATTCATTATTGGTGTTGAATTTTGGGTTTCACTTAGAACGTGGTAATCATATCTAAGATCATTAACACAGATTTTGTGTAACCATAAACCTCAGTGGTAAAGACCGAGAGTCTCAAGGGTTACATAAGTGAACCGAAGGTAGATGGAGAATATAAGTAGATGGTCAAGGAACCGAATGTACCTTCTGCTAGATAAGCGTGACAGAGTAGAGAAACTCTTTACTCAAATGAGAAGAGTAAGGTAGCTCTAGACCGAGTGAGTTAAGATAGCCTGTTTTGGAAGAAACGATGGGTATCAATCGAATCATTAAGGCTTACTCGAGATCATAGAGGCTTTATGACAACATACAACAGCATGCTTCTAGGGACACTTAACTAGTTTGTATAAAAGTTAAATCATACCTGCTTTGAGAATTTTCAACGGTTATTCTTGTGTTTTACCTATTAATAACAAAACAAACAAGTAACAAAAAGAAAAGAAAGAAAAAAATATTTTTGGATTTTTGGATATTTTCAAAAAAATAAAAACAGAAAGATAAAATATTTTTGGATTTTTGGATATTTTCTGAAAAAAAAAAATAAAAACAGAAAGATCAAATATTTTTGGATTTTTGGATATTTTCTGAAAAAAAATAAAAACAGAAAGATAAAATATATATAACCGAATCCTTGTCTTATTAGTGAGAGCAGACATAGCGAAGCCGAGATTTATGGAGATAAGATATTCAGAGCGGTCTGTTTATTTCGAAAAGACTAGAGCAGAGATAGACCGAGCGCTCTGTCTATCTCTGTCGTCCTTATTTCAAGGAGAAAATTGAAGATTCGGTATCGATTCTCCTTCCATCATACCCAAGCCTTGTAAGATTTTATTGAAGGTTGTTTCTGGTAAGGCTTTAGTAATGATGTCGGCCAGTTGATCAACAGAACGAACAAAATGTACTTCAGCGTTCCCGTCTTCTATGTGATCCTTGATGAAATGATACCTTAGTGCTATGTGCTTAGTTTTCGAATGTTGCACTGGATTATGACAAATCCTGATTGCACTTTCAGAGTCACAGTAGAGAGGGATCTTTTTCATACTCAGCCCATAATCTCTCAACTGACTTTGAATCCAAACAACTTGAGAGGTACAAGATGCGGCAGCGATGTATTCTGCTTCTGCTGTAGACAAGGAAACACATGTTTGCTTCTTTGATTGCCAACTGACAAGTTTTCCATCAAGGAATTGACATCCTCCGGTAGTGCTTTTCCTGTCCAATCCACATCCTCCAAGATCAGCATCTGAAAAGGCTTGTATGAAGAATCCAGATCTTGCGGGATACCAGAGACCGAGAGTTGATGTCTTCTTCAGATATCGAAAAATATTCTTTACAGCAGTCATGTGGGGTTCTCTTGGATTAGCTTGAAACCTGGCACAATAACAGACAGAGAACATGATATCTGGTCTACTAGCTGTTAGATACATAAGGGATCCTATCATTTGTCAATAAGGAGTTATGTCTACAACCAGTTTCTCCAGAGATGGGGTCAGCTTGGTACCGAATGCCATTGGAACCTTTACTTTTGAATCACCCTTCATTCCAAACTTAGTCAACAGATTTTTGGTGTATGCTTCCTGGTTTATAAATATTCCCTCTGGTCCCTGTCTAATATTCAAACCAAGGAAAAAGTTAATCGGACCCATTGTGCTCATTTCAAATTTAGTCTCCATCAACTTTCTGAATTCAGCGGTTAAGCTAGGATTCGTAGAGCCGAAGATGATATCATCAACATAAATTTGAACAATCATTAGATGTTCGCCTTCCTTCTTTCGAAAGAAGGTTGGGTCAACCGAACCTTGTTTAAACTTTGACATTTTTAGAAAGCGAGTAAGAGTTTTATACCAGGCTCTTAGTGCTTGCTTTAGCCCATAGACAGCTTTATCCAGTACGTAGCAATGATCCGGGTACCTTTCATTCACAAAACCGGGTGGTTGCTCAACATAGACAGTTTCTTCTAATTCTCCATTCAAGAATGCACATTTGACATCCATTTGGAAAACTTCGAAGTTCTTGTAAGCAGCATATGCTAGGAAAATTCGAACAGACTCTAACCGTGCCACAGGAGCAAACGTTTCTTCATAATCAATCCCTTCTTCTTGATAGTAGCCTTTTACAACCAACCGAGCCTTGTTACGAATGACATTTCCTTCTTTATCCAGCTTATTTCTAAATACCCATTTCAAGCCAACAACAGACGCATCTTTCGGTGTAGGAATCAATCTCCAAACTCTATTTCTTTCAAATTCATTGAGCTCATCCTGCATTGCTTGAACCCAATCAGAATGATCGAGTGCAGCATTTACTGTTTTCGGCTCTATTTTGGAGATAAAAGAGTTAAACATACAAAATTCCACTTTGGAGAATAATGTTGTTTGTTTTGCCTTCAGTTGAGATCTAGTAAGAACACTTTTAGACGATTCACCAATAATTTGCTCTTTGGGATGGTTTTTTGTCCATTTTACTAGCGGAGGATAGCTTTGATCATATTCTGGATTTAATTCTGCTTCAACTTCAATTTCAACATCTGACTTATCCCCTTCACCTTTGTCAGTTGAACAATCACTTCAGTTGTTTGAGTATCAGTTGTGGCGGAATGGTAATTCTCCCCCTCAATAGAAACTCCAGATGGTTGGAAAGTGTTATCGTTCTCCCCCTGGAACGTTGAATCGGAGTTTGAAGTACTAGGTGATGGTTTAGGAGTAGGTGTTTCGGTTTACAATGATTTGGCAGCTTCGTCTATAACTTTCTTCAGATTATCTACCTTGTTGTCTGCTGCTGTTACTTCCGAATGGATTGCCTTTTCCAGTTCATCAAACAACCGAATGTATTCATCAAACAGATTTGATATTGGAACCGAGACCTGTCCAGATGCGGGAAAGATGTCTTCAGAGGCATCTTCTGTTCGTTGAACCTTCTTCATGTAATTGTCGTCAAAGGTGACATAGTAAGTCTCTTATATTCTTTTGGAACGCTTGTTCAATACTCGGTATGCTTTTGATGACAGAGAATAACCCAAAAAGATCCCCTCATCGGCTTTAACGTCAAACTTATTTCGGTTTTCTTTAGAGTTAAGGATAAAGCACCTGGAACCGAATATGTGGAAAAACTTGACGTTTGGTTTCCGATTGTTTAAAATCTCATAAGGAGTTAATGAGAATCGCTTGTTGAGGAGGGACCGATTCTGAGTATAACAGGCCGCAGCAATGGCATCAGCCCAGAAGTATAGAGGAAGAGAGGCATAACTGAGCATGGTCCTGGCTGCTTCACACAGTGATCAATTTCGTCTTTCAACGATTCCATTTTGCTGTGGAGTATAAGGAGCCGAAAAGTTGTGTGTGATACCCTTATCGGCCAGAAAGTCTTCGAAATCCTTGTTTTTGAATTCCAGCCCATTGTCACTTCTGATGTTTCTCACCGTCTTCTTTAATTGAACTTCCACTTGCTTGATGAACATCTTCAGCTTGGGAGTTGCATCTGATTTCTGTCTAAGAAAGAAAACCCACGTGAAACATGAAAAATCATCTACAATTACCAGAATATACTTACTTCCTCCGATACTCTCTATAGCAGATGGTCCACACAAATCGATATGTAACAATTCAAGTGCTTCCACGATCTTGGTATTAATGCGTGTTGGGTGGCTTTTTCTGCTTTGCTTTCCCATTTCTCATGCTGCACAAATGCTCCTTTTTGAACTTTAGAAGAGGAAGACCTCGAACGTGATCACCAATTACCAGTTTGTTGATATCTTTGAAGTTCAGGTGAGATAGACGTCGATGCCAAAGCCAACTTTCATCAGTGTTTGCCTTTGATAGCAGACAGATAGCTGGTGTCCCTCGAATAGGATTAAGATTTAGAGGATACATTTCTCCTTTTCGTGCCGATTTTAGCAGAACTTTCTTGGTTTGTTTTTCGATAATCTCAGATCCTGTATCATCGAATGATACCTTCAAGCCTGTGCCCACAACTAATTGTGAGACACTTATGAGATTGTGCTGCAGTCCCTCCACATAAGCCACCTTTCTGATGAAAAAGTCTCCATTAGTTATCATCCCGTATCCTTTGATTGTTCCATAGGAGTTATTTCCAAATTTCACCGAACCGCCATCCTTTAGAGACCGAAACTCCCTTAATTCCTCCTTTCTTCCTGTCATGTGACTCGAGCAGCCACTGTCTATATACCATTCGTCGTCGAACTGCTCGTCACTGATTACCTGCAATTTCAAGCAGATTTAGGAACCCAAAGTTTCTTGGGTCCTGGTGAGTTTTTCACAGAGAAAGGAATTACAATAGAAGCATCAAAAAAATAAGTTCTTTTGACGTGAGTTGTTTGATCTTTTCTTTTGATAGTAAATACCTTGATTTTTGTTTTATCTTCTTTAAATTTTAAGGTATCTTTATTAGTTAGTTTAGTGTTTTTCGTTTGTTTATTAGGTTTAGGGGAGGATCGCTTATGTTTATATTGGAATCTGGAGGATCCATATCTAGTATTGGGACCGAACCCGGTGTTAGAACTGAATCTGGTGTAAGGACTGAACTTGGATTGATGACGAAAACCTGGTCTAGGAACGAAACTTGGTTTAGGACCGAACCACGGTTGAGAACCGAAACTTGGTTTAGAACCGAAACTCGGTTGAGAACCGAAACTTGGTTTAGAACCGACACTCGGTTGAGAACCGAAACTTGGTTTAGAACCGACACTCGGTTGAGAACCGAAACTTGGTTTAGAACCGAGACTTGACTTGTGGTTTTGGGATTTGGAATAATAGGAGTTAGGAGCAAAATCTTCCTTTAACTTTTGCTTCCCTTTATCCATGGATTCTTTCCTAAGAGATTCATAGTTAGGATTTTGAGAATTCCAATGCCTTTTCCGTTCATTTAGATTCGAGGCATATCGTTGATTTCTGAGTCTTTTCTATTCAGCTAGCTCCTTCTGAGATTTGTGAACATTGAAACTTGACTCTGATTTCTCCTTCATTCTCTTGTCTTCCACTCTGGTTTCGGTGCGTTCCTTAGTTTGAACTGCCGATGCTTCCTGTCTCTTGAGTGGACCTTTCGGTTCTTTTCTTTCGATTGGAGCGTCAGGTTACATTGATGGTTCTTTAGGAACATCTTTTTTTCCGCTTGTGCTGGGAATATCGAAACTTGAAGGTTTATTTATGGGTTCTGGTATGTATCGCCCTTTGACTCTCCATGTGGTTCTCTCAGACAGACCCACAGTCTCATCTGCATTGTCAATGGGAGCAGACCAGAAATAGTCTTCGCATCCTTCAACATTATCCTCTTCAACTATCGTCCTTAATTCAGTTGTTTGTCTGTGAGTGACTCCAGTCACAGCATAAACTTGGTTTGGTACGGTCTGTACCTTCTGATAAACCATAGCCTTTTCTTTGAGTTTAGGTTTATGTTCCTTTGACAGACGAGCAAACTCAACTGAGTTTTCTGAAATAAGAGGTTTTTCACTCTTGGCTTCATCTTTCACAAACTCAGAACAATCAACAACATCCTCTACTGAGATTTCACTCATCTCACTCTCTGTTTCAAATTCAGAAGTATTATCTATTATAATTTTATTATCCTTGACGATTTTGGCATTTGATTCATCGAATGTTTGTATTGTTTCGGTTTTAATATTCATCCTATCATTTTCATCTAAGATATCTCTTAACATACTTTTATGTTCCTTAGAATCGATGAAAGTTTCTATCTTATCTAAACCTAGCCTATATGACATGGATGTTTCTTTAGAGGAAACTTCTAATTCACACTCTGCTATAACATCATCTTCCTTAAATTCAAGAAAGGGAAAAATCATTTTATGTATTTTCTTTCCAATTTCACAAGTAAGATGTAATTGAGCAATATTAGTATAAAGACGCTTAGCAGTTAAACAGAAAACATTTCTTTGTTTTAATAATTTCAAATTGTCTCTTTGCAAATAAATACTCTCATCCTTAGCCCTAACTAATTCTGCTTCCTTCTGCTCAATCCAGATCCTTCTCTCTTCGCTTTTTAAAGACACCCTGCCGAGTTGGTCAGTTAGGTTAGAGTTTGCTAAGTGGGTTTGCATGAGGCTGCTACTTAGGTTGTTAAATTTAAAGTTTAGTTCGTTTAATTCTTCTAGATATTCAGTTTTGGAAATTTTAAGAGATTCAAGGAGAAAATGTACCTTCTTGATCAATCGATCGCAGTCGTTGATCTTCTCACTCACTGGCTTGGCTGCAAAACACTTGTTCTCAGTCATGTTCGGTTCTGTGTCTGAGCTTTCGGTTGATGGTCCGGCAGTGACGATCAGGCATTTTCCACCAGAACCTCCATTCTTTGCCAGAAACTCTTTTCCGTGTGTGGGTCTTCTAACTTCTTCGTCTTCAGAATCTGTTGACCAGACTTCTACGCCGCCAAACTCGTCTTCCCCTGCATTTTCTTGTACAATTAGAACATTCATCGAGCTGTTGGAAGCCTTTTTCTTTTTGACTTCTTCAAGTTTTCGCATATAATACGCTTCATCGTCTTCACCCTCTTTCTTCTCAGCCATCTTTCTTAACATGCAATCTTTGGCAAAGTGGTTCTTGGCCTGACAGTAATTGCAGTTGTATCCAGAGTCTCCCGCAAGTTTGTTCTCTTCCACCTTTTGGGAAGAGCCTTTCGGTTCTTCTTTTACTTTCTCGGAACTGTAACTTCCTTGCCAATTTTGGTTCTTATTGGTAGGAAATTTTCTTCTTGCAAATTTCTTTGGATTTGTTATCATCAGAGCATACTCCTCACTTGTAAGATCACATTCTGACATGTCTGACTCTTCTTCTTCCTCAACAGTACTTTTTCCTTTAGAGACAAGAGCCAGTGATCCCATGCCAGAGACCACTTTCGCCTCCTAAGTTACAACACTTTCATGTGATTTCAGTATGCCAACTAGTTTCGCTAAAGAGTAGGATTTGAACTGTTCATGCGCCTTCACAGTGGAAACCACAACCATCCATTCTGGTCTGAGCCCGTTCATGAATGTAACTTTCTGTTCGATCACCTTCCTTTCAATTCCATGCTTGATCATCTTACTTAAAAGATGATTGAACTGATCAAAGTTCTGAATGAGCTTCTCTTCAAGTTTCTGTTCAAATGCTCCGAATTCTGACAGCAACAGAGTTTGAATGGAGTGTTCCAGATCCTCATCAGTTGAGTAGAGTTCCTTCAACCTATCCCAGATTTCCTTAGCAGTTGTGCATGAGCCTTCAAGTCGAAAGGTGTCAGATTGTAAGGCGAATCTTATCATTCGCATGGCTTTGACATTACACAGAATCTTGTCCTTCTCATCTCGCGACATCTTTTGAACACCTGTTACCAACTTGTTGTAATCTTTCTGTGTCTTGACGATGGTGTTTGTTTCTGAGTGCACGAACGGTCCACGAACAATAGCTTCCCAGATGAGATAGCCATTATCTTCGGATCCAACCACATAATCTTCAAAGTGATGAGCCCAGACTTCGTAGTCTTGAGTGTAGAGTATGGGTACTTTGGTTGTAGAATCGATGCTATTTGAGATGTTAATAGGGTTTGTATGCGTATCTTCATGAGACATGGTGAGCTACTAGAATCTTACCTGTAAACTTAAGATTAGGGTTTTATCAAAAGCTAAGTAATCGTCATTAAGAAGATGAAGGCTTCGATAAAAGCGGAAACCCTAACTATTTGTGAATATAGAAGAGAAGTGTATCGACGAACACAATCTCCTGCTCTGATACCAATTGTTAGAACAAAGTTCTATCAGGATCGTATGATTCTAAGAAAAATATTAATAAGAGCGTAAATAAGAACAAAAGTATTGCAATGAAGATGTCGAATGATTAATGCAAAATACCCCAAAAGAGCTCGATTAAGAACTTCAATCTGTAGAGGTAAAAATTAGGGTTACAAGAATCAACGTGAACGACTAATCTCTTATATACGCATACATGCATGCATATATTTATAACAAAACCCTAACAACCTATATAGATAAAGAAAACTATTCTAGATAACTACGGATGGATAAGCCCAATCCGATTACAAAACAAATAACCCAAGACGCAACACTTAAAATATTCAACAGGAACCATTGTTGACAAAGACTTTGTAAATTACCAGATGAGGATTTCGAGAAAATCGAGGAACAAGAGAAGGCTCTTGCAACACTGACAATGGCCTTATCTCCTGAAATTGCGGAAGGATTCAGGGTGTATAACTCAGCCAAAGCTCTATGGGAAGCATTGATTAAAGTTTATGAGGGAAATGAAGACATGAAGCAGAGCCGCCAAGACATGCTCAAACAGAAGTTCAACATGTTTAATCATATTCTTGGAGAATCATTGGAGGCTTAACTAAAGCGATTTATCACTCTTACTACTGAGATGGGTTCTACTGGAATTACTGTTTCACGAGCAGAGATTAGCAAGAACTATTGAACTCTCTCCCCAAGTCATGGGACATGAATGTCTCTATTATCAAGACGAAAAATGATCTCAACTGACTCAGTCTTGCAGAAACAATAACAATTATTAACGCCCGTGATATTGATGAAAAGCAAAGGGAAAGTAACCATGTGAACTCCTATTAAACTGCAAATCTGGGGATTTCATCAAACAATGCCTTTTCATCATTTACTGCTCCACAAAATCAAGCTTTTGCTGTTCCATAACCACCATCCCATGCTATTCCACCATCCACGTCTTATTCACATGCAACATCCTCCTCAAAAGCTCATGTTACCACCTCTACTCCCAAAGAAGCCGAAGAGAAGATGGCCCTAACCTCTGGCTTGGTAAATTACTACAAGGCCTTTGTCGCTGAAGAATTGCCTTCTCAGATTTCCTTCGCTGATCTTGATCAGATTCACCCAGAGGATGTAGAAGAAATGGACATTACTTGGCATATTGCTATGGCGGTATTCAGGGCTAAGCAATTTGCCAAGAAAATTGGAAATAATAATTGGGGGATGAATGCAAATAAGAAGGTTGGATTTAACAAAGGAAAGTTAAGGTGCTTCTATTGTCACGAGCTTGTTCACGTTGTTCGTGATCGTCCAAAGCATGATAGAAAAGTAAATCATGAAAGGACAATGGTGCCGGTTGGAAATAACAGGGGAGATGCTACTAACAACGAGACAAAAAATCTAGTGGTAGTAGCTCACTTATTTGATTGGGAAGTGCTAATTCAGGCCTTGAACGTTTCAAGACCTGAAAATGCACATTTGGCCCATATAAGTGAAGTTACCGAGGAGAATGTTGGAGAGGATCCTGAAGAAGAGATGGAGTTACAGTTTGCTTCATGGTATCCACTACCCCTAAGCCTGAGAAGAAAGAGGTCAGTCAAATTTCTTGTTCTCAAACATGCATTGATACGTGAAAATACAACATGTACTTTAACAAAACTGAACGTGGCTAAGCCAAGATCGGGTTCGTCAAAGTCTTCGTCTAGGTCTTCGGCTAATCTTAGATGAAAACCCAAATGATCAAAACCAAAGAAAAGTGTTTCAAAATCACCTATAAATGTTTCTAAACCTAACTATAAGTGGGTGACCAAACATTTAAATGTCCAATCACCCCAGTCTTCTGTATGTGTGTCTGGTAATCAATAAAATTCAAAAAGTGAAAAAGAATTTTCTGTTGCTAACAAGGGAAAACTCAGTGCTTCAATGACCTGGGTTCCAAAATCTAATTAATCCCATGCAACATGTAGGAACAACTACGGAGGAATGTCGTCAGACACTGGTATGTCGACCGTGGTTGTTCTAGACACATGATAGGAGACATCTCCCAACTACATGACTTTTAAAATTTTTATCGGGGTTATGTTTCCTTCGTGGGAGGAGAAGGTGGGAAGATCACCCAGAAAGGAATTGTCACAAATGGAGTGCTTAGCTTTGAGAATGTCAACTATGCTCCCAAGCTGAAGCACAGTCTCTTGAGTGTCTTACATATCTGTGACAAAGGCTATTCAACATACTTCACTGACAAAGAGTGTCTCATCTTGAAGCCTGGTATCTTTATCCCTGAAGAATGGATCTTGGTGAAATCGAAGAGGGATGAAAATGCATACATCATTGACATGAATCATAATATTCCAGAACAAGTCACCCATCTCCACTCTAAAGTCTCTGAACACAATGTCATGCTTTGGCATCGTCATCTCGGCCATGCGAATGCCAAGAAACTGAATTGTTTTGCTAAAAATGAGATTGTGCATGTCCTTCATGTCAAAGACTTTATCACTTTTGAAAAATGTATGGCGTGTGCTCAAGGAAAACATCATCGCAAGCCCCATTTTCCAAAGACTATCAACTCAATCAATAAAGTTATTCAAATGTTGCACATGGATTAATTTGGTCCAGTCGACATTCTCAGCATCAACAAGAGTTCTTATTGCTTGGTTATGATAAATGACTACTTGCGGTTCACATGGGTTATCTTCTTATCCAAGAAGAGTGGGATCGTTGACATGATCAAGAAGTTCATTGTGATGATCGAGAATCAAACTAATAAAAGGGTGAAGGTGCTTCGAACTGATAATGGCATAGAATTCAAGAACACAGTTCCGGATCATTTTGTGCTAACAAGGGTATACTGCATCAGTACAGTGCTGTTCAAACTCCTCAACAAAATGGTGTTGCGGAACAGCGCAATCATACTCTAATAGACACTGCAAGGATGATGCTCTATGATTCCAAACTACCGATCTTCTTCTAAGCCGAGGCGATGAACACTACTTACTATGTCTAGAACTGTGTCTTGATCAATAAAGCCCAAATGAAGACCCCATATGAACTTTTGTACAATCACAATCCATCAGTTGCTCACTTCAGAATATTTGGATGTGCTTGCACCCTCCTTCACCTAGAATATGACCCCAAGTTCAACTCGAAGGCCAATGACTGCTATTTTGTGGGATACATCGCACACACTGCTTATCGTGTGTACAACAAGACCACTAAACAGATTGTGGAATCTTTCAATGTGCGCTGGCTGGAAGAGAATGAGAGAGATTCCCGAGTTGGTCCTGACTAGTTATTTGATTATGCTTCTTTATTTAAATCATTTAATGTGTTTTCAGATGATGTGTCAGGTTCTTGTTCTGGTATGAAGGTTGTTATGGAAAATCAAGAGGAAGATGTTGTGTACAGACAACCTTTGGTGCCTCCTACGACTCCTATGGTGGATGAAGCTGTTCCAAGTACTTCTTCAGGTTCTCCGAGTCAAATAATAAATCCTGATGCTGATGCCAATCCTCTAAATCCTGCTGAAAGAGAATTCATGACTAGAGATACTTCCGCTGCTACTCAATCTTTCATGGAGCTTCTCTTTCTTGAGCCAATAGCAAATAAGTATGTGGCAAGCACCTCTCATGGTTCCAGATCGTCTGAGGTGGATGATTCTGTAGATGACAGACTCATCAACATCAACAACCTTCCTGTCACAATCAATGACATCAACCATGAAGTTCCCACCAGACTTGAACCTGATCATCCGAGTGAAAACGTTATTGGTCAACTGGGCGATGGAGTTAAAATGAGAAGTCAGAGTGGAGATGTCAACTTTTGTCTCTATTCTTTCTTCATTTCTCAGACCGAGCTAAAGAACGTGGAAATGGCACTGAATGAGCCTAACTGGGTTGATGTGATGCACGAGGAAGTTAATTAATTTGAGAAATTGGGGGTATGGAAGTTGGTTGAGTTACCAAAGGGAAACAAGTCTTTGGACACGGGTTGGGTGTTCCGTAATAAGCAAGATGATTGTGGGGTATTTGTGCGAAACAAAGAACGTCTGGTTGTTCATGGGTTTCGGAAAATTGAAGGCCTTGACTACACTGAAGTGTATGCTCCTGTAGCGCGCCTTGAAGCTATCCGTTTCTTCCTGGATTATGCTTCCAAGATGGGGTTCACCGTTTATTAGATGGACGTTAAAATGGCCTTTCTATATGGAGCTGTGAAAGAGGAAATTTATGTTGATCAACCTTTGGGTTTTGTCAACTCAAAATTTCCAAATCATGTCTATAAATTAGACAAGGCTCTGTATGGGTTACATCAACCTCCTCGAGCTTGGTATGCTACTCTAACAAATTATTTCCTTGAGCATGGATATACCAGAGGCATGATTGATCAAACGCTCTTCATCAAGCATGTGTATATCGACCTAATTCTTGTACAAATATATGTTGATGACATCATTTTCGGGTCGACAAGCTCGAAGTTGTTCAAAGAGTTCGAGGCTGTTATGAAGAAGAGATTTGAGATGAGTTCTTTGGGAGAAATGGCCATGTTCTTGGGGCTGCAAGTTAGACAGGATTCAACAGGAATCCTTTTGCATCAAGGAAAATATGATGAATACATGCTTGAGAGGTTTAGGTTTAAAGATTCCAAAGTTTCCTTGACGCCGAAAGCTGAACGACCCTTGTTGACTCTAGATCTTGATGGAGAATCTGTAGATCAAACAGAGTATAGATGGATGATCGGATCCCTGATGTATCTTACTGCGAGCAGACCCGACATCATGTTCACAGTCTATCAATGCACAAGTTATCAGGCTAATCCTAAACTCTCTCATTTAATTGGTGTCAAAAGAATTTTTAGGTATCTCAAAGGTAGCCCAAAACTAGGTTTTTTGGTATCCTAAAAATTCTGATTTTGATTTGTATGCATTTGCTGATAGCAATTATGGAGGTTGTAAACTTGACAGGAAATCAACTTCATGGGGATGTCAATTCCTAGGAGATCGTTTAGTGTCGTGGCAATGCAAGAAACAACAAATTGTCTCAAACTCAATTACGGAGGCTGAATACATTGTTGCTTCTGCCTGTTGCTCTCAAGTAATCTGGATTCAACACCAACTTTTGGATTACGGTTTAAATTTTCTAGAACCCTCAATCTTTTGTGATAGTGATGCTGCAATCTAAATAGCTAAAAATCTTGTCCGGCACTCCAAAACCAATCACATCGACATCAAAGTTCATTTCATTAGAGATTGTTATGAGAATTCGCTCACCCGTTTAGAACAGATTCACACTAATAATAATGTGGCAGATCTGTTCACCAAACCATTTAACAAAGCTCGATTCGATGTGCTTGTGGGATTTCTCAAAATAATACGTTTTGAAGACATTTTTTTAGGTTAGTTTAAATTTTTGCCTTTTATTTCCTTTCTCTCCTATGCACAAATTTAGTGGGAGAAATAAAAACAAAACAAAAATCATAAAATCCAAAAATCCAAAAATATGTTCTAATGGAGGTTGTCTGCATGTGATGTGTTGGGAAGTGATATCAACCAAGTGATAACAGACAATTTTTAATTTGTGTAAGGTACCAATGCTGAACTATGTAGGCTCAGTGTTCAATGTGCTGGTACGCACGAAAGATTTCAATGGACCAGACTAGGCATACATGGACTATGAAAGGACTTGACAAATATTGCCTTAGATAGTTCTGTCTGGTCTGACAATACGATGCTCAGGTAGATTGAGCAGTGAGATATACATAGGATTCTACGGGCTACACTAAATTAATCTGTATCTCGAACTATGGCGTACATTTTCCTCGATGTATGGATGCATGTCCTTAATTCCGGTACTGATAGGGCGACTAGGGAATTCCGATAAAGTAGGTCTGCAGAAGGTTATTTTCTTGCTTTCTTTCTGTCAGTCATATGTTGCCTCCTCTTCGTGATTGGAAGAGATCCAACGTAGACTGCAAAATATGCAACTCTATCTCTATGCATCTTCTTATATATGTAATTCTTTCTATCTGTTAGTCATATGTTTTCTCCTTTGAGTGATAAGATTTTATCCGATCTGGAAAACAACATATGCAACATTCTATTTTGTTAATACCTCTAATTTAGTCAGTCATATGTTGATCCCTCTGCATGATTGGAAGATATCTCACCTGGGAATATCACATATAGATTTCTAAATCTATCTTCTTCCTTAATAATTTGCTGCTCACCTAAAGTAAGGAGTATTTTGGAAGTCCTTGATTAACGGGGTATATCAGGAAGCGGGAAACACATTCTAGTACATCTAAAATTGAACATTTAATAGATTGCGTATAGATCTCGCTGCTAAAGTTAGGTGGACAATAATATCATTGGTCTTCGTCAGCTAAATGGTCCTTTTAGGAGTATTATTTGGGTATATAGATTCAAAAGTCTTGTCACTTGTAGCATGTCCAAATTTGTCACAATCTTTCGTGTTTAAGTGGACCACAATACTAACGATTGATCAGATCTATTCATGAAGGTGGAGGTACTGAAAAACAGATTAAGCTTGTCTTAAAACCTTGATCCCAAAATCATAAAAATAATATTATCAATGGTGAAGAGAAATTAGTGTTATTTTATTTTATGTTTACTTTTATTTTATTTTTATTTTTATTTTATAAAAAATTAAAAATTAAACAAAATTAATTTAGTTTAATTTTTTAGATTTTATTTTATTTTTAATTTTAGTTTTAAGTCTTCAAAATGTTTTATTTTTGATTAATTTTGGATGTATTAGAATTAGACTTCAGGCTTTTGGGTTTGCAGCTCATGGGATATGGCCCGGAAATGGTCCAGTGTATAAAAGGTAAGGTTTCCGGCAAACCCTACTTCCCTCACTTTTTCGTTCCCAGCCGTAAACACCTTCCAATTTTCTCTCGACTGCTCTTCACTCTACATCACCGATTCACCATCTATTTGTTGTTTTCATTGGAAATTGACCCTTGATTCTTGTAGGTACATCAAAGGTGGCCCTCACTATGTTGAAATTGACCTAAATCGATTGCGTTTTGCAGGATTTGAAGCCAAAATCAATTTTCAGCATCAAACTATGTATACGTCTACAAACCATTCACAATTGTAAACTCGTTTACGACAGTAAACCCGTTAGCGGTTGTAAACTTGTTTTTAGCCTTAAACCAAATTTTCATTTAAATGAAATTAATTTGAGGCCTAATAACCTTTTAATTGAGAAAATGTAATTGGTTTTCTCACTTGACTTGTTTGGTGCAGACGAAATGGCAGACTTAAAGTTTTTGGATAATAACAACATTGTGGCTTTCTTCTTTGATCCTCCAGCAGCACACCAAGAATCCAAGTCCATGATTCATGGACTTCAGACATGATGCCTTGCATATGCCTTCACGACAAATCCCATCATTTATCAAGACTCGGTGAAGCATTTTTGGAACAAGGCTTCTATGAGTAAAGGAGAAGATGAAGAAGACACTGTGGAATCTGTTGTTCAAGGAAAGAAAATTGTAGTGACTGAGCGAACTATTCGTGAAGTGCTGCAAATCAATGACCAACTAGATTTTCAAACTGATATTTCTATGGAACAAACTAAAGAGATTCTTTAAATAATGGGTTATAAAGGAGTATTTCCACCTACCTTGGAGAAGTTGTTGCCTTCTTACTGGCGATTTCTTACTCACTCCTTCATAATTTGCATCTTAGATAGGAAATCTGGTGCTTATGAAATTCCCTTATTGAACCCTGGTGCTATTAGTGCTCTTGTCAAGGGTCTTGAGTTCAACTTTTCAAGATACTTTTTAAATGAGATGATGAGCAATTTAGAAGGAAAGAGGAAGGAGAAATTTATGATGTTCCCAAGATTTCTCCAGATGATATTTAACCGTAAATATCCAGAGTTAGAAAGAAGGGTGAAAATTTGGACTTGAAATCTTTAGGTGCTAATAGTTTTGCTATCATGAAACAAAATCGCAAGGGTGTGAAATTTTTATTCCAAGGAAAGTACCAATGGAGAAGTTTGTCCAGTTTGCAGAGATCAGTGAAGCATCCGAGTCATAAAGCTCCTCAGACCATGAAGATGATGTTATTACTACTTCTGAGCATGAAGAAGACCCTGTTCCTCCCATTGCAATTATGACCGAGGAACACATACCAATTACTAATGTGGAGTTAAATGATGACGATGATGTGAATGATGATGATGAAGGTGAAGATGTGATGAATCTAGGGGATAATTTACTTGACTTTTATGATGATGAGGATGATGATGCAATTAACATGGATCAAGGTGGTGATCTATCCGGATTTGGTGTTGATAAATTATTCATTGATTTCGAGCAGGGTGATGATTTTAGGGCAAGTAATGAGGAACTCAATGTGTTCTTTGATGATTTCCATGATGTTGTACAACCTATAACGGAGATTGAGGGAGTTGGAAATATTCTCAAGGTGACGCCTCCAACTACAGATTAGATGGCCGACACTTCAACTAATATGGATTCAACTAGAAGGATTTCTCCCCTTTCAGTTGCTACTCCATCCACTTTGCCATCTGAAGGTGATCTCAGTATGAAACAAGCCTCCCAACTTCCACTCAAACGGAGAATAGCCGATCGAAGGCTAGGAATTCTGATTAGGGAACAAGCTTCGCCAGCCCAACAATCTTTTGCAACTGCTACAACGACCCAACAAGCCCATGTTTTGAAAGAAGGACCAAGTGATGTTCGATCTTCGTTTGAAACTGGTGGGAGTTCTTCAGCTCCATATAGCTCTTCAACTCGTCTAACCTCACAAGATGTAGCCTCTAAGCGGTTGGCAAGATTTTTGGCTCGCGAGGATGTTGATCCTGCACCAAGGGGCAAGGGTATACCAATAGGTGAAGGGAGCTTTGACAAAGAAGAACCGTCAATTTATGAGCTCAAGGAGGATTTTGGAATTCTAAATCAAAAGCTTATCGAGAAGGATGTTTTGATTGGAAATCTCGATGTCAGAGTTTCCGAGCTTGAGGAGGAAAATACTATTAAATCAAAATAGATCTCCGACTTGCAGCTAAACCTTGGTGCCTTGACTGCTGGCTACTTCGACCTAAGAAACAAGCTAATCAGTGAATTTGGTGACAAATTCAAGACACCGGTCACTGAACCAAATACAGGAGAACATTCTCATTATGCTCCTTCCTAAGTTGCTCAAGATCCTCTTGTTAATCCTCCTCCTATCAGAACCACAAGAACTGTTGACCGATTTGAGAGTGAACCGGCTCAGGCCAATCCATGAGTTATTTTCAGACAAGATTAGAAACAAGTATCTCCACAAAAGAAGAGGAGGTGGCTCTTCATGAAAAATTCAGATCAAAATGTTCGTGGACACCAACCCCAACTAACTGTGACTGAGCTCGGAAAGAAGCGGTTCAAAGATAAGTATGGTGACCGGTCAGAAACACTAATGTGGAGTTTTCATGAAAAATTAAATTGCTGGTTGGTGAAGCGCAAGAGCAGAAACATGGAGTATTAGAGGCACAAGAATGACTTTTCTTCTTGGTCGAAGGTGGACCTCACTGAACTTGCCGATGCTCCGTTTTCAAACCTAGCCAATGATCCACGAGGAACGGATTTCAAACTCTTCTTCGAAACTCAAGTTAAGAGAAAATTCGATGGAATGAAGACAACCGAATCCTTTGTTAAAAGAGCCAAAGATGTTTTTGACCCTAACACTAGCAAAAGCTTCAAGAATGTAATGTGGCCGCCTACAAAACAACTGCCATCAAAGTCTCGGATGGTGTTTTTCGTATAGTTGATTAGAAGGATTTGCTACAATTTGTTGAACGGGATATTAACACTTTGGCTCATCATCAAATCATATGCAAGCATGAGATTATGTCACACCCCAAAACCGGAACGGCGGAAACATTCGGGGGTGGAGGACGTCATGTTTAGTATCACGAGATATGTATATGGTAAGCAAGTAATGAACAACCATTTCATTTAGAAAGAAAGTGTTTACAATGTGTGTGTTCAAGAAACATAGAAGTAATAAACAAATAACAAAACAAGACTTGAAGCTGTAATGCTCCATCTTCAGAATCCCCAGCACGAGCACCTGTCTAATAGTCTCCTGAGAATACAAGTTATTTGAAAGAGTTGATTAGCAATTAAGCTGGTGAGTTCATAAGATTTTAGTGATGTGAGTAAGCTGCAAAAATGTGGTTGAAAATGTATATGCACAAGTGATGTAAGCTATGAGTTATGTTTTGAAAACTTCGCCTGTTCCTCTAGAAAATCCTATATTTCCTACTTTAATGGAAGTTAAGTAAAATGACACTACAAGCCTTTCTATACGTACTATGTTGGTACAAGTTATATATACTTAGAGTAAATAAACAATCGATTGTGCGCATATGCCCTAAACTTACAACCCAACGGGGAACAACAAGTAAGGCGGATAGCACACATTCCATTGGTTGTTAGATCGTTGTCATATATAACCTTAGTGTATTCACTTGTTACTCATGGAGTTATTTGTAATGATTCCTTTATATGTAATGGAAAGTTCTTTTCAGAAAACCTATATTTCTTATAGTAAAATAATGACTACGGTGATTACTTTTATAATAGCTTTGTTTATACTACTAGATATAACTGATATCGGGTAGATAGTTAATTGGGGGAATCTACCCTAAGCCCACAATCCAACGGGAACAAGACGTCGGGGGAAAACACACATTTAACTATCTATTGGATATTAGTTTTATATATAAACATGGTGTCTAAAATAAGGTGTTATAGAGTTAATTCACCTAAAGTCTGTAAAACTGTACTGGCTTAATAAAATGGATTAAGCCTTGGAAATCTCTAGTTTTGTATAGCAAAAATATTGACTTTGATAAGTAAGTTTTGTACTAGAATAACTGTGCATTGACTCTGTTTCCTATGACCTGATCCATACCTGGTACCTTATGATGACTTAATGTATACTAAGCATCTATATATATATATATATATATATATATATATATATATATATATATATATATATATATATAGATTTGGGTAAATAATAGATTGAGTGACCTCGGTGCAAGCCCACATCCAACGGGAACAGGAATTACAGTGAAGAGCACACACCTATTAGCTAA
The DNA here is from genome assembly GCF_052625555.1 of Lactuca saligna. NCBI lineage: Eukaryota > Viridiplantae > Streptophyta > Magnoliopsida > Asterales > Asteraceae > Lactuca > Lactuca saligna. The sequence continues at coordinate 120,296,829 of NC_136425.1, forward strand.
CGGAATCTACTAGCATATATGTATCCTATAGCATATACATTAAGGAATCATAAAGTTAGCATCATGATCCTAATCTTTAATCGTAGCCTTCTACCAAGGCATCTTCTGTTCTGAGTTAAACCCTACTGTTCCTTTGTCAAATGTAGAAGTATATTCTTCCTGGTTTATAACTATCTTGACTAGAAAATAGATCAACTTTCAAGTGGTACCGACACTTTATGAAAGTAGTGGGAGAAGTAAGTACACAAATGTCGTTTATAATGACATGCAGATGTACTAATAACCTAAAAACATATTTGTTTTATTATGGTCATAATGTGAAAGCTAGAACCCCTACTAAACGCTCTCAATGTAAAGAGATTAAAGGAACCAAACGCGACCCCAACAATTTCTTGCAAGCCGTGTAATTCACATTAAAGTTATATGATCATGTATACCCAATATAACTATCACTACTGCGTTAGTGATTCATTGATATAATTAGATACTATTTGTGTGTTCTCATGTTATAGCAACTTAACCGGTTTGTTATGTTCTATTATGGTATTGTTTGATTCTCTTCACTGTTTGTTCTGTTATGGTATTGTTTTATTCTCTTCATAGTTAGTTATGTAATGGTATTGCTTCTTTGTGTGCTTCATTGTACTAGAAGTAATGAATAGCGTTCTCCTAAACTATACCTACATTAGTTTACTAATGTTCTACCTGGACTGTTACTGAAAAGACTTATTTCTCTACTGAGTTATGCTTTTACATTACAAACGGAGTTATTTATAACTATAAAATAACATAACTTTAAACGAGTTTTGAAATGTTTTGACAACTTATAAATAACATAAGTAACATTTTGAAAGATGTTTAACAACAAACATTTACACAATTATCATTGTGTTCAACCTGTATTCCCCCCCCCCCCCCCCCTTAAAACAGTTAAAATATTTAAAAGATTCATTACGGGGTATGAACTCACCTGATGTGGGTGATTCAAACGGGTATGCGTGTAAGGATGAGAAGTTCCATGAATGAAGTTCCGTGACACAATAAGTCCTAAATGACATATAAGGACACATATTGACATGAATATAGTGTTTATAAACTACTATATGAAAGGAAACACCTTCCGGGACTAGGAAACACCTTGGCTAGGTGTTGGAATCACATGTGATTCAACAAAGGGAAGTGAAATGGCACTAATTGGTGTTCACGGTTTTGGAACCAACTTCCCTTGAGTTTACAACTGTAAACCCATGAGTTTACGGTCGTAAATGCATGGTACTTTGACCATTTGGTGGTTTGAAGTCCTAGAAGTCATTTTGAAGCATCCTAACTTCAATTCTTTGCCTTAGGAAGTGATTAGGGAAACATATCACCCCTTTATAGGGTTTACGGTTTTTGGATGGTCAAATGATGTTTTTAAGTCTTAAACACTTCCGGGTAAACGTCTAGGCTAGTTTCTAAGCTTAAGGAAAAAGTTATGGGGCATTATAACCTTCATTGGGGTGTTTACGGTTTTGGGAGCTCCCCAAACCGTAAACACATAAACATGGGTCATTTTTGTGTTTTTATTGTGATAAACACATCAAAGGAAGGTTCTAGTTTGTTTCCAAGATTTGGTAAGAGTTTAGGGGCACTTTGGCAACCTTTTTAGGGTTTACGGACCGAGAAGATTCTTGGGCTGTAAACACCTTTGATCATGGCTTTCTTGGGTGTTTTCTTGGTGTTCCTAAGGTTTAAACATGTCACGGGTTGCTTCTAAGCTTGTTTCAAAGGTCTAAAGGAACATCGGGCACAATTTGGCCTCATCTTTAGTGTTCACGGTCCAAGAAGATTCTTGGGCCGTGAACACCTTTTCTTTGGGGTTTTTGGATGATTTCATGAAGTTTAACACTTGATCTAAGCATATTAGGGCTATAAACATTTACAAGTTGAAGATCAAGACGGAAAATTCGGATGGTACTTGAGAGGATTTGAGTTTGGATCTTGGAATTGTGAAAAAGTGAGAAAAATAACCAAGTCTCACTTATATATTTTGGAACTTAATTGATGCATAATAAACACTAGGGCATCCTCTCTCCAGTTATCTCTTGAAGTACTAACTTTAAACCACTCAAACTTATTCCAAAAAGCTTGAAAGTTAGCAGAAACAGTTTTGACTTCTATTGAAGTGGATGGTTGTACATAATAGAAATTTTTGGGTTTCACATCATCCCCCCCCGTTAGAATGAATTTCGTCCCGAAATTAGCTCTCTTATCATTACTACTGGGTTTGAGCTCTTCTGCTTTGTAGAATACTCACTCGTAGACCTGGGTTTGAGCTCTTCTGCTTTGTAGAACACACATACTAGATCTACGTAATCACCCTCATATACCACCCTTGCATATACTTTCAAAAATAATAGGCAGGTTGTATTCATCCATAGCCTCTATGCTCGAACTTGGTCTGCTGGACGAGTGGTATGTCGTGACGGTCTACTGACGTCTGACGATAAAGCTTCAGAGGACAAAGTACTCTTCGCACGAGTACTTCGGGGGTTTAGAATGCGAAAGATAAAGTTTAGGTTTAGGTCGGACCTTCGATATGAATGACGAATGTTTGAACTTGCCGATCGAGGCGGTAGAAACCTATGAAGCCAGTATAGTGAGGACCACGCCAATTCATGACGAAAGAAAACAGTGGACTCTATACTGAACAAAGTTTTGGTCAAATGAAAGAAATGTCTGATAAACGACGATGTATCTTTGGTATGCTCGGTACTGTACTCCTAGTATGTTCAACAATGTACTCCTTGTAATTGTTCTCGAGTTTCCTATTTTCTATTTTGAAATTAACACTCCTATGTATCGTACCGCTATGTGCACATACATACAAATAAAAGTGCTTTACTTATTGAAGGGATACTTTTATACCATGATCCCCCATGGTACCACTACCATCGCTCGTCATATACAAGTTGTGAATACTTAAGATGAGCCAGGCAGTCGACTGAGCATCTCTGCCTCAAATTCTCAACCAATTAAGTAAAGGGGACCTAAGCGGAGTCACTCACTCTAAGTCTGCAACATCTTAGTTGCGCACAACCCTGATGTATATGGTGAGTCATAATAGCTTCTCTAAGGGATCGTTTATACCATGATCCCCCATGGTACCACTACCATCGCCCATCATATACAAGTTGTGAATACTTACGATGAGCCAGGCAGTCGACTGAGCATCTCTGCCTCAAATTCTCAACCAATTAAGGAAAGGGGACCTAAGCGGAGTCACTCACTCTAAGTCTGCAACATTTTAGTTGCGCACAACCCTGATGTATATGGTGAGTCATAATAGCTTCTCTAAGGGATCTTTTAGTTCTCTTGAATATTATGACCTATTTCAACATGTGAGTTGTTATAGTTACTTTTAAGTGTCATCCCCAAATTTTAATCTTATATGAATATAAATTTAATTTTAAAATTAAATACTATTTTGAAAACGTACCACTACTCGTCGACGACTCCGGGGTAGATTCTCCTGCTGTGATCATCAGAATACGTCCATCCGTGCCTAAGTTCTTGATTACCAGGCAGTTCCTTTGATTGTGTCCAGTCTCACCACAGCCATAGCAGACTTGGTTTTGTTCAGCTCCAAGGACTTGGGAGATCGGTTGAGTCGGTGCCCTGCAGTAACGGACTGTGTGTCCTTTTCTATGGCAGTTTAGACACTGCATTTCCCGGCACACTCCAGTGTGGTGAAAGTTGCATTTTTCACACTTCGGAAGGTTTCCCGCATATCGACTGGCAGGTGCTGAAGCAGTAGGCGTTGTAGCAACGTACATAGTACTCGCTGGTTGCTCTTGTGGGGTGTGTTGTGTTGTTCGCTTCTTTTTTCTCTTGTTCTCCGACTCTTGATTATAGTCCTCTTCCTTTGATGACTCGGGAATAGGGACTTTTACATTGTGGTAGACTCCATGATCGATGAGTCGCTTAGTGAAGCGTTTAGCACTAGCGAACGTGGATGGGTTAGAAGACAACACATTTCCTTGGGTCGGAGCAATCAGACCCCATATGTATCTTTCTATCTTCTTGCTCTCTGAGGTAATCATCTAGGGGCATAGGGATGCCAGTTCGTTGAACCGGTCAGTGTAGGTCACTATATCTAAGCCGACCATAGTGAGATCCCACAGTTCTTGTTCCAGTTTTTGAATCTCGCCTAACGGGCAATATTCTTCCCGCATTAACTCTTTTAGGTTTTCCCAACCTATTGAGTTTGCCACTCATAGGGTCAGTGACTTAACATGGCTGTTCCACCATGTTATGGCCTTGCCATCAAAGGTGCAGGCATCAAACTTCACTTTGCTTCCTTCTGGGCATAAACAGATTTCGAAAACCGACTCTGTTTTCTCGAACCATTGCATGAGTGCAATGACTCCTTCAGTCCCTTTAAAGGACAATGGTTGGCATCTGGTGAAGTCCTTGTAGGAGAACTCTCCCTGGCGCACAGGGACCACAACTTGAGTAGAATCAGTAGGCGTTCCACATCCACCTGTGTCACAACTGGAAATTTTGTGTCATGAAATCCATACATTCAACCTAATGTGAATCAAAAACTTCAATCAAATACAATATGCAAGTACTACAAATAGTCATCAAACAATTGGAGACCCTAGAAGTTTTGGTTAAGTCCATTTTGGACTAAGACTTCCTTATTGGATCCAAATGGACCAATAAACTTCCAATTGGACTATCATGGGCTTAGAACCCTAATTGGGCTCTAATTGGACCCACACTTATTTATTTCAACAATTTTGGGCCATATTGGGCCTAGAAACGAAATGAATTGAAAGCTTTGAGCCATGAACACCCTAAACTAGTTCATCAAAAATAGAAAAATCATACTACATTCTTTTAAGCATAAAATACACTCTAACTAACTCTAATTTTGGCCTTAAGGGAAAAAGCCCAAAATTTTCTTTTCCCTTTCAAAAATCTCGGCCCAAGACCCAAATCCAAGAAGGTGAGGAAGAGTTGACTATTTGCTTGCCACCTCACTATTACCCATAGGACCTCCATGCATTATTTCCCATTCTTCCATGCAAATCACTTCAAGATCACATCTCTTCTTCTCTCCTCTCTCATTCTCGGCCACAAGCACACACACACACCACAACTCTCTCACAAATCCTCTCTAAATCACTCAAGAACATCTCTCCCTCTCCACTCAAAAATCTCGAGTTCTAGGAAGCCTTCAAGAGGAAATCTCCACAAAATTCTTCATCTAAGGTAAGATTATGCATAGATCTATGATTTAAATCCTTTTATTATCAAAATCCTTTCCTAAACTATGCAAAAATCGTGATCTTGCACCCTAGAACCATCTCAAACTCGAGATCTACCAAGGAAAGGTGCTAAGGCCAAAAATCATCAAGTTTTCTTCCATCTTTTCTCCCAAAAACCGAATCAACACCCAAGGTGAGTTTCATATCCCCTTATTTTCGATTTTTATGAGTTTTTATGGGGGAGAATACAAGAAAATGTGAAGATCCATCATTATGTGTATGTTGTGGTTGATTTCTATGCTTATATGTATGTTTTGTATGATTTTATTGATAGATCTAGGGTGATATGCTAAAAACTGAGACATACATCTTATCATAGCACAAAATAGACTATCACATGCAAAGTATACTAAGAAAATTGCTAAATAGCTTAACAACACTTAACTTGGGCTAAAAACTCATTTTTTTTTTTGACATAAAATGTTGAAAATGCAAAGTTGAAGGGCCTAACATGAAACATTTCGAAATCTGATGGGTGTGATGAGTCAAAACAGTTTGCATAATGTATTTTTCTGAAAATATACCATTTAGAGGGTTAAAAACATAAATTCCAAGCTTATTGGGCTAAACATGACATTTTCGGCCCAATAGGGCCCAATATGCGAAATTTTCTAAATTGGAGGACCAAAACTGCATTTTTCTGTAAAACAGTGGGCTATAAGTGTTCCATATGCTTTTCAAAGGTTTAAAATGCTTTCCAAACTTAAAAGGGACCAAAATTGTAAAATTTTTCCAAATTGGGTCAAAAATGTAAAAGTTGCGAAAAATAGGGGCTATAACCGAGAAAACTGAAGTTTCAAGGGCTTAAACTGTTTTCTATGATAAGTTTGCTGGAAAAATACTTATGTCAATAATTTTTGGTATAAAAATGACAAGAAAATTGATTTAAGGACCAAACCGGAAAATTTGTAAATAAAGGGGTAAAAAGAGTAAATCCTTCAATCAAGGAGGGGCTGAAAACAGAAAATCTTCAAGGCTAGTTAATACATGCAATTTGACCAATTGATGGTAACACGCTTGTCGACGAAATACAATATACTACAATACCAAAAGTCGTTGTCAAACGAATTGGTTCGGTCTCGAACCAATAAAAATCCAAAATCACTAACACAACGAAGTTACGACATTTCGATTCATAACCATAACGATTACGATTACATGCGAGTGTGCACAGACGTCTACGCACCATCTTTGGGCCCCAAAAGTGTAAAATCTTGTCCGTTGAGCCTAGCTAGCCCAACGACCTGATCTTAAGGCCCGAAGGTCTCTCTCTCTTACGAAGTGTTGGGTTTTACCGACCCTACATGACGTAACAGGACTTTCAATGGCAATATGCTGCTGGTCCCCAAGGGTCCTTCAGTGCTGCTAGTAAAGTCTGTAACTCACGATTGCGAGTTGGGCTTCGGGCCCTTCGCAATTGCATTTGGTCTCGGACAACGCGGGGAAACCCCGAAGGTTTCGTACCTTTTTCCTTCCCTCCGGTCGTGGGACTTAACAAGTCCGGTAGGATCGAGTCGCGTGAAGATTTACGAGTGACGCCTATAAGGATCGCTTGTAAGGTTGTTGACTTGTCGTTTTCACGAACGCTTGTCCCAACACTTCACCACCCTCTGTACCCTCGATGCCTCCGGAATACAACGATACAACTATAGGAAAACGTCGGGTTTTCCTGGGATTTCAATAACGATTACAAATTACCGGTCGAATTTCACAACTCTTACGATTACATTTATAGAACTCAAACAAGCATACTCATGGATCATCACTTATTATTTTTACACCATTCAATTTCTAGAAAATATCGGATTTTCTAAAGGTTTTTAAACAACACATCGGATTTCAAACTCTACTTATGAACTCACCAACATTTCGTATGTTGACGTTTTTCAAAATACTTGTATTCTCAGGTAACAGATAAAGTGAAGATGATTTGTACTCGCTGACATTTTGCTATGATTTAAGTAGTACCAAACAGTTATTTCTTTGAATGTAATTTTTGGAACAATGTAATGTATGTAAACGTTACCAGTTGTATCAATTCCAAATGTTGGTGATGTATAATGTTATGTTTCATATATATGCATTGTAATGGTATTCAATGAGTCACGATAGCCCCCGGACGTTTCCGCCGTCTGGTTCGGGGGTGTGACAACCTGTACTGGTGGGGTGATATTGTGCCATGGCCGTTGCCACAGCCTTGGCTACTGTAGCGTTCAGGGTTGCTGCATCCATTTTTGGAGAAGGTATGGGAGTTACCGGAGTAGCGTGTCTGGGTGATCTGCGAGGAGGCATCTTTGCTAAAAGAAAATAAAGATGAGACGGAATAAGTCTATAGCCACGGAAACAAGTCGAAGCTGAAAAGACATGGTTATCCTAGTTCTAGATGTATCGGGTCCTGACTTCCACGGGGTTCTAGGAACAATTCATAAATGACTCTATACCTAATAAACTCTATGAATTTGAAATAACTATCCTTGAATGAATATCTGTTTTCTGAATAACTGTTACCAGCTGCATGTTAGAAAGTAATTCTAACACATGTAATGTGAGCAGTGTTTCCACTCGCTTGATAAATTAACCTAATTAAAATTTATTAGTGTAACGCGTAAGACGTTTTGGGTACTTCGGTTGATCTTTCCTTGAAATCTTCTCATGAACTTGTCCTTGTTCCTCCTGGACTCTTCTGTTGTATACTATGAGGAAGTGGTTACATCTATTTGGGCTTGTCGTGCGAGAATGAAAGTGACTAAAGAACCTATGATCTTTAAGGTAACTTTATGGGGTGATCCTTACGGAATCCTCCTTTAATTGTACAAGGTACACAAGTTTGTATATAATTGAAGATCAAATATACCTTTGAATAATTGATCCCACCTCAAGACTACACCCTTAAAAGGATTGGATAGCGAAGCGTAGGTCATAAATTCTATGTCTATAAGATCCTGATTATATAACACTTTAGGAATATACCTTGTAAACTTATAGGCTTATCCGTAAGAGTCTTTTAAGTTCTCACATAAATTATTTATCTGGACTAAAATACTCCTATAGTATTCTAACGTAATGTACTTCGTATGTTCTAAACTTGTTATCGCGCTATCGTATCATAGAATACTCCCATAGTACTCTAACTCTAACTGTACTTGTTATGGTGCTCTCTTGACTGGTGTTCAGGTAAGTTTTAACTCGGTTGCAACACCACATCATTACGAAACCAAACACCTGTCGGTCACATCTCGAATGAATATAGTTGATCAGGCTATATTGATGACGACAATGTCCAACCTTTAACTACTTTAGTTCCGTTCTCCTCATGACACTAGTTCGAGTACGTACATGTATGAGCAAGTAGGTATATTTTTATAACTTGTAGTTATACTCTAAAATATATCATTATCCAGAGCACTTAAGCCCCATTGTATTTATAGACATACATCTTTTATCGGTTGATATACTTAGTTCACTATAAACAATGCTCTAATACCAATCTGTCACACCCCAAAACCGGAACAGCGGAAACGTTCGGGGGTGGAGGACATGATGTTTAGTATCACGAGATATGTATATGGTAAGCAAGTAATGAACAACCATTTCATTTAGAAAGAAAGTGTTTACAATGTGTGTGTTCACAAAACATAGAAGTCATAAACAAATAACAAAACAAGACTTGAAGCTGTAATGCTCCATCTTCTGAGTCCCCAACACGAGCACATGTCTAATAGTCTCCTGAGAATACAAGTTATTTGAAAGAGTTGATCAACAATTAAGTTGGCGAGTTCATAAGATTTTAGTGATGTGAGTAAGCTGTAAAAATGTGGTTGAAAATGTATATGCACAAGTGATGTAAGCTATGAGTTCTATTTTGAAAAGTTCGCATGTTCCTCTAGAAAATCCTATATTTCCTACTTTAATGGAAGTTAAGTAAAATGACACTACAGGCCTTTCTATGCGTACTAAGTGGGTACAAGTTATATATACTTAGACTAAATAAACAATCGATTGTGCGCATCTGCCCTAAAATTACAACCCAACGGGGAACAACAAGTAAGGCGGATAGCACACATTCCATTGGTTGTTAGATCATTGTCATATATAACCTTAGTGTATTCACTTGTTACTCATGGAGTTATTGGTAATGATTCCTTTATATGTAATGGAAAGTTCTTTTAAGAAAACCTATATTTCTTATAGTAAAATAATGACTACGGTGATTACTTTTATAATAGCTTTGTTTATACTACTATATATAACATGATATTGGGTAGATAGTTAATTGGGGGAATCTGCCCTAAGCCCACAATCCAACGGGAACAAGACGTCGGGGGAAAACACACATTTAACTATCTATTGGATATTAGTTTTATATATAAACATGGTGTATAAACTAAGGTGTTATAGAGTTAATTCACCTAAAGTCTGTAAAACTGTACTGGCTTAATAAAATGGATTAAGCCCTTTTCTGGGAAATCTCTAGTTTTTTATACCAAAAATACTGACTTTGATAAGTAAGTTTTGTACTAGAATAACTGTGCATTGACTCTGTGTCCTATGACCTGATCCATACCTGGTACCCTTATGATGACTTAATGTATACTAAGCATAGATACACACACACACACACACACACACACATATATATATATATATATATATATATATATATATATATATATATGTCACACCCCAAAACCAGGATCGGCGGAAACGTTCTGGGGCAGAGGACGTCATGTATAATATCAACAACAATGTAAAGTAGTAAACAAGCAACAACATCATCCATTGCATTAATAATATAATTATTATACAAATGTGTTCTGTCAAATTTTGATAAACACTAAAGCATACATCAAAATGAAAGATAAGTCTTGAACAAGCACCATCTTCCTTTCTCCTTGCATCGGTACCTGTCTATGATGACCTGAGGATACAAGTAATTTTGAAAGCGAGTATCAGCTTTGAAGCTGGTGAGATCATAAGTATTAATGTGTCTTAATTTGTAAAACTTAGAATTTTTAAGACTTGATATTGTTTTGAAAGAAAGCTCGTATAAGTATAAAAATGTTTGTAGAACAACTGTAAATGTTTGAAAAACCCTAGAAATCCCTATGATTCCTATTAGTAACAAAAGGAGTCTTCTACCAAGACTTGACTGTTCTCAATGTAATCTTCTACCGAGACCTAACTATTCTGAATGTAGTCTTCTACCAAGACCTAACTGTTTTGATTGTAGTCTTCTACCAAGACCTAACTGTGTTACTATTATTATCATTATAAGAATTTGTATCCTTTGGTACTAAGATACTTACATATAATTCACCTCATTAGTTATGTGAATGAGTCACAAAATAAAGGCAATAATACAACTAACCTGAATATTAACCTTTGGTACTAGGGTAACTATCATTGTTAACTTTAATACATCCGTAGACGTACTGTTACCTCTGTTGCTAACAGCTGGGTATAGGAATAGTTAATCCCTTAATCGTATACCTGTAATGGTACCAACCGTTGACATCCATGGATGTACTTTTACCTATGTAGCTAACAGAGATTTTAGGAATGGTCAATCCCACAACTGTATCCTTGGGTACTATGATAATAAATCCAATCTATCTCGTCGATTATGTGATTGAAATCACAAAGTAAAGATAAGAATGACGGTTTTGACAACAGAGTCGATACATATAAAATGTAATAGGACTCCTCCTGATATATCTATGTAACAGTGCTCTTATAAGTATGATCATGTAAAAGTAAACATGTATATATACTTATGTAAATGTGCTCATGTAAGTGTAATCATGTAAAAGTAAACATGTATATGTACTTACATAAATGTGCTCATGTAAGTGTAATCATGTAAAAGTAAACATGTATATGTACTTATGTAAATGTGCTCATGTAAGTGTAATCATGTATATGTACTTATGTAAAAGTGCTAGTTGAAATGTGTGTTCTCTCTATCTAGCAAGTATAGTAATGTACTGTAATATTCTAGAAGGTATTGACTCATGAATGAACTGACTCATTTGTATGATATCTCGTTCTAGTAATTGTTCTAGCATCTTCCTGAACTACCCATATGGTAGCTTTCTAGTAATCTAAATGGTACGTATGGACATGGATGTATACCCTTGCTACCCAAGGGCATAGGATGAACTGGAAGGACCTTTTATGACTATATATGTACACATGATATATAACTAATATTTAAATGACTTTCGGATGAATACCCAATATCCCACCAGACCACATCTCAAGGCGCGAAAAGGAAATAGGGTGGATAGCCTTCCTAAGTCTTTTAAAAATTTCTTATATAACTATACATATAGAGGCATGCAATTTATAATATAAAAGCATAAATAAGTTTTGTAAGACATTTGAAATATAAGTATTATTTTAAGAAAAGATCGACTTGGTGTCAATCTATAAAACAATTTGAAGGCATAAGTTTAATAAAACAGTTTAAGTATAAGGAAACATTTGTTTGAAACACAGTTGTAAATAAGTCTGAAAGGTAATGTACGGAGTAAGTTGTACAGTGTAAAAAGGAGTTTAAAACATATAAAATGTTTATAAAAAGTCATTTGAAGGAAATTGTTTGGTAAAACGGCTAATGAGTAGCCAAATCATTTGAATGATGTATATTAATCACATGTGATTGATGTAATAAGTAATATAATCCTACTTACTAATCACATGTGATTGACATAATAAGTAGCATGATTCTACTTGTATCCCCCCCCCCCAAAAAAAAACATTTAAAAAGAGTTTAAAACATTAGTTAAGGGTTATGAACTCACCTGTAGTTGGTGATTGGAATGAACTGAACGGTATAGGATGGCTGGGTGTCAAGCGAGGACTTGTGAACACACTACGATCCTAATGAACATATAATCACACATATACACACTCAATTAGACATAAATGACTAATTGATAATGTTTAAGACATCCTAGACATAATAAACACTTTATATAAGTGTTTCAAGCCTTAAGGATTGCATCTAAGCTATTGTGGGACATGGTATTTGTGTTTAGGGTTTCCAAAGGACCCTATGTGATTGTTTACTCTCTATAAACCATCACACATGGAGTTTACGGTTGTAAACTCTTGAGTTTACGGCCGTGAACTCCCAAACATGTGTGTTTGGTGTGTTTTGAAGTCCCAAATGCTTTCTAGAATTGTTCTAACTTAGTGGTTAAGTCCTTGGAAGGGTTTAGGGTCTAGAAGTACTCCAATTAGGAGTTTACGGCCTCAAGGCCATTCCCCTTAGAGTTTACGGCCGTAAACTCTAAGTAATGTGGGTTTTTGTTGCTTTCAAGCCTCTTGCACTTGTGGGATATGTTCTAGACTTTTATTCCTAGCATATGAAGGCATTAGGCACACCTTAGTGCCCTTTTTAGGAGTTTACGGACCAAGAACTATTTCTTGGCCGTAAACTCACTTGGTTAAGTGATTTTGATGTACTAGGGAAACTATCATTGTTAACTTTAAGACATCCGTAGACGTACTCTTACCTCTGTTGCTAATAGCTGGGTATAGGAATAGTTAATCCCTTAATCGTATACCTGTAATGGTACCAACCGTTGACATCCATGGATGTACTTTTACCTCTGTAGCTAACAGAGATTTTAGGAATGGTCAATCCCACAACTGTATCCTTGGGTACTAGGATAATAAATCCAATCTATCTCGTCGATTATGTGATTGAAATCACAAAGTAAAGATAAGAATGAGGGTTTTGATAACAGAGTCGATACATATAAAATGTAATAGGACTCCTCCTGATATATCTATGTAAAAGTGCTCTTATAAGTATGATCATGTAAAAGTAAACATGTATATGTACTTATGTAAATGTGCTCATGCAAGTTTAATCATGTAAAAGTAAACATGTATATGTACTTATGTAAATGTGCTCATGTAAGTGTAATCATGTAAAAGTAAACATGTATATGTACTTATGTAAATGTGCTCATGTAATTGTAATCATGTAAAAGTAATCATGTATATGTACTTATGTAAAAGTGCTAGCTGAAATGTGTGTTCTCTCTATCTAGCAAGTATAGTAATGTACTGTAATATTCTAGAAGGTATTGACTCATGAATGAACTGACTCATTTGTATGATATCTCGTTCTAGTAATTGTTCTAGCATCTTCCTGAACTACCCATATGGTAGCTTTCTAGTAATCTAAATGGTACGTATGGACATGGATGTATACCCTTGCTACCCAAGGGCATAGGATGAACTGGAAGGACCTTTTATGACTATATATGTACACATGATATATAACTAATATTTAAATGACTTTCGGATGAATACCCAATATCCCACCAGACCACATCTCAAGGCGCGAAAAGGAAATAGGGTGGATAGCCTTCCTAAGTCTTTTAAAAATTTCTTATATAACTATACATATAGAGGCATGCAATTTATAATATAAAAGCATAAATAAGTTTTGTAAGACATTTGAAATATAAGTATTATTTTAAGAAAAGATCGACTTGGTGTCAATCTATAAAACAATTTGAAGGCATAAGTTTAATAAAACAGTTTAAGTATAAGGAAACATTTGTTTGAAACACAGTTGTAAATAAGTCTGAAAGGTAATGTACGGAGTAAGCTGTACAGTGTAAAAAGGAGTTTAAAACATATAAAATGTTTATAAAAAGTCATTTGAAGGAAATTGTTTGGTAAAACGGCTAATGAGTAGCCAAATCATTTGAATGATGTATATTAATCACATGTGATTGATGTAATAAGTAATATAATCCTACTTACTAATCACATGTGATTGACATAATAAGTAGCATGATTCTACTTGTATCCCCCCCCCCCCCCCAAAAAAAACATTTAAAAAGAGTTTAAAACATTAGTTAAGGGTTATGAACTCACCTGTAGTTGGTGATTGGAATGAACTGAACGGTATAGGATGGCTGGGTGTCAAGCGAGGACTTGTGAACACACTACGATCCTAATGAACATATAATCACACATATACACACTCAATTAGACATAAATGACTAATTGATAATGTTTAAGACATCCTAGACATAATAAACACTTTATATAAGTGTTTCAAGCCTTAAGGATTGCATCTAAGCTATTGTGGGATAGGGTATTGGTGTTTAGGGTTTCCAAAGGACCCTATGTGAGATTTTACTCTCTATAAACCATCACACACGGAGTTTACGGCCGTGGGTGTTTAAACTATAGGGTGAGAAACCTAGTCTTCTAATTCTATTTATGTGTAGTTCGCTAAGTTGTCCAAACTGTTCTTGTATCTCCGTGGGTGTTTAAACTATAGGGCGATCTGTTTTCAGGAGTCGTAATGGGTTCTAAGTTTGTTCGCATGACAATGCAATCACTCGTAGGCTTAAGCAGTTCTCCATCCTGAAGTTCATATTAGAATTCATACTTGGGTCACAATCACTATTTCGTGTATACGAGTCATATATAATTAAGGTTGAAAAGGTAGTCGAATAATTGATTCTTCTTTAAGCTCATATCCCATCGGGGAAAAAGAATTTAAAGTGGAATCATCAATTCTAAACCTGTAGAAGCTTGATTATATATCACTCTTATGTATATCCTCCTTGGTGATAGATCAATCGCATGAATCCTTGGTTTAAACTTGACGTACTGTACGAGTGGTACTTCAGGGTTTTCTTTGGAAAGAAATTAACTAATAGGTACTCCTGGCATGAGTACTTCGATGTTCTGATGTGACGTTTTTGCTGGAAAAGTGATCTAGAAGAAAGAGGTGTACGTATGAAGCTGTTTTCGTGAGGATCAAATTGAATCGAGTCGTATGATAATATCGGAATCATACAGAAACTTAAAGACATTAGATTTGAACATAAAACGTTTACAGACAAAAACAACCGTGCAACCATGAACAGAGTTACAGTACTTTAGATTTACTACCCGACTATTGTTGCGATTAAGGTATACTACAAAAGACAAGTATACGCAGCACAAGAATCCCTATACAGATAGGATCTCACAAAAGGTAAGACTCTAGTTGCACTAGTTTCAAACACGTTTTTGATTATACAAAAACTGACGATTTGGAGGGAACCTATACTATATTAGGGTCCTTAACCGTCTCTTTCCACTCTACGGTCAAACTCCATCAGGTTTGTTGTTGTCCTTCTCTGCTGGACAGTCCCTCTTGAAGTGTCCCATGACGCCACATAGATGGCATATCTGAGAGGTTTAGACATTGGTGGTTGATGTGATGTGCTGAATCTGAATCCTACAGCAGTTGGTAGTATGTCCATTCCTGTTGCACCTAAAACAGTGTAACGGACGACAACTACCCAAATGATGAATGCTACACTCATAGCATTTTGGTAGGTTTCCAGCATATTGCTTGGATGGTGTGGGAACAATCGGGACACCAGAAGGAATGGTGGTAGAAGGTGCAGATGTAGTAGCTGTGAAGGTCATTACCGGTGGTTGTTTCTTGTTCGCCCCTCGAAGTGATTTGTCCTTCTTTTTGGCCCAAAACTTCCGTTTGTTACTCTTGGTCCTGACACTCGGGGTATCGTGGTGGTTTGTTTCTCGTTGAGGTATTGGTTTGTCACTTGGATTGGCATTCTTGTTAACAGCTCCACTAACATTCGCATCGTTAGCGTGAAGGTGGGTCAGAATAGCTAACACGGCAGCCGAGACTGCAGCTTGAAAGGTAGCTGCATCAATCTGGAGGGTTGGTGCTTGGTTGATGGGTTGCTCATCCTTCTTTGGCGACATGATTCTGTAATACGAAAATAAGGAATTTGTGAGCGATTCTGGTTGACCCTGATGTACTTAGATTGTTCATGTAAAGAGTAGAAGTATGTTCTCGAAAGTTGGACCTACATCCCCATGATGCAGTCCTAGTCACGGGTGGAAGTAAGTTCGTAGAATGGTCTCAAGATGTTTGTCGTTCGAGCTGAGGTATCGTGGGTTGGTGAATAACAAGATCCAACCACTGAAAGAGACTTGGAAGTGTCTCCGGAGATAAATCGCTATAGTCCAATGATTTGACTAAAGCATGATTCTGATAGACTCTTATAAATGAATGACAAGAGTACTTGAATGAAGAATGACACAGAAGTTAGCCGGCTGTCAATATCTGTGATATTCACGATGTAAAGATTCTGGAAAATGACCTTGTAAAGGTCTTACATCATATCCACTAAAGATAGTTCCTCACAGCATAAAGACCTAACTAAAGTACTTACAGTACAAGATAATTTCATAGAAAATGCCACATCCGGCATAGACAGAAAAATACGATTCCTTTTTATAAGGGAAATAAAGTAAAGCGTCTACTACTGGCGACGATCATCCCTCTGGTGAACTCGTAGTTCAACCAATTGACGTTCCATGTCAAGTAGGTGTCTTTCACGCACCATCTGGCGTACTCGGAGTTCTAAGACTTCGGCTCGTGATTCAGCCATTGCTTGAAGCAGGGTTTCATGCCTTCTCTCTGATCTCTCGTGTGAATCTCCTAGATGAATGGTGTGGAGGGTATGCATTCTAGCACAGGCTACTATTTCTGAAATCTGATGTAGGGCTGTCCTGCCTTGAATCTCCTTTCGGGCCTCTCTACGGACCAAGATTGGCAAGACTATATCTGTTAAGCCCTCATTGTTCAAGTCGTAAAAGCTTCAGTTGCCATCAAATAGCATAGGCTGATCTTGTCCTTGGCTACATATTTCCAAGCATTCCACTCACTCAGGGGGGTCGGGCCATGAAAAGTCGGACTAGGGTTAGGAATTGGAAAGGGAGCTGCTCGGGGTAGGTTTTCAACCTCTGCTTCGGAGTTAGCATCATACGAAAAGTCTTCATCATGGTGATCATTCAAGGGGAAAGGGATGATCATTATCTGCTTATTCTCCAAACCAACCAGCTATGACTTCATTCGGAAGATACTGGTTGTCAAGGAGATGGAGTCCAGTTATGTTTTCTATGCGAGAATTTAGGGTAAGAGAATAATTATTAGATGAACTATCTATGTATAATTATTTAGAAAATCTTCATCAGTTACATCGCTATTTGTGAAGTGCATACCAGCTATGTGTAATCTAAACAGGATAGACCTTCGAATATGTGACCTTAATTCCAAATTCACACAGAATAGGGGTAAGGCAAAATTATCACAGATTCTAAGTCTATAACATCCTGATTACATGTAGCCTTAGTGTATCCACTTAGCAACTATCAACTTAGTAATGAAGATCCCGTTTTAAATTCTCAAGTATAAAGTACTTCTAGTAACACCAAATACTCCTATAGTATTTTAAATTTTAATGTTATGTTCTATTGTTCTCATTGTGGTAGGGTTGGTAAGACTTTAGCATTGTTTCAACTACACACTTAAACTTAGGCACATGCTAGTCAACCCTCGGATAATATAGGTGATCAGGCTATATCTTCCCAGTTTTGACCATATGTCTCTAAGCCCACTTGTGTTGCCCAACAATCGTAATTCTTTTGTACTGTCCTAGTGACACTGATTTTAGTATGAATGCAACACGTATACTTACTTAAATATTTTACTATTTAAATTATAAACTCTTGGTCAGAGTATATTTTAATCCCTTATGTATTTATAGTTAGTATATCTTTTATGGGTTGATATACTCAATTCACTATAAACAATGCTCTGATACCAATCTGTCACACCCCAAAACCAGGAACTGCGGAAACGTTCTGGGGTGGAGGACATCATGTATAATATCAACAACAATGTAAAGTAGTAAACAAGCAACAACATCATCCATTGCATTAATAATATAATTATTATACAAATGTGTTCTGTCAAATTTTGATAAACACTAAAGCATACATCAAAATGAAAGATAAGTCTTGAACAAGCACCATCTTCCTTTCCCCTTGCATCGGTACCTGTCTATGATGACCTGAGGATACAAGTAATTTTGAAAGCGAGTATCAACTTTGAAGCTGGTGAGATCATAAGTATTAATGTGTCTTAATTTGTAAAACTTATAATTTTTAAGACTTGACATTGTTTTGAAAGAAAGCTCGTATAAGTATAAAAATGTTTGTAGAACAACTGTAAATGTTTGAAAAACCCTAGAAATCCCTATGATTCCTATTAGTAACAAAAGGAGTCTTCTACCAAGACTTGACTGTTCTCAATGTAATCTTCTACCGAGACCTAACTGTTTTGATTGTAGTCTTCTACCAAGACCTAACTGTGTTACTATTATTATCATTATAAGAATTTGTATCCTTTGGTACTAAGATACTTACATATAATTCACCTCATTGGTTATGTGAATGAGTCACAAAATAAAGGCAATAATACAACTAACCTGAATATTAGCCTTTGGTACTAGGGAAACTATCATTGTTAACTTTAAGACATCCGTAGACGTACTCTTACCTCTGTTGCTAATAGTTGGGTATAGGAATAGTTAATCCCTTAATCGTATACCTGTAATGGTACCAACCGTTGACATCCATGGATGTACTTTTACCTCTGTAGCTAACAGAGATTTTAGGAATGGTCAATCCCACAACTGTATCCTTGGGTACTAGGATAATAAATCCAATCTATCTCGTCGATTATGTGATTGAAATCACAAAGTAAAGATAAGAATGAGGGTTTTGATAACAGAGTCGATACATATAAAATGTAATAGGACTCCTCCTGATATATCTATGTAAAAGTGCTCTTATAAGTATGATCATGTAAAAGTAAACAT
This sequence comes from Lactuca saligna, assembly GCF_052625555.1. Lineage (NCBI taxonomy): Eukaryota > Viridiplantae > Streptophyta > Magnoliopsida > Asterales > Asteraceae > Lactuca > Lactuca saligna. The sequence continues at coordinate 120,315,871 of NC_136425.1, forward strand.
GTATATGTACTTATGTAAATGTGCTCATGCAAGTTTAATCATGTAAAAGTAAACATGTATATGTACTTATGTAAATGTGCTCATGTAAGTGTAATCATGTAAAAGTAAACATGTATATGTACTTATGTAAATGTGCTCATGTAATTGTAATCATGTAAAAGTAATCATGTATATGTACTTATGTAAAAGTGCTAGCTGAAATGTGTGTTCTCTCTATCTAGCAAGTATAGTAATGTACTGTAATATTCTAGAAGGTATTGACTCATGAATAAACTGACTCATTTGTATGATATCTCGTTCTAGTAATTGTTCTAGCATCTTCCTGAACTACCCATATGGTAGCTTTCTAGTAATCTAAATGGTACGTATGGACATGGATGTATACCCTTGCTACCCAAGGGCATAGGATGAACTGGAAGGACCTTTTATGACTATATATGTACACATGATATATAACTAATATTTAAATGACTTTCGGATGAATACCCAATATCCCACCAGACCACATCTCAAGGCGCGAAAAGGAAATAGGGTGGATAGCCTTCCTAAGTCTTTTAAAAATTTCTTATATAACTATACATATAGAGGCATGCAATTTATAATATAAAAGCATAAATAAGTTTTGTAAGACATTTGAAATATAAGTATTATTTTAAGAAAAGATCGACTTGGTGTCAATCTATAAAACAATTTGAAGGCATAAGTTTAATAAAACAGTTTAAGTATAAGGAAACATTTGTTTGAAACACAGTTGTAAATAAGTCTGAAAGGTAATGTACGGAGTAAGCTGTACAGTGTAAAAAGGAGTTTAAAACATATAAAATGTTTATAAAAAGTCATTTGAAGGAAATTGTTTGGTAAAACGGCTAATGAGTAGCCAAATCATTTGAATGATGTATATTAATCACATGTGATTGATGTAATAAGTAATATAATCCTACTTACTAATCACATGTGATTGACATAATAAGTAGCATGATTCTACTTGTATCCCCCCCCAAAAAAAAACATTTAAAAAGAGTTTAAAACATTAGTTAAGGGTTATGAACTCACCTGTAGTTGGTGATTGGAATGAACTGAACGGTATAGGATGGCTGGGTGTCAAGCGAGGACTTGTGAACACACTACGATCCTAATGAACATATAATCACACATATACACACTCAATTAGACATAAATGACTAATTGATAATGTTTAAGACATCCTAGACATAATAAACACTTTATATAAGTGTTTCAAGCCTTAAGGATTGCATCTAAGCTATTGTGGGACATGGTATTTGTGTTTAGGGTTTCCAAAGGACCCTATGTGATTGTTTACTCTCTATAAACCATCACACATGGAGTTTACGGTTGTAAACTCTTGAGTTTACGGCCGTGAACTCCCAAACATGTGTGTTTGGTGTGTTTTGAAGTCCCAAATGCTTTCTAGAATTGTTCTAACTTAGTGGTTAAGTCCTTGGAAGGGTTTAGGGTCTAGAAGTACTCCAATTAGGAGTTTACGGCCTCAAGGCCATTCCCCTTAGAGTTTACGGCCGTAAACTCTAAGTAATGTGGGTTTTTGTTGCTTTCAAGCCTCTTGCACTTGTGGGATATGTTCTAGACTTTTATTCCTAGCATATGAAGGCATTAGGCACACCTTAGTGCCCTTTTTAGGAGTTTACGGACCAAGAACTATTTCTTGGCCGTAAACTCACTTTGTTAAGTGATTTTGATGTACTTTGTTTCTTCATTTTTGTGGGAAACAATTCCATGAAGGGGTCTAGGGCTTTAGGTGTCTTGAAGACACCCTTTTGTCCATTTCATTGGAGTTTACGGCCTAAGCTTCTCTTGGGCCGTAAACTCACTTTTGTTTGTGTCATTTGATGTGTTTAAGACCTTATGCTACTTGGGAAAATAGCCTAGATATAAGCCTTAAGTCCTAGTGTCCTCAAAACACCCTTTGATGTTAGAATATGGAGGTTACGGCCTAAGAGAGTTCTGGGCCGTAAACTCCCAATCTTGGGTGGATTTTGGCTTGCTTTTTTGTCCCTAACATGCATACATAAACATATAAGGCTTTATCATAACACAAGTGTCGGTTTTGGCTTCGCTTCGGGAGTTTACCGCTCAAGAACACCTCGAGGTGTAAACTCCTAGATTTCATGTTTTAGCCTTCTAAAATATGTTATCGACACGTATAAAGCTTTCTAACAATACTATAAAGAGTTACTCACGTTTTGGTATAAAAACCCGAAGATCCGTCAGAGAGAAAATGGCTTTTCTCTAGTCGGAAATGTGAATAATGAATGATTTTGGTTTGGAAATTTATTTATAGTCCTGAGATATTTTGGCAGAAAATATTTTTATTCCTGAAATGATCCCTAATAAATTAGAGTGTTGAAATAACAGTGTTGCACCAAACCCTAGTGCACCCACTCTCCTGATACCCCTTTTTGGTGTAAAACCCTGAAACTGCCAAACTTATATTCTAAGTCTGAATTTTCACTGTAACTGATCTTCATCTATTGGCTTGATATGGTTTATTCAGAATGGAAATTTCGGGTTGTCACAATATATATATATATATATATATATATATATATATATATATATATATATAGATTCGGGTAGATAATTGATTGGGTGACCTCGGTGCAAGCCCACATCCAACGGGAACAGGAATTACAACGAAGAGCACACATCCTATTAGCTGTCGGAATCTACTAGTATATATGTATCCTATAGCGTATACATTACGGAATCATAAAGTTAGCATCATGATCCTAACCTTTAATCGTAGCCTTCTACTAAGGCATCTTCTGTTCTGATTTAAACCCTACTGTTCCTTTGTCAAATGTAGAAGTATATTCTCCCTAGTTTATAACTATCTTGACTAGAAAATAGATCAACTTTCAAGTGGTAACAACACTTTATGAAAGTAATAGGAGAAGTAGGTACACAAATGTCGTTTATAATGACATGCAAATGTACTAATAACCTAAAAACATATTTGTTTTATTACGGTCATAATGTGAAAGCTAGAACCCCTACTAAACGCTCTCAATGTAAAGAGATTAAGGGAAGCAAACGCGACCCCAACAATTTCTTGCAAGTCGTGTAATTCACATTAAAGTTATATGATCATGTATACCCAATATAACTATCACTACTCGTTAGTGATTCATTGATATAATTAGATCCTGTTTGTGTGTTCTCATGCTATAGCAACTTAACCTGTTTGTTATGTTCTGTTCTGGTATTGTTTGATTCTCTTCACTGTTTGTTCTGTTATGGTATTGTTTGAGTCTCTTCACGGTTAGTTATGTTATGGTATTGCTTCTTTGTGTGCTTCATTGTACTAGAAGTAATGAATAGCATTCTCATAGACTGTTACTAGAAGTAATGAATAACCTATATTAGTTTACTAATGTTCTACCTAGACTGTTACTGAAAAGACTCATTTCTCTATTAAGTTATGCTTTTACTTTACAAACGGAGTTTTGTATAACTATAAAGTAACATAACTTTAAAAGAGTTTTGAAATGTTTTGACGACTTATAAATAACATAAGTAACGTTTTGAAAGATGTTCAACAACAAAAATTTACACAATTATCATTGTGTTCAACGTGTATCCCCCCCTTAAAACAGTTATAATAGTTAAAAGATTCATTACGGGGTATGAGCTCACCTGATGTGGGTGATTCGAACGGGTAAGCGTGTAAGGATGAGAAGTTCCACGAATGAAGTCCCGAGACACAATAAGTCCTAAATGACATATAAGGACATATATTGACATGACTATAGTGTTTATAAACTACTATATGAAAGGAAACACCTTCCGGGACTAGGAAACACCTTGGCTCTGTGTTGGAATCACGTGTGATTCAACAAAGGGAAGTGAAATGGCACTAATTGGTGTTTACAGTTTTGGAACCAACTTCCCTTGAGTTTACGGTTGTAAACCCATGAGTTTACAGTCGTAAACTCATGGTACTTTGACCATTTGGTGGTTTGAAGTCCTAGAAGTCATTTTGAAGCATCCTAACTTCAATTCTTAGCCTTAGGAACTGATTAGGGCAACATATCACCCCTTTATAGGGTTTACAATTTTCAGACCATATGTCATTGGGTTTACGGTAGTAAACCCAAATGGTTCATGGTCAAATGATGTTTTCAAGTCTTAAACACTTCCGGGTGAAGGTCTAGGCTAGTTTCTAAGCTTAAGGAAAAAGTTATGGGGCATTATAACCTTCATTGGGGTGTTTACGGTTTTGGGAGCTCCCCAATTTGTAAACACATAAACATGGGATATTTTTTTGGTTTTCTTGTGCTAAACACATCGGAGGAAGGTTCTAGGAAGGTTCTATTTTGTTTCCAAGGTTTGGCAAGAGTTTAGGGGCACTTTGGCAACCTTTTTAGGGTTTACGGTCCAAGAAGATTCTTGGGCTGTAAACACCTTTGATCATGGCTTTCTTGGGTGTTTTCTTGGTGTTCCTAAGGTTTAAACATGTGAAGGGTTGCTTCTAATCTTGTTTCAAAGGTCTAAAGGGACATTGGGCACAATTTGGCCTCATCTTTAGAGTTCACGGTCCAAGAAGATTCTTGGGCCGTGAACACCTTTTCTTTGGAGTTTTTGGATGATTTTATGAAGTTTAACACTTGATCTAAGCATATTAGGGATAGAAACACTTACAGGTTGAAGATCAAGAAGGAAAATTCGGATGGTACTTGAGAGGATTTGAGTTTGGATCTTGGAATTGTAAAAAAGTGAGAAAAATAACCAAGTCTCACTTATATAGTCATGAGGGTTTACGGTCCAAATAACAATTGGGCCGTAAACTCAAACTCTTAGAGTTTTTGGAACCTAATTGATGCATAATAAAAACTAGGGCACCCTCTCTCCAGTTATCTCTTGAAGTACTAACTTTAAACCACTCAAACTTATTCCAAAAAGCTTGAAAGTTAGCATAAACGGTTTTGACTTCTATTGAAGTGGATGGTTGTACAGAATAGAAAGTTTTGGGTTGTCACAGATTATAGAGGTCGTTGCTAAAGAATTTACAAACATGATCGCGGAGATTATTGAAAAGAAGATGTGGCTAGGAGCGATAGGAAGGTTTGACGTGCTAGTCATAGAAAAAGACTGAACTTATGATACCTTCAAATCAAAGGGGGAGATGATAAGGTCATATTTTGTTGGTTTGGGCTAGGCGTTGATCTGTATAGGTCTTGTTAGTCTTTTTTTGGGGTGTTTAGAGCGTTTGCGGTTGGGTGAATCGAAAACAGGGTGTTTTCAGTTCACATGGTGTTTGCTGTTGCGAGCCTGTTTATGAATGTGAACTGTTTACGGTTCATGCTCCCTATATGTCACACCCCACTAAAGCGGAAACACAAGGCGTGGCAATATAAATGGTTTCATAGCAAAAGTTAAAAGACAACACCAACCATACTATTAAAAATCATTACAAATTTACAATTGGTTTGAACAAAGTTTGTTGTCATCATGAGAAATAAAGTATGTTGCCCAAAAGAGATGCAATGTTCATATCCCAATGGGAAATAAAGTTTGTTACTAAAATGAGTAAACAAGCTTCATTGCTATAGGGAGCAAATAAGTTTGTTACTATAAGAAGCAACCAAGTTGCTAAAACAAGCAAATAAGTATTTAGTAACAAAAGATCGTTGTTATAATGAGATACAAAGTTTATTGCTATAATAAGTAACGAGTTTGTATGTGTATGAGCAAACAATGAGTTCTCAACCAATACTATAACTGAAGCCCTATCAAGATCTATGCTTATCGTTCCATAGATTATATGGTATCATGCACTCCAGCAATCGGGCGAGTCAGGAGTTATCAATTCCTAATAGCGCTATCTACAATGACCATTGGCTCAAAGAGTTAATGGTTAGAGAAAAGTTCAAGGGAAGGTCCTTAAGATGATAAGTTCTCATGTTTCGTGTTGCATAGACATACATAGAGAGATATAGTAATAGAATAACAATGATGTTTGATCCAAATCAATTTAAATACAATGAAAAAATAATAGTTTTCCGGGACATGCTTTTCCACCCCAAAACATAAAAGTTGAAAAGAGGGGAGTACGTGAATACTTACAATGCATTGAGATGATGCAAATGATGCCTTGATCTACGCTCCACTCATACCACTATCGTTTTCCGACAACGATGTTACAGACTAATGTGTCTCAAATTGAAATCTAATACTAGTATACTTACTACTATAATAGAATTATGCCAATAATGTGTCAAAATTTAATATTGATAAGTTACATACATTTTTCTGTGAAAATTAATTTTCAATGAATCAATTGTTATATAACAATTTAAGTGGAAAATTCCCATTATTTAAATGCTAATATTTAACATTTTAAGAGGCATTCCAATTGTTAAATATTCAAAAACTAAATCAATTTAGTTCTAAAATTTCCCAAACTTTGCATTTCAGTTTTAATTGAAGTTAAAGACCTTAAGTTAAATTTCTTGAATTTTTGGTTTGTCTAACTATTTTTCACCATTTTAGTTTCTTGAATAACCATAAAATCATGGATAAACTAAATGGTTATTAAAAATTACAAAACTTCAGATTTTGGTTCCAACAGTGTTAAAAGAGTGCTAGATAAATTTTCATGGATTATAGACATGTATAACCATTTTTTATTTAATTATTAAAATAGATAAAAATTCATGAGAAATAGCAATCAGTTAAGAAAATACCCCAAACGTTTTATAATACTGCCATTACACATCCTTAAGATAGGAAAAATATAAAAATGAATTTCTAAACTGTTTAACCCAATTTTATGATTTTTGTGCATTTGTTCTTATAAAAACGAGGATAAATAGAAAATAGTTTTCAAAATTACCCAAACTTTTTGTAATACTGTTATTAAACATACTTAAGCTGGGAAAAATATAAAAATGGATTTCCAAACTATTTAACCCAAATTTATGATTTTTGGGCATTTATTTGAATAAAAATTGAAATAAATAGAAAACAGTTTCCAAAATTGCCCAAAATTTTTGTAACATTGTTATTATACATGTAGAAGATGTGAAAAATATAAAAGATATTTTTCAATTAGTCTTTCTATTTTTCTTTGTTTTACCCTCTTAAATAATCATTAATTAGAGATTAATTATTAAACAGTTAAAGTAAATTACCAAAAAAAAATTAAAAGTTCATTTACAGTGTAAATAATCTGGAAAAAAAATCCCAAAGGTGGTTTTTATCTACTGGAATCCGATTTTGTGTATTTAAGTGTATTTAATCTTATAAAATAAGAGAAAATAGTATATAGAAGAGAAAAATCATCAAAAATTTTATGTAGCATCCTAATGTACTACAAGGTGTTCTGGTAAATTTTCATAAATTTGAATGAGCAAAACTATTTTTCCTGTTTTTAGTCCATTATATATACAAAAATCGGATAAAAATAGGAATGCATTATATGAAAATCTGAAAATATTTTTCTGAGTCTTATACCTCTGGTAGCAACTTTGAAAATTGTTACATATCATTTTCACATTCTCTAAAGTGGTTTTATGATTTATTGGAACCAAACAAAAAGAAAATTCAAAAGCATATTAAACAGTACCAAAAACCGATGAAATTTAATGTGGGGTCAGTATTTATCATAGGGGTCATCCACAAATTCACCTAGGATTTATAGACCTCAGAAAGTATTTTATATGATTTATTGCCCTATTTTATTTCAATAATTATAATAATTCATGAAAAATGAATTATTTTCTGAAAATTTGTTGAACATCTCATTTTGTTGATGGGAATCTAGGAAAAATCGGATTTGGTCAGAAAAGGAGCTTTAGATATTTATTTGGAAATAAATCCTTCGTGGACATATTTGAAAGCTTTTAACAACATACTTTGATGATCTAGCATCTAAGCTTGAAGATCATCACATGCGTGTTTGTTTGAAAACCATTCATGAGTTTGAAATGTTCAAAAATCATTTTTGATAGAAAATTTTGGATGCATGTGGTGTTTTTCAACCAAAACTTGTAGAAAAAGTGCATGTTGTTTTTGGGTGAAATCCTACCACCATCATCATTAAAACCGTGAGTTTGAGTAGGTGTTCATGATTTTAGCATAGAATGAAGTAGAAGATGGAGAAAATCCATGAAAACAAGTAAAACTTGAAGGAAAAGAGAAGAAAAATGAATGATTTTCGGGCTTACCTTTAAGAAAACCTTAAGATGATTAAGATTTAGAGTTCAAGGTGTGTTCTATGACCCATTTTGTGGATAATTTCATGGTTGATGGAGAGAGGAAGAGAGAATAGAGAGAAAATGAACGGAGGGAGTGTGAGAGAGAAAGTGAAGTATGGAGAAATGGAGTGTAGAGGGGAATTGATTGAGTGTGTTGGGAAGAGGAGAGAGAGGATAGAGAGATGAATTTGTCTTTGGAATGGAGAGAGGGTCTCCTTCTTTTAAATTTTATAAAATATAACTTTATTTTATAAAAATATCAAGTTTTTATAAAATATGCACCTTATTCTAAATTTTCCTTCACAAACCTTTATTTTTGGCTTAGAAAATAAGGTTAAATACTAATCACTTAAATTTTATTTCTCCTTGGTTATATTTTAGTAAACTAAGTTACTTTAAATTGATATTATAAAGTCCATATCAAATTTTATTGATTTTTAGATGTTAAAGTTTATAAATTTGAGTTTTTAGGGTTTTTAGGGTCTTGAGATTCAATAAATATTTGGATCTCAAAATCAATAGAATCTTTGAGACTTCAATTTATCTTATTGAATTATAACCCTTTTTTAGTTATAAATAATGTTTGTCATTTATTCTGTCGGTTTATTCGCATTCTATGTAGTAATTCCGAGATTCAAGCGAGATTGAGGAATCAAGTATACTAGTCCTAGTCTTTAACTTTGACTTAAGTTTCTATGAGACTTTGACCTAATTTCTACTGATAGTTCAAGTGAAGGATGTGTCTTCATGAAAAGGTGTTCGCGTCAAAGAGTGACCCGAATATGGATAGTCTCTATAATTAAGTAGGTGTAGAATTCATATAACCATGTGAAATCTAAGTACACTATCCTTTGATTCTAATTGCTTCCAAGTTTCTAATAGGTTATATCTTAACTTCTAGTTACTAAGTCCAGTATGTGTCGTGCCTATACGTGCAACTAAGTTTATTCAAATCTAGAACCGACTCGAATTTTGACGGTTGTCACACTATATATATATATATATATATATATATATATATGTGTGTGTGTGTGTGTGTTTGTGTGTGTGTGTGTGAGAGAGAGAGAGAGAGAGAGAGAGTCTTGTCAGAATGTACGATGGTTGTATGTGTGTGTCCATTGTACTAGACGTTTGCGGCTCAATAGAAACGTATGCAATTTGGATCATTCTTGTTTTTACTCCTTCTTGTTCTCATTGATTATTGATTGTTTTTGTGTTTGATCACTAGTTAGTTCCAGGTTTGGCGACTTACAAGTTTTATTGATGAATATCAAGTTGAAATTGTTATATCTCATTGATTGCAAATCTTTGAATCAAATTATCGGTTGATTTGGAAAGCCTGTCATATGATACTCATTTGCCTTTGTTGTTCTTTGTCCCTCTTTGTTTATGTTATATTGATATATATATATATATATATATATATATATATATATATATATATATATATATATATATATATATATATATATATGTGGCATAGCATTATATTATAATTGTTATTGAACTCACTAAGCGTCACCCAATTATCCCTCTCAATGTTTAAATTATTTTAGGTGATATGCATCCAATATAGTTATATACTGTTAGAAGATGTAGAATAGATAATATTATAACTTTTGTATTTAGTGTATAAATTCTTAGAAAAGTATCTAATATATAAAACTTTGTAAAAATTCTTAATAGTTGGTTTATATCCATTCTTTTGTAAATATCCAGACTTTTGTAAATTATATTATGAATATGCATGTAGCATGTTTGCAGTAATAATATTGTAAATGTATTAGAATTAGGGGTTCTCTCATAAACCTTACTAGATATGGTTTACTTTCTAATCGGTGTTTTAATGCCCGTGTTTCTAGGCTAAGCATTAGTATGATGATGTAATAGTCTAAGTCAACCGTTATGGCCTATTTTAATGCAATAAAGATGAATTACTGGAATATTATATGAATTATGTGATTTTATGTGATTATATACTTGTTTGTAAAGATATAATAAAAATAATCGTCAAAAAAAATAAAACATTAGATAAGCCTGATATCTATGAAGAGAGTTGTAGTGGTCGTGACAATGATTCCAGAGATATAAAGAACGCCGAAATCTGAGTTGTAATGAAGAAGTTATGACCTGTCGAAGTTTTGAGACAGAATTGGCACGACATTCCCTAACATAAAAAGCAAGTCTGCAATAAAGTGCTCTTTAGCCTTAGCGATATAAACGAAAGTTTTAGCATACGTTAAACCGAGAGCGTGCATAAAAATAAAGTCCATATGTTACTTCGTATGAGGAAATTATGAATTTTCTAAGATTTGGCATAGCTGTGTGCAACCCGAACTTCGAATTATAGATCGAACGACTTTTAGCTAGCACAACCTAAACGAGAATCGAAGATCTCGTTAGTAGTGCTTCAAAGGTAAAAATACAAACAAAACGAACGTTGGATTAAGAAGTTATGAATTTTTAACGGACTTTTTTTGCCGCGACCTATTAAAAATATAACTTTAAAAACAAATTCAAAAGTAGCCGACGGAGTCTAAACAAAAGTTGTACAGTACAGTCTTACCTACGCGTGGATATAAAGAACCTTGAAAATGGAGCTCGTATGCCAAAGTCACGAGTTTCTAAAGTTAGAGGTACGCATTTCTAAGCTTATCCGAAGGGAACGCCTCGCGTGAGAGGGTGTGCTAAGCATACCGAAGTACGCCCTGTGTACGAAGTACGTACACCCCGCGGTCTCCTTTTCTTCTATGGTCTAAAATGAGCCATGATTCACCACTGAAGATCCAAAACGTGTCCACTACACCCCACGTAGATCCGAAGTATGCCCAACGTACTGCGAGGCCTGCTGTCTACAAAAAGGCTGCAAGGGCAGCTCATTTCCTTTACACATTTTACACTTTCTTTCAATCTCTACACTCTCTCTAGCCATTCTAAACCCCTCAAAGCCTAGGAAACCTCCCTAGCACTAAAAGAAATCCCCAGAGCACCCAAAGTCTTTGAGAAAATTAGTTTTTCGGTTTGAAACTATGTCCCCGCAGAGCCCGGTTTTAAGCAAACCTCCCGGTTTCATCAAAGAAGATTATTTTATGAAACGAAGTGTTGTCCGAATCACCACCTTATCAAGTGAGTGTGTAATCATTTTCATCTTACACATAGATATGAAGTATTTTATATAAATAATGTGCTATGTGTGTATGGGTGTGTGTGTGTATACATATATATATATATATATAGATATATATATATATATATATATATATATATATATATATATATATATATAGTTTATTTGAGATCTATGTTGTATGAAGTTTTAAACTTCGTTTTTCAGATCTGAGTTGTATATGTATTTATTATCTACAAATATGTTGGATAAAACATGGATAGATGAAATAGTTGATGTGTGATGAAATAAAATGATGAGAGGCCTTGGTGTTGACGATGATCCTGTCATCTTGTGGAGTATAGATGACGACCACAAACTTTTCTACGAAGTCCAGTGGAACGCTAGTTGGCTCGCAACCTGTGGGTGTTTGTGAACAATGTGTTCACGGGTATACTCCATGCCCCTCATGGTTTCCTTATGGAAATTTATGGCTGAGGAATCCCCTCAGCAGTAGTGTCTACCCCGATGATGAACCTTAAGCTAGGTCCCTTTTATTAGATGCTTTAGGGACGTAAAGTGAGGATAATGAGAACGGGTAATCGGGTTTATTTGGTTTGATGAAATTAATAAACTTATTAATTGTGGGTTGAAAACGCTATGTGCTCACCAGGATCCCAAGCCCGGCCCACTCAGTTTCTTGTATTAGTGGTAGTGGCAAGGGAATAGTTGGATGATCTGATGACAGATTATGGATTTATAGGCCAATAGAAAATATATAGAATGTTGTAAGACCTATGTTATTTTCAAGCTAATTTTTTCTTATGGATTATGAGGTTTTGTTTATGCTTTTGATCTGTATTGACTATGACATCCCGAGTTTTGTTATATAATAAAAATACATTTCTTTAAGGAAATGCTTTGATAAAATTTTATCATATTTTATTTTTGGGAACAAATTTTGCAACACTTTTCTTTGAAATATTACTCTGATTTTATTAATAAGCATAAACGAAATCGATTTTTTCTAAACGTGAAATTGGGGATGTCACAATTGGTATTAGAGCATTAGTTTAAGTGAACTAGGAATTTGTAGGATTTCTAGACTTAAACTTAGAATGCTAAGCGATGATCGTGAGATGACTGTCTACCATATTTTAGACACAAGCACTAGCTTATTTTAGGAAAAATACCTAAAAGGCTTTTATGTGCTAAATGCTATATGATTTTCGTATATGCTATTATTTGTTCGGATCTATGCTCTGTTGCCGATCGGATCTGGAAACCTTATGTGTTCAAGATTCTAAGCGTATGACTACGATATTAGAACTAGCATGTGATGTTTTGAAGTGACAAGGAAGATTTAAACGTCTATCGTGAATAAAGATCTAAATTCGACTAATTTGATGTATAAATCAAAATGGAAAGAACCTTAAGCCGAGCTGGAAATGCAAATGAAAAAAGGAATCAGGAGCCTCGTGCCCAAGTGATTGAGCAGGTGCCGATAATAGAAGCTGCACCAGGGCCAGTCACAATGGCTGGAGTACAAGCCATGATTTGGGCTATGATGGTTGAATAGAAGGAAGAAATGAGACAACTGTTGCTGAATTATAGGGATGAACCTCCGATGCCTGTTGAACAACTTGAACTAAATGAAGGATAGTCAGAGGAAGGAAATTACAGTCGCACTTTCAGTCAAGCAGAACCCCTAGTGGTAGAAAGGAATGACCTGGAGAGGGGAATCAACAGATATGGGCGTATGTATAAGAATTTATTGGGTGTCAAACCACCAAGTCTTTCCGGAAGCCCAAAGACATTAGAGATTATGGAGTGGATCTCCGAAATGGAGATGATATTTGAAAGTTGCAACTGTAGATACAAGCAGAAAACTGTCTTTATGGTCTGACAACTGAAGACCAGAGTTTTAAGCAGGTGGAAGTTATTAGCAAATACGATGCCACGGGGAGAAGCTTTGAAGATGTCTTGGAAAGTGTTCATAGAGCAGTTGAAAATGCAGTACGATAACGCCTGTGTTTCTTGGATAAGCATTAGTGTAGTGATGTAATATTCATGTCAGCCATTATAACCAATTTTGAAGTAATAAAGATGAATTATTTGAGTATTATGTGAATTTATGTGATTTATACTTATTTATCAAGGTATAATAAATAAATGATAAAAATAAGTGTAAAAAATAAAGTGTTAGATAAACCCAATATCTATACATAAAGTTGTAGTGGTCAAAGCAAGGATTCCGGATATATATAAAGAATGTCGAAATCCATGTTATAACGAAGAAGTTATGGTCTGCCGAAGTTTTGCGACAAAACCGAGACGACACTGCGTGATGTAAATAGTTAATTTACAATAGAACACTTTTTGGCCTTAGAGATCTAAACAAAACTTTTACTATAGATTAAATTGAGAGTGTGCATAAAAAGAATGCCCAAATCTGACTTTGTATGAGGAAGTTATGAATTTTATAAGATTTGGCATAGCTGTGTGCAGCCCGGAATTCAAATTGTAGATCGAACGAATTTTAGCCAACACAACCTAAAATGAGAATCGAAGATCTCATTATTAGTAGCGCAACGGTAAAAAGTCAGATGGAAACGGATGTCGGATGAAGAAGTTATGAATTTTTACCGAACTTTTCCTGTCCCGGTCTATTAAAAATATAACTTTAAAAATAAATTCAAAATTAGCCTACGGAGTCTAAAGAAAGTTTTAAATTACGATCCCACCTACACGTGGATATAAATAACGTCGAAAACGGGGCTCATATGCAAAAGTTACGGATTTTAGAAGATAATTAGTTTTTAAAGTAACCAGCGAGTGACACCTGGCATAATCTGAGTTGCACCTTCTTCGCCACGGATTTGCATGAGATCGCGATAGGTAGCACATTACGCCCAACGTAATTTTGAGTACGCTTAGTGTAACCCTTATAAACCCATTACGCTCAGCGTAATTCTTGGTAGCCTATAAATAGATGCGGTTTTACATATTTTTCTTCACACCTTTTCTTAACTTCTCTCCAAAATACTCCCATAGCCTCAAGGCTTTTCTCTAGCCTTTCTTAGGATTTAGTAGTGAGTCCCGGAGTGCCACAAGGCCCTAATAAGAAGAGCTTTTGGCTCAGAAGTTCTGCCCCCGCAGAGGCCGATTTCTAGCAAACCTCCTGGTAAGTGAGTTATGCTTACCCTACTTTAAGTATAACTTATTTTTAAGTTCATTATCATTATTACGAACCTATAAACAAGATTTATCAATGATTCCAAGTCGTTATATTGATTGATCTACTTACGAGAATGATGTCTATGTTGTTATTTAGTGAGGTGTTTAAAGTGAGATTTCCAAACAGTATACTTTGTATACCAAACGGACCCTACCTCCAATATGATCCTACCTGGTTGTTCCTTACTTGATAAATCATGAAGTAGAATATGAGTTAATGAGAATCTAGACTAATAATTAATTAGTATAAATATTAGACTAAAATCTAGTGGTAATAATAATAGGTTTCGTCGAAGAAAATCATATTGTTAAGAAGCGAAGAGTCGCTCGAATATTGAGTCGTCACTTTAACAAGTGAGTGCATAGTTACTTTCATCTTACACATAGATATTAAGTATTTTATATAAATTATATGATATTTGTGCATATTATCTGAATACTTGTTGTCTATGTTGGATGGACATTTTTTTACATGTTTTAAATGATTTAAATTGTATATGTATTTTATATCTACAAAAATGTTGGGGTAAAACATCGGTAGATGAAACATAGACAATGTGCGATAAAATGACGAGAAGCCTTGATGTTGACGATGTTTCCAGTCATCTAGCGGAGTATAGATGACGACCACAGACTTTTCTAGACAGTCCAGTGGAACGTTAGCAGGATCGCAACCTGTAGGTGTTTGTGAATGATGTTTTCACCGGTGTACGCTTTCCCCCTCATTGTTACCTTTAGGACATTTATTGCCGATGGACCCCCATAGCAGTAGTGTCCATCCTGATGATGATCCTTAGGCAAGGTCCCGTATGATAGGTGTTTAGGGACGTAATAAAGTGAGGATAACGGGAATGGGTAATCGGGTTATTGTTGGTTAATGAAATTAATAAACTTCTTTATTGTGGTTTGAAAACCCTATGTGCTCACCAGGATCCCAAGCCTGACCCACTCAGTTTCTTGTATTACAGGTAGTAGCACTCGAGCATAGATGTGATGTTTTGGATGAGGGATTACAGATTATAGGCCTGTAGATATGAATAAATGTTGTAAGGCTTATATTGTACTGTTTATGCTTTTGATTTGTATCAAACATGACATCTCGAGGTTTTTAATGAAATACATTTCTTTGAAAATGCTTTGATAAATCTTTATCATATTTTATTTTGGGAATAAAAAATTCCAAAACACTTTTATTTAAAATGTTACTCTGATTTTCAAACAAAGCATAAACAAAATCAGTCTTTCCTGGCCGTGAAAATGTAGATGTCACAAGTACTTCTCCAAAATAGACCAGATACATCTAAACAATGAGTTCCAGAACTTGAAGAAAGGGAAAATGAGCATTGATGACTATGCTACTCCGTTCACCGAGAAGATGAATTTATTTCCTTACCTAGTGTCGACTAAACTTGCCAAGATAGAAAATTTTGCTAAAGGATTCCCATCAGACTTTGGCTGAACAGTCAAAATGGCAAGCAGATTGAAGGTAGCTGTTAGAGCAACCAAGAACATTGAGACCCAATTAAAGCAAAGGGGTTTGGAGAGAACCGAGGTTGGTGAGAAAAGGAAGTTCGATGGATCGTCGAGATCCAACAAGAAAAGTATATTCTCGAAGTCTGGTTCGAGAGGAGGAGGAGTCGAAGCAAAATGGTGTGAAAAGTGAAAGAAAATGGCACATTTCGAGGCACTACCCAAAGAAGAAGGAGGCGGCAAAGCCCAACATCCCACCAATGCCGAAGGCGAGAGCTTTCCAGTTGACCCTTGAAGTCACGAAAGATGAAGCAGACATCGCTTCAGGTACCTTTCTTGTAAATGGACTGCCTACTAATCTATTGTTTGATTCTAGAGAAAATTACTTGTTTATATCACATAAATTTGGTGGAAGACTAGCATTGCCTATAGAAAAAGTTGATGATGCCCTAGTTGTAGAGGTTGTCAGTGGCAAATTCATACCAATTAGCGATTGCATTACAAATATCGTCATTGAATTGAACGGAAACGGATTCCACGAGGAGCTGTTACATAATGAGTTAAATGGTTTCGACATCGGACTGGGAATGGATTGGCTTAACACTAATGATGTCGAGATATTGTGCAAGAAAAAATAGTAAGGGCAAACCCGCCTAGAAAGAGAGTCATTTATGGTTTATGGGGACAAACGCAGAGTAAATTCTGGAACCATTTCCCTAATAAAAGCCATAAAATGTTTATATAAAGGATGCACTGCATACTTGGCATTTGTGATCGATGCTACGAAGGAGAAGACGGAGATGCAAAGTATATCGGTGGTGTGTGACTATCCGGAAGTCTTTCCTGAAGACCTTCCCGAGTTACCCCCTAATAGATGAGTAGAGTTACGAATAGGCTTGTTTCTAGGAACACCACCAATAGTAAAAGCATCATACCAATTAGCACCAAGGGAGATGAAGGAGCTTATGATGCAACTTTAGAAATTGTTGGACAACGGTTTCATTAGAACTAGTTCATCACCCTAGGGAGCTCTGGTGTTATTCGTAAAGAAGAAAGATGTAAGCATGAGGATGTGCATAGACTACAGAGATTTGAACAAGGAAACAGTAAAGAACAAGTACCCATTACTAAGGATTGATGACTTGTTTGATCAGATGTAAGGTTCGAGATATTTCTTCAAGATCGATCGTAAGTAAGGATATCATCAGGTGAAGGTGAGAGAGCAGGATGTTGAGAACTGCATTCAGAACGAAGTACGAACACTATGAGTTATTAGTTATGTTGTTTGGACTAACCAATGCTCCAACAACATTCATGGATTTGATGAACAGGGTTTGTAAACCATGTTGGATAAGGTATCTAAGGCCATAACTATATTTGGTATATACTTGACCCGGCTTGGCATTGTCCATTGGGGTTGCTTGGCATCTCAACATTTGGATAGACAAAATAAGAATAAGGAAACTTATGATTTGTTAATATATTCTAATATATTAATATGAAATCATATTGTTTAATTAGTATTGATCAAGAATTAATTTGGAATTAATTTTGTGATCAAAAGAGACTAATTGAATATATGAGGATTGATTACGAAAATCTTTCATTCTTATATAGTGGGCTTAAGGTCCATGATTCACTAGATTGGGCTAGGACACACTGGGTACTCCATGGAGGTTACAAACCCATGGATCAT
This sequence comes from Lactuca saligna, assembly GCF_052625555.1. Lineage (NCBI taxonomy): Eukaryota > Viridiplantae > Streptophyta > Magnoliopsida > Asterales > Asteraceae > Lactuca > Lactuca saligna. The sequence continues at coordinate 120,333,614 of NC_136425.1, forward strand.
GGGGGAAATGAAAATCCATGCACATTAGGGTTTACCCTACATGTGACACACTATATAATGAACCTCATATGGAGCAAAATCAGTACTAAGACAATAAGAGTGAGAGCTAGCTGATTTTGTGATCAAAGTGTTCTTCTCTCAAGTTATTCCAAGTGTTGTGGTGTTGTGTGAAACATTTGAGGCATCATATTTGGGGTGCTAGGCTCACAAAGTATTAAGGAATCCAAGCAACACACAAATGTATGTAATTCTACTAGTTTTTATATTGCAAGTTCCCCATAACATGCTAGTTAGGATGACAACCTTGGAAAAATCAAATTTGCATGTATATTAGAGAAAACATAGATCCAAGGTTTCTAGGGTTGCATGTACACCATAGGAGTGTTAGAATGCTCAAAACCCATCAATGGTATCAGAGTCGTGGCTTATTTTCTATATACTTGATGCAAACTGCTTGAAAAAGTTGAATTTCTACTATCTGTTCAGTGGGGGGGGGGGGACTCGATGAGTCCAAGTGAAAATGCATCCTATTCGTCGAGTAGGTTCTTGCACTCGACAAGTTGCAGGCCCCGTGTGCACATTTTCAAGATTTACTGCTAGAATTGGACTAGGATCATTACCCTAAACTGTTTTGGACTAATAAAACCTATTTTTGATGTGGTAATGATTTGCTAATCCATTTACAATGGTTATTATCTAAATTTCAAGTTTTATATATGTTTATGTGACTATTGAAATTGTTGATTTGAGTGTTCATGCTTATGAGTTTTAGTAGATCATAGGAATTTTTTGCAAATTGTTTGTTAGTGTAATTTTTGATCTCAATGCCAATTAACGGACTCCATAACTTGTCCTTAAGTTATGAAATTCCAAATGTCTTTTCTTTAAAGTTATTAAAAACCCATAAGTTATTGAATATGAAAGGTTTTGAATAGTTTCAAAACTTGCCTTCAAGTTTTGGAATTTGTAAGGTCACATTAAAAAGCTTTAATTCCAAACCATAAAGTTTTAAAAGTTAAAATTCAACCCTTATACTTTATAATATTAATGGTTTATATATATATATATATATATATATATATATATATATAAGAACAAAGTCAGTCCTACCGTTAGTAGGCCTCACTCACGAAGCCGATCTATAAGGGGGGTATGAGGTTGTTTCCTATAAAATGAAAGCTTAATAGGTGTCTACTCTTACCCACCGCTTCCTTGATTGGTGGAGGGTCGTTAGCCGAACGGGTAGGACAAGGAATATAGTTCTCATTAAAAGAATAATGATAAATATAAAGTAACTAAATCTTTTATACATTCCCAATCTTAGTTACTTTAGGAAAATGTGAATTTGGTGTTAACCCATGAAATTAGACTTTATACCTTACCAAGTAGTTGGTGGAGCATGTGTGGGTAACCGGCACACCAACATAGACTAGTAAGAGTGGAAAAGGGTGGCTTAATGTTTATCGTAGATCGGTGGAGCGCATGTGGGTAACTAGCACATCGATTAGGTGATAAAGATTATGGGTACCAAGTTAATTTGCATGGTTATTCACACCTTGTTTATGATCCTCGACATCCCAGTCACAAAACTGAGAGGGCACAATTGAGATTTAAACATGCCATTGAAAAGTTCAATGAGTCTCAAAGGATCTAGGAGTTTCAATCCAATTAAAACCTAATAATTTATTGTTTTTCATGGTGGATATTAGTGAATCGTTATTCACTACCTTCTAATATTTTATAGCTTGGATTACGGCATCCCTCTTTCAAGTTATAAAGTATTGTGTTGGGTCATAGCCTTAATATTACATTTGGGTGTCTTATTAAGGATTACATATCTAATCTAAACTTGTCTTTCTTCTTTTCAGATGTATTCCAAAAGTGTTGCCTTTGGCTCAAACCCTACCGACTCCTTTTTTCTCATGAATCTTTGTGGGAGAGTCATCTTTGATGGTTCTAACTTTATGGATTAGATCAGGAACACCAGGATGGTCACATGATACAAGGACAAGAAATATGTCCTCGACAAGGAGCTGGAAGAAATTGATGAGTTTACAGCTACTCTTGAGGAGATTGCCGACTTTAGGGCACATTAGAGAGATGCTACCAATGTAACATGTATCATGTTGGCCACAATGACAGCTGAACTCCAAAAATCCTATGAGGACTTTTATCCTTTTGAGATGCACATGGATCTGATGGACCGCTACCATCATAGTGCTTGTCAAGAGAGGTATGATATCATCTCTTCCATGATAACAACCTAAATGAAGGATGGTGAATCCATCATGGTCCACTTATAGAAAATGCAAAGGTATGTGGACGGTTTGCTGAAGTTGAATGTGAACTTCCCCGAGGATTTGGCTATTGACATCATATTGCACTCCTTACCTACTTGTTATGATCAATTCCGAATGACATATCACATAAACAAGGAGGAAGCTACACTCATCAAGCTTCAAGGACTTTTGATGACCACTGAAAGTGGTTTCAAAGGTAAATTAGTTGTTACTACTCCTACTCCTAACACCGCCCCAATCTTGGCAATCGGGCAAAGTAGAGGGAAAAAGATGGAGACCCCTTCGAAGAGTACTAAGGGAAGGTCTCTTGAGGGCTCCTCTTCAAGTGGAACCAAAGGTGGTTATGTCACTCCTTTTTCCAACCCAAAGGAAGCTCAATGCTTCTATTGTTAGGAAAAGGTGCACTAGAAACGAAACTGCCACAAGTACCTACCAGATGTTAAGGATGGGAAGGTCAAACCTACCCATGCAGGTATTTACACTATATTGTCTAATAACTCACCACATACTACTTCTTGGGTTCTTGATACATGTTGCGGTATTCATATATGTTCTGATTTGCAGGGCCTAAGAAGAAGTAAGGATGTGGAGCATGGAAAGATAAACTTGATCATGGGGAATAGGAAAGCTTCACCTATCACCAAGATTGGAGTTTATTATTTGTTGCTAAGTAGTGGGTTAGAGTTAGATTTGAATAAGTGTTGTTACTCGTCTGAAATGGCAAGAAATATTATTTATTTTCATGGCTTGTATAAACAAGGTTTCACTTTTTCATTTGTTAATGAAATCAGTGCTATTAATGTTTTTTACAATGATGTATTTTACTTTAAAGCATTACCTTTTAATGGTGTGTATGAAGTTGTGAATGTTGTAGATAACTTAGGAAATAGTTTTTTACACATTGATTCTTCCACTAGTTTGGATAAATCATCCTTGTGGCATTGTCGTCTTGAACATATTAACAAGAAGCGCCTAAGCCAACTCCAGAAGGCTGGAGACTTGGAGTCATTTGACTTAAGGTCAGATGATAACTGTGAGTTTTGTTTGCTTGGAAAAATGACAAAGTCTTCCTTCACTAGTAGATGTGCTAGGGGTGAAGGTTTGTTGGACCTCGTACACATAGATGTGTGTGGACCCTTCAGAACTGCCAAAAGGGATGTTAACCGCTTCTATGTGACTTTTACTAATGATTAAAGTCGATATGGTTATGTCTACTTAATCAAGCATAAGTTAGAAACCTTTGAAAAGTTCAAAGAGTTTAAATAGGAAGTGGAGATTCAGATGGGCAGCAACATTAAGATGCTCCGATCCGATCGAGGAGGAGAGTATCTTAGTATAGAGTTCCTTGACTATCTTAAGAAATGTGGAATTGTTTCATAATTGACACCTCCCAGAACGCCATAGCTTAATGGTGCGGCTGAGAGGCGCAATCAAACCTTGTTAGACATGGTTCATTCCATGATGAGTCGAGCTTCGTTACCGATCTCATTCTGGGGGTATGCCTTAGAGACTACCGCCCATATCCTTAGTCTAGTCCCAACCAAGAAGGTTGCCAAAAACACCTTACAAGATGTGGACTGGGAAAGTTCCCAATTTAGACCACATCAAGATTTGTGGTTGTGAGGCTTTCATGAGACATGAGACTCAGGACAAGCTCGAACCTCGTAGTGAGCGGTGTATTTTTATCGGCTACCCATAGAATTCCTTTGGTTACCTCTTCTACAGACCCATTGAGAATGTGGTCTTTGTGGCAAGGATAGGGGAGAGAGAGAGAGAGAGAGAGAGAGAGAGAGAGAGAGTTTATAAGCCATGGAAACAATGGGAGGCAAATTGACCTTGAAGAAATTCAAGAGTCAAGCGGTGAAGGAACCTCAAACCCTAGCAATTTACCTAAGGAGGAAACTCCTGTTGATGAGTCCATACCTCTAAGGCGTTCCACAAGAGTTAGGAATCCACCTGAGCATTACTATGGTTTTCATATTACATCAGAAGGTGATGCATTTATCAGTGATAGTATACTGGTAAATTTGGATGAGCCTAACAACCTTTTGGAAGCCATGGCAGGTCCTGAGTCTAACAAATGGAAAGAGGCTATGGACAACGAGATTCAGTCCATGTATGGCAATCAAGTTTGGAACTTGGTTGATAATGTACCGGGTCGTAAGACGGTCGGGTGCAAACAAATTTTCAAGAAGAAGACCAAAATGGATGGGAATGTACACACTTATAAAGCACGACTGGTTGTGAAGGGATTTACTCAAACTCCGGGAGTTGACTATGATGAGACCTTCTCGCTAGTAGTGAAGATTAAGTCTATTAGGGTATTGCTAGCCATAGCTGCATTTCATGATTATGAAATATGGCAAATGAATGTCAAAACTGCTTTCCTCAATGGAAAGTTGGTTGAGGATGTTTACAATAGTTAGCCAGAGGGTTTTGTCGATGCAAAGCACCCTAATAGAGAGTGTAATCTAGAGAAATCCATCTATGGATTGAAACAAGCATCTCACGGACGGAATCTTTTTTTCGATGAGAAAGTCAATAAGTTTGTTTTTTCTAGGAGTGAAGATGAGTACAGTTAGCTTTTTGGTATTGTATGTGGATGACATACTACTCATAGGAAATGACATCCCAACCTTGCAGGAGTTTAAATCCTTGCTTAGGAAGTGTTTCGCTATGAAGGACCTTGGAGAAGCTGCCTATATCCTAGGGATAAGGATATTAAGAGACAAGAGTAAGAGACTAATTGGACTTAGTCAAAGTAACTACTTGGATAAGGTGCTGAAAAGGTTCAGCATGTAGGATTCCAAGAAAGGTGACTTACCAATCCAAAGTAAAGCCAAAGTGAGTAAGACTCAGAGCTCGAGTAGAGAGGCTGAGATAGCTGAGATGAGCTAGTCGAAAATGTTCGACATGACTTATTAATTTGTACCATATGAATTATATATAATGTTACATCCTAATGAAAATTATTATTTCCTAGAAATATATAATTTTCAATTCAATTATAAGAGTTTACTGAATATTTATTAAAACCAATTTCTAATAAATAATCAACTGTATCATGTTGTTGTTAGTGTTACCCATTAGTATCATATCTTAATTAGCAATATCACTTTAATATGATTCTTGAGTATACTAGATCTTTCAATAATCATGGTGGAACTTTGTGTCACGCCCCCAAACCAAGGATGGCAGAAACGTCCGGGGGTGGAAGACTTCATGTAGAGTATCACAACAACGAGTATGATAGTGCTCAAAGTAAATACAACCATAATAAATATAATTAAAAAGTTACACCAAAGTATATATTTACATGATTCAAATCAATTACATTATGATAAAAAATGAACTGTTTGACGAATTATCGTCTCATCCTCAAAACGTTGTTGATTTCCTGTTTCACTGAATTCCTGAGAATACAAGTAGTTTTGAAAAAAGTGTCAACACAAAGGTTGGTGAGTCCATAAGCTTTTGACAGTAAGAGTTGAAAATAGATCTTTATAGAGAGATGTATGTTACCAAGAAAAATCCAATATTTTCCTTATAAAAGTGATGTGGTCCTAATACCAGGACCGAAAACGAACAAGTATTTGTCATACTTAAAGATATAAGAGTGGTTTCAAATGATGTGTAGTAATAAATACCTAAACCGAGAGTGTACAGTAATATCTGAATTTATTGATATAAAAGTGATTTTAAATCGACATAAAACTCCTTTTGTTTTATAAAAATCCCGTAAACTTTATTTATTGTTAGCTCCCTATGTGAGTCGCTATAACCATACTATGACTAGAGGTAACCTGCAAAACGTCTTTTAGACGCCCTGATCCTATGACTCTTGTCACCCGTGGACCTGCCGGTCCAGCTGTAGCTAGCAGCGAGGTGTGGGATGTCAACCCCAATATAGATCTACACACAATTATCACGCTCTCCCTACAAGAGATTTTGGTTATAACTTACAGGAATTTAGGGATCCCGTGCTCAGACGTACGGGGAGAGATAGTCTCACATCTTGAGTTAACAAGTTTACGTGTAGTGTGCATGAGTGTATAACCTTTTTGTATGAGTGTACCCTTTTTGTATGAGTGTGTTATGTGATGAATCTTAAACTATGCCTATTATAGTTTATCCAAAACGTTTGTAATGTATAAAAACTCTTTTATGAAACTGCAATAGTACTATGAATCCATAAACTATGTTTATTATGGCTTAATATATGTGTTCTAAATACATGAATAATCTTATAATGAGTGATTAAGTTTCAGTTTATGAAGATAAACTAATAAGGAAACACATTCAATATGTAGAACTTATTATTATACACTTTGCTCAACATAATACAAAGTGTTATGAAATTTATGTGCTATTAACTAACTTTAACCTTTCTGCACTGTTTTGGAAAAATCATAGAAAAATCATATGGATTCGAAAACTAGATTCGTAAATTCTGAGAGTTCCCAAAATGTGTCTGGTTTACTCATAATTTTTATCATGGTTTTTGGAAGACTTTAACTTGTATTAAAATGCTCATATTCACAGACTGGTCCGGATTTGTGTTTGAAAAGATAGGCTGTTTTGTAAAAATCACCATAAATTGTAGAAAACTCGTGTGGAGATGTGCAAGTAGTCATTTCAAAGCTAAGAAGTGGAACTACTTGCACCTAAAACAGTTTTGAAAACTCAAATGTTTAATTTGTCCAAAACAGTTCGTGAATGGAGTTGAACTTTTCTGATGAAGGCTGTTAGAAAAGTTTAGTTATGTTCTTGGTGTTTTAACTTGTATTCCTCCCCTTAAAAACTTGAGAAAACATTAAAATGTAGGGGTATGAAATCACCTTATGTGATATCAGTAGATAAGTGTTGAAGAAGAGAAGTGTTTAACCCAAGAACACTTGAAGAATCACTTGAATATTCGAAGCTCTAACAAAAATACGATGGAGTTTGTGTAAGATATCCATGATTTGAGTAGAAAGAAGTGAGATATTCATAAGGAGAATGAATTATGCTTACCAAATGTGGAGGAAAACCCAAGATCAGCCCTTGAATCTCGAATTTCTAGAGAGAGGAAGTGAGAGAGGAAAGAGTTTGATCTTCTTGGTGAAATGAGAGAAAATGGGAGAAATGAGGAGAGAGGATGAATGTCCAGCTCTCAAAAACGTGGGAAAGGGTGGTAATTGAGTGGAAAGGACATTGATGTGACCTAGGTAAGGTGGGGAGGTGTGGCTAGTCATAAAGTGGGTGTGGGAGTGGTTGCTTGTGTCATAAGGTAAAGCAAAGTCAACACTCCACCGCTTTGTACTTTACCCACTAGCTTTTATTATTCAAATAAAGATTTTCATGAAAATATGATTAAATTGTGAATATTTAGGTTTCTTTATGTTAAAATATGATTTTGTGTGAAAATCCCGCGTTAAAATAGTTAAAAACGGGCTTAAAATGCAAAACTAGTCGAAAACCGGGAAGAATAGCATTCTCAGCGAGACCTCTCGGTCCTAGGCCGAGGTTCGGTCCTTGCTATGGCCGAATCCGAAATGAAGCGAAACAGAGGGAAGCGAAGGGAGGGATCAGGTCCGCATGCCAGGCTCGGTCCGAAGGTAAGAAGCGAAGATGGTCAGACCCGAAATGAGTCGAATGAACAGTGGCTTCGGGTTCGCCCCCCCCCCCTGTGCGAGGTTCGACCCTGAGAGGACCTCTCGGGTTCGGTTCCTCCTGGAGCCTTCGGGTTTGGGTCTTCTTGGTCTCGGTCCCTAAGAGGACTTTCGGGTCCTAAGAGGTTTCGCCCCTAATAAGAGGGTTTCAGGTCCTTAAGCCTATTTTACTCGTCTTTACCCCGTTTTGAGTCGTTTTTTACCCGGTTAAGGGTCGAAATGACCCGAATGATTCCAAAAGTTACGGGAACTTTTGAGAGAGATTTGGGAGAGATTTCACATACTTGGAGAGATTTGACATTCTTGGAGAGATTTTTCATTCTTGGAGAGATTTGGGAGAGATTTGACATGCTTGGAGAGATTTGGGAGAGATTCTCGATTAAAGTGAGATAGAGTGAAAACGATTGAGAGAGGTTTCGTGTGTGATAAATGTGAGTGTCCGGCTTTGTAATGCAAGGTCCGTAAACCCTGTTAAACCTTGTTTAAGGATCTTACACACTCCCGATGAGTATGCAACATTGATTTATCGGTTTGGCTCGCCACGTACCACAGTTTTAGGTTAAGGAGATCTAGATGTTCGCACTTTTTGATTTATGATCTCTCATCAAAATAGCGAGTTGTTTAGTAAATACATAACGTAAGCCCTAGTACACAAGGGTTAGTTGAGTTGACAGGTTTGACTTGTTGACTTAAGTTGACTTTGACTTGATCAGAAATTGATGGTTGTCACATCATCCGCCCGTTAAAGGGAATTTTGTCTCGAAATATGAATTTAGGCAAGGAGTAGGCATGAATAATCGAGCCAAGAAGTGGGGATACTTCCTAATCGACTAATTCTCACGCTCCCAAGTGACTCCAGGTCCTTGGTTAGTATTCCAGTGAACTTTCACTAATGGGAAGCGGCGTTGTTTCATTCGTTTGACCTCGGTCCATGGTCACTACGGTTCTTCCAAGAAGGTGAGGCTCTTGTGGAACTCGATCTCGTCGAGGGGAATTGCAAGAGTCTCATCGGATAGATACTTTTGGGAGTTTGGGATGTGTCGGGTTGAATGTATTTTACCAAGCTCGCGGGAGTAGATTGAAGTAGCGAGTTACAGGGTTGATTCTGACAAGAATCTCGAAAGGCATAATTATCTGGGGTATTGGCTTACCATGCTTTCCGAAGCGTACTAAGCCTTCCCAGAGTGAGGCTTCCATAGGAATTGGGTTTCTTAATCTGGAGTTCTAAAGGTTTCTCCCTCTTGCTTCTTTTCCCGGTCAAGGGTTGCTCCCTTCAGGGTCAAAGTTGGGAGGGGGTTCCGTATTTTATGAGAAGTTCCAAGGAACTAAGACGATAGGTCAGCGAGACTCAAAATTTTGGCGTATTCCTGCTGACGTCTTTGGTGCTGACTATTTCTCAACGGTTTTGATCAATTGAAAGGGGTCCTTAAGAATTTCCACATTGATAATGATGTGTCTTTGAAATTGGACTCCTTAATTTCAAAACTCTTATCTAGAGAACTTCAGGTAAGGTTTTTTTGATCATATTGTTTCTACGGTTTGTTGCAGCTGTTCTCCTTAGTTTCCTTCTTACTACGAGGGTAGATAAGCAAGTCATTTTCGATGACAATGACGAACTGATGTTAGTAAGAATGGCGTTTCCTATTCATTAAGTTCATGAATACTGTGAGTGGGTTGGTATTATCCGAGGGATATCACTACGGACTTCCGGTGTCTGTATCGAATTTGGAGGATTGTCCTCGGACATCCTTCTCCAACACTCGCTACTGGTGATATTCCGATCTCAGGTCCAATTCTTGAAGGGTACCTCGTTCCTTGCGGTTGGTTGGCCTGTTCGTCTATGCGAGGTAGATAGTAAAGGTTTCTACTGGAGATATTGTCGGGGCCTCTAAAGTCGATGGAATTACGAGCAATTTGCCTTTCTATTTGAAGAATAAGACTAGAACTTTCCAGTGTGAGAAGCTTGGTTCTTCAATTTCATTATTGAGTGGTTCGATAGGTTTGACCTGACAGTTCTTGTAGCTCGGTAGGAAGCATGTGGGTTTGGTTAACGCGACTAGGCCTTTTTGGGTGGTAGGACATTCACTCGTCCTTCTGGGAAACCTTGGCCCGGAGTTCCTAGCAGGATTCGCACCTGGTTGTATCCATCCCAAGCTTCCTTGCTTGAACCTTGTTTGTTGTATACATGACGTTCCTGAAAGGTCTCCTGTAATACTTGTGATAAGGCTTCGGGAAGTATAACACTGCTTTGGTGCGTGTTTTGGAGTTTCATAGCGAGAGATGACCCAGAGGTCCGTGCTGGTTGTTTATGAGAGACGAAGGTTTCGATATTCGGGGGGTTAGGCGAAGGGTCTTTTTGTAGTTGTTAAATCGGGAAGACAAGGGCTATATCAATCAAAATTGGATAACGACAACAATATCTTTTTTTTATAACATGAGATAAGTTGTATTCTCAAGAAGAGATCACTAGCGTGATAGAGTGTCTTGTGTTTCTTTTCCGTGTGTTCCGTTTTTTTGATGTTATGATTACTGTAGATGATTCATACCACAGTGTCTAGCACTGGTAGTGGGTGTGTTTCGATAGCCAGTAATGATACTTGATATCATGATTCCTGGCAGGTCTCCTTACGATCGAGCGGTATATGAACGTCGTATGTACGTTGATATCGATGAAATCGTTGAGTGGGTGGCCCCACTCAATTCCTACTACTAGACATGGAATAGGAGTCAGGACGGAATTATTTGTTTAAAGACTTTATTATATTGATTATAATTAACCCCAATGTATGGACAAGGTCATCACATCTAACGAGTAATGATCCTAAGGTCATATATGAATGTCTTTGGTTTGATTTGTATGATAGAGAGTATTTTAACTAATTTTTAGAAAGACGGTTATTTTAGTATGCATACCAAATTCCTTACAAACATATAGTACTAAAACGTTCTTGTCGTTGGGAACATTACAAAAGTTTTAACATGGTTTCCTTGCTACTCCTGTCGGTGTGTTCATCACACTCCTCCTGCTCCTTCGTCATTTTCTCAGTTGGACATTCTCTCTTAAGTGTCCTGTTTCACCGCATAGGTAGCATACTGGGCCTACCTTGGTGCAGGTGATTGAAGGGAGGTGTTGGGTCGGGGCCTTACAGAAACGGATGGTATGCCCTTTCCTGTTGCAGTTTTGACAGTGCATCTCCCAGCAAGCCCCATAGTGATGAAAGCCACATTGGTTGCACTTTGGGAGTGATCCCTCATATGGTCTGGTAGGCGTTTGGGTGGTAGACCCCGTGGCTAGTGTCGAGGCATGCGTAGTGACTGTTGTTGTAATGGTAGGGGTGGCCATTGGTTGTTGTCTTTTAGTGGATCCTTGAGATTGGTGGCGCTCTTTCATGTTCCAAAACTTTCTCTTCTTGTTCGTAGGTTCGTGGCCTGAGGTATTTTGTTGGTGGACACCCACTGGTGTTCCTGATTGTTACCACAATTTGTATTGTTAGTACCGCTTCCACCCCTACTGACGTTGTTAGCATTGAATTGCGCCATGACGGCTGTCACGGCTGCCGTGACTGCAGCCTAAAAAGTAGCAGCGTCTATCTGTAGTGTTGGCGTCTTGCTAGTTGGTTTGTTGCCACTTGGTGAAGACATAGCTCTGTTTCATGACGAAAAACGAATTCGTTAGTGGAAATGATTATCTTAAGTGCATCCTTACAATTTATATTTACGCATATAAATTTTTGCACATTACTGTACTATTCCTAGTGTTCCCACTAATGCTCCTGAGATGGAGTTATGGCAGTAGGTAGGAGTAGGTTTCATACGGACGTTAAGCTTTACTCCTCTTAGAATCATGTTTGTCCAAACACACTTCGCTGAGGAATTTTGATGGGATCCGGTGCATTAGTGCTGGTATGATCGCACCCCATAGGTCTATAAAGAAGAAACTTCTCAACAAATGTTTAAAGGTGAGACGATAATGAGTTTTTAGAATGGCTATATGTCGCAAGTTTTCTAACTAATTTTATCTCATATCGATTTGTAACGTAATTCGGTTGTTGAGGGTGTTCTAAAAACAATTTATAACGAGGTTCTTTATATGGTAAACTCATGTATTTTAGTAGTTCTGTATCCAAGTGAAACTTTATACTTGACCCAAGCTAGGTCCTTATCATGACTTTAGTAAACCTTCGAGTCTGTTAGGTACATCCTAAGCCCATCTTGTTAATATGACTTTAGTAATCATGGTTTCAGTGAAAATCTTGACCTCGATGCAAGTCTACTTCACATTTGTGCATGGGCGGGTTTTGATACTAAATAGATTTCTCGATTAGTATGACCACTTAATTTGTAGTGTCGTGATTTTACTTACAATAGAGTAGCACCAACGCATACTTATGAAGCTAATTTACCAGGTCTGGTGAGCGGTATAAACTCTACTTACGATGATCCATCCCTTGTGATGCCTGAGGCAAGGTCGATGCAATTTTGTAGCTTTGCCAATAAACGCTTGGCTACAATCATCCTTTCTTTGAATGTTGTGTGTCCTACCCTGTTACTCTCTTTCCTCTTCACGAGCGGCGATAAGGTCCTAAAAAGAGAGTTGTTCTCGGGAATAGTAGTCGAATACTGAGTCACGGGTACGAAAGATGATAGGGTCTGTAGTAGCGCGCAGTTTTCTGAACTCGGATTGTAGTCTTCCTGTATTAATCCCCTGTCACACCCCCGAACCAGACGGCGGAAACGTCCAGGGGCTGTTGTGACTCAATTGAATATCATCACAATGAATATACATGAAACATAACATCGTACATCACCACGCATTGGAATAATACAACTGGTAGCGTTTACATTTAGTACATTGTTCCCTAACATTACATGCCCAAAAAGTAGATTGTTCGGTGCTAATTAAACAAGAAGCAAAACGTCACTGAGTACACTTATCCCTTCGTTTTATCTGTTACCTGAGAATACAAGTATTTTGAAAAACGTCAACATATGAAATGTTGGTGAGTTCATAAGTAATGTTTGAAATCCAATGTTTGTATTGTTTCGAAAACCACCAGAAAATCCGATATTTTCTGAAAATAGTATAGCATAAAAAAAAAAGTGTGAAGATCCGTGAGTATGCTTGTTTGTTTTCTATAGATGTAAGCGTACGAGTTGAAAAATTCGGCATGTAATTCGTAAGTGTATTAGTTGAAAACCCTAGGAAAACCCGACGTTTTCCTATCACTTTGCTTTAATTAGTTTATGTGTTGTTGTTTCGTTACATTAGAGGTATTCGTTGAGCTCCGGAGGCATTGAGTATACAGTGGGTTGTGAATTGTTGTAACGTATGTTAATGAAAACGTCCAGTTGACAACCGTACTAGCGATCCCTTAGGCGTCCCTCGCACTTATTCACATAACTCAACCCTCCCGGACTTGTGTAGTCCCACGACCAAAGAGAAAAAGAGAAGGTGGGAAACCCTCGGTATTTCCCTACGTCGTTCAAGACCATTGCAATTGCGAAGGGCCCGAAGCCCAACCCGCAATCGTGAGTTCCCGACTTTACTAGCAGCACCGAAGGACCCTTGGGGACCAGCAGCACGTTTGCCATTGAAAGTCCTTTTACACGCGGTTAAGTCGTATTAGACCCAACTACATGTAAGCAAGTATCCTTTGGGCCTAAAGATCATGTCATCGGGCTAGCTAGGCTCAACAAGCATGATTTGCAAATTTTGGGCCTAAGGAATGTACGTCGACGTATTGAGTAATTCCAGGAGAGTATAGAGTTTCGAAAGTTCCATATGTGTATTGAGCGTTGTAGTGTTAGTAGTTTTGGATTTGTTATTGATTCGAGACCGAATCAATTCGTTTAACAACGATTTTTGGTATTGTTGTGTATTGTGTCGGTAGTCACGATGCCAATATTTGATCAAGTTGCGTGTATTGAATTAGCCTTGAAAGTTTTCTGTTTTCAGCCCCTCATTGTTTGTAAAATTTACTTTTTCAACCCTCTAATTAAATAACTTTCCGGTTTGGTCCTTAAATCATTTTGCTTGACATTTTAACACCAAAAATTATTGAAATTAATATTTTTCAGCATATTTTTCATTGAAAACAGTTTAAGTCCCTGAAATTGCAGTTTTCTAGGTTATAACCCCTCTTTTTCGCAGTTTTTACAATTTTGGCCCCAAATGGAAATTTTTTGCAACTTTGGTCCTTTTTAAATTTGAAAAGCATTTTAAACCTTTGAAAAGTACTTGTAACACTAGTAGTCCACTGTTTTATAGAAAAACACAGTTTTGGCCCTCCAAAACAGAAAATTTCGCATAATGGGCCCTATTGGGCCGAAATTGTCATTTTTAGCCCATTAAGCTTGAAATTTATGTTTTTAATCCTCCAAAAGAGTATATTTTCAGAAAATACATTATGGAAACTGTTTTGACTCATCTCACCCATCAGATTTCGAAATATTTCATTTTGGGCCCTTCAACTTTGTATTTTTAACATTTATGTCAAAAAAATGAGTTTTTAGCCCAAAGTATGTATTGTTAAGCCACTTAGCTATTTTTCTTGGTATACTTTGTATGTAGTAGTATGTTTTATGTTAGTATCATTTAACATAAAGTATATCTCGGTTTTTAGTGATTTATGACTAGATCCAACATCATAATCATACCAAACACACATATAAGCATAGAAATCATACAAAGCATACACATAATGATAGATCTACACCTTTGCTTGTATTCTCCCCCACAAAAACTTATAAAAACCGAAAATAAGGGGGTATGAAGCTCACCTTTGCTTTGATGTTTCGGTTTTGAAGAAGAGATGAGGAGATTTTTTTAGTCCTAGCAACACCTTGAAGTAGTTTTCGAGCTTATGAAGTTTCTAAGGTGTGATCATGGAATAAAGTTATGTAAGAAGGAGTTCTTAATGTTACATTGAAAGGAGATGTTGGTGTTTGATAATAACTTACCAAATATGGAGATTGTGGTGAAAAATTCTCTTGTAAACACCTAAAATCTCGAAATTTTTGGGGGATGATGGAAGAGTTGTTCTTGAGAGCTTGAGAGAAATTTTTGGAAGTGAAGTGTGTGTGTGTGTGCTCTTCTCGGCCAAGAGAAATAAGAAGAGAAAGAGAGGAGATAAGGAGTATTGCATGAAGGGTAATAAGTGTCTAGATGTATGTGATTATCTAGATATATGCTAGATAATCATGTGTTGGCAAAGTCTAAATCAACCTCCTTCCATTTGTTTATTTCTTCTTTTTTTTTTTTTTTTGGAATGATCTTGGGCCGAGATTGGGCTAAGGTAAATTAGGATGAGGTGATTTTTGCCCATTTTTGGTCTTGATTGAATTTAACAAGCCCAAAAATCATTTTTCGGCCCATTGAGCCCTTAAGTGCATTTTTGGCCCACTTTGACATAAAGGAATGGATTTATAGCCCATTAGGGTTAATTGGATTAGTTATGGCCCAATAAGGCTCATTAGAGATAAGATGAATTATTTTAGGCCCACATGGCCCAAAATGCTAAGGTTTTATGAATGTGATCTATTTAGAGTCAACTTGAAGGTTTATTGGTCCATTAGGCCCAATAAGAGAATCCAAGGCCATATTGAACTTGAAATGGGATATCTAGGGTTTCCAACCCTTATTTGAGCATATGAGATATATTTGAATAGGAATGGAGCATAGTATTCACTTAGAGTACAAGTTATCACACTAGGTGAATGATTGCATGAGAGTAGAATTTCCTAGCAAAAATGCTAGTTGTGACATCATCCCCCCGTTAGAGGGAATTTCGTCCCGAAATTCTTTTGAAAGATAGGTTCATGAATGAGAGAATAGGTACTTCATCTGGTCTTTGCACTTCCCATGTGAATTCCGGTCCACGCTTTGTGTTCCATCGAACCTTTATAATCGAAATGTGGCTTTGTTTTGTATGCTCTACTTCCCTATCTAAAACAGCTCGACTGGTTCTTTGATGAACATGAGATTCTTGTTTATTTCGATCCCTTATAAAGGAATGATAAGAGTTTTTCCTGATAGGCACTTTTTCAGATTCGAGACGCTGAACACAGGGTGTACGTTGCTGAGCTCTACTGGTAGCTGCAGCCTATAAGTCTTTGGACCAATCCGAGCAAGGTTCTCGAACTGTCCGATGTATCGCGGGTCTAGTTTTATCGTTTCCTAAAGCGAATCATTCCTTTCCAAGGAGATTCCTTTAATAACAAGCGATCCCCGATTTGACATCCTAATGGCTTACGCTGCTTGTCAGAATAGCTCTTCGGTTGGTCTCGTGATGCTTGAAGTCAAGCTTCGATTTGGATTATCTTCTCTGTAGTTTCGCAAATGGTTTCTGGCCTCATAAGAATACTGGCGAGTGATCTGCATTTATAACTGTAAAGAGTTTCCAAAGGAACAATCTTAATGCTCGTGCGATAGTTGTTATTGTATGTGAATTCAGTCAAGGGCAACCGGGTATCCCATGACTTGCTGAATTCAAACGCCTAGACTTATAGCATGAATTTGAGTGGTTGAATAGTTCATTCGCTTTGGCTAGCGGTTTGAGAGTAGCAAACAATGCTCATATTTAGCTATGTTCCCATAGCCTTCTGGAATGACTCTCAAAGTCTTGATGTAATCATGTTATCTCGGTCTGAGATCGTAGTTACTGATACTTCATGGAGTCTCATGATCTGTATTGGCAGGAAATGGGTAGATTAGGTTAACCTATCGACGATCACCCGTATAGCGCCCAACTCAACTCTTATAATAATAAGCTTTGTCTTGTGACTTCGAGGGCTTTATCCCCCCCTACAGTGCTTTCATTGCGATATTCTCCAGCTTTGATGATTTCAAGGCCGGTCGTAGATGTTGACAGTGTTTTGTTCTTGCCTCGTGAGTAGATGAGTATGTTATTGATGAAAATAATGAAAAGGACGACTAGGAATGGTTGGGAAAACTCGGTTTGTAGGGTCCATGAATATCGTGGGAGCATTCGTTAGACCGAAGGGTATCACAATGAATTTGAAATGGTCGTGACGAGTTCGGAATGCAGTTTTGGAATGTCGCCTTCTCGGACTCAGAGTTGATGATAACCGATTCTTAGATCTATTTTAAAGAAGTAGCGAGCTCCTTGGAGCTGGCCAAATAGATCGTCAGTCCGTGGAAGTAGGTATCGATTTTTAATGGGGAGATTATTCAATTTCCTAAAATCGATGTACCCTCAGAAGGATCTATCTTCTTGAAAAACAAGACCGGAGCTCTCTAGGATGAGAAGCTTGGCCTAATGAATCCTTTGCGCAACAATTCTACTCAGTTGACAGGATAACTTGTGAATTTTTGGCGGGAGTCAACCTATAGGGTGAATTGGCAATTGATGTGGTTCCCGATATGAGGTTGATTCGAAATTCGACCTGTCTCTCTGGGATATACCTGAAAGTTCCTCGGGAAACACATTTGGAAAAATCACATGCTACTGGAATACCTTGTATGCCTACCTCTTCTTCGGTCTTGTCCACAACATGAGTGAGGAGAACGTAGTTCTTCTGGTGCAGGCACTTCTGCGCCTTGATGCACGAGATAGGAAGAGGATTGGCGCCAGGTTTATCACCATGGATTATTAGAGTTTTCGTGATTAGGAAGGTGAAGGCAAACGACCTTCTCGCGACACATAGTATCGGCACGGTGGGGGCTTAACCTAACCACGACGATTATCACATTAAAACTCCTAATCTTTACTGGCATGAAATCTATTTGTCATGAATGGTTGTTTAGTGTTAAGGTGTACTCCACATAAGTACCCTAGGTTAAGTCGGTTTTTCCCTGTTGGCCATGTCCATTGAAAAGGCTTAGCTTAGCTTTGGGGATGTTGTGTTAGTAAGTGTTTGAATATGTTACTAATAGAAACTTCGCTCGGGTTTACCATTGAATAAGAGGTAAGCGAAAGAGTTGTCAAGTGGGAACATACCAATAACAACCGTTGGGTCTTGGACTGCTTCGCCTTGACCCCAGGTCAGGACCATTTCTGATCCTTCTGCACCTTGATTGTTATCCTTGGGGAGACCACGCCTGAGGTGACCGGTTCCTCCATACCCATAGCAGGTGTGAATGGTCTCATCATTGGTGTTGTTGTTAGGGTTGCTGCGAGTGTTGTCATTTCCATTTAGCTGACGATTCTGGCATGGATACGTTCTATAGAATTTAGCGGTGTGATTCTTTCGGTTGCATTGTCACAATGCATCTCCCGGTAGGCTCCATTATGATGGAATTTGCACTGGTTGCATTTTGGAAGGATTCCAACATATGGTCTCCCGGTTGTTGGTGTAATAGGGGTCATGGTCTCATGAACAGCAACAACATGTTGCTTCCTTGAGAACCCTTGAGTGGGATGTCCCTTCCTCTTACTTCTAGACCTCAGCTTCCTGCTCTTAAGCTTCGGGTTTGGAGTTCCTTGATAGGTTGTCACTTGTCGGTTTCCATGTTCGTTCCTTTAGCTGGAATTGTCAATGCTATTCCTGCCTCCATTAGGGTTGTTTGCATTGATTTGTGCCATAGCAGCGGTTACTGCCGCCGTTACAGCAGCTTGAAATGTAGCAGGGTCCATCTGCAGGAGCGGTGTCTCATGAGTGCGATTGTTATTCTTGCGAGATGGCATTTTCCTGCTGCTCGTTGATAATCTAGATTGTAAGTAATGATCGTCATTCCTGGTTGTACTCTATAATACTTTGCATCTTGTTGTATAGTTCTTACTGCTTCCATCAACATCCCCATGATGTATTTACGGTAGTAGGTAATCACAGATTTGGCACGATCGTCACGTCTATCCTTAGAGTATATAGGGTGTTTTGGTTTCGAGATCCTTATGTCTCTAGTGGTCTCGAGGGTTTGCTTGTGCATATAATTGAGTCTTTGCAGTAATATGAAATCAATATAGCACATAATTGTTTCAGGGGTAAGTACCATCTCAGTACACGAAAGAGAGTCATGTCGGATAGTAAGGGGGAACCAGAAAAGGTTGATCCTAATCGTGGCGGGAAGTGTCTGGTAGTGATGTTGATGAAGTGGGTGCACCTCGGAGACGAGCTGCTTGTTGCCCGGTACCTCGTAGGCGTACTTCTCACACTAACCGTCTCACTCGGGGATCTCCACTCACTTCCAATGTTTGCCTCTCATCTCTCAATAGCAAATCGCAGTTGTTCCGTTCGATTTGGGGTGTCCTGAGCTTGGTTATTAATACCTCGGGTGCGTCGGACCATGATTGTGAGAGCCTGGTCAGCGGGTCCTTTATGGCCAATGGTCGGAGAGACCTCGGTTCCTGCCCTAGTGTGGTCGTATCCCCTGCTGGTGACTCTATTTCCAAATTTCGTATGCCCAAGGGGGCATGGGGCCACTGGGGCCCACACGATAAGTCGGTATTCTGGCTTTTCAAGGATGGTTGATGACATCAGATTCTGCATCCGGGTCATCATCATCTCTGCCCTTGGGCTCTTCCTCCTCGAGGTCCACTATTATCTCAGCGGGTTCACCTGCGAGTTCTACTCCGTGTTCCTCCGGTGGTTCTTTCTCTGGGTCGAGCCACCCTACTATATCTTGACTAGGGAGATAGGGTTTCCTGACTAATGATACTTTTCTATAGCGTATTGCACGAAGGACTATGAATACTAGAATCAAATAGCATACCAATTACTCCTATAATCCTACAACTATTGCATAGATTTAGTTGGGGTTCCCTTCTTGGAGATTAAGGGGTATGATTTTAGATTCCCTAGCTATCACGATTTCTTCCAGACATGTGATGGTTGTACCTTGGAGGGAATGTAGTTGATCAGGCTACATCCGCTCCTTGATACAACCAAGAACAGTCCTGGATTAACCGAGATACTAGCATTTTCTTGTTTGGTTCGGTGTTAGGTTCTCGTTCCTAATACAAGCAACGGTGTTTTATTGTTATGTTTTACTTGTTTTGTTTAAAGTTATGTTAGTCCCTCTTTTGGTTTATAGTTGCATATCAATGTATGGTTAGATATGCTAGTTCACTATAAACAGAGCTCTGATACCAACCTGTCACACCCCCGAACCAGACGGCAGAAACGTCTGGGGGCTGTTGTGACTCAATTGAATACCATCAAAATGAATATACATGAAACATAACATCATACATCACCAAGCATTGGAATAATACAATTGGTAGCGTTTACATTTAGTACATTGTTCCCTAACATTACATGCCCAAAAAGTAGATTGTTCGGTGCTAATTAAACAAGCAGCAAAACGTCACTGAGTACACTTATCCCTTCGTTTTATCTGTTACCTGAGAATACAAGTATTTTGAAAAACATCAACATATGAAATGTTGGTGAGTTCATAAGTAATGTTTGAAATCCAATGTTTGTATTGTTTCGAAAACCACCAGAAAATCCGATATTTTCTGAAAATAGTATAGCGTAAAAAAAAGTGTGAAGATCCGTGAGTATGCTTGTTTGTTTTCTATAGATGTAAGCGTACGAGTTGAAAAATTCGGCATGTAATTCGTAAGTGTATTAGTTGAAAACCCTAGGAAAACCCGACGTTTTCCTATCACTTTGCTTTAATTAGTTTATGTGTTGTTGTTTCGTTACATTAGAGGTATTCGTTGAGCTCCGGAGGCATTGAGTATACAGTGGGTTGTGAATTGTTGTAACGTACGTTAATGAAAACGTCCAGTTGACAACCGTACTAGCGATCCCTTAGGCGTCGCTCGCACTTATTCACATAACTCAACCCTCCCGGACTTGTGTAGTCCCACGACCGAAGAGAAAAAGAGAAGGTGCGAAACCCTCGGTATTTCCCTACGTCGTTCAAGACCATTGCAATTGCGAAGGGCCCGAAGCCCAACCCGCAATCGTGAGTTCCCGACTTTACTAGCAGCACCGAAGGACCCTTGGGGACCAGCAGCACGTTTGCCATTGAAAGTCCTTTTACACGCGGTTAAGTCGTATTAGACCCAACTACATGTAAGCAAGTATCCTTTGGGCCTAAAGATCATGTCATCGGGCTAGTTAGGCTCAACAAGCATGATTTGCAACTTTTGGGCCTAAGGAATGTACGTCGACGTATTGAGTAATTCCACGAGAGTATAGAGTTCCGAAAGTTCCATATGTGTATTGAGCATTGTAGTGTTAGTAGTTTTGGATTTGTTATTGATTCGAGACCGAATCAATTCGTTTAACAACATTTTTTTTGTATTGTTGTGTATTGTGTCGGTAGTCACGGTGCCAATATTTGATCAAGTTGCGTGTATTGAATTAGCCTTGAAAGTTTTCTGTTTCAGCCCCTCATTGTTTGTAAAATTTACTTTTTCAACCCTCTAATTAAATAACTTTCCGGTTTGGTCCTTAAATCATTTTGCTTGACATTTTAACACCAAAAATTATTGAAATTAATATTTTTCAGCATATTTTTCATTGAAAGTAGTTTAAGTCCCTGAAATTGCAGTTTTCTCGGTTATAACCCCTCTTTTTCGCAGTTTTTACAATTTTGGCCCCAATTGGAAATTTTTTGCAACTTTGGTCCTTTTTAAATTTGAAAAGCATTTTAAACCTTTGAAAAGTACTTGTAACACTAGTAGTCCACTGTTTTACAGAAAAACACAGTTTTGGCCCTCCAAAACAGAAAATTTCGCATAATGGGCCCTATTGGGCCGAAATTGTCATTTTTAGCCCATTAAGCTTGAAATTTATGTTTTTAATCCTCCAAAAGAGTATATTTTCAGAAAATACATTATGGAAACTGTTTTGACTCATCTCACCCATCAGATTTCGAAATATTTCATTTTGGGCCCTTCAACTTTGTATTTTTAACATTTATGTCAAAAAAATGAGTTTTTAGCCCAAAGTATGTATTGTTAAGCCACTTAGCTATTTTTCTTGGTATACTTTGTATGTAGTAGTATGTTTTATGTTAGTATCATTTAACATAAAGTATATCTCGGTTTTTAGTGATTTATGACTATATCCAACATCATAATCATACCAAACACACATATAAGCATAGAAATCATACAAAGCATACACATAATGATAGATCTACATCTTTTCTTGTATTCTACCCCACAAAAACTTATAAAAACCGAAAATAAGGGGGTATGAAGCTCACCTTTGCTTTGATGTTTCGGTTTTGAAGAAGAGATGAGGAGATTTTTTTAGTCCTAGCAACACCTTGAAGTAGTTTTCAAGCTTATGAAGTTTCTAAGGTGTGATCATGGAATAAAGTTATGTAAGAAGGAGTTCTTAATGTTACATTGAAAGGAGATGTTGGTGTTTGATAATAACTTACCAAATATGGAGATTGTGGTGAAAAATCCTCTTGTAAACACCTAAAATCTCGAAATTTTTGGGGGATGATGGAAGAGTTGTTCTTGAGAGCTTGAGAGAAATTTTTGGAAGTGAAGTGTGTGTTTGTGTGCTCTTCTATGCCAAGAGAAATAAGAAGAGAAAGAGAGGAGATAAGGAGTATTGCATGAAGGGTAATAAGTGTCTAGATGTATGTGATTATCTAGATATATGCTAGATAATCATGTGTTGGCAAAGTCTAAATCAACCTTCTTCCATTTGTTTATTTCTTTTTTTTTTTTTTGGAATGATCTTGGGCCGAGATTGGGCTAAGGTAAATTAGGATGAGGTGATTTTTGCCCATTTTTGGTCTTGATTGAATTTAACAAGCCCAAAAATCATTTTTCGGCCCATTGAGCCCTTAAGTGCATTTTTGGCCCACTTTGACATAAAGGAATGGATTTATAGCCCATTAGGGTTAATTGGATCAGTTATGGCCCAATAAGGCTCATTAGAGATAAGATGAATTATTTTAGGCCCACATGGCCCAAAATGCTAAGGTTTTATGAATGTGGTCTATTTAGAGTCAACTTGAAGGTTTATTGGTCCATTAGGCCCAATAAGAGAATCCTAGGCCATAGTGAACTTGAAATGGGATATCTAGGGTTTCTAACCCTTATTTGAGCATATGAGATATATTTGAATAGGAATGGAGCATAGTATCCACTTAGAGTACAAGTTATCACACTAGGCGAATGATTGCATGAGAGTAGAATTTCCTAGCAAAAATGCTAGTTGTGACATCCCCGATATTCGCGATACGTCGGGTCTTCGTCGGGAGGGCTCTGTCCGTCGGTCCCCCGTGGTTGAGGTGATAGCACCCTCGTTGGTCTCCACATGGTGGTTGTTGTCATTGTTGCCGACATTCAACCCTCGATCAGGATTGCCCAACAGGGCACAGGTTCGATATAGTCGAAATGGTTCGCGGAACCCTTGTTATACGTGGAGGATCGATTACCTCCGATTCCGCTTCTGAATCTTCTCACAACCATTCACCATTCCTCGAGTTCGGATTAGGAAAGTAAGGGTCATCTGGTAGGTAGAATCTTGCTATGTTGTACTTGCGAGAATAAGAGTGGAAGAGATAATTTCTATGCGTCTAACTCTATAATCAATTTACTTATAGTGGTGATCCTTATTAGTTACTTCTATAATGACATAGTGCATACTAATTACATATAACAAGATACGATAGGCCTTCGAATAAGTGATCCCACCCTAGGTCCACATCCAAACAAGGAAAAGGAAGTAAGGTAATGACCACAAATTCTAAGCCTATGATTTCTAAGTTATATATAACCTTAAAGTATCCACTTAGGGACTATAGACCTATTATTAAGGATCTATTTAGTTTTCATATAAGTTATGATATTACAAAATACTCCTATAGTATTTTAAACTCATGTTCTGTTCTAATGTTCTCATTGTGGTAGTGTTGGTAAGTTTTTAGACTTGTTGCCATATCACAACTATTCTTGGGCATGTGCTAATCACTCCTCGGACCAACATAGTTGATCAGGCTATGCCACTCCCAAGACTGACCATACATCCCAGAGTTTACCTGTGATATACAACAATCATTACTTTTGTTTTGTTCTAGAATGATGTTGACCTTAGTATGTATGTATGCATGTATACTTTTAATAAGGAACTATTTATTTCTCAAAGTATAGTTGTTTTGAAAACTTTAAATCAGAGAACTTAGTCCCAATGCATTTATAGTTTGTATATCTTTTGTGGTTCGATATACTGATTTCACTATAAACAGTGCTTTGATACCAATCTGTCACACCCCCAAACCAAGGATGGCGGAAACGTCCGGGGGTGGAGGACTTCATGTAGAGTATCAAAACAACGAGTATGATAGTGCTCAAAGTAAATACAACCATCATAAATATAATTGAAAAGTTACACCAAAGTATATATTTACATGATTCAAATCAATTACATTATGATACAAAATGAACTGTTTGACGAATTATCGTCCCATCCTCAAAATGTTGTTGATTTCCTGTTTCACTGAATTCCTGAGAATACAAGTAGTTTTGAAAAAGTGTCAACACAAAGGTTGGTGAGTCCATAAGCTTTTGACAGTAAGAGTTGAAAATAGATCTTTGTAGAGAGATGTATGTTACCAAGAAAAATCCAATATTTTCCTTATAAAAGTGATGTGGTCTGATGAGATTTAACAATCTTTTAATCTATAAAGATCGATTAGATCTTGAACAAGTAAGTAAACAAAGACGATAAAAACACAATAATAAGAACGAGACAAGATTGAATCAAACGTGTCGAATGATTAAACAAAATCCTCAGAAGAGCTCGATTAAGAACATCAACTGTAGAGGATTGGAAGGTTACAAGAACGATCAAAGAAACCTGTTGTCGTCTAGATGTATCACTATTCTCAGATCTCTAAAACCTTAACCTAATATGCATGCAAGCGAAAACTTATATACAAAATATAAAAGGTTCACGGTTGGACAGGCCCAAACCAGAATACAGAATAGCATAATCAGTTGAGCCCAAAAGACGCAATCTACAAAGCCCAACAATCTCCCCCTTTGCGTCAATTTGGAGCGAGACCTTCACTAATTACTTGGGCCAGCAGCTGAAACCGGTACCTTCTTTACGGTACTAAACAAACATTTGGTGATTGAAAGAATGGTCTGTCTAAACCGGATGTACTAGTTAATCATATCTTCAAAATACTTGACATCATCGGCCGAGTTCTCTTTACACCGTTTGACAATGAACAGCACATGCTCCAAACAGGTTGTGGTGTAAAGATGCTTGTCAGCTAAAGCGAAGAGACATTTCTGTCCTTCCGCTCGAGTGAACATAACCGTGTTACGTCTTGGGTCGATCCTGCCCAGTAGCATTTGATTGAGATCACTGGCCGATCCCACAGGAGCAATTTTGGGTTTCTTCTTGAAGACTGTGGCGACCTCCTGATCCATTAGGGCAACCTCCATGATGTAGCAGATTAACATCATTTTGACATGGTCTAGAATGGGACCATATTCAGCTTCATTCGTCAAAAGGATATTATACAGGACGATCCAATCATGAGGATTTAGATTCGGTAGATCTGCCAGGGAGATAAGATGAGCAGTTTTTGTAGATCCCCGAATCAATTTGAACCGAACGTTTATAAAACGTCCCTCAGTATAAGGTTTTAGCACCCGAACGTTTACAATCTTCTGGGCGCTCCATGTAAGGAATTATGGACGAGCAGCCGCCAGATAGAAGTCAATGAGCTCCCTGTCAAGCTCAGCGTTCGGGTGAGGGACTTCAAAGATGTTAGAGAAGACGTGGAAGATGAACGCCTTTCGAGTCAGCGGCATATCGAACTGCGAATCGACAGTGTTGTTGCAGTCGAACGATATAACCGGCTCGAGCCATAAGATGCTGGGAGTTTCAATGGCCTCTTTGATTAAGCGTTCCCTGGTCCAGGCAGGGAAGAGAGTCTTTCGGCTCTCAAGGAGATCGTGGGCTTCTTTTTGTTTGCGTTCGGCTTCGGCAGCCTCACGCGCCACACGACTGGCATCTTCACCAACCTTGCGACTGTTCTTTCATTTTAAAATGTCAGCAATGGTCTCCTTGTCGCCTTCTTCATCTTCGTCCTCAGCTATGTTTTTGCCTTTGTTCTTCACACCCGAACCTAAAGTTTGATCAGTTGGAGATGGTTCGGTCGTGTGAGTAGCTTTGGAGGAAGGAGGTGGTTTTGATCCTGTCTTCTCATCTCCCCCTTGTTTCGGAATGGACACAAAACTTGGGAGGCCTTCTACTTTGTTAAGAAGATCGATGGCTGGAGAGAGCTTTTCAGCAAGGGAACGCCTCACCGAAAAGTTTAAGATTGGATCGTGTGCTTCCAGAATGTTGGATATAACAGCGTGGACATCCGAAACACACATCTTGACCACCTCCCGTTCAGATCGAAGATCTTCCAGTTGTTGTTGGGATTGAGAGAGTTGTGTGGTCTTGACCTGAAGTGCAGTTGTTTTGATTGCCAGATCGTCCATTAACGAACGCTCGGTTGCCAGATCTTCTTGTAGCTTGGCGAGGCGAGCATCAATGGAGGCAGTAAAGGCCGAGTTGTCGTCGCTTATGGTTTGACGTAGAGTTGCGAACGAAGGCAACTCCGATGAGACAAAATTGACCAATTGTTGGACAATTGGTTCCAAAGATGCCTTTGTGGCATCTGCACTTTCCTGCAGGGACTGCAGCAGGGTAGAGGCATCAGAAAATAGTTTATCGACTTTTTCGATCGCTGCCTCACATGCCCTGGTAGATGCCTGAGTTGCAGCAGTTACTGAGGCCGCTGAATCATGTTGAGCCCTTGAGAAGGCATCAACAATCTTCTGAAGGCCAGCTTCAGACAAAGTGGACTGTTGGTTAGATGAGGAGGCGAGAAGTAGGCCAATCTTCTCGTTGAGCTCTTTGAGATGTTTCTTGGTTACTGGAGCATCATCCTCCTCGTCACTTTGAACTTGAAACAGACTATAGTAGACCGAATCAAAGATCATGTTTTCTCCCCCAAGATAAGGGTTTTCACCCTCAGATGCATTTTCATGAGATGAAGAGGGTGGAGAGGTTGGGGGTGTTGAGGGTTTGGTAGGAGCAGGTTGAGTGGGTGATGGTATAGTTTCGGTTGGTGGTTGAGTATGAGTAGTTTCGGTTGTGTGGGTTTTGGGTTGAGGAGGTTCGGTTACATGTGGTGATTCGGTTGTAGTTGTAAAGATTGGTGGAGGGGAAGGAATTGGGGAAATGGGTAGTTCAATCTCTGGGGTAGGGGACCGAGGTGGTGTATTGCCTCGTTGAGGAGATGCATCCCCTTGAGGGTCGTCAAAACCCGAACTCTCACCCTCAGAGTCACTTGAAGAAGAGGGTATAACAAGCTTTCGCTTCGGTTGGGTCTTCCTCTTCTTTGGTGGTGGGGATGGTGCGGCTTTTGGCTGTTTCCTCTTTTTAGAAGAAGGTCCCTTTGAAGCTTTGGAGGCTTGCTTTCCTTTTTCTGCCTTTGTACCTCTGCTCACCATTTTATCTGCATCATGAATAGACCTGAGCATATCCGGGGTCAGATCCCTTGGACCAGATGGCCTTAGCTCCTTGAGCTTCCGAATCAACCTGCTATCCGAAGGCACATCACCATACATTGACTCCGGGATAGAGCCAATAAAGGAGAATTTTGATGCATCTGAGACGATGATCTTCTTGGTATGGAAAGTACCAACAGAAGACATCGATGCATCTTCAGTAGTGGGAACATCAAATCTGTCCATGACCCATTTAGTTATCAGTATCCAGAATCGGGCCAACGAGACTTCAGAGTGTCGGGATGAAGAGGAGAGGCTTTGAATAAGTTGTTGCCATAGAACAAACCCATAATCCAGGTTGATCCCATTGTAAGCTCCGTACATGATGGTGAGGAACAGACGACTTGCACCATCTGAACCTGAACTTCTCTCCGACAATCCCTTGAAAAGGACTGTAAATAAACCGTTCCATTGTGGCGGCAAGCATGACTTTTTGAATTTTGCAATGGAGGTAAGAACTTCTGTGTATCCCATGTTGTAAAACATGTTATACAGATGACCAATCTGTATTGACTCCGGATGAACTCTGGAATGGTCAGTAGCAAATCCAAGCAAAGTGCAGAAACGCGGGCGAGAGACGGAGGTTTTGTGGTCTCCAATCTCGAAAAATACCCGGTCGACAGCCTTATCGTAATATGCAGTCGCGTAGACCTGCGATAGGGCCGCCATCGGCACCGATTCGATTCTGGAAAGTGCTGGAACGAGTTGGGAATACTTTAAGCACTCTATGACCGGCGACATGTAGGAGTCGTATGCCATTGGGTTAAGATCAATGACCAAACATTGTTGTGGGCGAATGGGAAGAATCTGTGGGGTAGCAAGAACTGAAGAGGAGTCAGCCATTGATGCAGGTGAGAAGAAGATGATGAACAGGAAACTGTATGGGAGTGTTTGCGTTTCGGAAATTTTGAAAGTGGTAAAGAGGTAAAAGGAGGTGTAACGGGCTATTTATAGTGGGTGATAAGAGAGAGAAAAATCGTTTCAAATATCTTATGGATGACAGTTGGGACGTGCGATGATCACGTAGGAGAGAGAGTGTCAGGTTCCTAGGACCACGCCGCCCAATAAGCGTCGTTTCATAGGGACAAGCCGTTACTGTTTAACCACGCGCATTGAATGCCACAGGACAAGAAAGAACTTAAGGTTTAAAAGAATGTCCGTTAAAATTACGATCAACCAGTTATAAAGAAATGTTGAAAGGCTTCTTTTAATTAGGCTAAAAACGACTAGCTTGAAAATAAAATCTCAGAAAGAAAAATAAGAACTAGATCCCAAGGGAAGAAATGTTATGGGTTTGTAACAATTTCATAGGAATCACATAAAATTGGAGATTTTAATAGGGTACTTTCATCAATTCTTTAGTGAGAACTTGAGCAATTTAATTGTTCACCATCAATTCGTTAGGTGTGGAATTTTGGGTTTCACTTAGTTCGTAGTGACACAATACTAAGATCATAAACACAGATGTTGTGTAACCATAAACCTCAGTGGTAATTTCTGAGAGTCTCAAGGGTTACCATGATGGAATGAGTGTAGTGGAGAAGTAATGTAGAGATGGTGTAAGAGAACAAAGTACCTCTACTGCGAAAAGAAGGACCAAGCAGGAAACTCTTAACTCATGTGAGAAAAGAGTGAGGTAGCTCACGATTAGAATAAATGAATTGGCCTTATTGGGAAGACAAGGTTTGTGTATACCAGGTCATGAAGGCCATTATTCAAAATCTTATGAGGCTTGAGACACATACAACAGCATGCTTCTAGGGACATTTAGGTATTTCATCAAATGTATCCCCATAAACGAACACTAACACACAAGAAAAAAAAGAATTTTGGAATTTTTGAGATAAACCGAACCCGAACCTTCGGTTGGTTTCGGTTGAGAAAAGTTTTGAAAAACCGAACCCGAACCTTCGGTTGATTTCGGTTCTAGAAAATTCTGAAAAACCGAACCCGAACCTTTGGTTGGTTTCGGTTCTAGAAAATTTTGAAGCACCTGGAAATGTAAGAAAACAAGAATTTTTTTTTTTTTTTTTTTTTTTTTTTGAATCAAACGAGGAAAAACAGAATTGTACAAGTAATATACAACATTGAAAAACTACCTTTAAAGAAATGAGTGGGTCAGATAGTTGAACCGAACCCGAACGTTCGGTTGGTTTCGGTTCTTATGTTTGAGTTTGAGAGGTAGCGTGAGGTACTGACTCTGATTCCATCATACCTAGTCCTTGCAATATTTTATTGAATGATGCTTCAGGAAGAGCTTTTGTAAAGACGTCAGCCAGTTGATCAGTGGTTCTTACGAAGTGAACTTCGATGTTTCCATCTTCCACATGATCTTTGATGAAGTGATACCTCAGTGCTATGTGTTTGGTTTTGGAGTGTTGCACTGGGTTATGACAGATCCTAATTGCACTTTCAGAGTCACAATATAGTGGGATCTTCTTCATATTGAGTCCGTAGTCTCGAAGTTGACTTTGGATCCAAATCACTTGTGACGTGCATGATGCAGCTGCAATGTATTCCGCTTTGGCAGTAGATAGCGACACGCACATTTGTTTCTTGGATTGCCAGCTGACTAACTTCCCGTCAAGAAATTGACAGCCACCAGTTGTGCTTTTACGGTCGAGTCCACATCCTCCAAGGTCAGCATCAGAATAGGTTTGAACAAAGAAGCCTGAGTTGGATGGATACCATAGACCTAAGGAGGTGGTTCGCTTGAGGTAGCGTAGGATGTTCTTCACTGCAAGCATGTGAGGTTCGCGTGGGTTTGCCTGAAATCGAGCACAGTAACAAACAGAAAACATGATATCAGGTTTGCTAGCGGTTAAATACATTAATGAGCCAATCATTTGACGATAGAGCGTGATATCAACAGCCGGTTTGTCTAGGGATGGGGTAAGCTTGGTGCCGAATGCCATTGGGACTTTGACTTTTGAGTCTCCCATCATTCCAAACTTTGCTAGGAGAGTCTTCGTGTAGGCTTCCTGATTAATAAAGATGCCTTCGGGTCCCTGTCTTATGTTTAAACCGAGGAAAAAATTAATAGGACCCATTGAGCTCATTTCAAACTTAGTCTCCATCAGCTTTCTGAATTAAGCTGTTAAGCTAGGATTCGTGGAACCAAAGATGATGTCATCGACATAAATTTGAACTATCATAAGGTGGTTACCTTCCTTTTTGCGAAAGAAGGTTGGGTCAACCGAACCTTGTTTGAATTTAGATATCTTTAAAAATTTTGTAAGCGTTTCATACCAGGCTCTCGGAGCTTGCTTAAGGCCGTACACAGCTTTATCCAGAATATAGCAATGATTTGGATGCCTTTCGTTCACGAACCCAGGAGGTTGCTCCACGTACACCGTTTCTTCGAGTTCTCCATTGAGAAATGCACACTTGACGTCCATTTGGAAAACCTCAAAGTTCTTGTGAGCAGCATAAGCCAGAAATATTCTAACAGATTCTAGCCGAGCTACTGGAGCGAAAGTCTCTTCATAGTCTATCCCTTCCTCCTGACAGTATCCCTTTACCACCAGACGAGCCTTGTTCCGTATAACATTACCTTCCTTGTCCATTTTGTTCCTAAATACCCATTTGAGACCAACAACCGAAGCATCTGGAGGAGTTGGAATGAGGCGCCAGACTTTGTTCCTTTCAAATTCGTTCAGCTCGTCTTGCATTGCTTGAACCCAATCAGAGTGATCGAGGGCAGTATTAACTATCTTTGGTTCAACTTTTGATATGAATGAGTTGAACATGCAAAACTCAACCTTTGAAAATAAGGAAGTCTGTTTTGCTTTCAGTTGTGATCGGGTCAAGACCTTTTCAGAGACATCTCCAACTACTTGAGAGACAGGATGATCTCTGGTCCATTTGATAAGAGGAGGGTAATTTGGATCAAAGGTTGGATCTAGTTCAGCATTAATTATTTCGTCTGGCTCAGATTGGCTATCGTAACTGAGTGTCATATCATTATGTTCCCCCTCAGTTGATGAGCTTTGAAAGACATGAGGTTCAGGTGTTTCGTGTGATTCTGAGCTTTCTGGTGTTGAGACCTCTTTGGTTGAAGTTGTAGAACTTGGCTCCCCCTGGACTTGAGCGCTTGGCTCCCCCTCGACTTGAGCACTTGGCTCCCCCTCGACTTGAGCGTCGTTGGAAGGAGAGTCGTTAGAGATTGATGCTTCTTCATGCATTCTCCTTGCAGCGTCTTCGACAATCTGCTCCATGTGATCAACTTTGTTGTCTGCTGCACCTGCTTCGGAAAGTGAAGCGTTCTCCGGTTCGTCAAAGATTTCCATTAATGTCTCGAATAAGTTGGCGACCGAGACTGTAACCTGGCCATTTAGAGGAAAGATTTCCCCAGTGATGTCTTCTTTAGCCTGTAGCTTCTTGACATAGTTGCCATCAAAGGTCACATAGTATGTCTCTTCAATCTTTCTCGAACGCTTGTTTAGGTCAAAGGTCACCTCGTCGGCTTTGACATCAAACTTGTTGCGTTGTTCTTTAGAATTAAAGATGAAACACCTTGAGCCGAACACATGGAAAAATTTCACATTTGGCTTTCTGTTGTTCAGTATCTCATATGGAGTGAGCGTGAACCTCTTGTTGAGATATGACCTGTTCTGTGTAAAACAAATAGTCGAAATAGCGTCAGCCCAAAAATAAAGAGGTAAGGAAGCGAAACTTAGCATAGTTCGGGCAGCTTCACACAAAGATCGGTTTCGTCTTTCGACTATTCCGTTCTGTTGCGGTGTGTAGGGAGCTGAGAAATTATGACTAATTCCCTTTTCTGCAAGAAATTCTTCAAACTCCCTGTTCTTGAATTCTAGACCATTGTCGCTTCTGATGTTACGAACAACCTTCTTAAGCTGTACTTCAATTAGCTTGATAAACACTTTCAGCTTTTGAGTCGCTTCAGATTTGAGCTTTAGAAAGAACACCCATGTAAATCGTGAAAAGTCATCAACAATAACAAGAATATACTTGCTACCACCGATGCTTTCGATAGATGAAGGACCACACAAATCGATATGAAGTAATTCGAGTGGTTCAACAACTTTTGTGTTGATTATAGATGGATGACTTTGACGACTCTGCTTCCCCATTTCGCATGCAGCGTACAGATGATCCCTGTCGAACTTGAGCAATGGAAGGCCCCTAACATGACCTCCAGTAACAAGACGGTTGATATCTAAAAAATTAAGATGAGATAATCTTCGGTGCCACAACCAACTTTCGTCGGATTGAGCTTTTGACAACAAGCATATAGTTGGGTTTCCTTTGATGGGTTTAAGGTTTAAGGGAAACATTTCACCCTTTCGCTCTGACTTGAGAATCACTTTCTTTGACTTTTTCTCTATGATTTCAGAACCTTCATCATCGAACGAGACTTTGAGACCTGTACCTCCAACAAGCTGAGATACACTAATGAGGTTGTGTTGGAGTCCTTCCACATAAGCCACCTTCCTTATAGTAAAGTCTCCATTTGTTATCATCCCGTATCCCTTTATGGTGCCAAAAGAATTGTTTCCAAACTTGACGTTGCCACCATTTGCAAGAGATCTGTATTCCCTAAGCTCCTCTTTCCTCCCTGTCATGTGACGTGAGCAGCCACTATCGATGTACCATTCTTCGTCGAACTGCTCGTCACTTATAACCTGCAAAAATTAGATAGATTTAGGAACCCAAAATTTCTTGGGTCCACGTGAGCTTTGCATGTGAACGGGAACAATAAGAGAGACATCAACAAGATAAGTTCGTTTTATAAGAGTTGTTGCATCTTTCCTTTTAATGGTAAAAACTTTTATTTTGTTAGGATTGGGTGAATTAGGTTTGGATTCTGGTTGGGATTCATTGACCTTTTTCTTCCACTTTTGCTCAGTTGACGAATGAGATTTTTGAAAACAAGAGAAATCAGCTTTAGAGTAAGATGGAGATGAATCGGTGGGAGTAGAAGAATTATGAGACCGAGAAGAGGAATTAAAAGAACGAGAAGAATTTGAACAAGAGGGTTTGGATTGAGAGAAGTTCCGGGCTTGAGACTCTAGGTGACCCTTTTGCTTTTGATCATTGGAGGGAATGACCTTAGAGTTTTGTTCTCTTTTGACTTCAGAACCGAACCTTTGCGTTCGGTTGGAACTGTCTTTGGAACCGAACCTTTGGTTTCGGTTGAAGTCCTTTTCAGAACCGAACTTTTGCCTTCGGTTGATATCTTCTTGTGAACCGAACCTTGGCTTTCGGTTGATATCTTCTTGTGAACCGAACCTTGGCTTTTGGTTTTTGTGACTTTCAAGCTTTCCTACAGGATTCTTTTCATACTTTAGATTCTTGTCTTGATGAGAGAAATATGCATTCTGGGAATGCCAGAATTGTTTCCTTTCAGAAAGGTTCTTCCTGTATCTATTGTTCCTTTCTATCTTCCTATTCCTCATCTGAGAAGGTTGATGATGAACATTTGCTTTCGTTTTTGGTGACTCCTTGGCTGGTTCCTTTTGAACTGCAGGAGTTTTACTTTGAGCCGAAGGAGCCGAGGGAATGTCTTCTTTTGCCGAGTGATCATTCTTCTGAGGAATATCTTTTGTACCACTGGTGCTCGGCTCATCGAAGTTGTTCGGCTTATTCAAGGGTTCAGGTATGTATCTTCCTTTGCTCTTCCAGGAAGTTCTTTCAGATAAACCAATGGTTTCGTCTGCATTATCAATTGGAGCTTCCCAGAAGTACTCATCACAGCCATCAGCATTGTCTTCGTTTACAATGGCTACAAGTTCAACTGTTTGATGTTCGGTTACTCCTGTTACCTTGTATACTTGATTTGGAGTGGTCCTGACCTTTTGATACACAACAGCTTTCTCAACTAATTTTGGGGACTTTTGATGGGACAACCGAGCGAACTCCACTGAATTTTCAGAAATTAGATTCTTGTGATTTTCAGGCTCGGTTTTAATAAATTCTGAGTAGTTAACCGTGTCCTCTACATAAATTTCGCTCATGTTATCGTCCTCGTTAAGCTCAGATGCATTTTCAACATCAATTTTGTTTTCTGAGCTTACGTTGGCGTTTAAAGAGTCAAATTTTTGCATGGTTTCGGTTCTCAGTTTAAGTCTGTCATTTTCATCCAAAAGATTTTTAAGCATGTTCTTGTGGTCTTTGGATTTAATGAAGGACTCAATTTTGTCCAGTCCATACATGTAGGTTGGATTGACATCATCAGACGATATCACACTCTCACAATTATAGGCTTCGGCATCGATTTCATCTTCCTTAAACTCTAGGAAGGGCAAGATCATGCGGTGGATCTTTTGGCCTATTTCACAATCCAAATGAAGCTGAGTAATATTAGAATACAGACGTTTAGCGATTAAACAAAAAACATTTCGTTGTTTTAACAATTTTAAATTGTCTCTTTGCAAATAAATGTTTTCATCTTTAACTTTGACTAAGTCTGACTCCTTTAACTCTATCCACATTCTCCGCTCCTCACTCTTCGACGCCACCCTGCTCAATTGATCAGTTAGGTTAGAATTTGTGACTCGAGTTTGAGTTAAGCTACTATCTAGATGTGAAATTCTTGTATTGACGTTTTTTAGTTCTTTCTCATAAGAGGATGATGTTACTTTGCATGAAATAAAAACATATTGTACCTTCTTTATCAGTTCATCGAGCTCATTGAACTGCTGGCTGAGCGGTTTGGCCGTAAAGCACATATCCTCCTTTGCCTTCGGTCCATCACTTCCTCCATCGGTGTTATATCCCCTCATTTGAGATACGTCAGTTACCATGAAGCACTTTCCACCACTACTTTCTTCCTTAGTCACGTAGGCCTTTCCATGGGTAGGCTGCCTCACTTCCTCGTCTTCTGAGTCGGTAGACCAAACTTCCGTGCTGCCGAATTCATCACCTTTAACCGAACCCTGCACAATAAGAGCATTAATAGAAGGGTTAACGGCAGACTTCTTCTTTCTCAACTCATCCAGTCTTTTCTGCAACATGGCTTCCTCGTCATTCCCATCATCTTTTTCAGCCATCTTCTTGAGGACACAGTCCTTAGCATAGTGATTCTTCCCACCACAGTAGAAACAGCTTACTCCAGAATCGCCATCCACCTTCGGTTCCTTTTTGTGCTCCTCAGCTTTCGGTTCATTAATCACTTTTTCAGAGCTGTAACTCCCCTGCCAGCTTCGGTTTTTGTTGCTGGGGAATCTCTTCTTTATGAACCTCTTGGGATTGGACACCATCATGGCATAATCCTCAGACGTGAGATCATATTCCTCCAGGTTGAGATCTTCATCCTCCATCGCAGCTTTACTTTTAGATAGGAGGGCCAACGAACCGAGACTGGAAACGAAGTTCTTTTCTTGCAGCACAATCTTCTCTTGGGACTTGAGAATACCCACCAGTTTCGCCAAAGAGTATGATTTAAACTTCTCATGGGCTTTAACTGTGGAAACCACTGCTCTCCATTCAGACCTCAGACCATTCAGGAATGTAACCTTCTGTTCGATAAGCTTCCTTTCAATATCGTGTTTGATCATCTTGCTGAGAAGATGATTGAAGCGATCGAACGTCTGGGTCACAGTTTCTTCAACCCCTTGCCTGAATTCTCCAAACTCAGATAGGAGCAAAGTTTGAATAGAATGTTCAAGATCCTCATCTGTAGAATACAGTTCGCGAAGTCTATCCCAAACATCCTTTGCCGTCGTGCATGAGCTAACCAATCTGAATGTATCGGACTGAAGGGCGAACCTGATCAACCTTAATGCCTTGATATTGCACTGGAACTTATCCTTTTCATCTTGTGCAATATCTTTCACGTCCTTTAGCAGATCATTGTACTCTTTTTGTGTCTTGATGATTCTAGACGTTGCAGAATGAGAAAATGGTCCATTGGTGATGGCTTCCCAAATGAGATACCCATTATCCTCCAATCCAATAACGTAGTCTTCGAAGTGATGTGCCCATACTTCATAGTCATGGGTGTATAAGATCGGAATCTTTGTCGTCGAACCAATGCTGTTGGAAATATTAATAAGGTTTGATTGTGTCGCATCCATTATGATCGTAAAAACCTGTTCAAAGATCAGACTTGTAATAAAGCAGATTAGGGCAAAGTAATAAATATCAAGATACGTCAATAAAGAGATGACGGCTCAATAAATATTGATGATTGCAGAAAAACCCTAATGGAAATCTTTTTCACAGAAAAGATGTGTATCAATTACACAGCCTCCTGCTCTGATACCAATTGATGAGATTTAACAATCTTTTAATCTATAAAGATCGATTAGATCTTGAACAAGTAAGTAAACAAAGACGATAAAAACACAATAATAAGAACGAGACAAGATTGAATCAAACGTGTCGAATGATTAAACAAAATCCTCAGAAGAGCTCGATTAAGAACATCAACTGTAGAGGATTGGAAGGTTACAAGAACGATCAAAGAAACCTGTTGTCGTCTAGATGTATCGCTATTCTCAGATCTCTAAAACCTTAACCTAATATGCATGCAAGCAAAAACTTATATACAAAATATAAAAGGTTCACGGTTGGACAGGCCCAAACCAGAATACAGAATAGCATAATCAGTCGAGCCCAAAAGACGCAATCTACAAAGCCCAACATGGTCCTAATACCAGGACCGAAAATGAACAAGTATTTGCCATACTTAAAGATATAAGAGTGGTTTCAAATGATGTGTAGTCATAAATACCTAAACCGAGAGTGTACAGTAATATCTGAATTTATTGATATAAAAGTGATTTTAAATCGACATAAAACCCCTTTTGTTTTATAAAAATCCCGTAAACTTTATTTATTGTTAGCTCCCTATGTGAGTCGCTATAACCATACTATGACTAAAGGTAACCTGCACAACGTCTTTTAGACGCCCTGATCCTATGACTCTTGTCACCCGTGGACCTGCCGGTCCAGCTGTAGCTACCAGCGAGGTGTGGGATGTCAACCCCAATATAGATCTATACACAATTATCACGCTCTCCCTAGAAGATATTTTGGTTATAACTTACAGGAATTTAGAGATCCCGTGCTCAGACGTACGAGGAGAGATAGTCTCACATCCTCAGTTAACAAGTTTATGTGTAGTGTGCATGAGTGTAGAACCTTTTTCTATGAGTGTACCCTTTTTGTATGAGTGTGTTATGTGATGAATCTTAAACTATGCCTATTATAGTTTATCCAAAATGTTTGTAGTGTATAAAAAACTCTTTTATGAAATTGCAATAGTACTATGAATCCATAAACTATGTTTATTATGGCTTAATATACGTGTTCTAAATACATGAATAATCTTATAATGAGTGATTAAGTTTCAGTTTATGAAGATAAACTAACAAGGAAACACATTCAATATGTAGAACTTATTATTATACACTTTTCTCAACATAATACAAAGTGTTATGAAATTTATATGCTGTTAACTAACTTTAACCTTTCTGCACTGTTTTGGAAAAATCATAGAAAAATCATACGGAGTCGAAAACTAGATCCGTAAATTCTGAGAGTTCCAAAAATGTGTCTGGTTTTCTCATAATTTTTATCTTGATTTTTGGAAGCCTTTAACTTGTATTAAAATGCTCATATTCACAGACTGGTCCGGATTTGTGTTTGAAAAGACAGACTGTTTTGTAAAAATCACCATAAATTGTAGAAAAATCGTGTGGAGATGTGCAAGTAGTCATTATAAAGCTAAGAAGTGGAACTACTTGCACCTAAAACAGTTTTGAAAACTAAAATGTTTAAGTTGTCCAAAACAGTCCGTGAATGGAGTTGAACTTTTCTGATGAAGGCTGTTAGAAAAGTTTAGTTATGTTCTTGGTGTTTTAACTTGTATTCCCCCTTAAAAACTTGAGAAAACATTAAAATGTAGGGGTATGAACTCACCTTATGTGATTTCAGTAGATAAGTGTTGAAGAAGAGAAGTGTTCAACCCAAGAACACTTGAAGAATCACTTGAAGATTCGAAGCTCTAACAAAAATACGATGGAGTTTGTGTAAGATATCCATGGTTTGAGTAAAAAGAAGTGAGATATTCATAAGGAGAATGAATTATGCTTACCAAATGTGCAGGAAAACCCAAGATCAGCCCTTGAATCTCGAATTTCTAGAGAGAGGAAGTGAGAGAGGAAAGAGTTTGATCTTCTTGGTGAAATGAAAGAAAATGGGAGAAATGAGGAGAGAGGATGAATGTCCAGCTCTCAAAAACGTGGGAAAGGGTGGTAATTGAGTGGAAAGGACATTGATGTGACCTAGGTAAGGTGGGGAGGTGTGGCTGGTCATAGAGTGGGTGTGGGAGTGGTTGCTTGTGTCATAAGGTAAAGCAAAGTCAACACTCCACCTCTTTGTACTTTACCCACTAGCTTTTATTATTTAAATAAAAAATTTCATGAAAATATGATTAAATTGTGAATATTTAGGGTTCATTATGTTAAAATATGATTTTGGGTGAAAATCCCGCGTTAAAATAATTAAAAACGGGCTTACAACGCAAAACTAGTCGAAAACCGGGAAGAAAAGCATTCCCAACGAGACCTCTCGGTCCTAGGCCGAGGTTCAGTCCTTGCTATGGCCGAATCCAAAATGAAGCGAAACAGAGGGAAGCAAAGGGAGGGGTCGAGTTCGCATGCCAGGCTCGGTCCGAAGGTAAGAGGCGAAAATGGTTAGACCCGAAATGAGCCGAATGAACAGTGGCTTCGGGTTCGGTTCCCCCCCCCCTGTGCGAGGTTCGGCCCTGAGAGGACCTCTCGGGTTCGGTTCCTCCTGGAGCCTTCGGGTTCGGGTCTTCTTGGTCTCGGTCCCTAAGAGGAATTTCGGGTCCTAAGAGGTTTCGCCCCTAATAAGAGGGGTTCAGGTCCTTAAGCTTATTTTACTCGTTTTTACCCCGTTTTGAGCCGTTTTTGACCTGGTTAAGGGTCAAAATGACCCGAATGATTCCAAAAAGTTACGGGAACTTTTGAGAGAGATTTGGGAGAGATTTCACATACTTGGAGAGATTTGGGAGAGATTTGACATTCTTGGAGAGATTTCTCATTCTTGGAGAGATTTGGGAGAGATTTGACATGCTTGGAGAGATTTGGGAGAGATTCTCAATTAAAGTGAGATAGAGTGAAAACGATTAAGAGTGGTTTCATGTGTGACAAATGTGAGTGTCCGGCTTCGCAATGCAAGGTCCGTAAACCCTGTTAAACCTTGTTTAAGGATCTTACACACTCCCGATGAGTATGCAACATTGATTTATCGGTTTGGCTCGCCACGTACCACAGTTTTAGGTTAAGGAGATCTAGATGTTCACACTTTTTGATTTATGATCTCTCATCAAAATAGCAAGTTGTTTAGTAAATACATAACGTAAGCCCTAGTACACAAGGGTTAGTTGAGTTGACAGGTTTGACTTGTTGACTTAAGGTTACTTTGACTTGACCGGAAATTGACGGTTGTCACACTTTGTATTCTAGAATTCAATAGTCCTTGAATTTTTTCATTAAAACAAGGACCTGTCTGTCTCAGTTCATAAACAAACTTTATAAGCTCACACATTCTACATAACCTATCTTGTTTTGAATATGTGTATGTTTGTTAGGTCTAGTAGTTTTGTGTATGTTGTTATTGAGTCTGTTGCGAAGGCCTTCATTCTAATATCTTAGTCTTCATTATTATATTATGATACTCTGTTAGTTTCAGAATGTATACAACTTAGGTTTCAGAGAAACATTTGCTGATGTGTTGTACAGTCTGTGATGTCTGTATCGAGGGATTGATTAAATACCTTAGAATGCAACAGAATATTCAAGATTAAAGCCAAGTATACAAGAAAAACAAATAAATTGCACAACAAGAAATCAAAAGGGATAGAAGTGATAAATAATTTAGACCTATAGATTGAGTATCGATGTAAACAAATCCAGACCTATTGATTTGAATTCGTATGAAACTAGAATTCGCATTCAAGAATTGACAAAAGATGAGTAAGCAACTCAAAAGAAATAAAATTCTTAATATAGAAATCAACAAAACAATCATATTATCAAACGTTCTATTAAGGGCTATTTATAGCCTTACAAGCTTCAACAAAAATAAGGCAACTCCAAAATAAAAGGAAACTTCAAACTAAAATGAAACTTCCTTGTAAAGGCTTATTCATAGTAAAAATAAACCAAATACGCCGCTAGAATCTTCCAGCTAAACCGACATATGAAACCACACAATTTTCCAATAGCCAATACTAGCCGTTCGCAGTCAATTTTCCAATCTTCACATTTACAATGAGTCTTTCGTGTCTCGCATCCACTCTTCAACACTTGCGATGGGTTGCGATTGTTCACATCTATTCGCACCCGATCGCATCCAACAAGTGACTTAGACTACGAAAGGTTGTGATTCACATTCACATTCACATCATTATCTCCCCCTTTCAAAGGAATTGTCCTCAATTCATGTAGTCCATCATTATCAAGATAAGGGGAAAGGTCTCCAATGTTGAATGTGGCAACAAATCCATAGTCACCTGGAAGTTCAACTTTGTAGGCATTATCATTAACTTGCCCCACCACTTTGTAAGGACCTTTAGCTCTCCGCATCAACTTATTACTTCTTTTAGTTGGGAAACATTCTACCCTCAAGTGTACCCACACTAAGTCTCCATCAACAAAAATCTGAGGCTTCTTGTTCTTATTTGACTTATGTTTGTAAGTTACATTTACAACTTCAATGCGATTACAAATATTCTTATGCCACTTCATCATCAACTTCACATTTGCTTCAACATACTTATGAACTAATTCTTCTTTTCGCAATGGAATTAGAACTAAGGGAAGATATAAATTAACATCATAGAAAACCTTGAATGGAGAATGCCCAGTTGCGAACGTAGGAGATCGATTATAAGCAAACTCAACATGTGTAAGCTTAACATCCCAATCCTTCTGAGTCTTACTCACCAACCCTCAAAACAATGTTCCTAAATTCTATTCGTAACCTCCGTATATGGGTAATGTGAAGTACTAGACAATAGTTTTTTACCACCTTCCTCCATAACGTATTCCAAAAACAACTCAAAAACTTTGAATCTCAATCTGAAACACTAGTTTTTGGAATTCCATGCAACCGGTCAGTCTCCTTAAAGTATATGTCAACCACGTTACAAGCATCATCACTTTTTTTGCAAGCAACAAAATGAGTCATCTTGGAAAAAAGATCCACCACTACCAAAATTGCATCCTTACCCATTTGAGTATGAGTCAAAGCAATAATGAAATCCATAGATAAGTCTTCCCAGGGATGATTAGGAACTGGAAAAGGAGAGTACAACCCCAACTTGAATGAAATTTTGGCCATTTGATAAGTCACAGACTTGTTCAAAATTTTGTTCACGTCTCCTAACATCTTCAACCAATAAAAAAGCTCCTTTTAAATTTCCAAAGTTTTAGTAATTCCGAAGTGTCCAACCATCCCTCCACCATGAGCTTCTTGTACGAAAAACTTACAAATCAAATGCTTCGGAACACAAAGTCGATTCCCCATAAAGATAAAACCTTATTGCAATACGAATTCACCTTCAGGTCCACCAACACATTTAAAAAAAACATCTCTATAATCTACGTCATTATCATATTAACTTTTTAATGCCTGGAACCCCAACAATCGAGCAACCAAAGTCACTAGCAAACAATATCGCCTTGACAATGCATTAGGCACCATGTTGCTATTGGTATCTTTATATTTGGAGGAAAAGGGAACAGATTGCAAAAACTCCACCCACTTGGCATGCCGTGTACTCAACTTCTGTTGTCCATTAATAAACTTCAATGACTCATAATCCAAGTGAAATATAAAATGATTTACATGTAAGTAATGGCTCCAATGATCCAACGCTAGAACAATGGCGTAAAAATCCTTATCATATGTACAATAATTTATACGAGCACCTCCAATATTTTCTGAAAAATTAGAGATAGGCCACTTATCTTGAATAAGAAGTTATCCTATTCCAATGCTACTCACACCGCACTCCACCTCAAATGGTTGCAAAAAGTCTGGAAGTGCTAAGACAGGAGCATCACACAATAACTCCTTCATATTCTCAAAGTCCTTCTAAGCATCCTCCCTGCATGGGAAAGCTCTTTTTTCAAAACAACCTAGGATCAGACTCATAAGGTTCTAAATTCATGAATGAACCTCCTATAAAACAAAGAAAGCCCATGAAATGATGGGACTTCTGAAACAGTAAAGTTACTGTCTAGTGTCTATTATTTACTACTATTTCACTTTTCATGTTTTGACTTCTAGAATAATAAGATTTATTCAAACCATCCACAGTCGATCATATGTTGGAAGTAGCTATGAAAGAAGACTGTCATTAGTTGGCTTGTATATTGTCTAAGGTGTTAGGCATAGCAATAGTTACTACACCATTCATGACTACTTCTAAAATAAGATTTGAGTATTGTATCAACCTGCGCTCACCTGAATTACTTCATGGAATTTATCATGAGTAATTGTAAGATGATAATATCATATAGTTTTCAAACCAAGATATATGAGTTGTTGACTATCAGTTGGTTGTGCATTTATGGCACGAAAATG
The DNA here is from genome assembly GCF_052625555.1 of Lactuca saligna. NCBI lineage: Eukaryota > Viridiplantae > Streptophyta > Magnoliopsida > Asterales > Asteraceae > Lactuca > Lactuca saligna. The sequence continues at coordinate 120,376,613 of NC_136425.1, forward strand.
CATCAGTCACTTGATGTTATAAAACAAGTCGTTGTGCATGATTTGATGAGTAGTTAGTACATGCATATAATTTCGAAGTTTATCTATTCCCTTTTATCCTAAAAGGATTAAAAGTGATATATTGGGCCCCTCGATGATTTTGTTTCGACTTATGTGTCGGGCTCAGTCAAAAATAAATTGATGTGTTCAGTTATGTTCTATAACAGACGAACCGGATATCAATAAACAAACTACTGGACAATAAGTATGACTTTGCTCCATATATTTGTCCAGCTAATATCTTGAGAACAGAGGAGTATATGATCCCTTATCTAAAGGATGTGTCACTGACTAGGTCAGAGTTGACAATGGCTTTTGAAAGCTTACGATTGCTAATTTGGATGCTGAAATTACATTGGAAGCTATAGTTACTAGACTTATCCAAGTGGGAGACTGTTGGATTTGGTATCTAAGCCCATAAATATAACTGGGATTTACTTGTCCCGATTGTAGCATGGTCCTTTTGGGTTGCCTTCACCAGTGCAATTTGATAGGATGGACTTTTGAGAATAAGGTTATTTGTGATTTATTAATATATTATGAGTATAATATATTAATTGACAAATCATATTATTTAATTAATATTGGTCAAGAATTAGTTTAGACTTAATTTTGTGATCAAAAGAGACTAATTAAATATATGGGGATTGATTATGTAAATCAATGATTCTTATAGTGTGGGCCAATGATCCATGATTATGTAGATGGGCTAAACTAATCCATCGATAGTCCATGGAGGTTAAACCCATGGAGCATAAGAATGTGGAAAGTCATGGGTCATTAGGGTATACAATGTGCAACCCTAGCATTTTCCATACTCTAAATAAACCCCCACTAGAGCCAAAATCGGTTGCCACTTACTTTCCAAGAGGCTGAAATTGATTTTGTGCTATGTAACTTATTCTCTCAAGCCTCCTCTTGCATTTGGTGTTTGTGAATCATTAGAGGAATCACACTTGGGGTGATCAAGCTTTCAAATGTCAAGAAATCTACCTTACTCAAGAGGTAAGCATCCAAACTAAGTTTATATTGTATAGCTTCAATTGTATGCTAGCTAGGAAGAATGCTTCGGAAAAATTGAAAATGCATGTATAATTAGAGAAAACATAGATCTAAAGCATCTAGGGTTGCATGTGCACCATATGAGTATTATAGTTCTCAAAACCCAACAGTGGTTTCAAAGCCTAGGATTGTTTTCTATTATATTTGATGCTTACTAGTTTTTCAATGCTAAAAAAGTCGAAATTTTGGCCTCTGACTGGTGAACTTGCCGAGTCCATGAACAGACTTGACAAATCCACTCAGTAATAGAGCAACTCGTCGAGTCCAGTTCACGCACTAGACGAGTTGAAGGCTCTGTTTTCATAATTTCAAGTTTCTTGGCCTAGTTTGGATTTGGAACACTACCACAAACCGTTTTGGATAATTGGAAATGTCTTTGATGATATGGTAGTGCTTGTACTCATCCAAAAAAAGATAATAGTTGAAGTTTAAAAATAACTGTTGTTTTATATGATAAACAAAATTGCTTTCTAATTATTGACTTGAAATTATCTTGATTATGAGTTTAGTTAGATCATAAATTATGTGATAATTTTAGTTGTTAGAAAATGATCTAAATGATTTTTAATGGCCTCCATAACTTGTCCTCAAGTTATGGAAAATGAAAGGTCTCACACATTAAAATCCTATTAAACTCATAAGTTATGAATGTGTAGAGTTTTGACAAGTTTCAAAACTTTCTCTCGAGTTTTGAAATTGTAAAGTTTCATCAATGAAACTTTAATTCCAAACCCTAGAGTTTTAAAAGTTAAAATTCAACCATTATATTTTACAATATTATAAGGTTAATATATATATATATATATATATATATATATATATATATATATATATATATATATATATATATATATATATATATATGTATAAGACTAGTCTGTCTTATTGTTAGTAGGCCTAATTCATGAAGCTGGTCTATTAGAGGGGTATAAGGTTACTGCCTATAAAATGGTGGTATAATGGGTGTCCAGTCTCACCCATCGCTTCCTTGACTGTTGGAAGGTCATTAGTCAAACGGGTAGGATAGGACACTAATTCTCCCTCATTAAAATTATAATGATAAATATAAAGTAGCTAAACTTTTATTAAATTCCCAATCTTAGTTACGTTAGGAAAAATGTGAAAATGGTGTGAATCCATGAAATTACACTTTGCACCTTGTTAAGTTGTTGGTGGAGCGTGTATGGTTAACCGACACACTTATCTGGAACTGACAATGTGTGACAAAGGGTAGCTTGGTGTTAATCATAGATTAACGGAGCGTGTGTGGTTAACTAGCACATTGATTAGGTGATCTGTAACATTGGGTGTACCAAGTTAATTTGCATGGTTATTCACACCTTTTTTGTGATCCTCGGCATCCCAGTCACAAACTTGAAGGGCACAATCGAGATTTAAGCATGTCATTGAAAAGTTTAATGAATCTTGAAGTATCTAGGAATTTCAAATCCAATTAAAACTTAATAATCTATTTTCGTTTTTCATGGTGGAAATTGGTAAATCGTCATTTGCCTACCTTCAAATATTTTACAATTGGATTACGGCATCCCTTTTTGCAATTGTAGAATATTTTGTTGGGTCCTAGCCTTAATATTTCATATTGGGTGTAATATTAAGGATTATCATCTAACCAAAACTTTGTTTTTCTTCTTTTTTAGATGTTTATCCCAAACAATACTTCCCCACCAATTCTTTCAGGCTCTTTCTCCCTCATGAACCTATGTGGGAGGGTCAATTTTGGTGGTTTGAATTTTAATTACTGGATTCGTAACATCAAAATCGCTATTCGTTCTAAGAACAAAGAATATGTCCTAGACAAAGAGCTTAAAGAGATTGATGTAACCACTGCCACTACTAAACAAATCACTGAACACACTACTCATGAGAGGGATGCGATAAATGTGTTGTATCTAATGATTGCTACCATGACTGTGGAGCTGCAGAAGTCCTATGAGGACTAATATTCCTATGAAATGTATCAGGATTTGATGGAAAGATACCATCAAAGTGCTCAGTAGGAGAGGTATGAGATCATTGCCTCCATGATCACAACCAAAATGAAGGATATAGAGTCCATTACGGCCCACTAGCAAAAGATGTAGAGATTCGTGGACCGTTTGCTTAAATTGAATCTTAATTTTGATGAAGAGTTGGCCATATATATATAATTCTACACTTATTACCTTCTTTTTATGATCAGTTTCGTATGAATTATCATAAGAACAAGGAGGAGGTCACTCATAGTAAGCTTCAAGGCCTTCTAAGGACTGCAGAGAGCAACCTGAAAGGCAAGTTGGTTGTGTCAACTCCTACTACTACTTCTGCCCCTATTCAGGCAATTAGACATGGGAAGGGAAAAAAGAGGAAGCCTCCCTCCAATAGCCACAATAGAAAGTCTCTTGATGGATCCTCTTATAGTGGGACCAAAGCTGGTTATGCTAATTCCTCTTCCAATCCAAAGGATGTTGTGTGACATCCCCATTTTCACGGCCAAAAAAGACCGATTTTGTATATGCTTTATAAAAATCAGAGTACCCTTTTAATAAAAAGTGTTGCGGAATTTGTTCCCAGAAAAACAAGATAATTACATTATCAAAGCATTTCTGAAGAAATGTAATTGTTTTCCTTTTAACACATTAGGAGGTCATCATCTATATAGAAACATAAGCATAAACAGACCTTAAATTTATTTACACCAGTGATCTACATCTCCTTAGTCTCTCAGTGTAATGTAGCTTCGTATCGACACCTATGATAAGAATAAACCAAGTGGGTCAGGTTGGGAAACCTGGTGAGTACATAGAGATTTCAATCCCACAGTGTTATATCATATATATAATTTAGAACTCACAAATATTCTATTTCACCATATATATTGGACCTTATATTTTATCTCTTACTTAATCCATACTCCCGGATCTAATCCATGCTCTCGGATCAATAACCGTGCCCATCCCAAACTCTAGAACGAGGGATAAATGTCTGAATCCATACTCCTGGATTAATGTCAAATAACTATGTCCTATCCATACTCTCAGACTAAGGACAACTGACTATGTCTTAATCCACTCCCGGACAAAGGACAACTGACTATCTTTTAATCTATACTCCCATATTAATGATAATTGACTATGTCAAATCCATACTCTCGGACTATGGACAATGACTATGTCTATTCCATGCTCCCGAATCAATGACATATTTTAAAGTTCTATTCTCTGTGTATAACTCACTCGTACTCATAAGAAGATACTACCTAATATTCCTCATAGTTAATTTAAGTTTACTCTTTATCATAAATAATCATATATAATCAGGTATGTTCTTTAACACGTATTTCAGGTGACATCAAATAAGTTGCACATAAACATTTATTTACTACTTCAATCAATACTTGTATTAAAATCATGTTTCATGAAAGGGACTATGCATTCACTTACTAAAGTGACGATTCCAAACTCAGGCAGCACTTCGCTTCTAACAATTCCATTTTCCTTTGACAAAACCTAGCATTATTATCACTAAGTTTTAGTCTTCTTTATTGCGACTAATTATTAGTCTAGATTCATCATTTACTCAAAGTCTACTTTCATGATCTATCAAGTAAGGAACAACCAGGTAGGATCATATCGGAGGTAGGGTCCGTTTGGTATACGAAGTATACAGTTCGGAAATCCCACATTAAACACCTCACTAAATCACAACCTAAACATCATCCCCGTAAGTAGATCAATCAGTATAACGACTTGAAATCACTGATAATTCTTGTTTTTAGGCTCATGATAATGGTAATGAACATAAACATAAGTTATACTAAAAATAGGGTAAGCATAACTCACTTACTAGGGGGTTCGCTTAGGAACCAGGCTCTGCTGGGGTAGAACTTCTGAGCCGAAAGCTCTTTTTCTCGAAGTCTTCTAGCACTCCGGGACTTTCTTTGAACACCTTGGTTGTGCTAGGGAAAAACCTTGAGGGTTTGGGGGTGTTTGGGAGAATAGGAGTGGAGAGGTGTGAAGAAAATAGGAGATTTACACCTCTATTTATAGGCTAGGTTCAGTGCAAACCCAGCGTGTTCGTGAATGCGGTGCATTCCCTAGATGAACGCAGGGCGTTCATGGCCAGGTGTCACCATCTGGTGGCAAGCCGTGGTAAGGAAGCAATGTCTCAGATCACGCAACGTGTCGCCTCCTGGCTATTTGAAAAACTAATTATCTTCTAACTTCGGTAACTTTTGCATACCAACTCTATTTTTGACATTGTCTATATCCACATTTAAGTAGCTACGGGATCTACAACTTTCCTTTTGACCCCATCGGCTAATTCTCAATCGATTTTAATTTTAACAGTATGAGAAGATCACACTGTTAAACGACCGTGTAAAATTCATAACTTCAACATACATACTTCGTTTTTGTATGTCTTTTTATCGTTGAGATCTTATTAATGAGATATTCAATTCTCATTTAGGCTGCATTGTCCAAAAATCGATCGATCTAAAATTTGAATTTCAGATTGTGCACTCCTATGCCAATCTTAGGAACATCATAATTTCCTCAAACGAAATTAGATTTCGGCGTTCTTTTTATGTATGTTCTCGGTTTAACGTATACTACATCTTTCCTTTAGATCTCTAGGGATAGAAAGTAGTTTATCAAAATATCACTTTTTATGATTCTCGGTGTCATGTCGGTTTTGTCGTAAAACTTCGATAAGTCATAACTTCTTCGTTATAACTCAGATTTCGGTGTTCTTTATATGTATGGAACCCTTGTGACATATGCTATAACTTGGTTGAGATTATTTATTAAAAATAATATTCCATCAAAATGTCATTTTTGAAGCTCATTGTCTCTAAATTGACTATCCCAAGTCTACGAGCGTTACAATTATCTCTCCATTATAATGATTATGTCCCAGAATCATCAATGAAACAGGACTGTATAATGACTCCATATGTTATCTCTTCATCCTAGGTAATAATCGTAACTTCTATGTTTCGTCGAATGAGTATCTAACTCTTGGTCTTCTATACTGCAAGCGGTGCTTAATCTTGCACCCGCTCTCTGTCTCATGTTAGTCTTTTAATCATGACCTTTATGTCACAATATTGATCATTATTAGAGACTCCTTCTTCTTCTTACAAAATTAGGATAAGTTCTTTGATTACCACAATAGACCGATGGGTCATGTTCTAATGACTTCTCATCGTATGATGCAACGCTTAGACTCATGTCTTTTAGAGTCAAATTCGAGAAAAAACTACACCTTCCTTCATGTTCTAATGTGATATAATCACATTCTAGCATGTAGCACTTCTAGCTACAAGCTTCTTACTTTAACGACGATTCGCGATACTTCTATTGATCACTTCGATTTCACTTAAACATTCTTACTTAAGTCATATGCTACATTGATCTTGGTTCTCTGAACCATGTAACATACTCATCTTAGTGGAACTCGATTTGATATGATTGTTGGGGTCGAAATTACAGTTATCTTCTTAGTTATTACCAAAATAATGGTAACGACATACATGAACAAAACATCCTCAATTACTAGTACCTTGGTAACCTTGTGACTTTCCCTGATCCAAGCGTGAGTCCTGTGATTTCGGTAACATAGGCCTCTACTACCATTCACACCTACTCATACTTGTCCTAAGTATTGTCTCGCAGTCCTCCAACTCACCGTACAAGAATTTCACACAATCATTTGACACATTAGATAACATAATGAAGCTTTATATTATTTATTGAAACGACTACATACACATTCAAGTTTAACATATATTATGCCTCTAACAGGCTACACCACATCTTACTATGGCTACTTCATATCTTGATCTTCGGATATGAAGTTCTTATCATTGATTCCTTGCATCGTCACCTGCTTCGTTGAGGATCATTTAGATTGCCCTTGGCTTTAGCTTTGGTGGCACATTTAGCTTCGTTGCCCCTTCCCTATTCGGGCAGTCTTGCTTGAGGTGTCCTTCTCCACCACACTTAAAGCAGAATTCTCTGTGGGTTGTGCATTTGTCGGCATAGTGACCAGTCTTCCCGCATTTGAAGCAGGCCACCTCTTTTTAGCATCTCCCAACATGTTTCCTTCTACACTTGTCACACCATTGTGCTCTTTCTTCGAACTTTTTCGAACCAGACTTCGAGAATTTTCTCTTCTCATCGGACCTTGAAGATTCTCCAAATTTTCTTTTCTTTCCAACTTCAACCTTCTTAGTGGATTTACTCTTGATAATTTCCTCAACAAACTTAGCAGCCTAGATAGTTGCCTCAAGAGTAGGTGCCTATCTTAGTAGCACAACATATACCCATGGTAGTCCCTTTGTATACTTATCGATTTTTGTTAGCTCATCAGGGACAATGCGTAAAGAAATTTCCATCTTGTCAGTGAAGAAATTGGTGTATTCGTCAATAGACATGTTGCCCTTCTTCAACGCTAGGAATTGGTTCTCTAGCTCTAGCAGATTTTAGGCCGAGCAGAACTTTCGTTTGAAGTCTCTGACCAAGTCAGTAGTAGTGGCTTATTAGGGCTCATGAGCTTTCCCAAAGTGTTCCACCAGCGAACAGCGCCACCTCTGAACTGACGCACTGTATATGTGGTTTGTAACATGCCTTTGCATCCACATGTTATGAAAGCCAACTCCATCTCTGAGATCTAGTCCATAACTTCGATTGGATCCTCTTTCCCAGTGAAAGTCGATCGTTTGCAATTTGTGAAGTCCTTATACTTTCATCCATTCCTCTTGATTTTGTCATCTTGGTTGTTCCTCCTAACCACTGGCGGTTCATCTTGACCAACAGTCCTACTGTAGTTCCCTTCCTCCGAATTTCTGTCATTCAGTTCTGGTTGTTCGACAGACATTGTAGGTTCATCCTTATTTGTGACATCCCCAATTTTCACGGCTAGAAAGACCGATTTTGTTTATGCTTTATAAAAATTAGAGTACTTTATTTCATAAAAATGTTGTGGAATTTGTTCCCAGAAAAACATGATAAATACATTATTAAAACATTTTCAAAGAACTATATTTTATTCATTTTAAAATGTTTGGGATGTCATCGTCAATACAGAAACATAAGCATAAACGGAACTTACATTTATTTACACTGGTGATCTACATCTCTTTAATCTCTCAGTGTAATGTGACTTCGTATCAACACCTGTGATATAAATAAACTGAGTGGGTCAGGTTGGGAAACCTAGTGAGTACATAGGGTTTTCAACCCACAATATTATAATTATTATGTTTAAACAATCAAACAATCAACCCAATTACACATCCCTATTATCTTCTTTAGTCTTAAGGATTTAACCTAAGAGTCATCTATCTTGCATTCGTTTATTCCGAAGTCCCTTACTTCCAGGGTTATAAGACTGGCACTAAGTCCATAATGTTCATTCGTAAAGCACTAATTCCATAGCTGCTATAGTCTATTCATCGGGTACTAAATCCATAGCTACCAGTGTTTATCTAATAGGTACTAAGTCCATAGCTACCAATTCCCAACAGGTACTAAATCCATAGCTACCAGTGTTTGTCCAGTAGGCACTAAGTCCATAACTGCCGATGTTTATTAGGCACTAAGTCCATAACTGCCAATGTTTACTCACATCATCTTTTATCTCTCATCGTTCATCTACCCATGTCATACCCAACATATTCGTATATATAAAATATGTATACTGTTTAAATCCTTTAAAACATGCATAAAAACGTTCATCCAACATAGACAGCAAGTACTCAAATAATATGCACACTTAGCATGTAATTTATATAAAATACTTCATATCTATGTGTAAGATAAAAGTAACTATGCACTCACCTGAAAGGTGGTGAGTCGGCACTTGGACATCACTTCGTTACTCTTAAAACAATTATCCCTTGACGAAACCTAGTATCATTACCACTAGAGTTTAGTCTAACGCTTGACGAGACTAATTTAATAGTCTAGCTATTATTACTATTATATAAACGTTAAATAACACTCAATATAACTCATAATAATAGCCCAAATAATTATTTTAAGGTCCTAATAATGTTACTATAATTAAATAAAATCTATATTAAATATAGTATAGGAGTAGCTCACTTACAGCGGGTTTTCATTAAAAACTGGGCATCGCTGGAGCAGCGTTTCTGAGCCGAAAGGTTTTCTTCTCGGAGCCGTCAGGTGCTCCGGGGCTTTCTTCTCGTGATAGGGAGGTTCCCTAGACTTGGGAGGGGTTTAGGGAGGTTAGAGAGAAGTTAGATAGAGAAAGAAAGGTTTGAAGGTGTGAGGAAATTATGAAGAGTTCATCTCTTATTTATAGGAATTGTATAGTAAAGTAGTCTCCAAGCTTCGTCCGTAACTTTTGCATACGAGCTCCATTTTTGTCTGTCTTTTTACGGTTGAGTTCCTATTAATGAGATCTTCAACTTTCATTTAGACCTCGTTGACTAATTCTCATTCTATCTCGGATTTACAAAACTGTATCGAATCCGCCGCGCTTGAAAAGTAGAGACTAAGCTTCGTCCATAACTTTCGCATACGAGCTCCGTTTTTGTCTGTATTTTTATTGTTTAACTCCTATTAACGATATATTCATTTATCGTTTAGATTATTTTGGCTAAAAATCGACCGGTCTAAAATTCAGATTTCGGGTTGTGCACTGCTATGCTAAATCTTAGAAAAATCATAACTTCCTCATACGAAGTCAGATTTGGATATTCTTTTTATGCACACTATCGGTTTAACATATACTACGACTTTCGTTTAGATCACTAAGGCTAAATCTCGCTCTATCGTAAATTCATTATTTACGCCTCCCGGTATCGTGTCAGTTCCGTCGCGAAACTTCAACGGGTCATAACTTCTTCGTTATAACTCGGATTTCGATGCTCTTTATATGTACGAAAACCTTGTAAAATATACTAAAACTTGGTTGAGATTATTTATTCTTAATAATCTTTTGTCAAAAAGTCGTTTTCGACCCCTATTGCCTCTAAATTGACTAGCCCGGATCTACGGGCGTTACACTATTGTTCAGCAGTAGTTGCCTCATCCCTTCCCTCTCTTCGGACATCATAGCTTGAACCATGGCTTGTACTCCAGCCATTGTGATTGGCTCCCGTGCAACTGCAACCTCTGGTGCATGTTCAGTCATAGTCCGTTAATCAACATTTCTATTAGCATTTCCTAATTCGCTTTGAGTTCTCACCATGTTGATCTATACACCAAATCATATGTTTGGTGTGTAATGACGAGAATTAAGAAAGATTTTATTGACGATCGACGTGTAAATCTCCTTATCATTTTGAAAAGTTACATGCCAGTTCTAATACCGTAGTTAAATGTTTAGAAATCAGAACGCATAAGGTTTCTAGATCCGGTCAGCAATAGACCATGGATCCAATCAAATAATCGCATCATGAAGCATCACAACTCATTTAGCACATAATAGCATTTTAGTCATTTTCGCGAATTAAGCTTGTGCTTGTGTCTATTCAGGTGTACTTCCTAAATTATATTAGACACACTCCTCATGATCATTGTTTAGCATTTTATGTTTAAGTCTAGAAATAAAACATTATTCCTAATTCGCTTAAACCAATTCTCTAATACCAACTATGATATCCCCATTTTCATGACCAGAAAAGACCGATTTTGTTTATGCTTTATAAAAATCAGAGTACCCTTATAATAAAAAATGTTGCAGAATTTGTTCCCAGAAAACCATGATAATTACATTATCCAAGCATTTCTGAAGAAATATAATTTTTTTTTTCCATTTAAAACATTGGGATGTCATCTTCAATATAGAAACATCAGCATAAACAGCCCTTAAATTCATTTACACTAGTGATCTACATCTCCTTAGTTTCTCAGTGTAATGTAGCTTCGTATCGACACCTGCGATACAAATAAACTGAGTGGTCAGGTGTGACATCCCCATTTTCGCAGCCAAAAAATATTGATTTTGTTTATACTTTATAAAAATCTGAGTACCTCTTTTAATAAAAATATTCCAGAATTTGTTCCAAGTAAAACATGATAAATACGTTATCAAAGCATTTCCGAAGAAAAATATTTTTATTCATTTTAAAACATTTGGGATGTCATCGTCAATACCGAAACATAAGCATATACAAAATTTACATTCATTATCACTAGTGATTTATATCTCCTTAATCTCTCAGTGTAATGTGACTTCAATCAACACCTGTTATATAAATAAACTAAGCGGGTCAGGCTAGGAAACATGGTGAGTACATAGGGTTTTCAACCAACAATAATATAATTATTATGTTTAATCATCAAATAGTTAACCCAATTACCCATCCCCATTATATTCTTTACTCTGAAGGATCTACCCTAAGAATCAACTATTTCTCATCCATTCATTCCTAAGGATTATCCTAAGGAATTGACACGAAGTCCATTGTTACCAAGTTTATAGGTTACAACTGGTGAACACGTAGTTCAAAACATCTGGTGAACACTTAGTTCAAAATAAATAGTGAACACATTTAGTTCAAAAATACCTAGTGAACACACTTAGTTCAAAAAACGTAATGAACACCTAGTTCAAAAGCACCTAGAAGTTACGAGCCTGCTAGCGTTCCACTGGACTATCTAGTATAGTTTGTGGTCGTCATCGATACTCCACTAGATGACTGGATCACTTTCAGTATTGATGTCTTCCATCGTGTTATCACACAAAAACTATTTCATCTACCCATGTTTTACCCAACACATTTTGTAGATACAAAATACATATACAATTTAAATCATTTAAAACTTGTATAAAAATCTTTCACCCAGCATAGAGAGCAAGTATTCATACAATATGAACACATAGCACGTTATTTATATTAAAATACTTCATATCTATGTGTAAGATGAAATGGACTATGCACTAACCTGTTGAGGTGGTGATTCCGAACTCAGACAGCGCTTCGTTACTCTTAAAACAATTTCCTTCGACAACACAACGGGTTTTTTTCTCAAAATCGGGCTTCACTGGAGCAACGTTTCCGAGCCGAAAGCTTTACTTCTCGGAGCCGTCGAGAGCTCCAGGGATTCCTTCTCATGCTAGGGAGGTTCCATAGACTTGTGATGGGTTTAGGGAGGCTAGAGAGAAGTTAGAGAGAGAAAGAAAGGTTATGGTGAAGAAAATATGAAGGATTCATCCTTTATTTATAGGGATTTTATTGTAGAAGAGCCCCTAAGATTTGTTTGTATCTTCCATGTACGAGCTCTATTTTCTATGTTATTTATATCCACGCGTTGGAATTTACAAGTACTACATCTTTCATTTAGACCCCATCGGCTAATTCTCATTGTATCTCAGATTTATAAAACTATATTTGAATTCACCGCACTTTAAGAGTAGAGACTATGTTTTGTCCAAATCTTTAACATACGAGCTCCGTTTTCGATGTTCTTTATATCCATGCGTTGGTATTTATAAGTACTACAACTTTCATTTATATACTGTTGGCAAATTCTCATTCTATCTTAGATTTACAAAACTGTATTGAATTCGCTGTGTTAAAAAAGTAGAGACTAAGCTTCGGACATATCTTTCTTATAAGAGCTCCATTTTCGATGTTCCTTTTTTTCCACGCGTAGGTAAAAACAAGACCTACAACTTTCATTTAGACTCCGTCGGCTATTTCTTGATCGATCTTAAATATATAATAGTAGGAGGAGATTATCATATTAAATGACCACGAAAAATTCATAACTCCTTCATACGGACTCTGTTTTCATCTGTATTTTTACCGTTGCATTCCTATTAATGAGATCTTCAACTCTCGTTTAGTTCGCGTAAACAAAAAACCACTCGAACTAAAATTCGTGTTTTGCCCTGTACACTGCTATGCCAAATCTTAGAAAATTCATAACTTACTCATACGAAGTTAGATTTGGGCGTTCTTTTTTTTTTTGTATGTTCTCGCATTAACGTATACTACAAATTTTTTTAGAACACTAAGGCTAAAAAGTTCTCTATCGTAAATTCACTATTTACGTCTCCCGATATCGTGCCGGTGTTGCCAAAAAACTTCGACGGGTCATAACTTATTCGTTATAATTCGGATTTCGGCGTTCTTTATATGTACGGAACCTTGTAACATATACTATCACTTGGAAAAGATTAATCCTTCTAAATAATCTTCCATCAAAAAATCATTTTTGATGATTTATTGTCTCTAAATTGACTATCCCGAATTTGCGGGCATTACAATTATCTCCCCCTTAAGATGATTACGTCCGAGAATCATCAACAAAACAAGGCAGTATAATGACTCCATAAGTTATCTCTTCATCCAAGATACTAATCGTAACTTCCTTTGTCATTTCAAACGAGTATTTAACTCTTGGACTTCTTGAATATTGGTGGTGGTCAATCTTACATCTGCTCTTCATACGGTGTTGGACTTTCAATGTAACCTTTAAGTTACAATCTTGATCCTTATTGGAAACTACTGATCCTTCATAAACAAACTTTAATTCAAATATCGTAATAAACCGATGGGTCATGTTCTAATGAACTCTCATCATATGGTGTAATGCTTAGACTTGGGTCTCTTAAAGTTAAATTCCAGAAAGGAATATACCTTCCTTCATGTTCTAATGTAATATAATCATATTCTAGCATGCAACACTTCTAGTTACAAGCTTCTTACTTTAACAATGATCGCATAACTTCTATTGATATCTTCAGTTATCTTTCACTTCAATCTTCTGGCTTAGGTCAGATGCTACATCGAACTTGGTTCTCTGAACTAGGTAACATTAGTTGGACAAAATTTCACAAGACCACTAGGGTCGGAATAACAATCATCTTCTTAGTCATTATCGAAAAAATGGTAACGACATACATGAACAAAACAGAATCAATTACTAGCTTCTTGGTAACCATGTGACTTTCCCTGATCCAAGTGTGAGTCCTATTATTCCGGTAGTATAGGCCTTTACTTCCATTCACACCTACTCATACCCATCTCAAGTATTGTCTCGCAGTTTTCCAAGTCACCATACAAGAAACTCACATAACAACTTAACACACCAGATAACAAAACAACAGTTTTATATTATTCCTTGAAATGATTACATAGGTGTTCAACTTCACCCTAGACTATGCCTCTAATAGGCTACACCATGTGATACTATCCTTACGACTATTGCATAACTTGATGAATTCCTCATCTTCGATTCCTCTCATTGTTTTATGATTTATCGAGAATCATGTGGAATACCCTTGGCCTTGGTAGTGTGTTTGGCCGTGCTTCTTCATTCTTCTTTGGGTAATTCTTTGAAAGATGCCCTCCTTCTTTACATTCATAACACACCATCTTTTTGGATGTACACTCATTGGCGTAATGCCCAGACTTCCCACACTTGAAACATGTCACCTCCTCGCCACATTTTCCAATGTGTTTCTTCTTGCATTTATCACACCATCTTTCTTCACCTCCTGCTCCTCCAGACTTCGGGAATTTTCTCTCCTTGTTGGACCTTGAAGATCCTTCATGCTCCTTTTCTCGCCAACTTTAGCTCTCTCCATACCCTTCTGTCTTATCTGGGTGTCCACATTCTTAGCATCCCAGATGGCAACTTTTAGATTGGTTGCTTGCTTGACCATTGGACCAAAGTCCGCTGGAAATCTGTGGGAAAACTTGTTGACCTTGGAGAGCTCAGTTGGAACTAGATAAGGAACGAGATTCATCTTCTCCGTAAAACTTGCAGCATACTCAGTGACACTCATCCTCCCCTTCTTCAGATTCTGGAATTCATTTTTGATCTCCAGAAGATCCTGCTCAGAGCAGTATTGCATCTTTAATTGCACTAGGAAATCTTTCTAAGACATCTTGCTTGGTTCACCCTTGGGCATCGTGTTAGCTAGTAGCCTCCACCGGCTCAGTACCCCATACTTTAACAGAGGAACCGCAAGGGCGGTCTTTTGTTTGTTGCTACATTCGCAACTCTCAAACATCGTCTCCATCTCGGAGATCCAATCCATAACTTCCACCGATGACGGGCTTCCAGAAAGACTCGGGGGTTTGGATGCCATGAAATCCTTGTACTTGCATCCACGTCCATCATTTCCTCCACCCTGATTGTTTTGTCTAACTATTGGTAGTGTGGCTTAACCAACCATTCCAGTAGTTCCCTCCTTCTAACTGCCCATCATTCAGCTCGGGCTGTTCAATAGGCATCGTAAGTTTCACTCAATTTTGTTGAAGTAAACACCTTGTTTCCTCCATTTGATGATCCAACATCATATGGATCATCGCTTGTACCCCGACAATCGTGATTGGATCAGGTGCGGTTACTACAACATGTATTTTTTCAATCACTGGGGGTTGTTGATTCCTATTTCCATTCGTGTTCCAGACTCCACTTCGGGTTCTTGCCATTTCGATCTATTCACCAAATCAGATGATCGGTGTGTAATGACGATAATTAAGATATGAAAGATTTTATCTATGATTAATGTATAAATCCCCTTATCTCTCCGAAAAGTTATATGTCAGTTCTAATATCGTAATTAAACGTTTAGAAACCTGAACACATAAAGTTTCCAGATCCGGTCCGCAATAGACCATAGATCTGATCATATAATGCATATCATAAATCATTTAGTACATAAAAGCATGTTAGGCATTTTTCCATAAATAAGCTAATCTTGTGTCTATTCAGGTTTATTACCTAAATTTATTAGACACACTCATCACGATCATCGGTTAGCATTTTAAGTTTAAGTCTAGAAATAAATCCTTATTCCTAGTTCGCTTAAACTAATGCTATGATACCAACTGTGACATCCACATTTTCACGGCCAGAAAAGACAGATTTTGTTTATGCTTTAAAAAATCAAAGTACCTCTTTTAATAAAAATGTTGTGAAATTTGTTCCCAGCAAAACATGATAAATACGTTATCAAAGCATTTCCGAAGAAAAATATTACTATGTTAGATTTACAAAACTGTATCGAATTCATCGTGCTCGAAAAGTAGAGACTAAGCTTCATCCATATCTTTCACATACGAGCTCTGTTTTCAACAGTCTCTTTTTATAGATGTAGGTAAACACGATATCTACAACTTTCATTTTGACTCCGTCTGCTAATTCTTGACTGATCTTAAATTTAACAGTAGGAGGAGATTAGATTGTTAAATGACCACAAAAATTTTGTAACTCCTTCATACGGACTCCGTTTTCATCTGTCTTTTTACCGTTGAGTTCCTATTAATGAGATCTTTAACTCTTGTTTAGGTCATGTCAACTAAAAACCGATCGAACTAAAATTTGAGTTTCGGGTCGTGCACTATTATGCCAAATCTTAGAAAATTCATAACTTCCTCATACGAAGTCAGATTTGGGCGTTCTTTTTTTTTTTTTATGTTCTCGGTTTAACGTATACTACAAATTTTGTTTAGATCACTAAGGCTAAAAAGTCATCTATCATAAATTCACTATTTACGTCTCCTGGTGTCGTGCCGGTTTTACCGAAAAACTTCGACGGGTCATAACTTCTTCGTTATAATTCGGATTACGATGTTCTTTACATGTACAAAACCCTTATAACATATACTACCACATGGAAAAGATCAATCCTTCTAAATAATCTTCCATCAAAAACTCATTTTTGATGCTTTATTGTCTCTAAATTGACTAGCCCGGATCTGTGGGTGTTACATCCGGTTGCGAAACCTGGTGAGTACATAGGGATTTCAATCCCACAATGTTATATCATATATATAATTTAGAGCTCACGTGATATTCGATTTCACCATATATATAAGCAACTCTTACCCCACCCCATCGATCCTCTCAATGACACTATCTATACTCTTGGATCTTAAATTTTACCCCTTACTTAATCCATACTCCCGAATCTAATCCATGCTCTCGGATCAATAATCTTGCCCATTCCACACTCTAGGAAGAGGGACAAATGTCTAAATCCATACTCCAAGATTAATGTCAAATAACTATGTCGTATCCATACTCCCGGATTAAGGACTATTGACTATGTCTTAATCCATACTCCCGGACTAAGGATAACTGACTATGTCTTAATCTATACTCCCGGATTAATGACAATTGACTATGTCCAATCCATACTCTCGGACTAGGGACAATGACTATATCTAATCCATGCTCCCGAATCAATGTCATATTTTAAAGTTCTATTCTCTGTGTATAACTCACTCGTACTCATAAGAAGATACTACCTAATATTCCTCATATATAATCAGGAATGTTCTTTATCCATATTTCAGGAAACATCAAATGACTTTCACATAAACATTTATTTAATATTTTAATCAATACTTATATTAAAATCATGTTCATGAAAGGGACTATGCATTCACTTGTTAAAGTGATGATTCCAAACTCAGGAAGCGCTTCACTTCTAACGATTCTATTTTCCTTCCACTAAACCTAGCATTATTATCGTTAAGTTTTAGTCTAATCTTTATTGCGACTAGTTATTAGTCTAGATTTATCATTAACTCAAAGTCTACTTTCTTGATCTATCAAGTAAGGAACAACTAGGTACGATCATATCGGAGGTAGGATCCGTTTGGTATACAAAGTATACTATTTGGAAATCCCACATTAAACACCTCACTAAATCACAGCCTAGACATATTCCCCGAAACTAGATCAATCAGTATAACGACTTGGAATCACTGATAAATCTTTTTTATATGCTCATAATAACGAGAATGAGTTTAAACATAAGTTATACTAAAAGTAAGGTAAGCATAAATCACTTATTAGGGGTGTTGGTTAGGAACCAGGCTCTATGGGGGCAGAACTTCCGAGCCGAAAGCTCTTCTTCTCAGAGCCTTCATGCACTCTGTGACTTGCTTCTAACACATTGGAGGTGCTAGGGAAACACCTTGAGGGTTTGGGGGTGTTTAGGAGAAAAAAAGTGGAGAAGCGTGAAGAAAATAAGAGATTTGTGCCTCTATTTATAGGTTGAGTTCAGTGTGAACACGACGCGTTCAATAGACGAACGCAATGCATTTGTGAACGTGGTACGTTCCCTAGATTAACGCAGGGCATTCGTGGCTAGGTGTCACCATCTGGTGGGAAGCTGTGGTAAGGAAACAATGTCTCAGATCGCGCCAAGTGTCGCCTCTTTGTTATTTTAAAAACTAATTATCTTCTAACTTCCGTAACTTTTGCATACGAGCTCTGTTTTTGACGTTCATTATATCCACAAGTAGGTAGAGACGGGATCTACGACTTTCCTTTTGAACCCTTTGGCTAATTCTAAACTGATTTGAATGATAATAGTATAAGAAGATTACACTGTTAAATAACCGTGTGAAATTCTTTAATTCTACATATGGACTCCATTTTCGTCTGTATTTTTATTGTTGAGCTCTTATTAATGAGATCTTCAATTCTCATTTAGGTTGTGTTGGCCAAAAATCGATCGATCTAAAATTCGAATTTCAAGTTGAGCACTGCTATGCCAAATCTTAGAAAAATCATAACTTCCTCATACGAAGTTAGATTTTTGGCATTATTTTTACGTATGTTCTTGGTTTAACGTATACTACAACTTTCATTTAGATATCTAAGGCTAAAAAGTAGTTTATAAAAAAATCACTTTTACGATTCTCGGTGTCATGTCGGTTTTGTCGTAATTAAAACTTAGAGGGGTAATAACTTCTTCGTTATAACTCAGGTTTCAACGTTCTTTATATGTATGAAACCCTTGTGAAATATACTATAACTTGGTTGAGATTATTTATTTAAAATAATCTTCCATTAAAAAGTCATTTTTGACACTCATTGTCTCTAAATTGACTAGCCTGAATCTGCGGGCGCTACATGTTGATTGCTTCCATTGTCATGAAAAAGGGCACTAGAAACGAAGCTACCCCAAGTACTTGCAATACATAAAGGATGGGAAGATCAATCCCTCCTTTGTAGGTATTTACGCTATTCAATCTAATAACTCATAACATGTTAATTCTTGGGTCCTTGATACAGGTTGTGGATTTCACATTATGTTCTGAGTTGTAGGGACTAAAAAGAAGTAGGGATGTGGAGCACGGGAAGATAAAATTAATCATGGTAATTAGGAAAATGTCGCATGTGACCAAGATTGGAGTTTATTCTTTATTTCTTATTAATGGTTTTAATTTAGATTTGAATAATTGTTGTTACTCGGCCGATATGGCGAGAAATATTATTTCCTTTCATAGTTTGTATAAACAAGGTTTTACCTTTTCTTTTGATAATGGAGTTGGTACTATTAATGCTTATTGTAATGGTGTATTTTATTTTGAAGCATTACCTTGTAATGCTATATATGAAATTGTGATGGTTGTAGATAACTTAGGAAATAATGTGTTGAATATTGATTCGTCCAATGTTTTGGACAAGAAATGCATATGGCATTATCATCTTGGACATGTCAACACGAATCACATAGACCAACTCAAAAAGGATGGTATTTTGGAGTCATTCGACTTAAAGTCGGATGATACTTGTGAATATTGTTTACTTGGAAATATAACCAAATTGCCCTTCACTGGTACTTGTGAAAGGGGTGAAGGTTTGTTGGATCTCATACACATTGATGTGTGTAAACCATTCAGAACCACCACAATGGATGCTAACTAGTTCTTTGTGGCTTTTACCAATGATTATAGTAGGTATGGCTATATATCTACTTAATCAAGCATAAGTCAGATTCCTTTGAAAAGTTCAAAGAGTTTAAGCCGTAAGTGGAGAATCAATTGGGCCGGAGATAAAGATGTTGCGATCTGATCGTGGAGGAGAGCATCTTAGTATCGAGTTCCTTGATTATCACAACTTAATGGTATGGATGAGAGGCACAATAGAACCTTTCTAGACATGGTTCGTTCCATGATGATTCGAGCTTCATTACCTATCTCATTCTGGGGGTATACCTTAGATATTTTCGTCCATATCCTTAATCTTGTCCCTACCAAAAAGGTTTCCAAAACATCTCACGAGATGTGGACATGGAAGGTTCCCTCGTTAGACCACATCAAGGTTTGGGGTTGCGAGGTTTTCGTGAGACGTGAGACTCACGACAAGATCGAACCTTGGAGTGAGCGATGTATTTTCATCGGTTACCCGCATAATTCATTTGGATATCTCTTCTACAGACTAAGTGACAATGTTTTCTTCATTGCGAGGAGAGGAGTCTTTCGTGAGAGAGAACTCATATGCCAAGGAGACAGTAGGAGGAAAATTGACCTTGAAGAGCTTCAAGAGTCAATCGGTGAAGGAGCCTCAAACACTAGCACTCAACATCAGGAGGAAACTCCAGTTGAACCGATTGATGAGTCCGTACCTTTGAGGCGTTCTAGTAGAGTTAGAGTTCCACCAGAGTTTTATGGTTTCCATATTACTGCAGAAGGTGATACATTTATTAGTAATAGGACACTGGTAAATTTGGATGAACCTAACAACTACAAGGAAGCAATTGTAGGCCCTGTGTTTGCTAAATGGAGATAGGATATGGATAGCAAGATTCAGTCCATGTATGATAATCAAGTTTGGAACTTGATTGACAATGTGCTCAACTGTAAGACAGTCGGATCCAAATGGATCGTCAAGAAGAAGACAACCATGGATGGGAGGGTACACACATATAAGGCGTGACTGGTTGCGAAGGGCTTTACTCAAACTCCAGGAGTTGACTATGATGAGACCTTCTCACTAGTAGAAAATATTAAATCTATAAGGGTTATGTTGCCCATAGCTGCATTTCTTGATTATGCAATATGGAAAATAGATTTCAAAACCGCTTTCTTTAATGGGAAGTTGGTTGAAGATGTTTACATGAGTCAGCCAGAGGGTTTTGTCAATGCAAAGTACCCTAATAGAGTATGTAAGCTTGCGAAATCCATTAATGGATTAAAACAAGCATCTTGAAGATGGAATCTTTGTTTTGATGAGAATGTCAAAGAGTTTGGATTTTTGAGAAGCCAGGATGAGTCCTATGTATATGTCAAAGCTAGTGGGAGTATAGTCAGCTTCCTGGATTGTATGTAGATGACATACTGCTCATAGGAAATGACATTCCAACCTTGTAGGAGGTTAAGTCCTCGCTCGGGAAGTGTTTCGCTATGAAGGACCTTGGAGAAGCTGCTTATATCCTAGGGATAAGGATAGTGAGAAACAAAAGTAAAAGACTAATAGGACTTAGTTAGACTACCTACTTGGACAAGGTGTTGAAATGTTTCGGCATGGAGGAGTCTAAGAAAGGTGACTTACCTATCCAATGAAATACCAAACTAAGTAAGACTCAGAGTCCGACTACAGAGGCTGAGATAGCAGAGATGTGTCGAATAACTTTTGCTTTCACAGTTGGTTTGATCATGTATGTTATGACTTGTACTCTCCCTGATGTGGCCTTTGCTTTGAGCGTGGTCAACAAATATCAAGGGAACTCTAGTAAAGCTAATTTGATTGTGGTTAAGAACATTATTAAGTACCTATAGTGTACTAAGGATTGGGTACTTACCCTCGGTGGGAGTGATGACTTGAGAGTGACAGGGTATAGCAACGCTAGCTTCCAAACCGAAAGAGATAATTTCCGCTCTTATTCAGGCTGGGTGTTTACCCTGAATGGAGGAGCAATGACATGGAAAAGCTCCAAACAGGAAACTGTAGCAAATTCAATGTGCGAATCAGAGTACATTGCATCAAGAGAAGCATCGAAGGAGGCGATATGGTTGAAAAACTTCATCGGAGACCTTGGAGTAATTCCATCTATAAAGGATTTGATGGAAACTTTCTGTGATAATGAAGGGGCTATTGCCTTGGCCAAGGAACCGAGAGATCATGGAAGATCCAGGCATATTGGCAGAAAGTACCACTTCATAAGACATCAAGTAGAAGAAGGTCACCTCGTGGTGAAGATGATATCGTCATAGGACAATCCAACAGATCCCTTTACAAAAAGACTGACTAGGGTTAAGCACTTGCAGCATGCAAGGGGCATTGAGCTAAGGGACAATATTAGTTTTAGCAATTAGTTAAATCGAAACTTGTAATAGCTAAATTGTAACTGATATTTAATGATGAATAAAAGGAGTTTTATTTTTAAGTAAAGTTACTGTCTAGTGTCAATTATTTACTATTGTTTCACTTTGCAAGTTTTGACTTCTAGAATAATAAGATTTATTCAAACCATCCACACTCGATCATACGTTGGAAGTAGATATGAAAGTTGACTGTCATGAGCTGGCTTGTAGATTGGCTAAGGCGTTAGGCACAGCAAAATTTGATACACCATTCACAAGTACTTCTGAAATAAGATTTGAGTATTGGATCAACCCGCACTCACCAGAATTACTTTATGGAATTTATCACGAGTAATTGTGAGACGATAATATCATAGTCTTCAAACCAAGATATATGAGTTGTTGATTACGAGTTGGTTATGTATTGATGGCACAAAAACGCATCAGTAACTTGATGTTATAAAACGTGTTGTTGTGCATGATTTGATGATTAGTTAGTACAAGCATATATTTCGAAGTTTATTTGTTCCCTTTTATCCTAAGATGATTAAAAGTGATATCTTGGGCCCCTCGATGATTCTGTTTTGACTTATGTGTCGGGCCCGGTCAGAACTAAATTGATGTGTTCAGTTATGTTCTATGTCAGATGAATCGGATATCAAGAAACAAACTGCTGGACAATAAGTATGAATTTGTTCCATGTATTTTTCCATCTGAGATCTTGAGAACAAAGGAGTATATGATCCCTTATCTGAAGGATGCGTCGCTGACTGAGTTAGAGTTGACAATGGCTTTTGAAAGCTTACGATTGCTAAGTCAAATCCTGTAGTTACATTCGCATCTATAGTTACTAGACTTATCCAAGTGGGAGACTGTTGGATTTGGTTTCTATGCCCATAACTATAATTGGGTTGTACTTGACCCAATTATAGCATGGTCCTTTTGGTTTTCCTTTATCAGTGCAATTTGATAGTATGGACTTTTGAGAATAAGATTATGATTTATTAATATATTATAAGTATAATATATTAATTAAGAAATCATATTATTTAATTAGTATTGCTCAAGAATTAGTTTGGAATTAATTTTGTGATCAAAAGAGACTAATTAAATATATCAGGATTGATTAGGTAAATCAATGGTTCTTATAGTTTGGGCCAATGATCCATGATTATGTAGATGGGCTAAACTATCCATGGATAGTCCATGGAGGTTAAACCCATGGAGCATAAGCATGTGGAAAGTCATGGGTCATTAGGGTTTACAAGGTGTAACCCTAGCATTTGCTACACTATAAATAAATCCCCTATAGAGACAAAAGTCGGTTGCCACTTACTTTCCTAGAGGGTGAAATTAATTGTGTGCTATGTAACATATTTTCTCAAGCCTCCTCTTGCATTTGGTGTTTGTGAACCGTTAACGGCATCACACTTGGGGTGCTCAAGCTTTCAAAGGTCAAGAACTCTACCCTACTCAAGAGGTAAGCATCTAAACTAAGTTTATATTGTATAGCTTCTATTGTCTGCTAGCTAAGGAGAATGCTTTGGATAAATTGAAAATACGTGTATAGTTAGAGAAAACATAGATCCAAAGCATTTAGGGTTGCATGTGCACCATAGGAGTGTTATAGCGATCAAAACCCAACAAAATCAACTTAAGAAAAGTATTAGATTGGTGATTTCGGCCAAGGCATGGCCGAAATCATTTTGTACTCCATGAGTTCTATCCTAGTTCCTCCATGCTTGGTGATTTTTGTCAAAGTGGTGTTGATTTTGGTCCTAGCTGCAACCTAGCTTGGGATTCCGGCCTTAGTGGGGACCTAGATTGGTGTTTTCGGCCTAATGTGTTCTAGGTGGGAGATTTTGGCCTTGTGTGGTTGTAAGAAAATTGAAATCTCAAGGGGTGGGGGTACGTAGACCAAACGTTATAAAACAATGTTTTAATTCCATGATTTATGTTCCAATCATTTGGTTTTACTTGTCCATTAAGTGTTTACTGTCAACATTATTTTTAAAGTATGCACATATGCATATATATATATATATATATATATATATATATATATATATATATATACACACACACTTATAAAAGCAATGCCCTTTTGGCTTTTAAAGTTTTGTTACGACAAGGTTACATTGTGGTTGCACTTATACTTAGTTACATGTTAAACCTTACTTATTCAAAAATTTCCCAGTTGTGACATCATCCCCCCATTAGAGGGTATTTAGTCCCGAAATTTAGCATCTTGGACGGGCTCTTGCAACTAGGGGAAATTTTGTGGGTATTTTTTTTTCATCTGATCTTCCCGCTCCAAAATGAATTTGGGTCCTCGCTTGGCGTTCCAGCGGACCTTCACTATCGGCATATGACTTTGTTTCGTCCTTTTGACTTCCCTATCCATGTTTTTAACATGTTCCTATATGAAGTGTAGACTCTCATTTACCTCAATCTCGTCGAGTGGGACCACAAGAGTCTCGTCGGACAAACACTTCTTTAGGTTGGACATGTGGAAGGCGGGATGTATATTATTGAGTTTTTGTGGTAGTCGAAGTTTGTAAGCTATAGAGTCGATTCTAACAAGGATCTCAAATAGCCTGATATACGTTGGATTCACTTTCCCATGCTTCCCAAAGTGTATCATTCCCTTCCAAGGAGAGACCTTTAATAGCACGCAGTCGCCGACTTGAAATTCCAAGGGTTTCCATCGTTTATCCGATTAACTCTTTTGTTAGTCTCTAGATGCCTTCATTCGTTCCCAATTTTGGTCAATCCTCTCAGCTTTCCCTATGATGATTCCTAAGCCGGTGATGGTGATGTCAAGTACTTGCCCCCTTGCTAGTTGCGTGTCACCTACTTCAGCCCAACATAGGGGTGGCATGCATTTGCATCCATATAGGGTTTCAAGGCTTCGAGCTTGTGCCTCCTCGATCTTTTGTGAAGGGACGGTCATGTCCAATGTATATTTTGTACTTGACGCCCTAAAGGTAGTATCTCTAGGCCTTAAGGCAAACACTATTGTCACCAAGGATAAGGTTGCGTGTGGTGCAGTTGGTGTGATAAATCTTAGGTTGTCTCGGTAATTTGTTCCTATGGAATTTTGAGCTAGTGGTATGCCAAAATTTTCCCGTTCCTTGAAGTTGGTTGAATAGATCATCGATTCAGAATAGGGGATATTGTCCCTTGATGGCGGGTTTGTTTGGCTCATGGCAGTCAATGGTCATATGGACAATTCATCTTTCCCATTTACGAGGCAGTCGGGTGCTCCCTGAGGTTAGAGGCTCGGTTTGATAATTTCGTTACTTGTTAGATCACTGGACAATTCTTGTGTATACGTCGGTGCTAAGTGGTATTGCGGATTTGGCTATGTGAGTAATTCCAAGGGTCAGGTTGATTCTAAACTCAACTTGGCACACGGGTGGTATGTATGGAAGGTCTTTTAGGAACACATCAGGAAGGTTACAGGCTTTTGGGATATCCTTGATGTCTTTCACTCCCTATTCTTTATTACTATTGTGGGCGAAGAAAGAGCGTGGTACCCCTTGTATATGTACTTTTGAGCCTGGATACATTGGACGGTTCAAAGGTTTGTGTCAGCTTTGTCATTATAGATAACACGGGTTTAATTATTTAGTAAGTTAAGTCGATCAATTTCTCGTAACGTTTGATATGGATTTGGCGAGGGCTTATCTAAAACTTGTAAATGGTCACGTTGAAGCTTCCTATTGACACTGGTATTAGGTAGATTTAGATGAAGTGTTTGCTTAGAGTTAAGGTGCATCCTAGGTATGTGTTGTTGGTGCTTTTATTTCTTTCCCTTGTTATCTCTACGGTGAGTGTTTCATTTAGTGATTGGGGTTTCCGTTTGAGTAAGTGTTTATACTGGTGGATCACAAAACTTTTCTTCGTACACTATAAAAAAACTTACATGCGCATGAGTTAATTAGGAGAAACATACAAGTAACCACAGTGGAATCCCTCATGGCCTCCTCATCTCCCAATGTTAGAGATCCTCCCCACACCTCCGTTGCTTCCATCATGTGCCTTCGGGCAATCCTTCTTGAGATGCCCCGCTTCACCGCATCCGTACCAAGTGCGTCTCACCCCTGCATTAGTGCCTTGGGTGGTTTGTTGTATCGGCGTTTTACAGAAATGGGTGGTATGCCCTTTTCTTTCACATTTTTTACATCGTATCTCCCGGCAGCCTCCATGATGATGATAGTTGCACTTGTCGTATCTTGGCAGAGTCCCAACGTATTTCTTGGTTGGTATGGGGGCGGCAGGAGCGATGATGGCATGGACATCCATAGTTCGTTGTTGCTTGGCAGGATCTCGCTCTACTCTTATTTCCGGACTTTTATTTGTTGTCTCCCCATTTTGGTTATTCGGGCGTGGGTGTTATAATGCCTTGACGAACTCCTTGGTCGACAAGAGTTTGTACCAAGCGCTTAGCACTGTCGAGGGTGCTCGGGTTGGCAGATATAACCATGCCATGGATCTAAGGGGATATCCCACACATGTGACGTTCCACTTTCTTTGCCTCTGGAGTGACCATTCCCTGACACATAATTGCCAATTCGTTAAATCGGAAAGTGTAAGCGGCAATATCATAACCCTTCATGGAGTGTCCCGACAGTTCTTGTTCAAGCTTCTGCATCTCGCTCCTTAGACAGTACTCCACGAGCATCATAGTTTCTAGGTCTTCCCAGCTTATGGCGTTGGCCTCGGCTAGAGTCAGAATTTTAACGTGGCAGTTGCACTGTCACACCCCGAAACTGATTGCGGAAATGTTCTGAGCGGGAGGACGTCATGTAAAGTATCCCAACCAATGTACATAGTAAGCATAGTAAACACAAATCATTACATTACATAGGAATATTTACATTTGTTTGAACAAAAGTAAAGACGTGTCTGCTAAAACGCTCCGTCTTCTCCAAAATATCGCGGTGTACCTGTCTAATGTGGACCTGAGAATACAAGCAGTTTGAAAATCAGCATAAAGCTGGTGAGTTCATAAGCGGTTTGTTTTCTGAAAATGAACAAGTTTCCTTTGGTTTTTTGAAAAAGTGTTATCCAAGAAAATCCCATATTTTCTTATAAGTAAATTTTGGTTATCCGTTTGTTACACAATCTAGTTAAGAATAGTTTGTTATCCCAGGAAAAACCCTTATTTTCCTTATAAGTTTGTAGTTGGTTATTGGTTCTGAATGTAATGCACAAGTATCTACCATACTTAAAGTGTTTGTGTGAAGTTTCTTGAAAGCCTGGTTATCCTTGAAAAGTACATTAGTTTTAACACGTATATAAAACTAAAAGTAAGTAGAAAAGTTTTCATAATCTAAATTGCGAGTTCCATAACCATACGGTAGACTAGATAAGGCTCGTAACGGGGCCAATATCATTTTATGACTTTTGTCACCCTTGGACCTTTCGGTCTGACTGTAGCTAGCAGCCAGGTGCGGGGTTGTCAATCCCGTATAGATCTATACACTCAAGTCACGTTCTCCCTCCAAGAGATTTTGGTTACGGGGGTAGTCCTACACTCTCGTATCTGGGGGAGTGTTACCAAGGACGTATCTCCAATCATAAGATTAATGAAATTTGTCCTTCACTCTTGTGTCTTGGGGAGTATTACCAAGGATGTTAGAAAATCCTGTTGATTAGTCCTCCACTCTCGTATCCGGGGAGTGTTACCGAGGACGTTAGAAAATCCTGTTGATTAGTCCTCCACTCTCGTATCCAGGGAGTGTTACCGAGGACGTTAGAAAATCCTGTTTTATTGGTCCTTCACTATCGTATCTAGGGGAGTGTTATCAAGGATATTTTTAAAGTTCTAAGGTTCATGCTTTTAACAGTAATGGTACGAAAATCATTTGTGAAATATAAAATATAGCATTTGATAACAAGTTTCACAAATAGTTTGACAGTTTACTCTGCAAGTTGAACGATTGGTTAATACAGTTTCCAGTGTTAAAAGCATATGAAATATTAAACATTTCAAATGAAATCATAAGTTCGAGTACAAGATTTCCTTGTACTTTTGCTTGTATTCACCCTTTGAAAACATTGAAACATGGAAAAACGTAGGGGTATGAACTCACCAGATGTGACAACCGTCAAATTCTGGTCAATTCAAAGTCAAATAAAGTCAACAAGTCAAACCGGTCAGCTCAACTAACCCTTGTGTACTTGGACTTACGTTCAGTATTTACTAAACAACCCACTATTCTAATAAGAAAACATAAATCGAAAAGTACGTACAACTAGATCTCTTTAACCTAAAAACTGTAGTACGTGGCGAGCCAAACCGATAAAAACAATGATGCATACTCATCGGGAGTGTGTAAGATCCTTAAACAAGGCTTAACAGGGTTTACGAACCATGCATTGCGATGTTAGACACTCACAATTGTCACACACGGAACCTCTCTCAATCGTTTCCACTCTATCTCTCTCTATGTCAAATCTCTCCCAAATCTCTCCAAGTATGCGAAATCTCTCTCAAATATCTCTCTGTATGAGAAATCTCTCCAAGAATGTCAAATCTCTCCCAAATCTCTCCAAGTATGTGAAACCTCTCAAAAATATCTCTTTGTATGAGAAATCTCTCCAAAAATGTCAAATCTCTCCCAAATCTCTCCAAGTATGTGAAATCTCTCCCAAATATCTCTCTGTATGAGAAATCTCTCCAAGAATGTCAAATCTCTCCCAAATCTCTCCAAGTATGTGAAAACTCTCGCAAATATCTCTGTGTATGAGAAATCTCTCCAAGAATGTCAAATCTCTCCCAAACCTCTCCAAGTGTGAGAAATCTCTCCCAAATCTCTCTCAAAAGTTTCCCTTAACTGTTTGGAATCATTCGGGTCATTCCGGCCCTTAACCGGGTCAAAAACGGCTTGAAACGGGGCGAAAACGAGAAAAATAGGCTTTAGGAACCGAAACCGGAGTGAGAGGCTTCTTAGACCAGAGACCGAGCCTCTGGTGGCTAAGCACGCGAGACCGAGCCTCTGGTGGCTAAGAGACCAGAGACCGAGCCTCTGCCTCTGTCGCTTCACGCTCTGCTCCTCTCGGTCTCTGTTCGCTACTCCGCCCCTCTGTCTCTGTTCGCGCCCTCTGTTCCCTTCTTCTCGCGCCCTCTGTTCCCTTCTTCTCGCTCTGCCTCTGTCTCGCGCCCTCTGTTCTCTCCTTCCCCCTCTCGGTTCCTTCCTTTCTCTTCTCTCCTCTCGGTTCTGCCTCCCTCTCTCTCTCGGTTCAGCACCAGAAGGCCGAGCCTCGGCCAGAATTCGCATTTTTGTCACATTTAGCCCATTTTTGATATTTTTAACATTTTAAGCCCGTTTTTCGTGATTTTAAAGCGGGATTTTCTCCAGAAATTATATTTTAACATAATAAACTCTAAATATTCATAATTTAAACATATTTTGATGAAAATCATTATTTAAATAATAAAAATCAAATGGGTGAATTATTAAAGGTGGAGTGTTGACTTTGCCTTATCCAATGTCACAAGCAACCACCCCACACCCACTCTTTGACTAACCACACCTCTCCACCTTACCTAGGTCACATCAAAGTCCTTTCCACCCAATTTACACTCATTCCCACGTTTTTAGAGCTGGAACAAACATCCTCTCTCCTCATTTTCTCTCATTTGCCCTCATTTCACTAAGTATCAAACACCACTTTCTCTCAAACTTTTCCCACTCCAAACTCGAGATTCAAGGCTGATCTTCACGTTTTCTTCCACTCTTAGTAAGTATAATTCATCCTCCTTATGATTATTTCACTTCATTCTACTCAAATCATGAATATCTTACACAAACTCCATCATATTAGCGTTAGAGCTTCGAATCTTCAAGTGATTCTTCAAGTGTTCTTGGGTTGAACACTTCTCTTCTTCAACACTTATCTACTGAAATCACTTAAGGTGAGTTCATACCCCTACATTTTCATGTTTTCTCAAGTTTTCAGGGGGGGAATACAAGTTAAAACACTAAGAACATAACTAAAATTTTCTAACAGCCTTCATCTGAAAAGTTCAACTCCATTCACGGACTGTTTTGGGCATCTTAAACATTTTTGTTTTCAAAACTGTACAAGGTGAAAATAGTTCAAGTTTTTAGCTTTAAAATGGCTACTTGCACATCTCCATACGATTTTTCTACAATTTATGGTGATTTTTACAAAACTGCCTATCATTTCAAACAACAATCCGGACCAGTCTGTGATTTTGGACTTTTTCACCCAAGTTGGAGGTCATTAAAAATCGTGATAAAAATTATGAGTAAACTAGACACATTTTGTGAACTCTCAGAATTTACGGATCTAGTTTTCGACTTCGTATGATTTTTCTATGATTTTTCCAAAAACAGGGCAGAATGGCTAAAGTTAGCCAACAGCATGTAAATATCATAACACTTTGTATTATGTTGAGCAAAGTGTATAATCATAAGTTCTAATATTTGAATGTGTTTCCTTATTAGTTTATCATTATGAACCGAAGCTAAGACATTCATATTAAATATTATTCATTCATTTTGGAACACGTATTATTTAACTATAAAAAGTATAGTTTGAATATATTTATAACACTAATACATTTCCATAAAAGGGTTCATACATATTATATACATTTTAGATAAACTATAATAGGTATAGTTTATGATACATCACTCAACGCACTCGTACAAGAAGGGTACATTCATACAAGATAGATTTCTATTCACACACATTTCACGTAAATTTGTTAATCTATGGTTTGATAAATTCACAACACTAATACATTTCCATAAAAGAGTTCATACATATTACATACATTTTAGATAAACTATAATAGGTATAGTTTATGATACATCACTCTACGCACTCGTACAAGAAGGGTACATTCATACAAGAAATATTTATATTCACACACATTTCACGTAAACTTGTTACCCTATATTGTGAGACTCTCTCTCTCTCTCTCTCTCTCCCCGTACGTCCGAGTGCGGGATATAATTCCTGGTAGTTATAATCAGAATCTCCTTGAGGGAGAACGTGATACTTGTATATAGATCTATATTGGGATTGACACCCCACACCTTGCTGCTAGCTACAGTTGGACCTGCAGGTCTACGGGTGACAAATGTCATTTCATTTTTCGCGACACTGAGAACGTCGTGGTAGGTTCACATAGTCATAGTATGATTATAACGACTCACATATGGATATAACAATCCATAAGTTTACGGGATTTTATTTTTAAAACCTAAATGAGTTTTACGTCGATTTAAAATCACCTTTTTATCTCTATGGGTACAAATACAAAGTGCCGGGTCTCTATACAAAGTTATTATGATATTAAAACTATACTTCCTCTAGAATTGTTAGACTTCAACTATAGTTGCTGAGCGTATATGTTTGAGTCATATAAGAATTTAGTCTTGGTTGGCCTAGAATTGGTGGTGCCCGCCTCATCTCCTGTTCCTCGTTGGGTTGTGGACATAGGGCAGACCCACTATATTCAACGTTTTATCTAATTTAAATCTTATATAACTTATATACACTGGACGATTATAGAGGAACTCTACGGGTCATTCTAGGGTTCATTAATGCATCATATAGGAATATTTCTATGCACACTTAACTAAGAAAATATTAGATTTTCTGGAAATCAAACTATATCGATCTTACAAGGAAAAACGGTTTCTACTTCAAACAAAACTCTTATGAACTTACCAACCTTTGTGTTGACACTTTTTAAAACTACTTGTATTCTCAGGAAATCAGTGAAACAGGAAAACTTCATCGCTTTGAGGATGGGACGTTAAACCGTCAACAAATTTATTTTGTCATCATAATGTAATTGCTTTTGAAACATGTAAACATATACTTTGGTGAAACTTTTGCAATTATATATATGGTGGTTGTTTTTACTTTGAACACTATTATACACGTTGTTGTGATACTGTACATGAAGTCCTCCACCCCCAGACGTTTCCGCCATCCTTGGTTTGGGGGTGTGACACCAGACGAGAAATGTGTCGGTTGGATGCTAAGTGTTAGTTTGGGGCTTGAGAACACGCGAGGTTCCTATGTAATATAAAGAGATACATAATTATATCTAATTAGACTTTGAACTGCTAATTAGATAAGATAGTACACTCCGAAGCGCGAAAACACTTTATTTCAAGTGTTAGGAGTGACCCGAGTAGCATCTAAGGGTATGTAGGGTCTAGATATGGAGTTTGCTCTTCAAGAGTAAACTACTAATGGAGATTACGGCCCTAAGACCATATCCCCATGAGTTTACAGCTGTAAACTCATGGGTGGTGGGTTCTTGGTTGCTAAATGGTCTTAAAACTCTTGTGGGGTGATGCTAGGTTTAGTTCTAAGGCATTGGAAGGGGACTTGATCAACATTTGGACCATTTAAGGAGTTTATGGAAGTAAACTAGGAGTTTACGGCCGTAAACTCTCAAGTATCCTCTCCTTATGTGTTTTTGTGGTCCTAGGTCAAGCACAAGTGTTTCTAGTCCAAAGTACAAGCTATGGAAGGAAGTTAGGGCACCATTTGACCACCACAAAGGAGTTTACGGCCCATGAACCATTCCTTGGGGGTTTTACGGCCGTAATCTCCTAAGGGGATGGTTTCTTGCATGATTAAGGTCCCTAACACAATGGTGGATGATTCTAGACATTATTCCAAGGCTTAGGAGGTGTTTAAGGGGCATTTTAACACCTTAAAATGTGTTTGCGCCTTTGAATGGTTGTTTACGGTCCAAGCATGTTCTTGGGCCGTAAACTCATGTTTACCCCTCAAATGTTAAGGTTTTGGTGTTCTAAGTCCAGTTTTGTAAGCCTCTAAGTCATATCTAAGCTCCATAAGTGGTTTGGAAGGGTTTTGGGGCTCCAAAAACCCATTTATGTGTGTTTGCGGCTTGGGGCTGTTCCTGGGTCGTAAACACATGTTCTTGGTCCTATTTCATGATTTAAACACGAATTTGAAAGCCAAACATGTTATACTATGAGCGAGGATGGATTACATACCAAATTGGAGCTTGAAAGGGGTGATTTTTGGATCAAAGATTGAGTTTGTAGAGAGAGAGAGAGAGAGAGAGTGAGTGAGTGAGTGAAAAAGCTTGAATATCAAACTCTAACTGATACTATTTTTCAAAATTAGACTATGTGTACAATTTACCTAAGTCATCTCAAACATCATTGTTGTTTCATACTTTTCTAGTTGTGTTCCATTACACTAAATTTAATAATTCTTAATCAAAGTGATGATCTTGGAGATACCAATCTCCCACGAGTCCAATAAGGTTGCAGAATTTGCAGTCTTGTCATCTATTGGTTTGCCCTTTATACATGTCACAATTCCCTACATATTCTTCCCCTAGAAAAAAAAATATTCATAACATAATTCTAGTAAACATAGTTTTGTCATCGAGTTGGGCACTAATAGACTGAAGAGAGTCATCTTTTTCTTGTCATAATGCCAATAACAATCAGAAAGTTGATTAAAACTACACTCTAATCCCAAATCGCGTCGAGACTATTGACAAAAAGGGTTATTTGCAACGCTATAAAAATTACATCGAGATTATCGACGAAAAAGGGTTATTTGTAGCGCGAAATATGTTCGAAACCCTTAAAAAATTAAACAAATAGAACAAATTAAACCAAATTGAATACAAAAACGAATCAAAAAAATCATACCTAAAACCACCATAATTTTCAAATAGAGTTCTAATATCATGTAAATTAACAAACAATAGAGACAAAATACGGATAAGGTTTTATTATTACCATAGAAATATACAATTAAAATTAAAAGGAAAAATAGAAGAGTTAATTATGTTAAACCTAGATAAATAGCTAAATATATATAGCCCAAACCAAAATAGGCCAATAAAATTATTAGGCTAACAATATTATATATTTCTATATGTATTTTAAAACATCATTTAACAAGACTTATAGTTACCTAAGTCCTTTCACTGAGCTTTTTAAGTCGCATGCATAACATAAAAGGTTTCGAGACATAATACAATAGCTTTCAAGGTGCTTTAACTCAATGATAATGATTTAAGGGTTTAAGTATTAACTAGAAAAGGACACGCAGCTCCGTCACTTTTGGACTATGTCATAAAAGTTGAAAATCAGCAAACTTTAAAAGATGTGTTGAAAGTGTAAATCGTCACAAATAAAGGAGAAAGACGACAACCCCTAAAATTAGATGTCAAAAGTGTACAACCAAAAGAAAGAACATTGATTGTGAAAAACCAAAAATGTTGTGGCTATAGTGTGAAAGTTGCTAAAGTTAGAAAAATATGGTGACACAAGTTTAAAGGAGTTTTTTTTTTTTTTTGTGTTTGTATGTCAAAATGCAAAAGTTTTGACTTCAATGTTGAAAAGTGTCGAAGTCACTAAAAATTTATGGCAAAAACATCAAAATATAAAAGTTTAGACTGCAAGGACGTAAAGTGTCAAAGTCACTAAAAATTTGTGGCAAAAACCTAAAGATACAAAACTTAAAAATGTAAAAGTTTTTACTTCGAGGACGAAAAATATCAAATTTAACAAACATTTGTGGTAAAAACCTAAACCCAAAATAGTTACTATTCCTAAGGGAACCTAAAATTAATATATATATATATATATATATATATATATATATATATATATATATACTTTATAAAAAGTAATAACTTTTAATATTAATGCGAGTTAGGCTGTTTGTAGATAACTTTGTTGATCCGTAAACAACAGTTTTTAATCATACACAACAATTAGTGTTTTATATGTTTGTATTGTAGAACTCCATAAAGCACAAGTTATTGTGTATGACCTAAATTTGTTGTGTACGGATCACTACCATATAGATATCATGTAGATAAGGGACACAATGTTCTTATCTTAGTCATTTAGGGGTTGTTGTGTATGTGATTCAGTGTTGAAAACTCGCCGAGTTGGTCGATTACTCCTCCGAGTACTCACTACTCAGCCCTTTACCAAGACGAGTTAAAAAATCCTGAGTACTCCATGATCAACCTCTTACTAAATTGAACAGTGTTGTAAAACTCGGTCAACTCGGTGATTAATATGTAGAGTAAATCACACGAATGGTCCCTATGGTTTAGGGTACTTTGTGTGTTTGGTCTGTAACTTATTTTTTTTAACTCGAAGGCCCCTACTGTTTGTTTTTGTTACGTGTGTGGTCCCTATCTTACCTAAAAAGATTATTTTTGTCCTTGATTTTATTTAATTTATTTAAATAAACAGACTCCTAACCCCACCCCTCACCTTACCTTACCTATCGTATCATTTTTTCCTATTTAAATAATAGTCTTTTTAGATGAGGCAGAGACCAAGTGCATAATAAAAACAAACAGTGAGGACTAAGCACATAACAAAAACAAACTGTAAGGACCTCCCGAGTTAAAAAAATAAGTTAGGGATCAAGTGCGCAAATTACCCGAAACTAGGAACCATTCGTGTAATTTACTCTAATATGTATAAATAGTTAATGATTTATTATTTAATACACACATGTAATTATTAATATATATATATATATATATATATATATATATATATATATATCTTAGATTTTTAGTAATTATTCACGAAGTTAGACCATTATATATTTTTTAGTTTTTGTGTATTTACATATATTAATTTTATTATATATTTCAATCAACTTATGATTTTAATTTATGATTTTGACATATATAATTTTCCTAAAAATAGTTTTACATGAATTACCGAATCCGAATACTTTCCGGTACTCTCGAGTACTCACTACTCAGTAATCGGCCGTACAGAATAACGAGTTCTACAACTTTGATGTGGTTATCAATTTCAAATAACGTTTATTTGGATGAAGTGATAAATAGTAGTTCAGGGATTGCAAAACCATTTTACAACAATGATTAGTTCATTAAAGAATGAAGAGTAATCCGTACAAAAATAATAATATGCATTCGTCTTTTGAATGATAATAACATTTTACTATATGTATCAATCATTGATTTTTATCTTTAGGATAAATAGTAGGAATAGGAGCATATATTTAAAATAGGGTAGGAATCCGATATGGATTACAATAGTAGTCCTTCATCTCCTTTATCTTTATTCATGTTGCTTTTGCTTTGTTTGAACAGCAGGTAGAGAGGGAAATGACCCTATTTATCGGGCAGCTGTTCTGGTCAGTTGACCAACAAGTTTTCATTCTTTCGATTCCATTGCTGCCCTGCCCCACCACCATTCCGGGCCGGCCCTTGGGTTTTGAAAGAAAAGTCGTAATCGTCTCGATAAAGAAAAAGACCACTGAGACATGAGTGCACTTTATTCCGTTCAAAACCGATACAGCCTCTGCTGCAGACAACGAGGGTCTGTCTGGAGCAGAAAGACAAACGCACCCTCTTTACCTTCTCTCTTCGATTTTTGTCTCTCTTCTTACACTTTAATCTTTGCGACATTGCCCTGTTCTTAAAGAAACCTCAGAATCAATCTAATCTCACTTACAATCATCTTTCTTTAACTAATCTCTCTGGGTTTCTGTCTTTCGTCTTCTACTACCGGAAATTCGATCAACATTGTTGATAGGATAGCTGTTTGTGTTCTTGGTGCTTTCGAGTAGACTACAGTCGTATGAAGTGGTAGCAAGGAAGAATGATAGATGAAAATGCCAAAAAGGGCAAGGTCTTATTTTGTTTTCCCAACTCACTCTCGCACTTCTTTACGTCGTTGTCCTTTCAGGATGATTTACCAAATGATGATTTGTTTTTCTCTTTGATACAGTTCTCTTGGTCAAAGTCATTGGTTCGAAAGTGGTTCAGTATCAAGAGCAAATCCGAGGAATTTCAGACCGATAAAGGTGTTTATGGAGGTGGGTATCTGCTGAATCTTCATTTCCGGCTCTCAAGTTACAAGATGGTGCTATATTATTGGTTTAATACACATACAGTCAAACGTCATCAATTTTGTTTTCTTCTGCCCACCAACTGTTTGTGTTTTAGTCTCATCGAGATTTCATCTTTGTCAAATTTATAATTTAAGCATCGTCCTGTGTAAAACTATAGGTGGTGATGGCGAATGGAGGAATACTTTTTCTCAACGGGAGCCACCAGCTATCAAGAAAACTAAAACTGGTACCCACTCTGAACCATAAATGATAAAACCATCAAATTAATTTAATCTCAAACTATATTTCTGTGATTGATTTATTTCCACAATTGACATGTATGTACAGAGAAATCAAGCAAGAGTACTGAGCGTCCCAGGCGGAGTAGAGTTTATCTTGATCACCCTCAGATTATAAACGTTCATAACTACAGGTTTGTCTGGTCCTTCTGCTTAAAAAAAATAGTTTAACATTATTTTGATTCCTGAATGATAAAGTAACAATAATTATTGTGTTCAATTTCTGTCCAGTATTTTTGCAGCTACATGGAATGTCGGTGGAAAATCCCCTTCTAGTAATATGAATCTTGATGACTGGTTACATGCTGCTCCACCTGCAGATATTTATGTCCTTGGGTATGTCATCTTTTTATTTGTTTTCCTACGCTTGTGGTCCAAGCAGTCTGTTGTGTACCTGATTGGGCTGGTTGTTTATCGGGTTCTTTACGTCAGCTAAACAACAGACTTTTGTGTACCTGATTTACATTTGAATTGACATTTTGATAATATATGGTTTCAGATTTCAAGAAGTAGTCCCCTTGAATGCGGCTAATATTCTCGGAGCGGAAGACAACGGCCCTGCAAAAAAATGGCTAACCCTAATACGTAGGACACTGAACAATCGGCCGGGTACAAGTGGTGGAAGTGGTTGCTACACTCCTTCACCGATCCCCGATCCAGTCGCTGAATACGATGCTGATTTCGAAGGCTCGTCAAGACAAAAAACATCTTCTTTATTTCACCGAAAGTCATTTCAAGCACCTCGAAGCTGGAGAACCGAAAACGACTCGTCGATGCCACAAGCGCGGCTCGATAGGCGATACAGTGTTTGTGATCGGGCCATCTTTGGTCATCGGCCTAGTGACTATTCTTCAAGTCATAGACCAAGTGATTATTCCTCTTCGGGTGGTCATAGGCCAAGTGACTATTCCTCTAGTCGGAGGCCTAGTGATTATAGGCCAAGTGATTATAGGCCGAGTGACTATTCGTCTGGGAATCGGCCTAGTGATTACTCATCGTGGGGTCAAAGACCGAGTGATTGTTCAAGGTGGGGCTCATCGGATGATGATTATGGACCCATGGAAGATTCACCCACCACAAATTCTTTCTCACCTGCTTCAGTCATGGAAGATGGATCTAGGTGGCCTAGCCACTCTAGGTATTGTTTGGTTGCTAGTAAACAAATGGTTGGTGTTTTTCTCACTGTTTGGGTGAAGAATGATTTGAGGGAGCACATTCGGAACATGAAAGTGTCTTGTGTTGGTAGAGGATTGATGGGGTACCTTGGGAATAAGGTAAATACTTACCCGGATTTGCTAGACACTCTCCCATCTGTCTGTATATATGTTGGAAAAAACAGTTAAATAAGAGATATTGTATGTATATTAAGAAAACATTTCCTTGGTTTTGCAGGGATCTGTTTCTGTGAGTATGTTGTTGCATCAAACAAGCTTTTGCTTTGTATGTAGTCATTTGACTTCCGGACAGAAGGAAGGTGATGAGCTAAGAAGGAACTCTGATTTTATGGAAATCATTAAGAAAACAAGGTTTCCACGTGTTCAAGGCACACATGATGACAAATCCCCAGAAACGATAGTGGAACACGAGTAAGATTAATTGCCGGTTTTGTTAACTTAATCCTACGTTAAACCAAATTGCATAAATGATGGTATATAGCATTTTTTTGGTCTGATTATATGATCTTTTGTTCATTGATCTAGTCGAATTATCTGGCTCGGGGATCTCAATTACCGAATTGCCCTCTCTTATCGGTCAGCTAAGGCGCTTGTTGAGATGCAAAACTGGAGAGCATTGCTGGAGAAAGATCAGGTATACCATTTACTTTCAAGATAAATTTATCCAGTGACAAACAGCATTTTCTTGGGCTAAATATTTTTTTTTCTTTGAAAAGCTGCGGATCGAGCAAAGAAGGGGCCGTGTATTCCAGGGATGGAACGAAGGGAAAATCTACTTTCCACCAACGTATAAATACCTAACTAACTCAGACAGATATACCGGGGATAGTTTGCACCATAAGGAGAAAAGACGAACGCCTGCATGGTAACATTCATATTCACTAGTATGAAATATATATATATATATATATATATATATATATATATATATATATATATAATTAAAATAGAGAGAAAACACTTTTTTTTTTTTTTTTTTTTTTTTTTTTTTTTTTTTTTTAAATCTATTGTAATATTTGCAGGTGTGATAGGATTTTATGGTATGGGGGAGGTCTTCATCAATTATCATATGTGCGTGGTGAATCTAGGTTTTCGGATCATAGACCAGTTTACAGCTTATTCTGGGCTGAAGTTGAATCGGTTCAAAGCCGTTTTCGAAGAAGCATGAGCTACTCCAGCTCTAGAATTGATGGGGAAACCATTTTGCCATATTCCCATGGCTATACAGAACTCTGCTTCTTCTGACAACAAACACTACAGTCTCAACATCTACAGTGTGTGAAAGTTTAGATTCCAATATAGATTTGGCTTCTTGTGACAAGAATCACTACTGGGCTTTTATGCCAACTAACTACTTTCCTTGTGGCTGTGAACCTGATTTATATCTTACAAGATGCTAAGAGAGGTTGCTTGAAGAATTACTATTGAAAAAGGTATAAAAAGAACATTAAATGGACCAAAACCCGTTATTAAAAAAATACTCCTCACATCTGGTTTTATCCTTTGCTAACAAACCAGACCCATTTGCAGTTGGATGGAATGGTCAAAGATGGGAAAGATGAAGATTATTTTATTCAAGATTCTTTACTGTGAGGAAATGTGAATGATAGATGTTCAAAATAACAATTCTTGCTTTTGTAGGTTTTTTCTTTATTAAATTATATAGAAAATCAAAGGACTGAATTAGGAATATGATCAATGTATACTCCAATCACCGAAAGAATATGCAGTAAATATTAAATCTTATTCATTACTGGAAAAGTTGGTCTCACGTCTACTGTTATTGTCTGCTTTTGCTTTTTCTGTGGGAGATGGGAAAGCAGGAATTCATACAAAAAGAGACATTATCTGGGGCATGCCAGGTAAATTGGGTGGGAAGCGATATCACATTTTATATATATATATATATATATATATATATATATATATATATATATATATATATATATATATATATATATATATATATATATATATATATATATATATATATATAGGTTCAGGTTCATTTGAGACCATTCTAATTTTGTGAGACCGTGAGATCAAATCTAAAAATAATTTTAAAATGCAAAATAAATGGAAAAATCCAAAAATTCTTTTTTTAAATATTATTTTCGGAACTTGAATTAACTAAAAAAAATAAAAAAAATTCCTTTTTTTTTTTTTTTAAAAATACGTGAAATATTCTAAATAGAATATTACACTGAAATATTCTAAAAAATAATTTTAAAATGCAAAATAAATGGAAAAATCTAAAAATTCTTTTTTTAAATATTATTTTCGGAACTTGAATTAACTAAAAAAAATAAAAAAAAAATTCTATTTTTTTTTGAAAAATACGTGAAATATTGTAAATAGAATATTACACTGTACATATTCTAAAAATAATTTTAAAATGCAAAATAAATGGAAAAATCAAAAAATTCTTTTTTTAAATATTATTTTCGGAACATGAATTAACTAAAAAAAAATAAATAAAAAAAATAAAAAAATGCGTCTCACGGTCTCACAAGTCTCACAAAATATAGGTGGTCTCAAATGAACCTAACCTTATATATATATATATATATATATATATATATATATATATATATATATATATATATATATATATATATATATATGTTTCTAACAACTATTGTATGTATGTATGCACCGATGAGAATTGAGAAAATAATAAATAATTAAATAAATCAATTAAGGGTATTATCGTAATCTTTGCATGTTTAATTATGGTAATTCATTAACTTTCTAAAACCTAGTTTTCTCCCTTCTTTATCTTCAAACATTTGGCCTCAAAAATCTGTAACCTAATCTCAAAATCATCGACCATCCTCAATCCTTATCGTCTCCAGCCTTATTTGACGAATACTCTTCTTCTCTTTCACTGATTCTCGCTTTGTTCAAAACTCTACCACTCTTTATCAGCAAATATTGCGTACATTTTTTTATCAAGAGATAAGCACATGGATCGGGACTGAATGTCACATAGATCAAGATACAAGCTTTGCACACCGTTCATCTAATGACTCGATCAACGGATTGCCTTCATAGCCGACTAGTATCATCCTCATGGATTCAAATTATGAACAAATCTAAAAACCCTAACGTAGGTCACATCGCCTCCATGATTTGATGTGATCCTTTGTCAATCTTATTCTTCAGTAAGTATTGACTATGTCAAAGAAATTAAAATTCTCATGGCTACAAGCTTCAACCAAATATCATCTTTTTTTTACCATTCAATGGTCTTTGGTCCAAAATCGTAGTACCAGGTAAATTTTTTGAAAAGAACAACTTAATTTTTTAATTTTTGTTCGTCTTTGCATTTGAAAAAGTCTAAATTGGTGTTCATATTTCTAAATCGATATTGCAAATGTGTGTTTGTTTCTTGAATTCATGACTGGGAATGGATGCAGATGTGTGTTGATGATTCAATCACAACTCTTGAATTCTGTATTCAATCATAACTCTTGAGTTCTGTATTCAATCACAACTTTGAATTCTATAATGTATTCCATTAGAATTTATTTATATAAATGTATTATGTTAGAATGTTTGAGAATAATTGTTAACAACAAGTATATTTGTTTAACCGATAATGAATTTGTGATACTTCATGGTTGACTTTATAGTCTCTACTATATTATGTCAGAATTTATAGTTTTTATTTTCTACTATATTATGTCAAACTTTATAGTCTTTAATACATTTTGTCAGAATTTATAGTTTTTATTCTCTTAGAATGCATTAAATTTTTTAATTTTTGAAACTTGATTATGTTTTCTTTGTGGATTTAGGTTTTGAAGAGGCTAACATTGATGTGGAGAAGGAAAGAAATATAGAGAACGAGGGTGTATTATATCAGAATGTGATATGCTACAATGTATAAAGTGTTGCTTAAAAATAATATTCTCTCATAATAGATTAGTGTTTTTGTTAGATTTTGATGTTTTTATTTCTTTTTTCTTTCAAAATGTTGTTATTATTCAATGAATCACAATCATACAATGTAATTATTTTGTATATTATTAGTTCAAGAATTGATTTTGTGTAGTCTTTTCAAAATGTATTTACTAGTTTATGGTTAGCATTCTGTCATTCTGGTAGAATGAAATCGAAAAATATATTTACTAGTTTATGGTTAACATTCTATCATTCTGACATAATAAAATCGGATTTTTAATTTTGAATTAATTTAAAATATTCAGATTTTTATAAATAAAGGAATTAATTATCGCTAAAAATCCAAAATTTTCCTTTTTTAATATAGGTTAATTGACTAAAATGCCCTTATACTGAAATTTGTGTGATTATATGGTACATGTTATCCTATTGTACTATCATAGACCATCAGATCATGGCATTTGATTATATTTCATCCAATGGTCCAGATCTGTGCATTCTGACACACACACACACACACATATATATATATATATATATATATATATATATATATATATATATATATATATATATATATATATATATATATATATATATATATATATAGAAAGAGAGAGAGTGAGCTAGGATCATATAAAACCATCAAATATTGTATGAATGTATGACCAATTATAGACAAATCATTATATAAAGATATAATAATA
Organism: Lactuca saligna; assembly: GCF_052625555.1. Classification (NCBI taxonomy): domain Eukaryota; kingdom Viridiplantae; phylum Streptophyta; class Magnoliopsida; order Asterales; family Asteraceae; genus Lactuca; species Lactuca saligna. Next base: position 120,419,727 of record NC_136425.1, read on the forward strand.
ACTTTAACAATAAATAATTATGGTAAATAAATGAATCAATTAATAAGCCATTAAAATAGGCATACTTGGATGAAACGTTATAAAAAAATAGATAATAAATAAATATATAGTGTATAAGGGAAATAGTCAAAGATAAACAAATTCTTATGAAAGCGTATAACCATTTTGAGCCATAAGATGGTCAATCAGGGATAAACGTACAAATTTATAACACAAAAAGTTGTTAGTTTAACGATTTGTATATTCACTTTTAAAACATTGATCAAAGGTAAAATTAAATATCAAAAATGACCAAATAAATGGGTATCACTATCACCATTTTGTTAGTGATCTTAAAATGATTATAAATTTTGCATTAAGCACCATTATAAATGCAAAATCATTATTCGACAAAAAACCTTCAAAAAACAGGAGATATAAGAAAAATCATATACTTTTTAAAACTAATTTGTTGATTTTACCCTCCAATAATTTACAAGTCTAATATGTCATTGTATAATTTCACCATATATATAATCATTTTATATATTTAAGATCATATATAGATGTATTTGTGTTGACTGAATAAAAAAACAAAGCAATAATTTGTAGCTTTATGACCGAATTACGTTTTATGTCCTCATTTATACAATTTTTTTAGAATGTTCATTCTTTAATATCTTCATTCCTACAAAAAAAAAAAAAAAAAGGTTGACTTCAAGTAAGCTCAATCTTTTAGAATTTTAGTTGTTTCATAATGACCAATCTAGATTTATGAAGTGTATAATTGGAAATGTAGTTTTTTTTTTGTATTATAATTTTTTTCTTATTAAAAATATATAGTCTTGGTACCAAATGTTGTAACTTTTTTCTTTCTTGTTTATAAGAGAAAAATAAAAATTTTAATTGAATAATTTATTGGTTAACGTGAAAAGGTAAAGATAAAGACATGGAAAAACATCAAAAACAAATAAAATTTCTTCAAGAACAATTACATATTCTTAAGAAATAGCAGTATATAGTATAAATATTGTGTGTATTCTTTAAGAATGATTATAGATTCTTAAAGAATATTAGTTGATATTATAAATTGTGCATATTCTTTAAGAATGATTACATATTCCTAAAGAATACAATATATAAGTTGGTGTATATTTCTTAAAAATATTGTAATATTTTTTATTTATGTTATAAAAAAAAATGTTATTTTATGTTATAAGAATAATTCTTTTTTTAATTATATATATTTTCTTAAAGAATTTTAATTGTAAAAAAATCTTAGAATGAAATTGTATTCTTTAAGAATGAAAGATTGAAAATATATGTTCATATATGTTTCGTTTCGTCGTATTCTAAAAACATCTTTTATTTGAATGTATTAAATAAAATATAATATTTGATTTGATCTTTATTAATTAATTTGACTTAATTAGTTGCCTAATATATAAGTAATTTTTATTTCTCTCTCTTCATAAAATTTAATATTTTCCTTTATAATTAATTAAGTGTAATTATAGAGTAAATGTTAGTCCATTAGAACATGTATCCTAATATCATATCCTTTCATTTTTTTTTTAATCTACAGGCTAGAACTTAGTCACACAAGTCACACATTCATACAATACTTCTGATTCATATTTAATCCTATATATATATATATATATATATATATATATATATATATATATATATATATATATATATATATAGGTTCATATGTGGATAAAGATTTATTGTATGGATGTAGGAACCAATAGAAATTTAAGAATACTTAAATAATTAATAAAACTTATAAGGGTAAATATGTAATATTACATACAATATGTATGGTATTTCCCTTAAATCGTGGATTAGGATCTCCATAAATAATTCCATCATTCACCTTCTATAACCCTAATATGGCCGATTCCTATACCACCACCACCAGTCATCTCCATTATTATTTTTTTGTCGATCTTGTACATCAACGTCAATTTCAAGAAGGACACATCAGTTAATTGTTTGAAGAAATGAATACCAAAATACTGAAGGTACTTTTTCTTGTTCTTCTAAATAATATGAGTTGTTGGGGGATCGATCGTATCATGTGAAAGTATTATGTGATTGATCAAATGCTTCTTATTGTTGGATTAGTATCTAAGTCCATAACTATTTTGGTATGTACTTGACCCGATTGTGAGCATGGTCCTTTTGCGTTGTCTTCACCAAAGCAACTTGATAGGATGATTTATGGTGAAAGAGTTTAATTATGATTTATTAATATATTATGTGAATAATATATTAAAATAGAAATCATATTATTTAATTAATATTAGTCAAGAATTAATTTTGTGGCTAAAAGAGATTAATTAAACTTGGGGGACTAATATTATAATTATAAGATAATTGCATTGTGGGCTATGGATTCCTATTGGAAAGAGGATTGGACGAAATCTATGGGAAGCCCGTATGGATTTCGCCCAAGGGCTTTCTAAAGGGACTTCATGAGTTGCTTAAGGCCTAAGTAGAGAATTAGGGTTGCCCCTCAAAACCCTAGCAGCCCACACAAGTATAAAAGGAACCCTAGGGCACCCAAAAACGTGGCTAAGCATTCCTTGGAGTTTCTTGGATGTTTTTGGTGCCTCATTCTTCTCTCCTAAGCCTCCCTCTTGCTCTTGGTGTTTGTGAGCCATTAGAGTTGTGGCACTTGTAACACTAAGCTTTCAGAAGTGAAAGAAGGAATAGATTGTTATTGCTACATAACAAATCAAAGGTAAGATCTAAACCCTAATTCATATGTTAAATCGTTTATTGTATGCTAGATCTAGGGTTTATGGTTTTGGATGATTATTGCATGTTCATTAAACAAACTAGATCCAAAGCTTTAGGGTTTGCATGTACATCATAGGATTAATGTAGTGCTCAAAACCCATCAATTACATCCACTAATGATTTATTTATTGTTTTTATATTTTTTTTATCGTTCATTCATATTCGGTGGTTACTTTATTGTTTACCTTTTTAACTTTTTTATTATTTACGAAAATAGGTTATAAGTCTTTGTGAATTGTTTATTGTTTGGTAAAGTACGAATGTTGTTTAAAAGGATTTCATATTATGAAGTATCAGTTCAAAAGTTATCTAGTTCAATCGCAAGTTTTGTGTAATTATGATTGGATAATACTTGTATTTACACCAACCTTCACAAAGAGAACTGTTGTGATTCAACATTTTACTCTTAAATTTTTTTTTTCATTTTTTTTATTTCAATAAACATAAATTATTTTTGAGTTTAACATAGATCTAAAGCATGTTCAGTTTTGATTATTGCAATATTCAATTTCACAAGTTTATCGTTTCATTTTCATTTTTATAACTTTGATTAAAAAGTATTGGTTTTGACATTTAATTAAGTGACTTTAGAATTTTAATTCGGTTTTAGGTTTTGATTAAGAAATATTCATTCTAACATTATCACATTCTAATAGAATTTCATTCTCATTGTAATACTTTTTACAATCTTTCACAATTTTAGGGTTCAATAGCAGCATTCTTTCAGAATCGTGGGGTTATCTTATAAAAGCAGCAACATTCAAGGAGGAATCTAGCAGAATGCATTCTCAAAATTTATATTTGTTTTGTATTGTCAATAATTGCATTCATTTTCTTAAGAATGATTGATATCATTCAGAGAATGAATGAAATTTAGTTTTATTCTTTAAGAATATATTTGTATTTTTCATGTTTGATGTAATTAATTTAAGAACATGTATTGTTTTTTGCAAGAATGAATATTTTGTTTGCCTTTTTTTATCAATTTCCTAACCTTCTTCCTTCAGTATAAAAAATAAATGAATCAAATTCTTAAAGAATAAATTAAGGTGTCATTCTAAAAGAATAAATATTTTTTTTGAAAAACACATTGTTTGGAGACTACATATATATATATATACATATATATATATATATATATATATATATATATATATATATATATATATATATATATCGGATAAACGGACAATATATTGTGCCGCAACCCCTTTTTTGATAGCAAAACTAATTTTTTGAAAACCACATTGTTTGGAAGTAAAGCGGATAACTAGCAAAACCAAAAGCACATAAGACACAATATTTACGTGGTTCGGTCAAGGTGACCTACATCGACGGGCAGGAGGGGAGTATTCTTTATTTCAGAGCTCTCAACACAGAGGTTACAAGTACAATTACACAGAGATTCGCCTATCACTCTAGAATTCAAGATATTAAATGACCTAACATGCATCCCTATTTATACTTGAGGGATCGGACCTAAAACCCTAATGGGCCAAGCCCATTGTCCTATAGGCCCATAAGGGTGTTAACCAATCACAATCTGCCATGCAACATCTTCTGGAACATTCTTGAGCATTATCATCTTCTAGGCATACTTGGATCAACATGGCAAAACAAAGGAATTAATATGGCGCATCATGTACCAAGATGGTTCATGATGGCGGAATAGCTTTTTCATGGCGCAACAACAACCCTAATTGGCGCAACAGGGATCTAAATGGCGTAAGAGCATCAAGTATGGCGCACAACATCAATCTTGGAGCAACAACATCACCATGAGCAACATGCACATGCATGGATCAACAAGACAAAAAGATGGCTCAAGAGGAGAACAAGATGGTGCAAGAGCATCCCTCTCGACCCATCTCTTCATCATATGGCGCAACAAGGACCCCTTGTTGCTCCATATCCCTTCCAAGTGCTCCAAACTGCTTCCAGGTGCTCCAAACCCCCTTAAACACGATCCATTCCTTTAGCACTTGATCAGTTCCTTTCTATGATGACCCATTCCTCTCTTAGAAGATTCGTTCCTTTGTCACATGCTCCATGAACCCCAAGTGCTCCATTGAGGTCCAAGTGCTCATAATGCTTCATAAACATGATCCAAATGCTCGAGTTACATTTAATAATCTCCACCTTGACTTGAGAATCCTCTGAACGCCACCTCGAACAAGAACTTCCTCTCCCTTCCTATCATTCGTTCACGAAGGGACCTACCTCTTGCAAACATCAACCAAGTCCAAGCAAAGAATAACTTTGTCAACATATCTACTGGGTTAACCTTGGTATCAATCTTCAGTATTGAAAACTTTTCTCCTTCTAGAATATCCCAAATAAAATTCAGCCTGACATCAATGTGCTTCGTCGTCTCATGATACACAATATTCTTTACAAGACTCAAAGCACTTTGACTGTCACAATACAAGACATGCTTCTCCACCTTCAGACCAAGACTCTAAATAAGCCCTTGCAACTATATCTCATCCTTTATTCCTTCCGTCATGTACATGTACTCGGATTCAGTTGTATACAAAGCAATGGTATCTTGTAACGTTGACTTCCAACTGATGGCACACCCGGATTAAGTGAATATGTAGCACATCCGGGATGTACGCTTCAACAAGTCATCACCATAATCAGAGTTAGCATATCCCACCAAGTCACTCTTCATATTTTCTCCATACACCAGGAAAACATCCATCGTTCCCTTCAAGTATCACACGACCCACTTTACAACTTCCCAATGAGTCTTCCCTAGATTACTCATAAACCTGCTAACCACAGTAACTACATGATCCAAATTAGGTCTGGTACAAACCATAGCATACATGAGACTTCCAATAGCACTAGAGTATGGAACCTTGCTCATGTACTTCCTTTCTTCATTAGTAGTGGGTATAGTGCTTGGACCAAGTTTAAAGTGAGCCTCCAAAGGAGTTCCAACTGGCTTGGACTGATCACAATTGAAGGATTGCATAACTTTCTCAATGTACTTCTGTTGAGAAATACACAACCTCCCTGCTTTTGTATCCCTTTGTATCTCCATCCCCAATATCTTCTTTGCTTCTCCCAAATGCTTCATCTCAAACTCATTCTTTAGGGTTGCTTTCAAGTCATTTATTCCAGCCATATCTTTGGCTGCGATGAGCATATCATCAACATATAGCAACAAATATATGTAGGAATCTGGTGACAATTCCTTAGAGTAAACACAATTGTCAAACTGTTTCCGAGTGTAGCCATTCGAGATCATGAATTAATAAAATCCTTGTACCATTGTCGTGGAGACTGCTTCAAATCATACAAGGATTTCTTCAGCAAACATACATGGTCCTTCTTAGCATCAAGGAACCCTTCTGGTTGGGACATATAAATATTATATTCTAAATTTCCATGAAGAAATGCAGTTTTCACATCAAGTTGTTCAAGCTACATATCAAATGCACTCAACATGGCTAAAAGAACTCAAATTGTCTTGTGCTTCACGGCTGGTGAGAACACCTCGTGATAATCAGTTGCTTCTTTCTGAGAGAACCCTTTTGCCACCAACCTTGCCTTAAACCTAGCAGGTTCAACTCCTGGTATCCCTTCCTTCTTCTTAAAGATCCACTTGCATCCTACTGGCTTGGCTTCCTTTGGTAATGAAACAAGATCCCATGTTTCATTCTTCTCTAACGATTTCATTTCTTCATTTATGGCCATCAACCAATCATTTTATTATTTACTCACCATGACATCTTTATACGATTGAGGCTCTTGGGTGTCAATGTCTTCTCCAGTTGCTAAGGCAAAAGGAATGGAGTCAAGTTCACCTGAATTTACAAATCCCACATATATGTCAGGTTGTCGAATAACCCTATTCATTCTTTTCCTTTCTATAGATTCAAACCCATCATATTTTACGGCATGAGCACCACGGGACAAAGATCCCATGTGTTGCTCTTGGATTTCATCTTGTCTAGGTTGTTCACTGTCGCCTTGCTCTTTGTCACTTATCACAACTATGTCTGGAGTTTGAGATGCAAACTTCACCTTCTGGCTAGCACCCTGATCTTTCTTCCTTACTTGACTTGTTTCACCTCCTCCTTGGTTACCCATGGCAGATTCATCAAAGGTTACATCTTTGCTCATGATAAATTTAGGAGTTCTTCCTTATTCTATACACCACAGTCGATAACCTTTTACTCATGTCACATATCCTAGAAATATGCACTTCATTTCCCTTGGCTCAAGTTTACCATCATTCACATGAGCATATGTGGGGCATCCAAATATACGTAAACCATAATAGTCAGAGGGTTTCCCGGACTATACCTCGTGAGGAGTCTTCAAGTCTATTGGAGTTGATGGTGATCTATTCACCAGATAGCATGCAGTGTTAACTGCTTCAGCCCAGAATTGCTTGGATAAGTTAGCATTATCCACATACACCTTGCACATTATATGAGTGTTTGGTTCATATGTTCTGACACTCCATTTTGATGTGGTGTGTGCAGTACAGTGCGGTGCCTCACTATACCTTCTGCCTTGTAGAAATTATCAAATGGAGCATTATATAATTCCAACCTATTGTCAGTCCTTAGAGTCTTGACCTGTTTTCCAGTCCTTTTCTCAACCATGGTCTACCAATCCTTGAACTTCCAAACACCTCATCCTTCGTCTTCAGAAATTACAACCAAACCTTCCTAGAATAGTCATCATTAAACGTCATGAATTATAAGCATCTACAGTGAGACTTCACTGGTGCAGGACCCCACAGATCTAAATGAACATACTCCAAGATTTCTTTGCTTGTGTGTTGACCGGTACCAAACTTCACTTTGATATGCTTTCCCTTGACACAAGCTTCACAAAAATTTATCTTTCCAGTAGCCTTTCCACCAAGCAGTCCTTGTTTACTTAGAACTGACATGCCCTTCTCACTCGTGTGCCCCAACCTACAATGCCACAACTCTGTCTTGTCATCAGCTTCATTCAAGGATTGGGAGATAGCCACCGTTCCTATAACCATACTTCCTTCTAGGATATAGATCCCTCCATTATTCATCTTCTTTTTCATTATAACAAGAGAGCCTTTGGTAACTTTGACCTAGTCACCTTCACCATCGTACCTCATCGCATTCTCAGCCAATGTGTCAAGAGAAATCGGATTCTTCCGAAGTTCTGGAACGTACCATCAATCTAATTTCATGACCATGCCATCATGCATCTTGATCTGCACCGTGTCACTACCTTTGATACTGCTCGCCCAATCATCACCCATATTGAATGCACCATCCCACTCTTTGAAGGAGTCGAACCAGTCACGATTATACGTCATGTGATAGGATGCTCCAAAATCCAAGACGTAAGCATTAGCGGAACTTGATGTACACACAGTCAGCACATCACCATTATCACCTTCATCTGAACTTTCCCGAACCACAACAATATTGTTATTGCTGATTTATTCACTCTTGGACTTCCCATTCTTCAGTTGTGGACAATTTCACTTGAAGTGCTCCTTATCCTTATAGTTATAACATTTCATGTTTAATGAACCTTTAGAATTCGATTTTGAACATGATATCCCTCTTTTTCCCTTTTCTATTCTTTTGTCCTCCCACTCCCTGCAAACAAACCGGAACTGGACACCTCCTCTTCACCTGAAACTTTTCTTTTCAGTTCCTTGGACATTAGAAAGTCCTTCACATCATTCATAGTGATTATTGTCCTACCATAAAGCATGGTATCAACAAAATTCTCATATGAGTTAGGAAGAGAACATAAGAGAATGAGCATCTGATCTTCATCTTCAATCTTCACATCAACACCTTGTGTATCCAAGGTTATACGATTGAAGTTCTCTAGATGATCTTTCATTTGGTTACTTTCAGACATTCTAAGAGTGTAAAACCTTTGCTTCTGATACAACTTGTTCGTCAGTGAGTTGTTCTGGTACTTGTCACAAAGTTTATCCCAGAGCCCAGAAGCAGTTGTTTGATCCACAACCTCCCTTAGTACTTCATCTGTCAAGATCAATAGAATGGAACTATGTGCCTTCTTCATAATATACACCTTCTTATCAGTTGCCATGTCCTTTGGCAGTTTTTCCTCTCCTTCCATTATCATCGCACATTCTTGTTGAACCAGAAGATCCCTCATCTTCACCTTCCACAAAGTGAATTCATTTGAGCCATTGAACTTCTCCAAATCAAACTTGTGAGTAGACATCTTCAATCACATGAATACAAACCGCAGTCGTGTTACCACTTGTTAGGAAGTAAAGCGGATAACTAGCAAAACCAAAAGCACACAAGACACAATATTTACGTGGTTTGATCAAGGTAACCTACGTCCATGGGATGAGGGGAATATTCTTTATTTTAGAGTTATCAACACATAGATTACAAGTACAATTACACAGTATAACATCCTGAATTTTAGAAGTATGACTTAGGGGTTTAAAGTGTAATTTCAAAGCTGGGACTCGACGAGTAGGTATGCTTACTCGCCGAGTCGGATTTGGTTTGGGTCATGAATTAAGTGACCAACTCGCCGAGTCGGAAGCTGGACTCGACGAGTTGGTGCTGGAATGAGAAAAACCCTAATATTAGGGTTTTCACCCTATTTAAAGGACTTTATGTCATCCCCTCAACTCCTTTAGCCCTTTGAGATCCAAAAAAACCCTAAGCTCGTGTGTTTGAGGCCATTGGAGGGAGATTGAAGCTTTGAAAGGTGTTCTAGTTGAAAAAGCTTGAAGATCAAAAGGGCTTGCATCAAGGGAGTGGTGTAGATCCAGAATCTACTTTAGTTTGGGCACATCTTGGAGGTAATAAGTTGTTACCTTCACTCTTTTGCTTCTAGATATATTCATGAGAGAGATTTGGGACCATTTTGGGTATGTTTGAGATTTATTTCGGGTTTGGAGTTTAGATATGAGGTTGTTACTTTAGATCTAGACTTGTGTTGGTCCAGAATGTCATAAAGCATCAGTCAATAAGTTGTTGGTGAAGCCCTTTGTCTAAAACCCAAGCCCTATAGTGATTTGGACCTTTAACTCCTTGGTTTCACGTAAAGTTTGCAACTTTTACGTAGGGGTTATGCCCTAGAAGATTGGATCTACAGTTTGGAGCCCCTGCGTGGCTCGAAAAGCCTCTGTATAGATTAAGAGCTGGAGAGACTCGGCGAGTTACACAAGTGTACTCGACGAGTTGTATGAACATGAGCATGGACTCGGCGAGTTGGAAGAAAAACTTGGCGAGTCTGTTGAAGATTGCCTTGGACTCCGTGAGTCAGGTCACAGAACCCCAACCTCTTTTGGTTAAATCCTTGGATTAAGTGAGTTGGTTGGCAACTCAGTGAGTTGGGTAGGATAGGACTCAGAGATTGTTGGACTCGGCGAGTCTTGGGACGACTTGGAAAGTTAAGTTGTTCTATGAGAGTTTTTTGGGTATGGGAACTCGACGAGTCGACGGGTTGACTCGGAAAGTAGAGTCAACCAGGAAGGTTGACTTCGACTGAAGACTTTGACTTCAACCAAGAGTTGGCCAGTTTGACTTCTAAGTGTACTTTGGTAATATTGGTATTTATGGAATTGGTTCTTTGGTAGTGTTCTGTGGTGAAGATTGTGTCGGTGGTTGGAGCAGCTTGGTCTTATATTTTCAGTCGGCAATTGCAGGTGAGTTATCCTCACTATATCAATAGGGTCTAAGGCACCAAGGTCGGCCCTTTTAGTGGTTATCTTGGTTAAAGTATGCTACGTGTGGTTATGATCTGTTAGATTGGTATCAAAATAGACAGTATGTTGTTATGCTAATATGATATGTTAGGATTGGTATGTTAGTGACCTGGTTAGGTCGATGCTTTGGTCATGAGAGATTGCTATGATCGATGATCTGTGAGATAGTTATATCTGATACCTGTACTTGTATTGTTGATGTGCTTATTGATCTGTTAGAATGGCACCCTATTAATTAGGACAATATTATGTCAGTGACCTGGTTTAGGTCGGTATCCTGGTATATAGGATGATGCTATGTTAGTGACCTGGTTTAGGTCGGTACCCCATATATAGGGTAATATTATGCTATGTGATCTGTTAGACTGTTTGTCTGGTTAAGGATTTGTTATGTGATTAATTGTTTTATGTGCACATGGTTGTTTGACGGGGATTGGGTTGCGGCGGGTCCTGCTTTGTGTTGTAGGCCAAAATACCCAGGGCAGACCGGATATTACGAAGGCCCAGTGAGCGGTCCGGATAGGCTGAAGGCCCTAAGAGGGCGGACCAGACGTGTCGAGGCTCGGAGAGTTGACCAGGCCGAATGAAGGCCCAGTACGGGCGGACCAGTCATACTGTAGACTCAGAGAGTGGACCAGGTGGATTAAAGGCCCGGTATAGACTGACCAATCACATTGTAGACTTGATGTGCATGGCTGTTCTATTTGCGATATGTTATGAGTATGTTTATGTGTGGTTGGTATTTTGGGGGTAACTAACTAAGCTTTCAGCCTTACAGTTCAGTGTTTTGTTTCAGGTACTCCAGGAGATCGTGGCAAGGTGAAGGCGTTATCGTACCACTCCTCATGTTTTATGATTTATGTGATATGGTTCTGTGGAATACTCTGATGTTTAAACTATTTTGAAAATGAATGTATGAACTTAATGGTTTTTGAATGAATTAAAATGTTTTAATTTGGCTCAAATTTTATGGTCGTTACACATAGAGATTCGCCTATCACTCTAGAATTCAAGATACTAAGTGACCTAACATGCATCCCTATTTATACTTGAGGGATTGACCTAAAACCCTAATGGGCCAAGCCCATTGGCCCATAGGCCTATAAAGGGTGTCAACCAATACAATCCGCCATGCAACATCTTCTGGACATTCTTGAGCATTATCGTCTTCTAGGCATACTTGGATCAACATGGCACAACAAAGGAATTAATATGGCGCATCATGCACCAAGATTGTCCATGATGGCGCAATAGCTTCTTCATGGCACAACAACAACCCTAGTTGGCGCAATAGGGATCTAAATGGCGCAAGAGCATCAAGTATGGTGAACAACATCAATCTTGGAGCAACAAAATCACCATGAGCAACAGGCACATGCATGGCTCAACAAGAAAACAATATGGCTCAAGAGGAGAACAAGATGGCGCAAGAGCATCCCTATTGACCCATCTCTTCATCATGTGGCGCAACAAGTACCCCTTGTTTCTCCATATACCTTCCAAGTGCTCCAAACCTCTTCTAAGTGCTCCAAAATCCTTCCAGGTGCTCCAAACACACTTGAACACGATTCGTTCCTTTGGCACTTGATCAATTCCTTTGTCTGATGTGAAAACCTGAAATTTATCCCGTCGTAATAACCCTTTTTCCGTTATTAAAACTCGTTTTTATTATATTTTTCCGATAACATTTTGGATTAGGCAAAATAATTGAGACTTTTATTATGACTTCATAAGTGCCGAAAAAATTTTTAAAACACGTGTAGCACCCTCGAATTCATTCGAAAAGTTTTTAGTTTACGACCAAGTCAGGTTACAACCATTTAATAGGGTACGACCATAAACTCTGTTTAACGTCGGGATCGGGTGGATCCCCACCTGGTCGTGAACTCAACCCTATATAAGGGTTGAGTGGTCCTTCATTTGAGCCTTTTCCCACCTCCTCATAGCTTTCTCTCTTTACTCTCTCTCTACAAGTTGGAATTTGGTCAAGAAACACCTCATTCAAGCTCCAAAATCGTAAGTAATCCTTCCTAGCTTGTTGTTTAGCTTGGTATACATGCAAATTCAGGGTTTAATCATCCAAATACCTCAAAACTTGTGTTTACAGTTGGGGAACACATCCCAAAACCATAAACTCCCATAAGGGGGTTTTGAAGCCCCAAAACCCTTCTAGTGCCTAGCTATAGTTTAGAAACTTGCATGCATGAAATTAGGACCCCAAAATCATGTCTTTATGGGATTAAACATGAGTTTACGATCCATGAACATTCATGAATCGTAAACACCTTTCATGGTGTTAAAATGCCCTTTAAACACCTCCTATAGCTTGGATTAGTGCCTAGAACCTTGTATCCCTTCATGTGATGCACCAAGGCATGAAAAAATAAGCCAAGCATGAGTTTACGGTCGTAAAATCATGTGTTTATGGTATTAAACTCACCAAGGGTCGTTCAAGAACCGTAAACCCCATTTCCAAGGTCATTTCAAGTCCCGATCACTTCCTAAGCCCTTGAATCAACTCTAGAACCTTCCCTTGTGCAATATAAGACCATTGAACACCCAAAAACACCCCATTCATGAGTTTACGGCCGTAAACTCATGGGGGATATGGTCTTTGGGCCGTAAAAACCCCTAAGGGTTTACACCCGAAGAGTAAACTCCTTATCGAGGCCATACACTCCTTAGATGCAACTCGTATCACTTCTAACACTTGAATTAAGGTGTTTCACGCATCGGAGTGTATTATCTTAATTAATTAGTGGTTCAATGTCTAGTTTGATAAATTTATGTATCACTTCATATTACATAGGAACCTCGCGCGTGTTCAAGCCCTAAACTGACTCTTAGCATCCTACCCGACACATTCTCGTCTGGTGAGTTCATACCCCTACACTTTTTCCGAGTTTTTCATGTTTTCAGGGGTGGAATACAAGAAAATCATAAAGGTTTTCGAAACTTAAAACTGATGTAATTACACGATTTTTTGATAAACTTTTAAATACTTAATCCATTTTGTAATATGCGGAGCATAAGGGAGATTTTCGGAATATAATTACATAGTTTTCAAACAACGTGGGAACTTGTCAAATCATTCAAATTATTATGGGAATAATTTGGGATCTTCATGAATTGTTTTACGGATTTAGATTCCGCGCAAAGTCAATAATATAAACTATGTCTGATTTAGTTTATCCATGTTTAATTTAGAGTATCATGCTAAATAATTATTCGTATTTGATTATTTATACTCTACCTTGTACCAAACGATTTTGAAACTCGAGAACGATCTATTATCCCGTGAATCAGTTAATACTAGCTTGTGAGACTTGTCTTCGTTATACCCTTCGGGGTACCAGTAAATCCTCTCCGGAAGTATAACCAGAGTCTCCTGGAGGGAGAACGTGAAATTTGTGGATAGATTTATTCGGGACTGACAATCCCACACCTAAACTGCTAGCTACAGTTAGGCGGGCACGCCTGGGGTGACGATTTTTGGAATCGAACGACGCCTGAAGAACATCAAGGAGGTCATGGGTCAAATCAGTATGGTTATACGACTTACAATACGTATTAAACTAACTAACTTTATTCACAGATTCCTTTCTTTCTTCCATAGTTTTATTTATGTAATAAAACTACATACTTTCGTACTGGAGGGTATTCCAGGGATCTTAATTTATAGTTTTATGTATTAAAACTACCTACTTTCGTACTGGAGGGTATTCCAGGGATCTTAATCTATAGTTTTATGTATTAAAACTACCTACTTTCGTATTGGAGGGTATTCTAGGGATCTTAATCTATAGTTTTATGTATTAAAACTACCTACTTTCATACTGGAGGGTAATCCAGGGATCATAACTTATGGTTTTCTTAACTTACTGGTGATAGTTAGGGTTTTTCTTATCTTAAGGTAATCGACTTACATGTTAGAAAATATGGGATTTTCTGGGAAAACATGCATATGTATTTCATAACTCAGTAACAATGGTTTTCGATATTACAACATTATTTATCAAAGGAAATGAATTATTTATCACAAGATTAAATAACAGGTTTTCCTTAGAAAACATGCTTATGAACTACCCAGTTTTATGCTAACATTTTTAAAACTGCTTGTATTCTCAGGTTCTCGTTAGACAGGTATCTCGTGTTCTTTTGGAGAAGACGGAGCGTTTAGAAGTCTCATCTTTACTTTTATTATACTGATGTATATATAAACATTTATTACTTCGCTTTCAAACAAATGTGAATATTTCTATGTAATGTAATGGTTGTGTTTACTATGCTTGCTATGTACATTGGTTGTGATACTACGCATGACGTCTGTTGGGCTGAAAATTATATTGAAGATTGCGTCTTTTGGGCTCGACAGATTATGTTACTTTGTATTCCGGTTTGGGCCTGTCCAACCATGAACCTTTTATGTTTTGTATATAAGTTTACGCTTGCATGCATATTAGGTTAAGGTTTTAGAGATCTGAAAATAGCGATACATCTAGACGATAACAGGCTTCTTTGATCATTGCTGTAACCTTCCAATCCTCTACAGTTGATGTTCTTAATCGAGCTCTTCTGAGGATTTTGTTTAATCATTCGACTCGTTTGATTCATTCTTGACTTGTTCTTATTATTGCGTTCATTTAGTTTTATATTTACATACTTGTTCAAGATCTAATCGATCTTTATAGATTAAAGGTTAAGAATAATCACATCAATTGGTATCAGAGCGGGAGGCTATGTAATCGATACACATCTTTTCTGTGAAAAAGATTTCCATTAGGGTTTTTCCGCAATTATCAATATTTATTGAGCCATCATCTCTTTATTGACGTATCTTGATATTTATTGTTTTGCCCTAATCTGCTTTATTACAAGTCTGATCTTTGAACAGGTTTTTACGATCATAATGGACGCCACGCAATCAAACCTTATTAATATTTCCAACAGCATCGGTTCGACGACAAAGATTCCAATCTTATACACCCATGACTATGAAGTATGGGCGCATCACTTTGAAGACTACGTGATTGGATCGGAGGATAATGGGTATCTCATATGGGAAGCCATCACCAATGGACCGTTTTCTCATTCTGCATCGTCCAGAATCATCAAGACACAAAAGGAGTACAATGATCTGCTAAAGGACGTGAAGGACATTGCACAAGATGAAAAGGATAAATTCCAGTGCAATATCAAGGCATTAAGGTTGATCAGATTCGCCCTTCAGTTTGACACATTCAGGTTGGTTAGCTCATGCACGACGGCAAAGGAAGTTTGGGATAGACTTCGTGAACTGTACTCTACAGACGAGGATCTTGAACATTCTATTCAAACTTTGCTTTTATCTGAGTTTGGAGAATTCAGGCAAGGAGCTGAAGAAACGGTGACCCAGACGTTTGATCGCTTCAATCATCTTCTCAGCAAGATGATCAAACACGATATTGAAAGGAAGCTTATCGAACAGAAGGTTACTTTCTTGAACGGATTGAGATCTGAATGGAGAGCAGTAGTTTCCACAGTCAAAGCTCATGAGCAGTTTAAATCATACTCTTTGGCGAAACTGGTGGGTATTCTTAAGTCCCAAGAGAAGATTGTGATGCAAGAAAAGAACATCGTTTCTAGTCTTGGTTCGTTGGCCCTCCTATCTAAAAGTAAAGCTATGATGGAAGATGAAGACCTTAACCTGGAGGAATATGATCTCACGTCTGAGGATTACGCCATGATGGTGTCTAATCCCAAGAGGTTCATAAAGAAGAGATTCCCCAGCAACAAAAACCGAAACTGGCAGGGGAGTTACAACTCTGAAAAAGTGAATAATGAACCGAAGGCTGAGGAGCACAAGAAGGAACCGAAGGTGGATGGCGATTCCGGAGTTAGCTGTTTCTACTGTGGTGGGAAAAACCACTATGCCAAGGACTGTGTCCTTAAGAAGATGGCTGAAAAAGATGATGGAAATGATGAAGAAGCTGTGTTGCAGAAAAGATTGGACGAGTTGAGAAAGAAGAAGTCTACCGCTAATCCTTCTGTTAATGCTCTTATTGTGCAGGGTTCGGTTAAAGGTGACGAGTTCGGTAGCACGGAAGTTTGGTCTACCGACTCAGAAGACGATGAAGTGAGGAAGCCTACCCATGGAAAGGCTTATGTGGCTAAGGAGGAAAGCAGTGGAGGAAGATGCTTCATGGTGACTGACGTATCTCAAATGAGGGGATACAACACCGATGGAGGAAGCGATGGACCGAAGGTACAGGAGGATATGTGTTTTGCGGCCAAACCACTTAGCCAACAGTTCAGTGAGCTCGATGAACTGATAAAGAAGGTACAATCTGTCTTTATTTCATGCAAAGTACCCTCATCCTCATATGAGAAAGAACTAAAAAACGTTAATACAAGAATTTCTCATCTAGATAGTAGCTTAACTCAAACTCGAGTCACCAATTCTAACCTAACTGATCAATTGAGCAGGGTGGCGTCGAAGAGTGAGGAGCGGAGAATGTGGATAGAGTTAAAGGAGTCAGAATTAGTCAAAGTTAAAGATGAAAACATTTATTTGCAAAGAGACAATTTAAAATTGTTAAAACAGCGGAAGGTTTTTTGTTTAATTGCTAAACGTTTGTATTCTAATATTACTCAGCTTCACTTGGATTGTGAAATAGGCCAAAAGATCCACCGCATGATTTTGCCCTTCCTAGAGTTTAAGGAAGATGAAATCGATGCCGAAGCCTACAATTGTGAGAGTGTGATATCGTCTGATGATGTCAATCCGACCTACATGTATGGACTGGACAAAATTGAGTCCTTCATTAAATCCAAAGACCACAAGGACATGCTTAAAAATCTTTTGGATGAAAATGACAGACTTAAACTGAGAACCAAAACCATGCAAAAATTTGACTCTTTAAACGCCAACGTAAGCTCAGAAAACAAAATTGATGTTGAAAATGCATCCGAGCTTAACGAGGACGAAAACATGAGTGAAATTTCTGTAGAGGACATGGTTGACTGCTCAGAATTTATTAAAACCGAACCTGAAAACCACAAGAATCTTATTTCTGAAAATTCAGTGGAGTTCGCTCGGTTGTCCCATCAAAAGTCCCCATTATTAGTTGAGAAAGCAGTTGTGTATCAAAAGGTCAGGACCACTCCGAATCAAGTATACAAGGTGACAGGAGTTACCGAACATCAAACAGCTGAACTCACAGCTATTGTAAACGAAGACAATGCTGATGGCTGCGATGAATACTTCTGGGAAGCTCCAATAGATAATGCAAATGAAACCATTGGTTTATCTGAAAGAACCTCCTGGAAGAGCAAAGGAAGATACATACCTGAACCCTTGAATAAGCCGGACAATTTCGATGAGCCAAGTACCAGTGGTACAAAAGATATTCCTTAGAAGGATGATCGTTCGGTAAAGGAAGACATTCCCTCTGCTCCTTCGGCTCAAAGTAAAACTCCTGCAGTTCAAAAGGAACCAGCCAAGGAGACACCAAAACCGAAAGCAAATGTTCATCATCAACCTACACAGATGAGGAATAGGAAGAGAGAAAGGAACAATAGATACAGGAAGAACCTTTCTGAAAGGAAACAATTCTGGCATTCCCAGAATGCATATTTCTCACACCAAGACAAGAATCTGAAGTATGAAAACAATCCTGTAGGAAAGCTTGAAAGTCACATCAACCGAAACCAAAGGTTCGGTTCCAAAGACAGCTCCAACCGAACGCAAAGGTTCGGTTCTGAAGTCAAAAGAGAACAAAACTCTAAGGTCAGTCCCTCCAACGATCAAAAGCAAAAGGGGCACCTAGAGTCTCCAGCCAGGAAATCCTCTCAATCCAAACCCTCTCATTCTAATTCTTCTCGTTCTTCTAATTCTTCTACTTCCTCCAATTCGTCTCCATCTTGCTCTAAAGCTAATTCCGCTTGTTCTCAAAAATCTCATTCGTTAGCTGAACAAAAGGGAAAGTAGAAGGTCAATGAATCCAAACCAGAGTCCAAACCGAACACACCCAATCCTAACAAAATAAAAGTTTTTACCATTAAAAGGAAAGATGAAACAACTCTTATAAAACGAACTTATCTTGTTGACGTTCCCGTTCCCATGCAAAGCTCACGTGGACCCAAGAAACTTTGGGTTCCTAAATCTGCCTAATTTTTGCAGGTTATAAGTGACGAGCAGTTCGACGAAGAATGGTACATCGATAGTGGCTGCTCACGTCACATGACAGGGAGGAAAGAGGAGCTTAGGGAATACAGATCTCTTGCAAATGGTGGCAACGTCAAGTTTGGAAATAATTCTTTCGGCACCATAAAGGGATACGGGATGATAACAAATGGGGATTTTACTATAAGGAAGGTGGCTTATGTGGAAGGACTCCAACACAACCTCATTAGTGTATCTCAGCTTGTTGGAGGTACAGGTCTCAAAGTCTCGTTCGATAATGAAGGTTCTGAAATCATAGAGAAAAAGACAAAGAAAGTGATTCTCAAGTCAGAGCGAAAGGGTGAAATGTTTCCCTTAAACCTTAAACCCATCAAAGGAAACCCAGCTATAAGCTCAATCTGACGAAAGCTGGTTGTGGCACCGAAGATTATCTCATCTCAATTTTAAAGATATCAACCGACTTGTCACTGGAGGTCATGTTAAGGGTCTTCCATTGCTCAAGTTCGACAGAGATCATTTGTGTGCTGCATGCGAAATGGGGAAGCAGAGTCGTCAAAGTCACCCATCTATAATCAATACAAAAGTTGTTGAACCACTCGAATTACTTCATATCGATTTGTGTGGTCCTTCATCTATCGAAAGCATCGGTGGTAGCAAGTATATTCTTGTTATTTTTGATGACTTTTCATGATTTACATGGGTGTTCTTTCTAAAGCTCAAATCTGAAGCGTCTCAAAAGCTGAAAGTGTTTATCAAGCAAATTGAAGTACAGCTCAAGAAGGTTGTTCGCAACATCAGAAGCGACAATGGTCTCGAATTCGAGAACAGGGAGTTTGAAGAGTTTATTGCAGAAAAGGGAATAAGTCACAATTTCTCAGCTCCCTACACACCGCAACAGAACGGAATAGTCGAAAGACGAAACCGATCTTTGTGTGAAGCCGCCCGAACCATGCTAAGTTTCGCTTCCTTACCTCTTTATTTTTGGGCTGACGCTATTCCGGCTGCTTGTTTTACACAGAACAGGTCCTATCTCAACAAGAGGTTCAAGCTCACTCCATATGAGATACTAAACAACAGAAAGCCCAATGTGAAATTTTTCCATGTGTTCGGCTCAAGGTGTTTCATCTTTAATTCTAAAGAACACCGCAACAAGTTTGATGTCAAAGCCGACGAGGGAATTTTTCTGGGTTACTCTCTCACATCCAAGGCGTACAGGGTCCTAAACAAGCGTTTGAGAAGGATTGAAGAAACATACTATGTGACCTTTGACGATACCTATGTCAAGAAGCTGCAGGCCAAAGAAGACACCGCAGGGGAAATCTTTCCTCTAACTAACAAAGTCACAGTTTCGGTCGCCAATTTTTACGAGACATTTCTGGAGCTCTTTGACGAACCAGAGAAAGCTTCACTCTCCGAAGCAGGTGCAGCAGACAACAAAGTTGATCACATGAAGCAGATTGTCGAAGATGCTGCAAGAAGAATGCATGAAGGAGAATCAACCCCTAACGACTCTCCATCCAACAACGATTCTGTCGAGGGGGAGCCAAGCTCTCATGTCGAGGGGGAGCCAAGCCCACAAGTCGAGGGGGAGCCAAGCTCACAAGTCCAGGGGGAGCCCAATTCTACAACTTCAACCGAAGGTCCTTCATCAACCGAAGGTGCTTCTCCAACCGAAGGTGCTTCAGCACATGGAAGCTCAGTACCACACGAAACACCTGAACTTCAGATTTCTCAAAGCTCATCAATTGAGGGGGAACATAATGATATGATGCTCGGTTAGGATAGCCAATCTGAGCCAGAAGAAATGATCAATGCTGAACTAGATCCAACCTTTGATCCGAATTACCCTCCTCTTATCAAATGGACCAGAGATCATCCTGTCTCTCAAGTAGTTGGCGATGTTTCTGAAAAGGTTCTGACCCGATCACAACTGAAGGCAAAGCAGACATCCTTATTTTCAAAGGTTGAGTTTTGTATGTTTAAATCATTCATATCAAAAGTTGAACCAAAGACAGTTAATACTGCCCTAGATCACTCTGATTGGGTTGAAGCAATGCAAGACGAACTGAACGAATTTGAAAGGAACAAAGTCTGGCGCCTCATTCCAACTCCTCCAAATGCTTCGGTTGTTGGTCTCAAATGGGTCTTTAGGAATAAAATGGACAAGGAAGGTAATGTTATAAGGAACAAGGCTCGTCTGGTGGTAAAGGGATACTGTCAGGAGGAAGGGATAGACTATGAAGAGACTTTCGCTCCAGTAGCTAGGCTAGAATCTGTTAGAATATTTCTGCCTTATGCTGCTCACAAGAACTTTGAGGTTTTCCAAATGGACGTCAAGTGTGCATTTCTCAATGGAGAACTCGAAGAAACTGTGTACGTGGAGCAACCTCCTGGGTTCGTGAACGAAAAGCATCCAAATCATTGCTATATTCTGGACAAAGCTGTGTACGGCCTCAAGCAAGCTCCAAGGGCCTGGTATGAAACGCTTACACAATTTTTAAAGATGTCTAAATTTAAACAAGGTTCAGTTGACCCAACCTTCTTTCGCAAAAAGGAAGGTAACCACCTTATGATAGTTCAAATTTATGTCGATGACATCATCTTTGGCTCCACGAATCTCAGCTTAACAGCTGAATTCAGAAAGCTGATGGAGACTAAGTTTCAAATGAGCTCAATGGGTCCTATTAACTTTTTCCTTGGTTTAAACATAAGACAGGGACCCGAAGGCATCTTTATTAATCAGGAAGCTTACACGAAGACTCTCCTAGCAAAGTTTGGTATGATGGGAGACACAAAAGTCAAAGTCCCAATGGCATTCGGCACCAAGCTTACCCCATCCCTAGACAAACCGACTGTCGATATCACGCTCTATCGTCAAATGATTGGCTCACTAATGTATCTAACTGCTAGCAGACCTGATATAATGTTTTCTGTGTGTTATTGTGCTTGATTTCAGGCAAACCCACGCGAACCTCACATGCTTGCAGTGAAGAACATCGTACGATATCTCAAGCGAACCACCTCCTTAGGTCTATGGTATCCATCCAACTCAGGCTTCTTTGTTCAAGCCTATTTTGATGCTGACCTTGGAGGATGTGGGCTCGACCATAAAAGCACAACTGGTGGCTGTCAATTTCTTGACGGGAAGTTAGTCAGCTGGCAATCCAAGAAAGAAACGTGCGTGTCGTTGTCTACTGCCAAAGCAGAATACATTGCAGCTGCATCCTGCACATCACAAGTTATTTGGATCCAAAGTCAACTTCGAGACTACGGACTCAATATGAAGAAGATCCCACTATAATGTGACTCTGAAAGTGCAATTAGGATCTGTCATAACCCAGTGCAACACTCCAAAACCAAACACATAGCATTGAGGTATCACTTCATCAAAGATCACGTGTAAGATGGAAACGTCGAAGTTCACTTCGTAAGAACCACTGATCAACTGGCTGACGTCTTTACAAAAGCTCTTCCTGAAGCATCATTCAATAAAATATTGCAAGGCTTGGGTATGATGGTTGCAGAGTCGGTCCCAAATCCTCAAATCTCTATTTAAGAATCAAGGAACCGAAGCAAACAGACCGCTCTGTTGCTCTCTGCTCTGGCACTTTACCGGAACCGAAACAACCAGACCGCTCGGTCACTCTCTGCTCTGGTAAAATAAAGGAACCGAAACAACCAGACCGCTCGGTCCCTCTCTGTCCCAGTAATTTAAAGGCGCTCAAGCAAACAGCACGCTCGGTCTCTCTCTGCTCTAAAAGATTTACGGAACCGACCAAGATAGACCGCTCAGTTCTTCTCGATTCTGAATCTATCGCCGAAATACACAGATCGATTGGTCTATCTCTGCTTCCTAATTTTTTTTGTTGTACAAATTTTATCTTTCTGTTTTTATTTATTTTTCAGAAAATTCCAAAATTCCATAAACATTTTATCTTTCTGTTTTTATTTTTTTTTTCAGAAAATTCCAAAATTCCAAAAACATTTTATCTTTCTGTTTTTATTTATTTTTCAGAAAATTCTAAAATTACAAAAACATTTTATCTTTCTAGTCGGTGTACGTTTTGCACAGGTGAATACAAGCATTTCCTTCTATAGTGTTTACCCAGGTATGTTTTTTCTTTATCAGACTAGTTAGACGTCCCTAGAAGCATGCTGTTGTATGTTGTCGCAAGCCTCTATGACCTCGAGCATGCCTTAATGATTCGATCAACACCTATCGTTTCTTCCCAATCAGGCTATTCTCTCACACTCGGTCTAGAGCTACCTTCCTCTACTCATCTGAAACATGAGTTGCTCTGCTTTGTCCCATTTCTGTAGCAGAAGGTACGTTCGGTCTCTTAACCCTCTCCTCATCTTCTTCATTTACCTTCGATTCCCCAAGGTAACCCTTGATGCTTTCGGTCTTTACCACTGAGGCTTATGGTTGCACAACATCTGTGTTTATGATCTTAGATTCGTTTACCACGTTCTAAGTGAAACCCAAAATCCAACACCTAATATGAATTGGCGGTGAGTGATAAACTCAAGCTATTACTTGGAAATCTCTTTTTCTTTCTGTGTGATCTTTTATGAAATTGTCTCCACCTAAGACATTTCTTCCCAAAGAGGTCCAGTTTAATTTTTTCTTGAGATTTCTGTCTATACCATTCACGTCACGAAATACTTCCCACCTACCTGTTCAACAGATCTCATCGGCCTCACAGGTAACTCTACCAACACTCAGTTTTATGTTAAGACTTGATGCTTGGTTTGAGTTCAGCCACCATTCAGCGATTATCAAAAGATGCCTTTCATTGTTTCTTCAAAGACAACTGATCGTATTTCACGGGAAACCACACAAGCACTTCAGGTCACTCTTGGCTTTGAAGGAAGCGATTCTTGCCCGGAATCTTCCGCTTTCTGGCTTCTTACTAGACAACACTCACATCCCAAACACCTTTGATTTACTTCTTTTTCTTTCACACTCTTATACACGAAAATTAATTTTTCCAACATTCTAAATTGCTGTTTGGTATGTGGTTTTAAGTTTCAGTTGTAACCAAACAAGGGCACAAGGAATTTCAAACGGTACGAAAAGGATTTGGGTGCGTGCAAATGATTCGTTTCACACCCACGTGTGCTGACGGATTCCTGGGATACACCATAACTTCCAATCGCGCTTTTTCAGCCGACGTTTTGGTTTCTTCATCATCACAATTTTCTCTCTCCTAAGAACGGTATAAATAAGGCGTGATCATGTTCTTTGGCATTTACCTCTCAAGAATTCTCTCTCTGAAAAAAATTACCACTATTCATCTTCTTCCACAACTCAACAATGGCGACTTCTTCTTCCGCACAAGATCAATCTGCATCCTCCTCTTTGCTCTCAATCAAACCTAATCAGAATTTGATCATAGAGATGACCCCATTCCTTTATGACTCATACATGCTATACGTGGTGGAATGCCTCAAATATTCCCCATTGCTGTTGGCACTGACGCAAGTGGAGGCCGTTCCTATGTCCCTACTCTCCCAAGTCTACACAACGGCCAACTTCGACAAACATAAAGACCGCATCTTCTTCACCATTCACGACAAGAAAACCTCGGTGTCCAAAACACGGTTTTGCTCTCTTCTAGGGCTTGCCGTCGACTCCTCCGTGATCTCACCGGACTTCATCTCCACGGCGCAACTTTTTTCAATGATGTATGAGATGGGGTATACGGATGTTCTTACCTCCATTGCCAAGGTCAAGAAATCCTGTCTTCCGTCTCAATGGAACGGATTGCTTACCCTTCTAATTAAGGGTTTAGCGGAGAGATGTGGTGGTTCTGACACCACAAGCAAAGGGTTTCTGACCATCATGTATGGTCTTTACAACGGTATTAATCTCGATTATGGGTCCATAATCTGGGCTCAAGTTGTTCAGAGTCTCAACACAACTACCAGGTACTCCGAGATATCGTGCGGCAGGTTTTGGACGCTTATTACCAGAAGGGCCATGGATTCCCTTGACATCCCAGTAATGAAGGATGCTCTTACGGCTTCAATTGCCACTTACCACACCAAGAAGATCATAGTCTCCGATCCAAGTAAGTTTTCTCACTATGGACTGATCCCTGAGTCCATGTACAGGTGCGTCACGCCACACAGCAAAATCATGGCTGACTACAGCACCAGAACACCCTTGCCTCCTAGGGTTCTGTCTGAGGAACAACGTGCTGCTCTTGATGCCCTTGATCAACGTGCCAACCGTGGCAAGAGAGCGAGCAAAAAGGAGAAAGCAGAGAAGAAAGAAACCGCACCAAAGAAGGAGAGAAAGAGAAGGTCCTCCAAACGCAAATCTGAGGCAGAGGCACCTTCTCAATCAAAATAGAAAAAGGTAAAGAAGATGGCTAAAAGAGCCAAAGGGTCTCCTTCTTCTGAATCAGAACCGAATGCACCATCAGAAACAGAAGCTGCTGAACCTCAAACTGAAACCACACCTGTTCAGTCTCCTCAACAACCATCTTCACCAGCATCTCCTCAAATTCCTAAATCACCCTCTCCACCTACATCTCCCCCACTTACCAAATCACCCACTCCTCCTACTTCCCCAAAAATTCCAACCCCACCCCAATCACCCACACAGAAGGTCACACTTTCTGTTCCTATATCCATACCCCAAACCACAACAGAACCTAACATTCCCTTATCTGTTTCTCAACCTTCATCCTCTATCTCCACGCCTATTATCACCGAATCTGTTACCATCACCTCTTCCCAACCACCAGTAACGGTCAATGTATCTGATACAGGGGCTGCTACTGTGGTTGAAACCCCGGTCATCAACCTTCCCCCATCTCCGTCTCCATCCTCCAACTCCGGTGCTACCTTGGGGGGCGATGATGAAGAGTTCGACTCCATCTATTATAGCCCCTACCGGATCCCTACAGACACAGATGCCGATACCCCTGTTTCAAGTCAGCAGATTCAGGAAATTCACACCAAACTTGACAGTCTGCTGGCTGACAGTAAAGCCTACGGGGGTGTTGTGCTCAAAGCCTTCATAGAGTCTGTGATCAAGACGTACACTGACGCCTTGGATCGTTCAACTGACGCCATAGATAACTCAGCTGCTTCATGCTCAAAAGCCACCAAGGAAGTTTCTGAGGTTGTTCACACAACTCAGATCTTTCTTGATTCTCTAAAAGCTCACGCTGACTCTAGTGCGGCCAAATTTCAAGCGTCTGTAGACTCTTTCGAGGCTACCCTTCAGGATGAAACCACTAAATTTGAGGCTCTGCGCACTGACCTCAAAACTGAATCCACTTCATTTCTCAAATCTTTGGATTCACGTTTTGCCTCTCTGGCAGCCGAGAGCACCCTGAAGGAAGATCTTGTCAAGCACCAGGCAACTATCGACCTCCAAAAGATCCAACTGGCCCAGGCACAACAGGAAATTACTTTGCTACAGACTCAGCGGGCAGTTCTTCAAAGTTGCGCTGGTGATGTCAAGAATATGCTATCAAATGTTCTTGACACCCATGATCCCTTCCTAACCCTCACTATTAGACAGCATCTCCAGGCGAAACTCCTTCCTGCTATTAATATCTTAAGTGAAATGAATGGTGTCTCGGAGAAGCTTGTTCTTCCGAGACAAGGGGGAGAGGAAGGTGTGTCCAAGACAGAACCGAAGGTTAATGTAGCTTCGGGTTCTGGGAAACAAGTCCTAGTTGAGAGTGAATCAGATTCAGACGAAACTATCACTGAAGCTCTTTAACGCAAGAAAAGGGACAAAGAGCTTGATGAAACTCTAAGGATAGCTCGAGAGGCCGAGGCTAGGGAAAGAAAGATTAGGGAGGATGAGGAGGCCATTCAAGCCAAGAAGACTCTGTTCCCAGATTGGGACAGAGACACACTCATCACTCAAGCGATTGAGTTTCCTTCCATATATTGGTTGGAACCGATTGCATCCTTTGAGTGTGAAAATACAAAAGACTCGCAGTTCGACATGCCTATCACGCGCAAAGCTTTCACATTTCATTGCTATTATGTCACTGCTGATGTCCCTCATCCGAACCTGAAGGTTGACAGAGAGCTCATAGATTTCTATCTGAAATATGGTCAACCGCAGTACTTGACATGGAGTGCTCAGAAAATCATTAAAGTCAAGGTACTGAAACCGACACAGGCTGGGAAATTTGTGAACGTTAATTTCAAAATCAACAGAGGAACGGCCAACACAGAACATCTTATTTCTCTGGCAGATCTTCCCAGTCTGAATCCGCATGATTGGATTTTGCTATACAACATTCTTCTCTCCAACCAAAGATAGTATGAACCAATTCTTAAACATCTTAAAAGAATGTTGGCTTCCTACGTCCATGAGCTCGCCACTATGGATCAGGAAATAGCAAGAGTTATGAACAAGAAACCGACCGTCAAGCCCACTTCCAAGACCGGAGATGTTCATAAAATGAAGATAGGGCAAATTGATTCTTCCAATCTGACGGTTATGTTCACCAGAGGCGACAAGCATAAGTTTCTGTTTGCTTTGGTAGACAAACATCTGTTTTCTATAGAGTGTCTGGAGCATATCATCAATATCATTCACCGATGCAAACAGAACTCAACAACAGACAAGAAGAACTTCACTGACATGCTTCGTTGGTATATCACCTTCAGGCATCATATTCTGGCTTTAATACCAAAGATTTTTGAAACGGTAAAGAAGCCCTCTGCTGTGAAAAGAGAATGAAGGTCTCGCTCCAAATTGACGCAAAGGGGGAGATTGTTGGGCTGAAAATTATATTGAAGATTGCGTCTTTTGGGCTCGACAGATTATGTTACTTTGTATTCCAGTTTGGGCCTGTCCAACCATGAACCTTTTATGTTTTGTATATAAGTTTACGTTTGCATGCATATTAGGTTAAGGTTTTAGAGATCTGAAAATAGCGATACATCTAGACGATAACAGGCTTCTTTGATCATTGCTGTAACCTTCCAATCCTCTACAGTTGATGTTCTTAATCGAGCTCTTCTGAGGATTTTGTTTAATCATTCGACTCGTTTGATTCATTCTTGACTTGTTCTTATTATTGCGTTCATTTAGTTTTATATTTACATACTTGTTCAAGATCTAATCGATCTTTGTAGATTAAAGGTTAAGAATAATCACATCAACGTCCTCCGCCCCGGAACATTTCCGCCTTCGGTTACGGGGTGTGACAGATTGGTATCAGAGCCCTTGTTTATAGTGAACTAAGTATACCGAACCTTAAATGGTATATAACTATAAACACTAAGGGGCCGAAGTGCTCTAAACTAAAAGTATACTTTAAAATATAAGTATTTTTCAAAAGTATACAAGAATACCTAAACGCCAGAAACCATAACCCTGAGTAGAGCAAAATATAAGTAATTGGGTGTTGTACAATGCGGTGAAACCTGGGCAGTTATGTAGTCGTGTCTAGGGTCAATATAGTCTGATCAACTATATTTATTCGAGACACGACCAACATGTGCTTGGGAATGGCTGTGGTGTGCAGCAGGCCTAAAACTTACCAAATATCCAAACAATGAGTCATCGTCGCAGTGAAACATAAAATACTATGGGAGTATTTTCTAGAGTCAACTTCGTTATAGAAATCCTCATTCAAGTGTTGCTACTCATTTCCTTTAGCAATAAATTTTCTTGTATTGGTAGCTTCCCTATATATTATCGCATAGTAGAACACTTTATCTGTCATAATGAGATACCTCTTGTTTCATATCTCTTGATTCAATTCAGAGGACTTACCATCCTCTCTTTCCTAATCAATAATAATTTTAGATCAAGATGCCTCCAAGAAGAAGACCCAACTCAAGGAACAACAATCCTCCTCCACCACTGTCACACCCCCGAACCAGACGGCGGAAACGTCCGAGGGCTATTGTGACTTAATTGAATACCATCACAATGAATATACATGAATCATAACATCATTCACCACCATGCATTGAAATATTACAACCGATATTGTTTACATTCAGTACATTGTTTAAAGCATTACATTCCCAAAACATAAACCGTTCGATACTAATTAAACAAACATTATGACATCACTGGATACATTTCGATTTACCTGTTACCTGAGAATACAAGTATTTTGGAAAAACGTCAACATATGAAATGTTGGTGAGTTCATAAGTATGGTTTGAAAAGAAATGATTTGTATAATTTTGAAAACCACAGAAAATCCGATATTTTCTAAAAAAAAGTGTTGTATATAAGAAAAAGTGTGAAGATCCGTAAGTATGCTTGTTGATTATTATAAACGTGAATAATTTTTAGACTTTGTATATATCACATAGTTAAGAGTGTTGAATTCCCCAGGGAAAACGCGATGTTTTCCCCAATACATCAAATTACGTGGCTTAGTTAGTATTATCCCGATACGACATTGTTTTCTATAACTCCAGGTGACATTGGATTAATTATGGGTTGTGAGTCGTTATAATCACGCATTAATGAAAATGACTAGTTTACAACTATACAAACGATCCCTTAGGCGTCTTCCGTACTACTCACTTAATCCAACCACCCTGACTTCTCATAGCCTCACAACCGAGGAGAAAAGAGGGTGCGAAGCCCCCGTTATTTCCATAAGTCGTTCAAATCTATCGTGAATGCGAAAGGCACTTGGCCCGACTCACATTTAACTTCTCGACTTTGCTAGCAGTACCAAAGGACCCTTGGGGCCCAGCAGCACAATAAAGTTATTGAAAGTTCTTTTACACGGAATTAGGTCATTTATGGCCCAATAACATGTAAGCGCGTTCCCTTCGAGCCTAAAGATCATGTCATTGGGCTAGCTAGGCCCAACAAGCACGATTTGAAACTTTCGAGCCCAAAGATGGTGTATTGACTTCTCGTAAATTTCCGCATGTGTATTGAAGTATCATTGATTATTGATTTTTGATTCGTTATTGATTCGAGACCGAATCAATTCGTTTGGTAATGATTTTGGTGTTGAAGGTGTATTTATTATTACGTTTCGTCGGTAGAAGTAATACTCGTATTTTTATTTTAAGGGGTCTATTGTTTTATGAATGTGATTTTATCTTCTTAAGCCCTTTTCTCGGATAAAATTTACACTTTTAACCCTTTGTGTATAAAAGAATTTCCGGTTTAGTCTGTAAACTATTTTTCTTGACACCTTAGTATCAAAACTTATTGGAAAGACATTTTTAGCACAAATTTACTTGATAAACAGCTTAAGTCCTTCAAAAATGAAATTTTCTCGGTTGAAACCTCCATTTTTGCAACTTTTACAAATTTGACCCAAAATGGAAAATTTTTGCATCTTTGGTCCCTTTTTAATTTGAAAAGCATTTTTGACCCTTGAAATAGATTTGGTACACTAGTAATCCTCTGTTTTACAGAAATGTGTAGTTTCAGCCCCTCCAAATCAAAAATCTCGCAATTTGGGGCTTTATTAGGCCGAAAGGTCCATTTTGGTCCATTATGTTTAAAATTCACATTTTTAACCCTTAAAAAGTGTTAATATTCAGAAAATACATATTAGAAACTGTTTAGACTCATCTCAACCTTCAGAATTTATATTTTGTCGTTTTGGCCCCCTTAGTTTTGTATTTTTAGCATTTTGAGCCCAAAATGGGTTTTTAAGTCCAAAAATGTTCATATTAACCAACTAGATTATTTTTCTAGACTTGATTAGTGTGAAATGGTATAAGTTATACTTATTTCATTCTTCATATAGTAGATCTCGGTTTTTAGGTTCATGTGGCTAGTTTAAACATCACAATCACACAAGATCATACATATAAGCATAAAAATCACACAAGGCATACATATAATCATAGATCTACACATTTGCTTGTATTCTCCCCCATAAAACTTAGAAAAACCGAAAAAGAAGGTGGGGTATGAAGCTCACCTTGAGTTGTGGTTTCGATTTGAAGAAGA
This sequence comes from Lactuca saligna, assembly GCF_052625555.1. Lineage (NCBI taxonomy): Eukaryota > Viridiplantae > Streptophyta > Magnoliopsida > Asterales > Asteraceae > Lactuca > Lactuca saligna. The sequence goes on from NC_136425.1 coordinate 120,450,336, forward strand.
AAAGAGAAGAGTTTGTTGCTATTTTTGGCCCTAGTAAGTTTCTTGAATGGATCTCGAACTTAGAGGGTTCTAAGATACAAGATCATGAATTCATATGAGTTAAGAGGAGATTTTTGATAGAACAAAGAGTCTAGAGTCTGGATCCAAGCATCAACTTACCTAAGATGATGATTTTTGTAAAGAATCCTCCTTGCAAAGTCCTTAAATCTCGAAAATTTTGAAGGGAAAGTGAAGGGATTTGTGGTGTGTTCTTGAGAGTGTTTAAGTGAATGATTATGTGTGGATGTGTGATACTTTCGGCCGAGAGTAATAGAAGAAGAAGAGAGAGAGAAGTGAGAGGATATGCATGGAAACATGTGAGATATGCTTGGATATCCCATAGGTATTAAGGAGGTGGCTAATCCTCCTTAATTCTCAAATTCTTCTTTTCTTTTTTTTTTCTACTTGGACCGAGAGATAGAGGGGAGAGATGGAGACTTGGGCCTTTGGTGCTTAAATCAAAATCATGGGCCCATGTTGATTGTTTTTCGGCCCATTGGACTCCTAGGATGCCTCATGGCCCAATTTGGTTCATTTAAATAATTTATTTCATTCTAGGCCCAATATGGCCCAACATGGTAAAATAAATTAAAGTGGCTCCAATTAGAGCCCATTTAAGAGTTCTAAGCCCAATATGGTCAAATTGGAAGCTTATTGGTCCATTGGGCCCAATAAGGAAGTCCTAGTCCAAAATGGACTTAAACAAGGACTTCTAGGGTTTCCAATTGCTTGTTGACTATTTGTAGTGATTGTGTGATGTGTTTGATTGAAATTTTATTGTCATAGAGTATGCATCATACATGCTCTTGAGTCTTTGATTCACACTTTGGCTTCATTGTTGTAATCTACAAGCCACAAAAATTTCAAGGTTATGATATCATCCCCCCGTTAGAGGGAATTTTGTCTCGAAATTCTTTTGAAAGCTAGATTTAAGAATGCTAGAATAAGTGAGGGTACTTTTGCTTCATTCGGTCTTCGTGTTCCCACGTGAATTCTGGCCCATGCTTCGCGTTCCACCGTACTTTCACGATTGGGATGCGACTTTTCTTAGTACGCTTCACCTCCTTGTCCATGATTTCGACTGGTTCCTCAACGAACAAGAGATTCTTGTTGATTTCAATCTCGTCAAGGGGAATGACGAGTGTTTCATCAGATAGGCACTTATTAAGATTGGAGACATGGAACACGGGGTGTACACTGCTTAGCTCAGCGGGTAGTTGTAGTTTGTACGCCACTGGACCTATTCGGGCAACGATCTCGAAAGTTCCAATGTATCGTGAGTTCAGTTTTCCCTGTTTTTCGAAACGAATGACTCCTTTCCAAGGTGAAACTTTTAACAGCACTCGATCCCCAACCTGAAACTCTAAGGGCTTTCGCCGTCTATTGGCGTAGCTCTTTTGTCAGTCGCACGATGCTTGTAGTCGAGCTCTGATTTGAACTATCTTTTCCGTGGTTTCACGTATGATCTCCGGTCCCGTTAACGCCTTGTCCGATGCTAGTGTTTTTGCTAGCTGGGTGTCACCCACTTCAGCCCAACACAACGGTGATCTACACTTACGTCCATATAGTGCTTCGAAAGGAGTGACTTTGATGCTCGAATGATAACTGATGTTATAAGAGAATTCCACTAAGGGCAAGTGGATGTACCAAGACTTCCCAAAGTCTATCACACATGCGCGAAGCATGTATTCGAGTGTCTGAATGGTTCGTTCACTTTGACCGTCCGTTTGTGGGTGATAAGCGGTACTCATGTCGAGATGGGTTCCGAGTGCTTTCTGAAGGGATTGCCAAAAACGTGAAGTGAATCTACTGTCTCTATCCGAGATAATAGATACTAGTACTCCATGGAGTCTCACGATTTCTCGAATGTATAATCGTGTCAGCCTCTCCATCTTGTAGGATTCTTTTATTGGCAGGAAATGAGCAGATTTCGTCAGTCGGTCAACTATTACCCATATGGTGTCTAATCCATCTGACGTCTTGGGTAGCTTGGTCACAACATCCATAGAAATACCTTCCCATTTCCACTCGGGAATCACCGGTTGCTGTAATAACACCGAGGGCTTTTGGTACTCCACCTTTAATTTGGCACAAGTAAGGCATTTACTGACATAGGTGGTAATTTCTTCCTTCATGTTAGGCCACCAATAATGTTGTTTAATATCCAAGTACATCTTGTCCGAACCAAGATGGACGGAGTATCGTGTTTTGTGAGCTTCATTCATGACTACCTCCTTAAATCCTCTGAGTTTAGGGATCCAAATACGGTTCATGAAGTAGTATTCTCCGTTCTCCTTTACCTCTAGATTCTTCTCCATTCCGTGTAATGCTTCACTTGCTCTGTTTTCCATTTTCATGGCGTCTGACTGGGCTACCCCGATCTGAGTGGTTAGGTGAGATTTGATGGTTATTGAGAGAGTTTTCACGCGACGATTAGAGTACTCCTTCCGGCTCAAGGCATCAGCTACCATGTTGGCCTTTCCTGGGTGGTATTTGATTTCACACTCATAATCGTTTAATAGTCCAACTCATCTTCGTTGCCTCATATTCAGCTCTTTCTGGTTCAAGATATGCTGGAGACTTTTGTGGTCCGTGAAGATGGTGCATTTCGTACCATAAAGGTAATGCCTCCAAATCTTCAGAGCAAAGACCACCGCTCGTAATTCCAGATCATGGGTTGTATAAGTCACTTCGTGTGTCTTTAGTTGGCGGGATGCGTAAGCTATCACTCTTCCATGCTGCATGAGAACGCAACCTAAACCCTGATTCGACGCGTCACAGTAGACAACGAAATCTTTCGTTCCCTCCGGTAGAGATAGTACCGGGGCACTACAGAGGGCTTGCTTCAGGGTTCGGAAGGCAACTTCTTTTTTGTCCGTCTATTTGAATGGTACGCCCTTTTGTGTAAGCGAGGTAAGTGGCTTGGTAATCTTAGAGAAGTAACTAGCTCCTTGGAGCTGGTCAAATAGATCGTCAATTCGTGGGAGTGGGTAGCGATTCTTGACAATGAGTTTGTTTAGTTCCCTGTAATCGATACACATCCTAAAAGATCCGTCCTTCTTTCTGACAAAGAGGACCGGAGCTCCCATTGGTGAGTAGCTGGGTCGGATGAATCCCTTGTACAGGAGCTCACTGAGTTGGCTGGACAATTCCTCCATTTCAGCAGGAGCTAGCCGGTAAGGCGATTTAGCAAGTGGAGTTGCTCCTAGAACGAGGTCAATTCGAAACTCAATTTGTCTCTCTGGGGGTACTCCAGGGAGATCTTCAGGAAACACATCTGGGAATTCACGTGCTACTGGGATGTCTTGAATGTTAACCTCTTCCATGGTTTTATCCACTATGTGAGCCAAGAACGTGAAAATTTTCTTTTGTAGATGCTTCTGTGCCTGGACACACGAGATGATGCGAAGGTTCGTGCTAGGTTTGTCTCCGTAAATAACTAGGGTTTCGTGATTGGGAAGATGAAGGCGAACGACCTTCTCGTGACACATAATTTCAGCATGGTGGGGGCTTAACCAGTCCATGCCAATAATCACAATGAAACTCCTAATGGAAACAGGCATCAAGTTTATTTGAAAGACGTGTTGATTTAGAGTTAGGGTACATCCGATGTAGATTTCCCCAGTGGATTCGGTTTTCCCATTGTCCATTTCCACCGTAAAGGTTTCATTGAGCTTCTGGGGTTGTTGTTTTAACAAATGTTTAAACTTATTTCTCACAAAACCTCGCTCCGCTCCGGTGTCAAATAGGATACATGCATATGTGTAGTTTAGGGGAAACGTACCAGTAACAACAGCGGGATCCTGAATCGCCTCCCCCTGACCCATGGTCAGCACTCTTCCGGTCCCTCCATTTCTGGGATTGTTGTTATTGGGGCAGTTTCGACAGAAATACCCAGTCCTTCCACAACCATAGCAGGTGTGGCTAGGTCCTGCATTGTTGCCACCGGTGTTGTTGTTGTTGTTGTTGTTGTTGTTGCTTCCCTATTGTTGATTTTGAGGAGGATAAGTCCTGCAGTACTTTCCCGTGTGCCCTTTCCGATTGCAACTGGTGCACTGCATCTCTCTGCATTCCCCATTGTGATGGAGACCACACTTGCTGCACTTGGGAAGATTACCAGAATAAGGTCTAGGAGCACTTGGTGCACCTGAGGCTGGAGCATGTGGTGTGGATGGAGCTTGCGTGGTCGCAACATTAACCGTCACTATTTGCTGTTTCTTGGATGATTCGGAGCCTTGACGCCCCTTTCTCTTGTTGTTCTTCCCCATCTTGCTATCATATTCCTTCTTAACTTCAGTCTCTACTGGCTTCTCACCCTTCTTGTTGTTGTGGTTGTGACATCCCAATTTTCACGGCCAGAAAAAGACCGATTTTGTTTATGCTTTATAAGAATCAGAGTTCTTCTTTTAATAAAAATGTTGCGGAATTCGTTCCCAGAAAACACGATAAATACGTTATTAAAACATTTTCGAAGAACGTATTTTATTCATTTTAAAACGTTTAGGATGTCATTGTCAATACAGGAACATAAGCATAAACAGAACTTACATTTATTTACACTAGTGATCTACTTCTCTTTAATCTCTCAGTGTAATGTGACTTCATATCAACACCTACGATATAAATAAACTGAGTTGCTCAAGTTGGGAAACCTGGTGAGTACATAGGGTTTTCAACCCACAATAATATAATTATTATGTTTAAACAATCAAACTATCAACCCAATTACCCATCCCCATTATCTTGTTTACTCTTAAGGATTTATCCTAAGAGTCATCTATTATGCATTCGTTTATTCCGAAGTCCCTTACTTCCAGGGTTATAGGACTGGCACTAAATCCATAGCTGCCAATGTTCATTCATAAAGCACTAATTCCATAGCTGCTATAGTCTATTCACCGGGTACTAAATCCATAGCTACCAGTGTTTATCTAATAGGTACTAAGTCCATAGCTACCAATTCCTTAACAGGTACTAAATCCATAGCTACCGGTGTTTGTCCAATAGGCACTAAGTCCATAGCTGCCGATGTTTATTAGTTAGGCACTAAGTCTATAGCTGTCAATGTTTACTCACATCATCTTTTATCTCTCATCATTCATCTACCCGTATCATACCCAACATATTCGTGTATATAAAATACGTATACAATTTAAATCACCTAAAACATGTATAAAAATGTTCATCCAACATAGACAGCAAGTATATAGATAATATGCACACATAGCACGTAGTTTATATAAAATACTTCATATCTATGTGTAAGATGAAAGTAACTATGCACTCACTTGAAAAGGTGGTGATTCCGAACTCAGACAACGCTTCACTTCTTGAAAAAAAAATTCCTTCGACGAAACCTAGTATTATTACCACTAGACTTTAGTCTATTATTCCCCGAGACTAATTAACAGTATAGCTATTATTACTATTATATAACCGTTAAATAATACTTATATAACCCAGAATAATAGCCCAGTTACTTATTATATGTTCTTAATAACGTTAATATAATTAAATAAAAACTATATTAAAAATAGCGTAGGCGTAGCTCACTTACAGCGGGTTTTATAGAAAACCAGGCTTTGCTTGGAGCAGCGTTTCCGAGCCGAAAAGCTCTTCTTCTCGGAGCCGTCAAGCACTCTAGGGCTTCCGCCTCGTGCTAGGGAGGTTCCGTAGGCTTTTCGGGGGATTTCGGGGCTAGAGAGAGGTTCTAGAGAGAGAGTAAAGAGAAGAAAGAATGGGAAAGATGTGAAGAAAATGAGGGTGGGAGAGGTGGTATTTATAGGGTGAAAATGGACGAACTTGGTGCCACATGTCACCATCTAGAGGCAAGACTTGGGGACAAAGTAATGGCCAAGATTGTGTCACATCACCCATTTTGGCACAGCACACTTCCGACTTCTAAAATCCGTAACTTTCGCATACAACCTCCGTTTTTGACGTTCTTTATATCCACGCGTAGGTAAAAATAATATCTACAACTTTCATTTTGACTCCGTCGGCTAATTCTCGACCGATCGTAAATTTAACAGTACGAGGCGTTTAGACTGTTAAATGACCGCAAAGAATTCGTAACTCCTTCATACGGACTCTATTTTCTTCTGTCTTTTTACTGTTAAGTTCCTATTAATGAGATCTTCAACTCTCATTTGATTCACGCAAGCCAAAAACCGCTCGAACTAAAATTCGAGTTTCAGGTCGTGCATTGTTAAGCCGAATCTTAGAAAAATCATAACTTCTTCATACGAAGTCAGATTTGGGTGTTCTTTTTATGGATTTTCTCGGTTTAACATATTCTATGACTTTCGTTTAGATGACTAAGGATAAAAAGTCATCCATCGTAAAATTACTATTTACGCTTCCCGGTGTCGTGCCGGTTCCGTCGCGAAACTTCGACGAGTCATAACTTCTTCGTTATAACTCGGATTTCGACGCTCTTTATATGTACGGAAACCTTGTGACATATTATAAAACTTGGTTAAGATTATTTATTCTAAATAATCTTTTGTTGAAAAGTCATTTTCGACCCCTATTACCTCTAAATTGACTAGCCCGGATCTACGGGCATTACAATTATCTCCCCCTTAGGATGATTACATCCCGGAATCATCAATGAAACAGGGCTCGTATAATGACTCCATACGTCATCTCTTCATCCTAGGTAATAATTGTAACTTCTATATTCCTTCTAGTCTATCTCTTAGACTCATTGACTGTAAGCGGTACTCGATCGTGCACCTGCTCTCTACCTCAGGCTAGACTCCAAATTATGACCTTCAAGTCACAATCTCGATCCTTACTGGATACGAACTTGAGATAAGTTCTTTTATTACTACTATGGATCTATGTGTCATATTCTAATGACCTATCATCGTATGTTGCAACGCTTTAGACTTAGGTCTCTTAGAGTCAAACTCCAAAACAAAGTATACCTTCCTTCATGTTCTAATGTGATACAATCACATTTTAATATGTAGCATTTCTAGCTACCAAATTCATTAACAATCATCGTGATACTTCTACTGATCGCCCTGGGTTAGCTTTCATTTCAATCTTTTGGTTTAAGTTAGATGCTACATCGAACTTGGTTCTCTGAACCACGTAACATACTCATTGTATTCGGACTCAATTTGATATGACCACTAGGGTCAGAATAACAACAATCTTCTTAGTCATTACCGAAACGATGGTACCTACATACTTGAATAAAACAGACTCAATTATTGGCTTCTTGGTAACCTTGTGACTTTCCCTGATCCAAGCGTGAATGATGTTCTTCCGGTAGTATATGCATCTACTACCTTTCACACCTACTCATACTCGTCCCAAGTATTGTCTCACAGTTTTCCAAGTCACCATACAAGAAAATCACATAACAATTTAACACATCAGATAGCAAAACGAAGGCTTCAATATTTCTTGAAACTATTACATAGGTGTTCAAGTTCACCCTAGACTATGCGTCTAATAGGCTACATCATATTGTTCTAACTCTTAGGCTACCTCATAACTCGGTCTTCGGGTATGGGTTCCTCATCCTTGGTTCCTCACATTGTTTTCTGCTTCGTCGAGGATCATGTGGAATGCCCTTGGCCTTGGTGGTGTGTTTGGCCTTGCTGCTTCGTTTTTCTTTGGGCAATTTCTAGACATGTGCCCCCTTGCCTCCACATTTTTAGCATACCTTATCATTATGTGTACAATCCTTGGAATAGTGACCATTCCTTCCGCACTTGTAACAAGTCACTTCTTCGTTGCACTTCCCACAATGCTTCTTCTTGCATTTATCGCACCATCTCGCTTCACCTCCTTCTCCTCTTCCAAGCTTTGAGAATTTTCTCTACTTGTTGGACCTTGAAGATCCTTCTAACTTCTGCTTTTCTCCTGCCTTATCTCTTTCTAGACCTTTTTCTCTTATCTAGGTCTCTACGTTCTTAGCTGCTCTAACGGCTGTTTTCAAAGTAGTTTCCATTTTGACCATTGGGCCAAAGTTAATGGGCAATCTGTTAGCAAATCTATCAATCTTTGAGAGTTCAGTAGGAACCAAGTAGGGAAATAGGTTCATCCTCTCGATGAATGCGGTGGCATACTCATCAACACTCATCTTCCCTTTCTTCAGGTTCTGAAACTCGTTGTTCAGGTCTACCAGATCTATCTCTGAGCAGTACTGCATTTTCAACTGTTCCATGAACTCTTCCCATGACATCCTTAGGGCTTCTCCTCGTGGCATCGTATCTACCAATAGCTTACACCAGCTTAAGACTCCAATTTTTAGTTGTCTGACAGCGAAGACAGTCTTCTGTTTCTCGCTACAACTGCAGCTCTCAAACACCATCTCCATCTCGGAGATCCAATCCATAATCTCAACTAGCTTCGGGCTTCCTAAGAGACTCGGTGGTTTCGCACCCAAGAAATTCTTGTACATTCGCCCATCCTTGTCATTTCTCCTCTCCGGGCCATCCATTCATTCACTTTGAGTCCCCACTTGACTCACTTGGCGGCTGTAGTTCCCTTCCTCTGATTGCTCGGGAATCAGCTCGAGTTACTCAATGGGCATAGTAGGTTCGTCCCTATTCAACATACACCTCATTTCTTCCATTTGTTCAGCTAATATAGCCCAAATCATGGCTTGTACTCCAGCCATGGTGATTGGCTCGGGTACATCTTTGACTACAACAGGTATTTGCTGAATCACCGGGGGTTGATTCCTATTCCCATTTGTATTCCCAGCTCCACTGCAGGTTCTTGCCATTTTGATCTATACACCGAATAAGGTGAATCTAGTTCTTTATTTAGGATTGACGTATTGAATCATCCTTATCACTCCGAAACGTTTATATGCTAGCTCTAATATCGTAGTCGTACGTTTAAAATCCTAAACACATAAGGTTTCCAGATCCGGTCGGCAACAAACCATAGATCCGAATAAATAACAGCATATAAATCACAAAGCATTTAGCACATAGAAACATTTTAGTCATAATTCCTAAAATAAGCTAGTGCTCACATCTCACAATCATCGCTTAGCATTTTAAGTTTAATTCTAGAAATTTCCTACACATTCCTAGTTCGCTTAAACTAATGCTCTGATACCAACTGTGACATCCCCATTTTCACGGCCAGGAAAGACCGATTTTGTTTATGCTTTATAAAAATCAGAGTTCTTCTTTTAATAAAAATGTTGCGGAATTCATTCCCAGAAAAACACGATAAATATGTTATTAAAACATTTTCGAAGAAATGTATTTTATTCATTTTAAAACGTTTGGGATGTCATCGTCAATACATGAACATAAGCATAAACAGAACTTACATTTATTTACACTAGTGATATGTTGGAATAGTGCCTAAGGCTGCAACTATATTAGGCAAGTATTTGACCCGATTGTGCATGGTCCTTTTGGGTTGCCTTCACCATAGCAACTTGGTAGGATGATTTATTATGAAAGAATATATATTATTAATATATTATGAGAATAATATAAGGAATAATAATATAGTTATTTGATTAATATAAGTCATAGATTACTTAGTATTAATTTGGTGACTTGAGGAGATTAATTAAATAAGAGGGTATAAACTGTCAATTGTTTGATAGTTAAGCTTTAGACTGTAAATCCTTATTGGATAGGGGTTGGATGATTTCTAGGCTAGGATAAGCCTCAAAATCGTCAAAGGCATTATCTTGGGAAGGATTTGGATTGCTTTGAGTAATAGTTATCCAACTAGGGTTTGAGTTGTAACCCTTTAGGAGTCTACAAGTATAAATAGACCCTATGGCAAAGGGAAATCGGTACATCATCTAAAGTAGAGAACCCCTGGCCAAGTTCCCTCCTCTCTCCACTCTTTCAAATCATCCTCTTTGCTAGTTGGTGTTTGTAAGCCATTATAGGAGTGACAATTGTGACTCTAAAGCTCCAAGAACAAGAAGATCAAACAAGTGTTTCAAGGTATGCTTCTAACTCTGGTTTTGTGTTGTTCTTATACCTAATTAGCCATTCGAAGTCTTGGATTCAATGCATGTTTAATTAGAGAAACCTAGATCCGAGCATTAGGGTTTGTATGCGCACTTAGGAATGTTCTTATGTACAAAACCCATCAGTGGTATCAGAGCCTAGAATGGTTTCTATTAAATTGATGCTTGAATGTTTGAATCTTAACTGCAAAATTCGATTTTTGTGTTTATGAGTCATGGACTCGGCGAGTTGGCCTGACTCAGCGAGTCCAGTGTGGGTACTCGGCGAGTCCGAGCGTCAGGATTAGCCAAAAACAGGATTTTTTCATATTTATTTTATGGAAACTTACCTTAATCATATTAGATCAATCCTAATCCGATTTTGTGATATATATGACTATATTTTTGATCTAATATAAAATATTTATCGATTAATAAAATATTTAATTTCCTTATATGATAATTTTTAATCAAATATGGATAATTATGTGATTAATTGTTAATTTAAAATTATTTGTTATTTGATCCTGTATGTTTTAAATGTTTAAAATTAGTCCTCAAGTTTTGAAATTTATGTTTTGTGATTAAAAGTTTAATTTAGACAATTTAAATTTCAAACCCTAGAATTTTACAAGTTTAAAATACAACCCTATACTAATATAATATTACAAGATTAATATCTATATATGTATAACTTAAATGCTAGTCTTACCGTTAGTAGGCCTCATTCACGAAGCCAGTCTATAAGGTGGGTATAAGGTTGCAGCCTATAAAATGGCGCTTAATGGGTGTACACTCACACACACCGCTCGCTTGATTGGTGGAAGGTCGTTAGCCGAACGGGTAGGATAGGGAAACCTCATCCTCTCATTAAAAGTATAATAAGAAGTACCAAGTAATTACATGTTTTCTTAAAAATTTCCCAATCTTAGTTACTTTAGGAAAAGTGAATTGATGCAATCCCATGAAATTACACGTTGCACCTTGCTAAGAAGTTAGTGGAGCGTGTGTGGTTTACCGGCACACTAATTGGTTCTAAGCGAAGGTGGCAAATGGTGATTCATTGTATATCATAGTTCGATGGAGCGTGTGTGGTTTACCGGCACATCGAATAGGTGATCCTTACAATGAAGGCACCATGTTAATTTGCATGGTAATTCACACACACTTTGCGATCCTCGGTATCCCAGTCACAAACAAGAGGGGCATATCGAGATTTAAACATGCCATTGAAAAGTTTCAATGAATCTCATCCAAACCTAGGAATTCTCCATGCATTTAGGACTTAAAGTTATGTTTTTCATGGTGGAGAATTAGTGAATCGTCATTCACTTACCTTCAAATTGTTTGCATATTAGATTACGACATCCCTTTTTTAATGTGTAATATTGTTGTTGGATCCTAGCCCTAATTTTTTATTGGGTGATAATTAGGGATTCATATTCTAATCTATCTTTGTCCTTTCTGTTTATAGATGTCGAACACCAACAATGTTGTTGCGAGTTCTTTCACTTTGATGAGCCTTTGTCAAAAGGTCACCTTTGATGGAACGAACTTTAGTGAATGGATAAGATACATTCGCACGATTGCTCGCTATGAGGATAACGAGTATGTCCTCGATGAGAAGCTTGAGAAAATCAACCCCGAAATTGCTACTCCCGTCGAAATCACCGCTTTCGAAACTCACGAGCGTGATGCAACGAAAGTGCATTGCATCATGATCGCGACAATGAACTCCGAATTCAAAAAGTCTTATGAGGACATGTATCCGTACGAAATGCACCAAGACTTATTGGAAAGATACCATCAAAACGCGAGACAAGAGTGTTATGAGATTTTCACGAACATGATTTTCGCTAAGATGGGTCATGGAGAGTCTCTTACCGTGCACTTGCAAAAGATGCAAAGGTATGTCGACCGCCTTCGCAAGTTAAATGTTGACTTTGGGGAAGACTTGGCGATCGACATGGTGCTTCACTATTTGCCTCCAAGCTACAATCAATTTAGGATGACCTATCACATGAACAAAGAAGAGGTCACCCTAAGAAAACTCCAAGGTCTCTTGAGGGTCGCTGAGAGCAACTTCAACGACAAGTCTGTTGCACCAACTCCCAATCAACCCGCTGCTCCTGTCTTGGCAATTGGACAAGGAAAGGGAAAGAAGAGGAAGGCTTCATCAAAGAACTATCGAAAGGTTAAAGCCCGAGATGGTTCCTCTTCTAGTAGGGACCAAAGTTGATCCCGCTAAGCACTGCCACAAGATAGGATATTGGAAGAGAAGCTACCCGGAGTACCTGCAAGCCATCAAGGAAGGAAAGATCAAGCCATCTTTCGCAGTTATATATACAATTAAATCTAATGATTCATCTCACAATACTTCTTGGGTTCTTGATACCGGTTGTGGTTACCACATTTGTTCTAATGTGCAGGGACTAAGAAGAAGTAGAGACGTGGAGCATGGAAGAATAAATCTAATCATGGGGAACAGAAGATTGTTGCTTGTGACCAAGATTGGAGTATATTCTTTAGTGCTTAGGAATAGTTTATCTTTAGATTTGAACAATTGTTGCTATTCGCCAGAAATGGCTAGAAACATCATTTCTTTTCATGGTTTGTTTAGACAAGGTTTTAGATTTTCTTTTAATAATGAGAATGGTTTTATTTTAGCTTATCTAAATGGTGTCTTTTACTTTGAAGCTATACCATGTAATGGAATTTATGAAACTGTTATGATTGTTGATAACTTAGGAAATGATGTTTTGTACTTGGATTCTTCCAATATTATGGATAAGGCATCCTTATGGCATTGTTGTCATGGACATGTCAACAAGAAACGCATAGCCCAACTCCAAAAGGATGGAGTGTTGGATTCATTCAACCTTAGGGAAGATGACACATGCAAGTCTTGTTTACTTGGAAAGATGACTAAGTCACCCTTCGCTAGTACATGCGAAAGGGGTAAGGGTCTATTGGACCTCATACATACCGATGTGTGTGGACCGTTTAGATCTACCACGAAGGATGTAAACCGCTTCTACGTGACTTTTACCGATGACTATAGTAGATATGGGTATATCTACTTAATCAAGCAAAAGTCAGAAACTTTTGAAAAGTTAAAAGAATTCAAGAATGAAGTGGAGAATCAATTGGGCAGGAAGATCAAGATGCTTCGATCCGATCGAGGAGGATAGTACCTAAGTCTTGAATTCCACGATTATCTCAAGGAGTGTGGAATAGTGTCACAGTTGATGCCACCTAGGACACCACAATTGAATGGTGTGGCAGAAAGGCGTAATCGAACATTGTTGGACATGGTTCGCTCTATGATGAGTCGTTCTTCGCTATCTATCTCTTTTTGGGGGTATGTCTTAGAGACTGTCGCCCATATCCTTAACCGAGTCCCTACTACGAAGGTTGCCAAAAGACCTCACGAGATGTGGACGGGGAAAGCTCCTTCGTTAGCACATATAAAGGTTTGGGGTTGCGAGGCTTTCGTAAGACGAGATACTCACGACAAGCTCGAACCTCATAGTGAGCGATGTATTTTTGGCTACCCACAGAAATCCTTTGGATATCTCTTCTATAGACCGAAGGACAATGTTGTCTTTGTTGCGAGGAGAGGAGTTTTCCGAGAGCGAGAACTCATAAGCCAAGGGGACAGTAGGAGCCAAATCGATCTTGAAGAGATTCAAGAATCGATAGATGAAGGAACCTCTACTGCTGGCGCTCAACCCGAGGAGGAAACTGCGGTTGAACCAATTGACGTATCATTACCTCTTAGACGTTTCGAAAGAGTTAGGTTTCAACCCCAGTTGTATGGTTTTCATATTACTACCGAAGGGGACACGTATATTAGTAATAGTACACTAATAAATCTTGATGAACCTAATAGCTATAAGGAAGCCATGGCAGGCCCGGAGTCTGCAAAATGGAAAAAGGCAATGGATAGCGAGATCCAATCCATGTATGATGACCAAGTTTGGAATTTGGTTGATAATGTACCCGGACGTAAGACCGTTGGGTGCAAATGGATCTTCAAGAAGAAGACCGACGTGGATGGAAAGGTACACACGTTTAAAGCGCGATTAGTTGCGAAGGGCTTTACTCAAACTCCCGGAGTTGACTATGAGGAGACCTTCTCACCAGTTGCGATGATAAAATCTATTAGAGTGATGCTAGCTATTGCCGCATTTCATGATTATGAGATTTGGCAAATGGATGTCAAGACCGCTTTCCTTAACGGGAAGTTGGTTGAGTATGTTTACATGGCTCAGCTAGAGGGGTTTGTGGATCCGAAGCATCCGAATAGAGTGTGTAAGCTTGAGAAGTCCATTTATGGACTAAAGCAAGCGTCTCGCAGATGGAATCTTTGCTTCGATGAGAAAGTCAAAGAGTTAGGATTTGTACGAAGCGAAGATGAATCGTGTGTATATGTCAAAGCCAGTGGGAGTGTAGTAAGCTTTCTCGTTCTATATGTCGATGACATATTACTCATAGGAAACGACATCCCGACTCTGCAGGAGGTTAAGTCCTGGCTCGGGAAGTGCTTCGCTATGAAGGACCTCGGAGAGGCTTACTATATTTTAGGAATAAGGATAGTAAGAGAAAGAAGTAAGAGACTAATAGGACTTAGTCAGAACACTTACTTAGAGAAGGTACTGAAACGTTTTAGTATGGAAAACTCGAAGAAGGGAGAATTACTGATACAAAGCAATGTCAAGTTGAGTAAGACTCAAAGTCCGAGTACTGAAGCCGAGATAGCTGAAATGAGCCGAGTTCCATACGCTTCCGCAGTTGGCTCAATCATGTACGCTATGACTTGTACTCGCCCTGATGTAGCCTTTGCTTTGAGCATGGTTAGTAGATATCAAGGAAATTTAGGCAGAGCCCGTTGGATTGCGGTGAAAAATATCCTTAAGTACCTTCGGAGGATGAAGGAATGGTTCTTAGTCCTTGGAGGGAGTGATGACTTGAAGGTGCGAGGGTATAGTGACGCTAGTTTTCAGACCGATAGGGACAACTACCATTTGCAGTCGGGTTGGAAGTTTACCCTGAATGGAGGAGCAGTAACTTGGAAAAGTTCCAAGCAGGAAACCGTAGCTGATTCAACGTGAGAATCAGAGTACATTGCAGCGAGCGAATCGTCTAAGGAGGCAATATGGCTGAAGAACTTCATTGGTGATCTTGGAGTTGTACCTGCCATAAAGGAGCCCATGGAGATTTTCTGTGATAATGAGGGAGTAGTTGCCTTGACCAAGGAACCGAGAGATCATGGTAGATCACGACATATCGATAGAAAATATCACTTTATTAGACATCGTGTAGAAGAATGACAACTCGTAGTGAAGAGGATATCATCAGAAGATAACCTAGCAGATCCGCTTACGAAGGGACTAAGTAGGGTTAAGCATATGCAGCATGCTAGGAGTATTGGGCTGAAGGATGATATTAGCATAGATTAGGTAGTATTAGAAACGTGTAATAGATAAATGTAATTGAAATTTGATGATTAAATAAAGGAGTTATATTTATAAGTAATGTTACTGTCTTGTGTTAATTGTTTAATTATTGTTTCACTTTGCATGTTTTGACTTCCAAAATAATTGAGTTTATTAAGAATAATCGAATTGTTCAAATAGTCCACAATCGTTCATATGTCGGAAGTAGATATGAATGAAGATTGTCATGAATAGGTGTGTAGAGTGTGTAAATGGTGTTAGACATAGAAAAAGATTGCGGCAACATTCATGAGTGCTTATGAACTAGGTTTGAGCAGTGGAACAAACCCGCGCTTGCTGGAATCGCCTTATGGAATGTGATAGTAAATGGGTGATCGCAAGATGATAATATCATATAGTCTTAAAACCTAGATATATGGTTTGTTATTGGTTAATTGATTGTACATTGATAATGCGAAAACGCATTGGTAACTCGATGTTATAAAACGCATTGTTGTGTGTAGTTGGTTAATGAATAAGTAAATGCATATAAGTCGAAGTTTATCTGTAACTTTTATCCTTTGAAGGAAAAAGTGATATCTCGGTCGCACGATGATTTGATTTGACTTATGTGTCGGGCCCGGTCAGAACTGAATTGATGTGTTTGATTAAGTTCTACGTCAAATAAATCGGAAATCGAGAAACCAAATGCTAGACTAACTATTCCATAGTATTGTAAGCATGATATCTAACAGAGGACTATACGATCCCTTATCTGAAGGACAAGATTGATTAGATCAGAGTTTGACAGCGTCTTTGAGAGCTACAATTGCAAACCGGAGTGTACCTGCATATATAGTTACTAGACTTATCCAAGTGGGAGAATGTTGGAATAGTGTCTAAGGCTGCAACTATATTAGGCAAGTATTTGACCCGATTGTGCATGGTCCTTTTGGGTTGCCTTCACCATAGCAACATGGTAGGATGATTTATTATGACAGAATATATATTACTAATATATTATGAGAATAATATAAGGAATAATAATATAGTTATTTGATTAATATAAGTCATAGATTAATTAGTATTAATTTGGTGACTTAAGGAGATTAATTAAATAAGAGGGTATAAACTGTCAATTGTTTGATAGTTAAGCTTTAGACTGTAAATCCTTATTGGATAGGGGTTGGACGATTTCTAGGCTAGGATAAGCCTCAAAATCGTCCAAGGCATTATCTTGGGAAGGATTTGGATTGCTTTGAGTAATAGTTATCCAACTAGGGTTTGAGTTGTAACCCTTTAGGAGTCTACAAGTATAAATAGACCCTATGGCAAAGGGAAATCGGTACATCATCTAAAGTAGAGAACCCCTGGCTGAGTTCCCTCCTCTCTCCTCTCTTTCAAATCATCCTCTTTGCTAGTTGGTGTTTGTAAGCCATTAGAGGAGTGATAATTGTGACTCTAAAGCTCTTAGAACAAGAAGATCAAACAAGTGTTTCAAGGTATGCTTCTAACTCTGGTTTTGTGTTGTTCTTATACCTAATTAGCCATTAGAAGTCTTGGATTCAATGCATGTTTAATTAGAGAAACCTAGATTCGAGCATTAGGGTTTGTATGCGCACTTAGGAATGTTCTTATGTACAAAACCCATCATGATCTACATCTCTTTAATCTCTCAGTGTAATGTGACTTCATATCAACACCTGTGATATAAATAAACTGAGTGGGTCAAGTTGGGAAACCTGGTGAGTACATAGGGTTTTCAACCCACAATAATATAATTATTATGTATAAACAATCAAACAATCAACCCAATTACCCATCCCCATTATCTTCTATACTCTTAAGGATTCATCCTAAGAGTCATCTATTCTGCATTCGTTTATTCCGAAGTCCCTTACTTCCAGGGTTATAGGACTGGCACTAAATCCATAGCTGCCACTGTTCATTCATAAATCACTAATTACATAGCTGCTATAGTCTATTCATCGGGTACTAAATCCATAGCTACCAGTGTTTATCTAATAGGTACTAAGTCCATAGCTACCAATTCCTTAACAGGTACTAAATCCATAGCTACCGGTGTTTGTCCAATAGGTACTAAGTCCATAGCTGCCGACGTTTATTAGTTAGGCACTAAGTCTATAGCTGCCAATGTTTACTCACATCATCTTTTATCTCTCATCATTCATCTACCCGTATCATACCCAATATATTCGTGTATATAAAATACGTATACAATTTAAATCATCTAAAACACGTATAAAAACGTTCATCCAACATAGACAGCAAGTATATAGATAATATGCACACATAGCACGTAGTTTATATAAAATACTTCATATCTATGTGTAAGATGAAAGTAACTATGCACTAACTTGAAAAGGTGGTGATTCCGAACTCAGACAACGCTTCACTTCTTGAAAAAAAAAATTTCCTTCGACGAAACCTAGTATTATTACCACTAGAGTTTAGTCTATTATTCACCGAGACTAATTAATAGTATAGCTATTATTACTATTATATAACCGTTAAATAATACTTATATCACCCATAGTAATAGCCCAGTTACTTATTATATGTTCTTAATAACTGTAACGACGTAAATTTCAAAACCAATTTTTTTTTAATTTTTACAATCATCAAAACATCGAGTAATAAATTTAGGTTCCAATGTAACAATTTAGTCACGACCGATTACATAACAAAGATCACAAAATGATTTTCCCAAGTGTGTGTACGATCACGCCGGCGCCTTCCCACGGTCCTCGCTAGTACCTGAAACACATAACACAACAACTGTAAGCATAAATGCTTAGTGAGTTCCCCAAAATACAACCGACGCACATACGCCTTTCCAGGCCCTGACCTTCCGGTCCATGTGTCTCAGGGGACTTCCGTCCCGCCTGGGTAAACCTTCCGGTCCTACCCACATCAACCTTACGGTCCATATTACCACGCCTTCCGGCCCATAACATATTGCCTTCCGGCCCATATCAAGCATATCATACATGGCACGTATAAAGAATAACTTATTACACATAAGGCATATATCTCATATCATATTCGACCTCCCGGTCACACAGTCAAACCCTTCCGGGTACAATATAGTGAGAAGACTCACCTCGTATGTCTCACTAATTCATGAACCCTGGAAATCACTCGTGCTCGAACCCCCGAGCTGTAATCCTCCTATGACATCATGAATCTATAATTATTACTTGTACCACTAAGGTTGACCATCCTTATCATGTCAACACTGGTCGACTTGGTCAATAGTCTTTGGTCAAATTGACCGGACTCGGCGAGTGCACTATAGTGACTCGGCGAGTCTACGCGTTTTCTCCAACTCGCAAGGATTTTCCCTTTGACTCGTCGGGTACTTCCCTGACTCGATGAGTTCCACCTGGGCATGAATCACGGGGCCACCGCGACTCAACTCGCCGAGTCGCAAGGACAACTCGGCGAGTCCCAACTCGACTCGGTTCACCTGTCAAAACCATTCTAACTCTCCGTGACTCACTGAGTCACCCACAACTCAGCAGGACTACACATTGGGTGGTCACAAGGACAATCTTCAAGCGACTCGTCGAGTCTGTTCTTCAGACTCGGCGAGTCCATGCCATGCATCAACTAAAACTGGCTTTTGCGGTCAGATCCGTTCCATACACACATAGATCTGGCCTTCCCAAGCTCATTTTTCACGTAAAGTCTCAGTGTTGGTCGCCATGCAACGCATACAAGGATCATTTTGGAGAAATAACCTCTAATATGGCAACCCTAGCTTCCAACTCAAAAGAATGGACATAAAGCTTGTCATTTGGGGCCTTCTGGACCTGCTAAGGTCCAGATCTAGGTTCCATACCTCCATGGGACCTTTCATACTTCCAAATCAAGCCAAATAAGGAAAGAAGAAACCCTAGATTAGACACATCAACCAAAATACAAAGTTTAGCTCTGAAAGTTACCTCAAGAAGGTTCCCTTGATGAAATAGAAGCAGATCCAAGCTCCCCAACTCTTCAAGCTTGATCTTCTCCTTCCTTCTTGCAAAAATCACACAAAATGATGAACAAATAGCCTCTATCTCACTCACAAAGTCTCTCAGCCGTTTGGGTGCACTCAGGTCTCAAGGTGGCCGCAAATGAAGGCCATAAGGTCCTTTAAATAGGGCTTAGGACCGGGAAATTAGGGTTTCATTAAACAGCGTGGACTCGTCGAGTCCATCCCTTGGACTCGCCGAGTCCGGGCGCGAACCTCCATCCAAAACCGCGACCTGACTCGGCGAGTTCGACCTCCAACTAACCGAGTCCCCTCACTGAATACCAAAAATATGAAAGTAAAGATACCTGGGGATCCGGGCTGTTACAATTCTCCCCCACCAGGACAAGACTTCGCCCTCAAAGTCCCGCTAGGCAAATAGCTCCGGATGTTACTCACGCATCTCACGTTCCGGCTCCCAGGTCATCTCTGATCCCTTCCGATGTTGCCACTGAACCAATACCAGGGGTACCTCCTTGTTCCTCAAAACCTTGATCTTCTGATCTCTGATGGCTACTGGTCTCTCAGCATAATTCAGGCTCGCATCCACCTGAATATCCCCTAATGGAACCACCACCGATTCGTCGGCTATACACTTTCTCAACTGCGACACATGGAAAGTGTCGTGAATCTGCCCCAACTCTGCTGGCAAGTCTAAATGCTAGGCTACCCGGCCCACCCTCGCGATCACACAGAAAGGACCAATATATCGGGGTCCCAACTTGCCCCTCTTCCTTAATCGAATCACTCCTTTCCAAGGAGAGACCTTCAGGAGTACACGATCACCAACCTGAAACGCTTCGACCGGCGTCTGTATGCATAACTCTACTGTCGGCTTTGAGTGGTCAACAACCTCTGCCTGACCAGCTGAATCTGCTCGGTCGTCTGGAGTACGATCTCCGTGCTACCCATAACCCGCTGTCCTACCTCACCCCAACAGATGGGGGTGTGACATCTCCGCCTATACAGCAGCTCAAAGGGTGGCATACCAATGTTCGAATGATGGCTGTTGTTATACGAGAACTCTGCTAAAGGTAGATAGTGTTGGATAAGGTGTCTAAGTCCATAACTATTTCTGGTATGTACTTGACCCGACCCGGCATGGTCCATTTGGGTTGCATGGCACCATGCAATTGGATAGACTAAATGAGAGAAATAACACGTGGAGATTATTAATATATTATAAGTTCTAATATATTAATAATATTATTTGATTAGTTTGATCAAGAATTAATTTAGAATTAATTAAGTGATCAAAAGATAACTAATTAAATATATGGGTTGATTATGTAAATCATCCATATCTTGTATAGTGGGCTAAAAGGCTCCATGGACTATCAAGTTGGGTTCCACCCATAGGATGCTCCATGGATGCTCCATGGGAGTTACAAACCCATGGGTCATGGAAATGAAGAGTCATGACACATTAGGGTTTAACCCTAGATGTGTCAACACTATATAAGTAACATGTTCTCCACCCAAAATCGGCCACACTAAGAAACAAGAGGGCTTGGCCGATTTTGAAGAAGTGAGTATTCTCTCATAAGTCCTTCCAAGAGCATTTGGTGTTGTGTGAAGCATTTGAGGCATCACACTTGGGGTGCTAGGCTCACAAGGTTTCAAGGAACACAAACAACAACAAGGTAAGTTATTCTATCTATACTTTATGTTAAAATAGTTCCCCATGTATGCTAGATAGGAATATAACCTTGGAATTCAACTTTGCATGACAATTAGACAAACATAGATCCAAGGTTATTAGGGTTGCATGTACACTTAGGAAGTGTTAGAATGCTCAAAACCCATCAGATATGTGTCCCAGCTTCCTCCGAAATCCAACACACATGCCCGAAGCATGTCCTCGAGCGTCTGAATCGTCCGCTCACTCTGACCGTCTGTCTGGGGGTGATATGCAGTACTGAAATGTAACCTATTACCCAACTCCTCATGAAACTTCTTCTAGAACCTGGAAGTGAAACGCACGTCACGATCCGAAATAATCGAGATCGGCACTCCATGCCGTGATACTACCTCCCTCACATATAACTCGGCCAACTTCTCCGCAGAAGAGCTCTCGCTGATGGCTAGAAAATGAGCGCTCTTCGTCAGCCTATCCACAATCACCCAAATCGCATCGACTCCCCTCGCAGTCCGCGGTAACTTGGTGATGAAATCCATAGTGATTTGTTCCTACTTCCATTCGGGAATCTCTAACGGTTGCAGCTTACCGTGCGGTCGTTGGTGCTCGGCCTTGACTTGCCGACAAGTCAAGCACCTCTCGACAAACCAAGCGACATCCCTTTTCATACAGGGCCACCAGTAGTCCTTCCTGAGATCCAAATACATTTTCGTAGCACCGGGATGAATCGAGAATTTCGATCGATGTGCTTCCTCCATCAAAATAGTACGCGCACCGCCCACAAACGGTACCCAAATCCGACCCTGAAAAGTCATAAGCCCTCGACCATCCGTGACGGATCCTAATACCTGACCTACAACCCGCTCCTTCTTCTAATGTTCTGGCTTTGCAACCTCTACCTGAGCTACTCGAATAATATCCAAAATCGGGGTCAATACCGTCAATCTCATACAAATATCTCGGATCGGGGCGCTATCCGCCCTACAGCTCAACGCGTCGGCTACCACATTAGCCTTGCCCGGGTGGTACAGGATCTCACAATCGTAATCCTTCACCACATCCAACCACCTCCTCTGTCGCATATTCAAATTTGGCTGATCCATCAAGTACTTCAAGCTCTTATGGTCCGTGTATATCGTACACCGAACCCCATACAAATAGTGTCGCCAGATCTTCAGGGCAAACACTACAGCCCCCAATTCCAGGTCGTGGGTGGGATATCTCGACTCATGAGACTTCAACTGCCTAGAAGCGTACGCTATCACATGACCCCTCTGCATAAGCACCGCCCCCAAACCCGATATAGAGGCATCACAGTACACCACAAAATCCTCCATCCCTTCCGGGAGTGCAAGCACCAGAGCCTCGCACAATTTCTGACGAAGCGTCTCGAATGAGGACTGCTGCTCCGGTCCCCATGAAAACGTAACACCCTTCCCGGTCATCCTAGTAAGTGGCACAGCGATCTTGGAGAAATCCTTGATAAACCTGCGATAATATCCAGCCAAACCCAGAAAACTCCTGATCTCGGTGGGCGATCTCGGCACCTCCCACCTCAACACCGCCTCAATCTTGGCCGGGTCGACCAATATCCCTTTCTGGTTAACAAGATGCCCGAGGAACTGGACCTCTCGTAACCAGAAATCACACTTGGAGAACTTGGCATACAGTCTCTCCGATCTCAAAACCCCAAGAATCTCCCTCAAATGTTCCTCATGCTGATCCCTAGTCTTCGGATACACCAGAATATCATCGATGAATACGATCACCGACCGATCCAGCATCGGCCGGCACACCCGGTTCATAAGATCCATGAACGCGGCCGGGGCATTGGTGAGCCCAAAAGGCATCACCACAAACTCATAATGTCCATAACAAGTTCTAAAAGCAGTCTTCTGGATATCTTCCTCTCGAACCCTCATCTGATGATACCCCGACCTCAAGTCAATCTTGGAAAACCAAGATGCCCCCTGCAACTGATCGAACTGATCATCGATCCTTGGTAACGGATACCGGTTCTTAACCGTTAACTTGTTCAACTCCCGATAATCGATACACATCCGGTGTGAACCATCCTTTTTCTTGACGAACAAAATCGGCGCTCCCCAAGGTGAGCTACTCGGTCGAATGAATCCCTTTCCCAACAGCTCCTGAAGCTGTGAGGATAATTCCTGCATTTCCGGTGGAGCGAGACGATAAGGCGCCTTGGCGATGGGCGCTGCTCCCGGAACCAAATCGATACGAAACTCCACTTGCCTCTCCGGAGGCACACCCGGTAACTCTTCGGGGAACACATCCGAAAACGCATACAACCGGGATGTCATCAATCGAATTGGGCCTCCCCGCGGCCCCTCGAGTATCCATCACATAGGCTATAAATCCATCACAACCCTACTGCAAACTCTGCCTTGCCTTGGCAGCCGAACAAAACGCCGACCCACACCGGGTCCCTTCGCCATAAACCATGAGCACTCCCCCACTAGGGTCTCGAATCATCACCAGCTGTCTCTCGCAGTCAATGACTGCTCCAAACTTGCTCAACCAGTCCATGCCTACGATAACGCAGACATCCCCCATAGCTATAGGGACCAAGTCTATAGGAAACTCGACCCCAAAAATCTCGAGCACGCATCCTCGAATCACCTCAGTGGCGTATACCGCTTTCTCATTTGATATAGCAACTCGCAGGGGTCAACTCATTACCTCCCGATCAATACCAATGTGCTGGCTAAAAGCCAACAAAACAAAAGACCTACTCGCACCCGAGTCGAATAATACCAAAGCAGGCACATAATTCACAAGAAAAGTACCTACGCATATAATAATATAAGCACAATATCTCAGTATAAATGTAAATACATCAAAGAATACATACCGGCTACGACATCAGGCGCTGCACGGACCTCCTCTGCAATCAACTGGAAAGCTCTCCCACGAGCCTTCGGAGCCTCGGCCTTCACTGGCCGAACCTCGGGAACCCTGGCAGTAGGCGTAGGCCCCTGGCGAAGCTGGGGGTACTCGGCCTTCCGATGGCCGGTCTGGTTGCAATGAAAGCAAACCATAAATCCCTTGGGGCAATCCCTAGCAATGTGCCCCTCCTTGCCACACTTGTAGCAAGCACCCGATCGACATGCCCCCTCGTGACCCTTGCCGCACTTTCCGCAAGTGCGGCCCTTCTGACCTCCGGATCTCGAATTGGTCTGCTTGGCTGTCGGCTGACACTGAGCCGGCTGCCGATCCACCCGTTGAGACTCGGCCTCCTCCCTGGCCTGGGTCTCCAACTCGATCTCACGCTTCTTGGCATTCGCCTGAAGCTCAACAAAAGTCTGATATGACGAGTTCGATACGAACTCCTGGATATCCCTCCTCAGTACTCCCAAATACCGACTCATCTGATCCTGTTCCGTGGACACCTGCTCGGGGCAGAACATCGCCCTCTCATGAAACTTCCGCGAGATCACCGTAACAGAATCATTACCCTGCTTGAGGGTCAAGAACTCCTGAACCAACCATTCCCTCTCAACCGGGGGAACATACTCGTCTCTGAACATAGTAGTAAACCTCTCCCAAGTCACAGCTGAGACCTCTGCCAGAGTGAAGTTTGTCATCACGAACTTCCACCAATCCTTTGCTCCCAGGCGGAGCTGGTTCAAGGCGAACCGTACCCTCAGATGCTCTGGACATGAACAAGTGTAGAAGCATCCCTCGATATCAGCAATCCATCTCATCACAGCGATCGGATCATGCGTCCCGTCAAACTCCGGTGGCTTCATGTTGCTGAACTCCCGGAATAGCAATGAGTCACCTCCCTGTGGTCTGGCAGCGGCCACAGCTGCGGTAGCTGCAGCGGCGGCAGCCTCAGTCAACGCGCGTACTGCTCATCAAATGTCTCCATCAGCGTGGTCTTAATAGACCCAAACATCTCCGGAATCTCGGCCCGGATCGCTGCAGCTACCTCCTCATGAATCATCTGATGAAGCTCCTCGTCAGTCACACTACTCGTACCAGGTCTGTGTCGTGGTCCAACCATGATGTCTCTGAAATACAACATAAAAATATCAGAGACTCTATCGGGCATAATCGCACTCGATAACGCAGTCCTACTTAGTCTCCGATACCCAGGGATTCTTACTTGGGCTGCCCACTGACCCGGTGTCCTTGGTAGTACGGGCCCAATACTACCAATTACACCGCGTCAGTATTCACCCCGAGTCCTCCTACCCAAACCCCGAATCCTGAGTACTCTATTCTTGTCATACACTAGTTACCCACTCGCTCTCAAGCACCTCATAGAAGAAGGTTTCCCTAGACTAAGGCATCACAAAATCAGGCCACTCTAGTCCTAATATGTATACCTAGTCTACTAGCATGCGTATCATATCATATCATATCTCATAACACATATTGTAAGAGTATTTTCGGGATTTTACCGTTCGGGCGCTGGCAGACCGTACACACTCCTTTTTCTTTGGTTGTCTCAAAATCACTTATCAAATTTTATTGATTTATTAATTAAAACTTTTCTCAAATCCCCGGTTTGAGTACAGTTACGCCCGAAGGTGTACCCGAATCCCTCAAACCAAGGCTCTGATACCAACTTGTAACGACGTAAATTTCAAAACCAATTTTTTTTAATTTTTACAATCATCAAAACATCGAGTAATAAATTTAGGTTCCAATGTAACAATTTAGTCACGACCGATTACATAACAAAGATCACAAAATGATTTTCCCGAGTGTGTGTACGATCACGCCGGCGCCTTCCCACGGTCCTCGCTAGTACCTGAAACACATAACACAACAACTGTAAGCATAAATGCTTAGTGAGTTCCCCAAAATACAACCTACGCACATACGCCTTTCCAGGCCCTGACCTTCCGGTCCATTTGTCTTAGGGGACTTCCATCCCGCCTGGGTAAACCTTCCGGTCCTACCCATGTCAACCTTACGGTCCATATTACCACGCCTTCTGGCCTATAACATATTGCCTTCCGGCCCATATCAAGCATATCATACATGGCACATATAACGAATAACTTATTACACATAAGGCATATATCTTATATCACACAGTCAAACCCTTCCGGGTACAGTATAGTGAGAAGACTCACCTCGTATGTCTCGCTAATTCGTGAACCCTGGAAATCACTCGTGCTCGAACCCCCGAGCTGTAATCCTCCTATGCCATCATGAATCTATAATTATTACTTGTACCACTAAGGTTGACCATCCTTATCAAGTCAACACTGGTCGACTTGGTCAACAGTCTTTGGTCAAATTGACCGGACTCGACGAGTGCACTATAGTGACTCGGCGAGTCTACGCGTTTTCTCCAACTCGCAAGGATTTTCCCTTTGACTCGTCGGGTACTTCCCTGACTCGACGAGTTCCACCTAGGCATGAATCACAGGGCTACCGCAACTCAACTCGCTGAGTCGCAAGGACAACTCGGTGAGTCCCAACTCGACTCGGTTCACCTGTCAAAACCATTATAACTCTCTGTGACTCACTGAGTCACCCACAACTCGGCAGGACTACACACTGGGAGGTCACAAGGACAATCTTCAAGCGACTCGCCGAGTCTGTTCTTCAGACTCGGCGAGTCCATGCCATGCATCAGCTAAAACTGGCTTTTACGGTCAGATCCGTTCCATACACACATAGATGTGGCCTTCCCAAGCTCATTTGTCACGTAAAGTCTCAGTCTTGGTCGCCATGCAACGCATACAAGGCTCATTTTGGAGAAATAACCTCTAATATGGCAACCCTAGCTTCCAACTCAAAAGAATGGACATAAAGCTTGTCATTTGGGGCCTTCTGGACCTGCTAAGGTCCAGATCTAGGTTCCATACCTCCATGGGACCTTTCATACTTCCAAATCAAGCCAAATACAGCAAGAAGAAACCCTAGATTAGACACATCAACCAAAATACGAAGTTTAGCTCTGAAAGTTACCTCAAGAAGGTTCCCTTGATGAAATAGAAGCAGATCCAAGCTCCCCAACTCTTTAAGCTTGATCTTCTCCTTCCTTCTTGCAAAAATCACACAAAATGATGAACAAATAGCCTCTATCTCACTCACAAAGTCTCTCAGCCGTTTGGGTGCACTCAGGGCTCAAGGTGGCCGCAAATGAAGGCCATAAGGTCTTTTAAATAGGGCTTAGGAATGGGAAATTAGGGTTTCATTAAACAGCGCGGACTCGCTGAGTCCATCCCTTGGACTCGCCGAGTCCGGACGCGAACCTCCGTCCAAAACCGCGACCCGACTCGGCGAGTTCGACCTTCAACTCGCCGAGTCCCCTCACAGAATACCAAAAATATGAAAGTAAAGATACCTGGGGATCCGAGCTGTTACAATAACGTTAATATAATTAAATAAAACTATATTAAAAATAGCGTAAACGTAGCTCACTTACAGCGGGTTTTATAGAAAACCAGGCTTTGCTTGGAGCAGCGTTTCCGAGCCGAAAATCTCTTCTTCTCGGAGCCGTTAAGCACTCCAGGGCTTCCGCCTCGTGCTAGGGAGGTTCCCTAGGCTTTTCGGGGGATTTCGGGGCTAGAGAGAGGTTCTAGAGAGAGAGTAAAGAGAAGAAAGAATGGGAAAGGTGTGAAGAAAATTAGGGTGGGAGAGGTGGTATTTATAGGGTGAAAATGGCTGAACTTGGTGCCACATGTCACCATCTAGAGGCAAGACTTGGGGAGAAAGTAATGGCCAAGATTGTGCCACATCACCCATTTTGGCACAACACACTTCCGACTTCTAAAATCCGTAACTTTCACATACGACCTCCGTTTTTGACGTTCTTTATATCCACACGTAGGTAAAAATAATATCTACAACTTTGATTTTGACTCCGTCGGCTAATTCTTGACCGATCTTAAATTTAACAGTACGAGGCGTTTAGACTGTTAAATGACCGCAAATAATTCGTAACTCCTTCATACGGACTCTATTTTCTTCTGTCTTTTTACTGTTAAGTTACTATTAATGAGATCTTCAACTCTCATTTAAGTCATGTAAGCCA
Source organism: Lactuca saligna (assembly GCF_052625555.1). Lineage (NCBI taxonomy): Eukaryota > Viridiplantae > Streptophyta > Magnoliopsida > Asterales > Asteraceae > Lactuca > Lactuca saligna. The sequence goes on from NC_136425.1 coordinate 120,478,467, forward strand.
AAATGTCACACCCCCGGCCGAGGCGGCGGAACATGCCGGGCTGTGCGACTAAGTTCATGGATCACAGGTAAATTGAATATACAGCACAAGTACAACAATAAACAAAACAACATTTCATTACATGTTTATGTTTTCATACAAAGTTCTTACAGATAGTAATAAAATAATAATATGAGTTTGCCTTAACAGTTAGGCATAACAGTTCAAAAGTAGAAAATTAAAGTACTTGCGAGCCAAGTTTTCCATCGTCTGAGTGTGCCCGAAATTTCACTGATTTCCTGAGAATACATGTATTTTGAAAGTCAACACGAGGTTGGTGAGAGTCACAGGTTTTCTGCTAGCCGCAGTAATAATACTTTCAAAAGTCCAAGAGTATATATATATGTATATATATATATATATATATATATATATATATATATATATATATATATATATATGTATATATTTTGTATAATGATAGTTGAAACAATGCTTGTCGTGAGTCTTTAAAAGCTAAAAATTAATTTTATAAATAATTTTATGCTTTTGAAGAAAATGTGTTTGTAATAACTTCATGAAGGTTTAAACATATCCATTGTATAAGTAACCACCATACTTAAAAACATTTCTAAAAGCAACCAAACCTATGGTTGTAGTGAAAAAGTGAGAGAGATTCGTGTTAATGTTTTTAGTGAGTTCTATAATCGAGCTATAGACGAAAGGTACCCCTCCCTACGACGCTTCATTGGACATCGTAGTAACGATCGTAGACACATATCACCTGCTTCGATTGATCAGTCGATGGTTGTAGCTAGCAACCGCAGGTGGGGTTGTCAACCCTATATAGATCTATATATATGTAACTCGCTCCGAAGATTAACGATTATAGCAGTGTGGGGCAGGCTAAGTGATTAAACTCAGCTAATGAATAGTAGCGTCTCACTCAAAAACCATTAACGCAAAGTTTGTGAATAACTCTCAGCCCTAACTTAATTATAGATAAGTACTGGGCATAATGAAACTCATAGTATAGTATTTGTAAAGTCGAGTATGGTTGATGTATTTATAAAGGTATAAATTACTTGCTTTTATAGAGATATGTATTTTAACATAACGATCTTGTATAAGTGTGTAAAGTCTTATGCATGATGGAAGTATTTATAACTTAAATTTGTAGCATGCATATCATATAAGACTTATATATTTGTATCATAAATAATATATAGCACATGTATTCTCCCCCAAGAAAATAAAATATTAAAAAGGGGCCGTAACTCTCACCTTATTGAGTGGTAAACGAGTAGTTCTGAAGACCAGAATGTATTGCCGTGAGGTCGTGATCTCCGGGCTTAGTTCGATTTCCTAGAAATTCGATATGTATTAATATTTGGACGTGATTAAGTATTATAACAATTTCTTGAATAATTCCCTAACTTTTGCCAATTTAAAATTTATAATTATTTTAAATAAATTTTAAAATTTAATTTATTATTTTTCCGCAAGTATTTAAATAACCAAAATTAATTTATTTGAAATCAACTTTAAAATTTCTAAAATATACGTATAAACATTTTTTATTTATTTTTTGTATATAAAGTTTGATTTGTTTTGAAATGATTTTTCCATCCTAAAGTAAGTTTTAAACATTCTTATCAAACTTTTATTGTTTAAATCTTACATTTGAAATAACTTTCAAGGGACTAAATTCAGGCAATTTAAAAGTATGGGGACTATATATATTTAATTTGCAATGATGTTTGAACTGTATACAAGCTTATAACAGGAGGCATATGCCTCCTGTTCTTCTTCCCCGACGTGATACGCAAACGAAAGAAAGAAAATAAATAAATAAATAAAAATCTTGCAGCGGTTTATTATTATTATTATTATTATTATTATTATTATTATTATTATTATTATTATAGTTCTAGATACATGGAAGCTTATAACGAAATCAAGGGGGGTGGAGATGGCTTACTAGTGACGAAATGGAGGCCAGAAGTGGTGGCGATCGGTGGTTATTGCTGCAACAGGAGGCTGACGGGGGTGGTGGTTCTGATACTGCTACCTCCGTTTTTCCTCATTTCTGTTGGATTTCGATGCAGGGGTATGGAAAAGCTTCCAGGGATCGAAGGAAATAACAAACTAAGCTTAGGGATGAAGCTTTTGGGTGGTGGTAGTGGGTGTTTGAGAGTGGCAGGGGATGTTCTTCCAGCTTTTATGGAGGAAGAGAGTGATAGAGAGAAGAGGGAAGAAGTTGATGATTTGTGTCGAATGAAGGCACTCATGCATTCCTTTTATAGTAAAAATCCATACACACAAACCAAATAAGCCATACCTCAACCCTTACCTTGTACTTTTGAGGATATGTGCAAGAAAGAAAAGATATGGCACGTGGGGGTGAGGTGAAGATAAAAGAGATCAGATTTTTTTTTTGTCTGTTGGAGTATGGGTGGGCCCCACATGGGGCTAAGCCTCCCTTACATGTTTAAAACATACAAAAATCGGGTTTCTCGGTATTCGTGCATTGATTTTATTTTTCGAAGGCTCCGTTAGATAGAGTATAATTCAAGGATTCTAGAACATCAAACGGATTAATTTTTGGAGTTACGGATCTCCGGGAAATTGCGTTTTAAGTTTTGCGTCTTAACGGCTCGCGGTGTCCGTTTTCGCGACTTGTGTAAATATTTTCGTAAAAATTATTTCGAGTGTGGAATTAAATAATATACTATATCCTGATTCCAAAAATGCTCTCAGAATTCCCGTCGGCAAAGCGTAAGTGCCTCAACGGAACGTTTTTGTTTACGCGATTAACGAATAACAGTGTTTTACTGTCCGTTTTTCTTAAAGCGGTTGTATCTTTTGCATACAAACTCCGTTTTGGACGTTCTTTATATTTTTGGAAATGGGGGAACATGTACTATCATATTTTTGTGTTTATTTTGCTCAAAAATGAAAAATGTTAAATTTCAATTTTCAGACGCATTAGTCAGCGCTGTAGTTGAGCGGTTTGATTGGGTTACCAGTTTACACGTTTGGGCATAAAAATATCATCAAATATTATATAATAATTGAAATTAACTCATTTATATTTCATTAGATGCAGTTAAAGCTGAATGAATTAATTACAAATAGATTTGTCGTAGTTTAGTCGTTTGAAATCTATGCCCTAAATTCCGGGATGTCACATTACCTCCCCGTTAAGGGAATTTCGTCCCGAAATTATTACATTCTTGGCTACTTTACACTAGTAGTTAGTTCTTTCACTAGTGGAGGGGGCATCATTGAATAAGTGTGGGTACTTTTGCTTCATTTGGTCCTCGCGTTCCCAGGTAAACTCTGGCCCTCTACGAGAGTTCCATCGGACTTTTACTATAGGTATGCGGTTTTGTTTAAGTCTTTTAATTTCCCGATCCATAATCTCCATTGGTTCCTCCATGAAGTGAAGCTTTGTGTTGACCTGAATTTCATCGAGTGGTACGATCAAATTTTCATCGGCTAGGCACTTTTTGAGATTAGACACGTGGAAGGTATCGTGAACCTTGTTAAGCTCTTGAGGTAGGTTGAGCTTATAAGCTACCAGACCAACTCTTGCTAGGATCTCAAAGGGTCCGATGTAACGTGGGTTTAGCTTTCCTCTTTTTCCGAATCTAATGACACCCTTCCATGGGGCAACTTTTAGTAGGACTCGGTCTCCTACTTTGAATTCCAATGGTTTGCGTCTGTTGTCAGCATAACTCTTCTGCCGACTACGTGCGGCTTTTAGCCGTTCTTTTATCTGAACAATCTTTTCTGTTGTCTCCTGAATGATTTCAGGTCCAGTGAATAGTGTATCTCTAATATGTTTTCCTGCTAGTTGGGTATCTCCAACCTCTGCCCAACATAATGGTGAACGACATTTGCGCCCATACAAGGCCTCGAATGGAGCGGCCTTTATACTACTGTGATAGCTGTTGTTGTAAGAGAACTCAACTAATGGCAAGTGAGTATCCCATGCGTTACCAAAGTCTATCACACAAGCGCGGAGCATATCTTCCAGAGTTTGTATTGTCCTTTCGCTCTGGCCATCCGTTTGGGGATGATATGCTGTACTCATGTCGAGTTTTGTGCCTAGGGATCTTTGCAATGATTGCCAAAATCTGGAAGTAAATCTACTATCTCGGTCCGAGATGATAGATATTGGCACACCGTGTAGTCTGACTATCTCCTTAAGATAAGTTCTGGTGAGTTTTTCCATCTTATCAGTTTCCTTGATGGCTAAGAAGTGAGCGGACTTGGTCAAACGGTCAACCACTACCCATATGGTATCATAACCGCTTGATGTCTTGGGCAACTTTGTTATAAAGTCCATTGTTATTTGTTCCCACTTCCATTATGGAATTGATGGTTGTTGTAGCAGGCCAGACGGCTTCTGCTACTCCGCCTTGACCTTGGAGCAGGTCAAACACTTACCAACATAAGTGGTAATTTCTGCCTTCATATTGGGCCACCAATAATGCTTCTTGAGATCGAGATACATCTTGTCTGATCCGGGATGTATTGAGTATCTTGACTTGTGAGCTTCATTTAAAACCAAATCTCTGACTTCTCCAAATCTTGGAGTCCAAATTCGGTTCATGAAGTATCGCGTCCCATCATCTCTGAGGTCGAACTGTTTGTCCATGCCTCGTAGGTTTTCTTCCATGATGTTTTCAGGTTTAAGTGCTTCTAGCTGAGCATCACGAATTTGAATAGTAAGGTTCGAGTGGATGGTTAGGGTTAGAGCCTTTACACGAAGAGGTTTTGCTCGTTCCTTCCTGCTTAAGGCATCTGCCACAACGTTTGCTTTACCGGGATGATAACGAATCTCGCATTCATAATCATTTAGTAATTCGACCCATCTCCGTTGTCTCATATTGAGCTCTTTTTGATCAAAAATGTGTTGGAGGCTCTTGTGGTCTGTGAATACAATGCACTTTGTCCCGTATAGATAGTGTCTCCAAATCTTCAGAGCAAATATTACGGCTCCCAACTCTAAGTCATGGGTAGTGTAGTTTGTCTCATTTGGCTTTAGTTGTCGGGATGCATATGCAATAACCTTATTCCTCTGCATTAGTACACACCCTAACCCTTGACGTGAGGCATCACAGTATACTACAAAGTCTTCTGTTCCCTCGGGAAGAGACAAAATTGGTGCACTGCATAACAATTGCTTCAATTTTCGGAAGGCAGACTCTTGACTGTCTCCCCAGTTGAACTTTTTGTCTTTCTGGGTTAGTGCGGTGAGAGGCTTAGCTATTTTGGAGAAGTTCTCAATAAATCTCCGATAATAGCCTGCAAGCCCTAAGAACTGACGTACTTCGGTTGGTGTTGTTGGTGCTTTCCAATTCTTGACAGCTTCAATCTTCGCCGGATCGACATGAATCCCTTTATTGCTGACCACATGACCGAGGAAATGAACTTCGTTAATCCAGAACTCACACTTAGAAAACTTTGCATAAAGTTTTTCTTTTCTTAGTAGTTCTAGGATTAAACGCAAGTGCTGGCCATGTTCTTCCTTGGTTCGTGAGTATATTAATATGTCATCGATAAAGACAATCACAAATTTATCCAAGTAGGGTTTACACACCCGATTCATAAGGTCCATGAATACGGCAGGTGCGTTGGTCAGTCCAAATGGCATCACTAGAAACTCATAGTGACCGTATCTAGTTCGGAATGCCGTCTTTGGAATATCCGCTTCTTGAACTCTAAGTTGATGATAGCCGGATCGTAGGTCGATCTTTGAGTAGTAGCAGGATCCTTGTAATTGGTCGAACAGGTCATCGATCCTCGGGAGTGGATACCGGTTTTTGATAGTGAGCTTATTCAACTCTCGATAATCGATGCACATCCTAAAAGAACCATCCTTCTTTTTGACAAACAATACCGGGGCTCCCCATGGAGAGAAGCTTGGCCGAATAAAGCCTTTGTCGAGAAGTTCTTGAAGTTGACTGGATAGTTCTTGCATTTTCGATGGAGCCAGGCGATAAGGAGACCGTGCCACTGGTGCTGCACCCGGGATAAGGTCGATTCGAAATTCAACCTGTCTGATAGGAGGTACTCCAGGTAGGTCTTCTGGAAATACGTCTGGGTAGTCACACACTTGTGGTATGTCTTTGATTTCCTTACCCTTGCCTTGCGTATCCACCACGTGGGCCAAGAAAGCGTAGCATCTCTTCTGCAAATACTTCCTTGCCTTCATGCAAGTAATGACTCGTAGGTTCTTCCCCGCCTTGTCTCCATAAATCACAAGGACTTCATCGTTTGGTAAGGGTAATCGTACAGCTTTTTCGTAACATAAAATCTCCGCTCGATGGGCTGATAACCAATCCATTCTGATGATTACATCGAAACTTCCAATGGTTATGGGCATTAAGTCGACAGGGAACACGTGATTATTCAGGGTGAGAAGGCAGTTGGTGAGTATTTCTAAGGTGCTTTCTATTTGACCATTGGCTACTTCTACCGTGTAAGCATTATTGAATTTGCATGATTCATGATTAATCATTTTTCTAAATTTGTGGGAAATAAAACTCTTATCAGCACCAGTGTCAAATAATACAGAGGCATAAATATTGTTGATAGGAAACGTACCAGTAACCACAGTTGGTTCCTGGCGTGCGTCTCCCGCACCTATCACAAATGCCCTTCCTTGACCACCCTGTCTCTTCAGCTTAGGACAATCTTTCCTGAAATGTCCATGTTGGTTGCACTCAAAGCAGGTTCGACTTTCTCTTGCGGTAGTAGTTGAGACTGTGTTGCTTGGGTTCTTTTTGCAAAATTTGGTGGTATGACCGCTTAATTTGCAGTTGCTACATATCCTGCAGTCTCCAACATGATGATAATTGCACTTAGGGCAGCGAGGTAGAGTTCCAGCGTAGGGTTTTACTGGAGTGGGAGTGGTTGTGACTGCAGCATACACCGTTACAGGCTCTGGGTTTCGCTTACGGTGTTTGAAGTTCCCTTTTGGCTTTCCCTGGAAGTTTCTCTTAGATTTCCCAGTTTGGTTCTTTTCTTTTGCAGGGGCCATGGTGCCTTGTCGAATACATTGTTCAGTCAACTCATAGGCCAGCTGCTTGGCACTATCAAAAGTTGAGGGTCTGGATGCAGTAACCAGACCTTGGACTGGCGATGCTAATCCCCAAATGTATCTCTCCGTCTTCTTGTCTTCTGAAGGTACCATTCCGGGACAAAGAGTTGCAAGGTCTTCGAATCGGGAGGTATAATCAGCTACCTCTGATCCTTGCATGGTTAGGTTCCAGAGTTCTTGTTCTAATGCCTGAATCTCCTGCCGTGGGCAATACACTTTAGTCATCATTAGTTTCAGCTGTTCCCATCCCATGGCATAGGCTTCCGCAATTCCCACGGTCTTGGCATGGTTGTTCCACCAAGTTAAGGCAGCATCCATCAGTGTGCAGGTAGCGTACTTAACCCTGCAGTCATCCGGGCAAGAGCTGATGTGGAAGACAGCTTCAATCTTCTCTATCCATCGGGATAGGCCAACAGCTCCTTCAGTTCCGTAGAAGGATCGGGGTTTACAACCCATGAATTCTTTGTATGAGCAGTGTTTGGGATTTCTTTGGGCAACTACAGGAGTACCACTTCCGCTATTTCCAGTATTCCCGTTTCGAGCTGCCTCATAAGTCGCCAAGGCCGTAGCAATCCCTTGTGCAAGCATGTTCTGCATCATGGTGGGATCCATCTGGAAATTTTGGTGGTTATTTGTAGCACTTGGGGTTTCTTCAGGGTCTGGAGTTTCTTCTGTTGTTTGAGTTATCTCTGGAGCACTTCTCCTGTTAGTTCGGGGAGTCGGTGGTGGACGAACTCGTGGTTCTTTTCGTCGAGGCATTATCCTAATACGTTAGATAAGTAAGTTAATTTTTTTTAAACCATATAGTTATAATGTGTGTGTATTTTGTATTTGTTCAATTTGTTTTTCTTGCGAAACCAGAAAATGAAAGCTTTTCCTGATATATAGAGTTTTGCAAGCAATACATAATAAATACAAACATTTAATAAAACACAGAAACATTGTCATCAGAACTGCTTGTTTTGGTTACAAAGTTTTAACCATATAAGGTTAGAAATAGAAAAGCTTTTCAAAAGAGCTATTACAAACCAGGCAGTGATAAACACTTGCAATACAAAAGCTATTCCTCAAAAGTCCTAACCTTATCCTAGGACACAAGTTGTCCTAGATATCTACCTCCCAAATCGATTCATCACATAGAGGACAAAGTCCTCGAACTGGTCCAAGATGTAGCGTCGTTCCTGCGCAGAGATAACCAACTGATTTCGCTGCGCAGCAAGCTCGCTCTCCATGATCTGAATCCGGTAGTTCTGTGCTCTTACCTGAGCACTCAAGGCATTCACTGCATCATGATCAGCACCCGAGAGATGATATAATATCTGGATCGCATCAGAATTCTCCTTCTCCTCTTCCTCGAGTGTCTCAACTCGATGGTCGAGGGAAGTAGAGCCTGGACCTCTCACAAACTGCTCCAAGGATCTAATCCTATCCTCGGTCTGATCAATCTGAGTCATCAAGCGAGGTATCGGATCATCCTCAGGATTAAACCTGAGTGGTGCTCGTGAAGATTCACCAACCTCAAACCGTGGTGGTAGATCAGTAGCATCCCTCCTGCTAAGGAGGTCTGTGAGCCAAGATGGCTCACTGGGTCGATTACGTTTCCCTAATAGACCACTAGTGGGTCGGGAAACCTGAGCAGCTGGGTCCAAGTGGTAAATAGGAGATATAGTAGTTCCTGGGGTCCTCATCATACAAGGGCCCTTGCCGCGCAGAAGGTACGGCTGGTAGTGGGGTCTCGGTGGTGAGTCTGGTGGGGTAAGGGGAGTAGGTTCCTCTTCGGAGAGGTCTCCCTCATCCTCTGCAGGACCATCATCATCAGTCTCTTGGGCATCCTGAAATATGCTCTCATTCTCGAGCTCCTCCTCATCGGGATCCTCCTCAGGATCCTCTTCGGGATCCTCCTCCTCAAGACCGTCATGGGGAAAGTACGGATCCCCCGCTAAGTGTAGTGGATGTGGATGCAAAGGAACTCCAAATGGCTCATCAGGATCCTCAAGTCGAAACCAGTCATCAGGGTTATCCGGTAGTCCAGCCATCTACATAGAAGGGTTTCAAGCGGTTTAGTAAATTTGTATAAGGTTTTTTTTTTATTTTTTTTATTTTTATAAGAGTTTTAAGGTTGATAAAAGGATTCTAAGGTATTAAGCTTCAGCAACGAATCTGATGGATATTCTTCAACTTCTAAAACTCTCAACCGTTGTAGCTTGTCAAACTCCTTGCTCAAGGTTGGTTGTGCACCGGCCCGACCATAAATAACATAGGCGCGCGTTCCAGGTTTATTTGTGGTATGGCTTATGTACGATACTAACCTTTAATTGAGGCGTTTGACCTAAAGGGTTGAGTTGGTAGTTTTAGTTGAAGGGATGTTTAGAACTTTTATTAAGTGTTCTCATCGTGGGTCAGGGTATATATATCAACTCTTACATATTAAGGTTGGTGGGGTTTGTAGTATTATTAATCTTTGTTTTGTACTTCCCAACTACCATACCGTAAGTAGTCGGGAAGTAGTTTTATTATTGATAATACTTTTATAAGAAGCTAGTTGCTATAGTTGTATTCCTCTTTCGAGGATACGAGTTCTCTATAGCCAATTTAGCTCTGATACCAATCTGTCACACCCCCGGCCGAGGCGGCGGAACATGCCGGGCTGTGCGACTAAGTTCATGGATCACAGGTAAATTGAATATACAGCACAAGTACAACAATAAACAAAACAACATTTCATTACATGTTTATGTTTTCATACAAAGTTCTTACAGATAGTAATAAAATAATAATATAAGTTTGCCTTAACAGTTAGGCATAACAGTTCAAAAGTAGAAAATTAAAGTACTTGCGAGCCAAGTTTTCCATCGTCTGAGTGTGCCCGAAATTTCACTGATTTCCTGAGAATACATGTATTTTGAAAGTCAACACGAGGTTGGTGAGAGTCACAGGTTTTCTGCTAGCCGCAGTAATAATACTTTCAAAAGTCCAAGAGTATATATATATGTATATATATATATATATATATATATATATATATATATATATATATATATATATATATATATATGTATATATTTTGTATAATGATAGTTGAAACAATGCTTGTCATGAGTCTTTAAAAGCTAAAAATTAATTTTATAAATAATTTTATGCTTTTGAAGAAAATGTGTTTGTAATAACTTCATGAAGGTTTAAACATATCCATTGTATAAGTAACCACCATACTTAAAAACATTTCTAAAAGCAACCAAACCTATGGTTGTAGTGAAAAAGTGAGAGAGATTCGTGTTAATGTTTTTAGTGAGTTCTATAATCGAGCTATAGACGAAAGGTACCCCTCCCTACGACGCTTCATTGGACATCGTAGTAACGATCGTAGACACATATCACCTGCTTCGATTGATCAGTCGATAGTTGTAGCTAGCAACCGCAGGTGGGGTTGTCAACCCTATATAGATCTATATATATGTAACTCGCTCCGAAGATTAACGATTATAGCAGTGTGGGGCAGGCTAAGTGATTAAACTCAGCTAATGAATAGTAGCGTCTCACTCAAAAACCATTAACGCAAAGTTTGTGAATAACTCTCAGCCCTAACTTAATTATAGATAAGTACTGGGCATAATGAAACTCATAGTATAGTATTTGTAAAGTCGAGTATGGTTGATGTATTTATAAAGGTATAAATTACTTGCTTTTATAGAGATATGTATTTTAACATAACGATCTTGTATAAGTGTGTAAAGTCTTATGCATGATGGAAGTATTTATAACTTAAATTTGTAGCATGCATATCATATAAGACTTATATATTTGTATCATAAATAATATATAGCACATGTATTCTCCCCCAAGAAAATAAAATATTAAAAAGGGGCCGTAACTCTCACCTTATTGAGTGGTAAACGAGTAGTTCTGAAGACCAGAATGTATTGCCGTGAGGTCGTGATCTCCGGGCTTAGTTCGATTTCCTAGAAATTCGATATGTATTAATATTTGGACGTGATTAAGTATTATAACAATTTCTTGAATAATTCCCTAACTTTTGCCAATTTAAAATTTATAATTATTTTAAATAAATTTTAAAATTTAATTTATTATTTTTCCGCAAGTATTTAAATAACCAAAATTAATTTATTTGAAATCAACTTTAAAATTTCTAAAATATACGTATAAACATTTTTCATTTAATTTTTGTATATAAAGTTTGATTTGTTTTGAAATGATTTTTCCATCCTAAAGTAAGTTTTAAACATTCTTATCAAACTTTTATTGTTTAAATCTTACATTTGAAATAACTTTCAAGGGACTAAATTCAGGCAATTTTAAAAGTATGGGGACTATATATATTTAATTTGCAATGATGTTTGAACTGTATACAAGCTTATAACAGGAGGCATATGCCTCCTGTTCTTCTTCCCCGACGTGATACGCAAACGAAAGAAAGAAAATAAATAAATAAATAAAAATCTTGCAGCGGTTTATTATTATTATTATTATTATTATTATTATTATTATTATTATTATTATAGTTCTAGATACATGGAAGCTTATAACGAAATCAAGGGGGGTGGAGATGGCTTACTAGTGACGAAATGGAGGCCAGAAGTGGTGGCGATCGGTGGTTATTGCTGCAACAGGAGGCTGACGGGGGTGGTGGTTCTGATACTGCTACCTCCGTTTTTCCTCATTTCTGTTGGATTTCGATGCAGGGGTATGGAAAAGCTTCCAGGGATCGAAGGAAATAACAAACTAAGCTTAGGGATGAAGCTTTTGGGTGGTGGTAGTGGGTGTTTGAGAGTGGCAGGGGATGTTCTTCCAGCTTTTATGGAGGAAGAGAGTGATAGAGAGAAGAGGGAAGAAGTTGATGATTTGTGTCGAATGAAGGCACTCATGCATTCCTTTTATAGTAAAAATCCATACACACAAACCAAATAAGCCATACCTCAACCCTTACCTTGTACTTTTGAGGATATGTGCAAGAAAGAAAAGATATGGCACGTGGGGGTGAGGTGAAGATAAAAGAGATCAGATTTTTTTTTTGTCTGTTGGAGTATGGGTGGGCCCCACATGGGGCTAAGCCTCCCTTACATGTTTAAAACATACAAAAATCGGGTTTCTCGGTATTCGTGCATTGATTTTATTTTTCGAAGGCTCCGTTAGATAGAGTATAATTCAAGGATTCTAGAACATCAAACGGATTAATTTTTGGAGTTACGGATCTCCGGGAAATTGCGTTTTAAGTTTTGCGTCTTAACGGCTCGCGGTGTCCGTTTTCGCGACTTGTGTAAATATTTTCGTAAAAATTATTTCGAGTGTGGAATTAAATAATATACTATATCCTGATTCCAAAAATGCTCTCAGAATTCCCGTCGGCAAAGCGTAAGTGCCTCAACGGAACGTTTTTGTTTACGCGATTAACGAATAACAGTGTTTTACTGTCCGTTTTTCTTAAAGCGGTTGTATCTTTTGCATACAAACTCCGTTTTGGACGTTCTTTATATTTTTGGAAATGGGGGAACATGTACTATCATATTTTTGTGTTTATTTTGCTCAAAAATGAAAAATGTTAAATTTCAATTTTCAGACGCATTAGTCAGCGCTGTAGTTGAGCGGTTTGATTGGGTTACCAGTTTACACGTTTGGGCATAAAAATATCATCAAATATTATATAATAATTGAAATTAACTCATTTATATTTCATTAGATGCAGTTAAAGCTGAATGAATTAATTACAAATAGATTTGTCGTAGTTTAGTCGTTTGAAATCTATGCCCTAAATTCCGGGATGTCACACAAAAACCGCTCGAACTAAAATTCGAGTTTCGGGTCGTGCACTACTAAGCCGAATCTTAGAAAAATCATAACTTCTTCATACGCAGTCAGATTTGGGTGTTCTTTTTATGGATTTTCTCAGTTTAACATATTCTACGACTTTCTTTTAGATGACTAAGGCTAAAAATTCATCCATCGTAAAATCACTATTTACGCTTCCCGGTGTCGTGTCGGTTCCATTGCGAAACTTTGACGAGTCATAACTTCTTCGTTATAACTCGGATTTCGACGCTCTTTATATGTACGGAAACCTTGTGACATATTATACAACTTGGTTATGATTATTTATTCTAAATAATCTTTTGTCGAAAAGTCATTTTCGACCCCTATTACCTCTAAATTGACTAGCCCGGATCTATGGGTGTTACAGTGGTCATATAACTTCTTGGCCAATCTCTTGGCACTGTCGAAAGTTTCAGGATTTGTAGCTATTACATTTCCCTGGATCGGGGAGGTTATTCCCCAGATGAATCGCTCGATCTTCTTACCCTCTGAGGTAATCATGCTAGGGCATAACAGAGACAGTTCGCTGAACCTGGATATGTAGGCATCTATGTCAGCGTTCCAGACAGTGAGATTCCACAGATCTTGTTCCATATTCTGTATTTCGCCACGAGGATAGTATTCGACCATCAACATTTCTTTCATTTCTGCCCATGGCATGGAATTGGCTACGGGGAGTGTCATGACTTCCACGTGTCCGTTCCACCAAGTGAGCGCTTGGTCAACGAAAGTGCATGCGGCATACTTCACCTTCATCTCTTCAGGGAAATCACATATCTCGAACACCGATTCCACCTTCTCGATCCATCATTTCAGGGTGATCATTCCTCCAGTGCCGTTAAAGGTTCGTGGTTTGGTGTTGGTGAAGTCTTTGTAAGAACATGTTTTGGCGGGTCCTTGATTCATTCTGTTGTTCGAACTTCCGGCCCCTTGCCCGTTGACTCCTCCATTGTTCCCTTGGTGAATTTGTGCCATTGTTGCGGTGACCGGAGCAGATACAGCTGCCTGGAACGCGGCTGAGTTGTGATATCCCCAAAATCACGGCCAGAAAAGACCGGTTTTGTTTATACTTTATTTCAAAATCAGAGTTATCTTTTAATAAAAGGGTTGCGGAATTTGTCCCAAAACAATAATATGATAAAGATTTATCAAAAGCAATTCCATAGAAATGTATTTCATTAAAAGACTCGGGATGTCATGTTCGTACAAATCAAAAGTATAAACAGTACAATATAAGCCTTACTACATTATTTCATATCTACAGGCCTATATCCGTAATCCCTCGTCCAAAACATCACACCTATGCTCATGCGCCACTACCTGTAATGCATAAAACTGAGTGGGTCAAGCTTGGGAGCCTGGTGAGCACATAGGGTTTTCAACCCACAATAAATAAGTTTATTAATTTCATCAATCAACAATAACCTGATTACCCGTTCCCGTTATCCTCACTTTACGTCCCTAAACACCTATCATAAGGGACCTAGCCTAAGGATCATCATCGGGACGAACACTACTGCTAAGGGGATTCCTCAGCAATAAATGTCCTAATAGGCAACCATGTGGGGGATGGAGTACACCGGTGAACACATCGTTCACAACACCTACAGGTTGCGAGCCTGCTAGTGTTCCACTGGACTGTCTAGAAGAGTCCGTGGTCGTCATCTATACTCCGCTAGATGACTGGATCAACAACAACAACATCGAGGCCTCTGATCATTTTATCACACATCACCTATTACATCTACCCATGTTTTACCCCAACATTTTCGTAGATATAAAATACATATACAGTTTAAATCATTGAAAACATGTATAACAACGTTCATCTAACGTAGATAGCAAGTATTCATATAATATGCACACATAGCACGTAATTTATATAAAATACTTCATATCTATGTGTAAGCTGAAAGTAACTATGCACTCACCGGAAAAGGTGGTGATTCCGAACTCAGACAGCGCTTCGCTTCTTAAAAAGAATTTTTTCTTCGACGAAACCTAGTATTATTACCACTAGAGTTTAGTTTATTATTCGTCGAGACTAATTAATAGTCTAGCTATTATTATTATTATTATATAAGCGTCAAAAAAATACTTATATAACCCATAATAATAGCCCAAGTATTTATTATAAGTTCCTAATAACGTTACTATAATTAAATAAAAGTTGTATTAAAAATAGCGTAGGCGTAGCTCACTTACAACGGGTTTTATAGAAAACCGGGCTTTGCTTGGAGCAGCGTTCCCGAGCCGAAAAGCTCTTCTTCTCAGAGACTTCGAGCACTCCGGGGCTTCCGCCTCGTGCTAGGGAGGTTCCCTAGGCTTTTCGGGGGATTTCGGGGCTAGAGAGAGGTTCTAGAGAGAGAGAGAGAGAGAGAGTAAAGAGAAGAAAGAATGGGAAAGGTGTGAAGAAAATGAGGGTGGGAGAGGTGGTATTTATAGGTTGAAATGTGGCTGAACTTGGTGCCACATGTCACCATCTGGTGGCAAGCCTTGGGGAGAAAGCAATGGCCAAGATTGTGCCACATCACCCATTTTCGCATAGCACACTTCCGACTTTTAAAATCCGTAACTTTCACATACGACCTCCGTTTTTGACGTTCTTTATATCCACGCGTAGGTAATAATAAGATCTACAACTTTCATTTTGACACCGTCAGCTAATTCTCGACCGATCTTAAATTTAACAGTATAGGGAGATTATACTGTTAAACGTCTGCGTAAAATTAATAACTTCTACATACGGACTCTGTTTTTGTCTGTCTTTTTACCGTTGATTTCCTATTAATGAGATCTTCAACTCTCATTTACGTTGCGTAAGCCAAAAACCGCTCGAACTAAAATTCGAGTTTCAGGCCGTGCACTGCTAAGCCGAATCTTAGAAAAATCATAACTTCTTCATACGAAGTCAGATTTGGGCGTTCTTTTTATCGATGTTCTTAGTTTAACATATTCTACGACTTTTGTTTAGATTGCTAAGGCTAAAAAGTCTTCTATCGTAAATTCACTATTTACGTCTCCCGGTGCCGTGCCGGTTTTGCCGTAAAACTTCGGTGGGCCATAATTTCTTCGTTATAGCTCGGATTTCGGCATTCTTTATATGTACGGAAACCTTGAGACATATTGTACAACTTTATGTAGAGATATCGGGATTATCTCACACTTTAATTTTGACGCTCATTTTTATTCTTTATTAATTATACATTTATAATTAAATAATAAACACATAAACACACATAATTCACATAATACTCAAATATTTCATATTTATTACTTCAAAAAGAGTTACAATAGTTGACCTAGACTATTACATTGACAAAAATGCTTAGCCCTGAAAACCCGGGCGTTACAATTCTCACCCCCTTAGGATGATTCCGTCCCGGAATCATGCATCAGCAAACAGATGTGGATAGCGACTCATCTTGTCATCCTCTGTTTCCCAAGTGAGATTCAGCCCATTCGAATGTTTCCATCGGACTAGCACCAAGTCGACCATCTTGCGTCGTAACTTCTTAGTCTTACGGTCAATAATTGCCTCAGGCTCTTCGATCAGCCTTTTATTCTCATCCATCCTTAATTCCGAGATTGGAATTATGTCGGGAACATCTCCCATGAATTTCCTCAAATAACACACATGGAAGGTGTTATGAATACCATTGAGTTCTTCGGGCAATTCCAGCTTGTAAGCTTGGTTCCCCATCCTCTGAAGAACTTTGAATGGTCCAATAAACCTTGGACTCAACTTTCCTCGTTTCCCAAATCGTATAAGTCCCTTCCACGGTGAGACTTTAAGTAAAACGGAATCCCCAACTTCGAAGGTTATCGGTCGTCTTTTCTTGTCGGCATAGCTCTTCTGACGATCCTGAGCTGCTAACATTCTTTCCCTAATCACCTTCAATTTCTCAGCAGTCTCATGGACTATCTCGGGGCCCATAAACTGCTTCTCTCCGGCTTCAAGCCAACAAGACGGCGTACGACACTTCTGCCCATACAAGGCTTGATAAGGAGCCATCTTGACGCTCGAGTGAAAACTATTGTTGTAGGAAAATTCTACCACAGGTAAGTGCTCGTCCCAATTCCCTTGGAATTCGAGGGTACATGCTCTCAGCATATCTTCCAACGTCTGAATCGTTCTTTCACTCTGACCATCAGTTTGCGGATGGTAAGCAGTACTCAAACACAACTTTGTACCCAACTCCTCTTGTAGACTCCTCCAAAACCTCGATGTGAAACGACTATCACGATCTGACACAATAGTAAGAGGGACACCGTGAAGTCTTACAATTTCCTTCACGTAAGCATTTGCGAGCTTATCCATAGACCACTTATCATTGGCTGCTATGAAGTGTGCACTCTTGGTGAAACGATCCACGACTACCCAAATCATGTCGTAACCATTCTTCGTTCTGGGCAGTTTAGTCACAAAATCCATGGTGATGTCTTCCCATTTTCCCATGGGTACAGGTAAGGGTTCTAAACTCCCATACGGTTTTTGATGTTGTGCCTTAACCCTCGCACATGTTACGCACTCAGCCACATACTTCGCAACATCGAGCTTCATCGTCGGCCACCAGTAGTAGGGTTTTAGGTCCCTATACATTTTAGTGCTACCGGGATGAATCAAGTACATGGTCTTGTGTGCTTCTTCCATTAGAAGATCTCTTATTCCTCCCGTCTTAGGTACCCAAATTCGATCTTGGAATACCTTCAGTCCTCGACTGTTCGTACCGAACACTAATGTTTTTCCCAAGCGTTCTTCCTTTCGGTCATTCTTTTCTAAGGCTTCTTCTTGAGCTTTCCTGATACTTTCCACAATCATCGAGACGACTTCAATTCTTAACGCTCTTGGCCTTTTTCTTTCAAGATTGACTTTCCGACTGAGAGCATCAGCAACAATATTTGCTTTACCTGGGTGGTAAAGTATCTCACAGTCGTAGTCCTTGAGAAGTTCTAGCCAGCGTCGTTGCCTCATGTTCAACTCCTTCTGATTAAAGAGATATTGGAGGCTCTTATGATCAGTGAAGAGCTTGCACTTCGTGCCGTAGAGGTAATGCCTCCATATCTTTAAGGCAAATACTACCACTGCCAACTCCAGATCATGAGTGGGGTAGTTCTTTTCGTGCTCTTTCAATTGTCGAGATGCGTATGCTATCACCTTTTCTCTTTGGGTCAGAACACAACCCAACCCGACTCCAGATGCATCACTATAAACTGCGAAATCTTCGACTCCATCGGGTAGAGAAAGTATCGGTGCTTCACATAACTTCTTTTATAGCTTCTAGAACGCCTCATCGTGTTTCTCACTCCATGTATACGTAGCTCCTTTATGGGTCAAAGCTGTTAATGGAGCAGCTATCGAAGAAAAGCCTTGGATAAATCGTCGGTAATATCCGGCTAATCCTAGAAAGCTTCGAATCTCTGTGGGACTCTTCGGACGTTCCCACTTCATTACAGCTTCGATCTTGGCGGGGTCAACCATTATTCCCTCCCAGTTAACAAAATGACCCAAGAATTGGACTTCCCGTATCCAAAAGTCGCATTTGGAGAACTTTGCAAAAAGCTTCTCCTTTTTTAACACCTCCAACACTTCTCGTAGATGCTTGCCATGCTCCTCCTGGCTTTTCGAGTAAATGAGAATGTCGTCGATGAACACTATCACAGATTTATCGAGGAATGGTTTACAAACCCTATTCATCAAATCCATGAATGCTGCGGGAGCATTGGTTAGTCCGAATGACATAACCAAGAACTCGTAGTGTCCATATCTTATTCTGAATGCAGTCTTCTCAATATCCTGCTCTCTCACCTTCAACTGATGATATCCTGACCTAAGATCGATCTTTGAGAAGTAGCTCGAACCTTGCAGCTGATTGAATAGATCATCAATCCTCGGCAATGGATACTTGTTCTTCACCGTTGCCTTATTCAACTCTCGGTAGTCTATGCACATTCTCATGCTTCCGTCCTTCTTCTTCATGAATAACACCAGAGCTCCCCAGGGTGATGAACTAGGTCGAATGAAACCGCTGTGCAACACCTCCTGAAGTTGCGTCATGAGCTCCTTCATCTCCGTCGGTGCTAATCGGTAAGGTGCCTTTGCTATCGGTGTTGTTCCTGGTAATAAGTCTATACGAAATTCTACTTGCCTATCAGGTGGTAATCTGGGAAGATCTTCGGGAAAGACTTCCGGATAATCGCACACAACCGGTATATTCTGCACCTCTTTCTTTTCTTTCTTAGCATCGATTACGAATGCCAAGTACGATGCACATCCCTTGGACAAACATTTCTTGGCTTTCATCAAGGAGATGATTCCAGAACTCACTCTGCGTTTGTCCCCGTACACCATAAATGATTCCTTTCCGGGTGGGTTTATCCTAACTATCTTCTTTCGGCATAATATCTCGGCATCGTTGGCGCTAAGCCAATCCATACCCAAAACGATGTCGAAACCGTTTAACTCTATGGGTAATAGTTCCTCCTGGAATTCGTTTCCGTTTAGGTCAATGACGATGTTCCTAATACGATTACTAACAGGTACGAATTTGCCACTGGCAACTTCTACAATTAGGGCGTTATTAAGTTTTTCTATAGGTAATGCTAATTTCGCACTAAATTTATGCGACACAAAGGAGTAGTTGGCTCTGGAATCAAACAGTATATTTGCAGGCAAGCCATTTACAAGAAAGGTACCTGAAGCGACGTCTGCTGCCTCCTTTGCAGCCTCGAGCGTCATCTGGAAGGCTCTCGCCTTCGGCTTTGGTGGTATGTTGGGTCTTCCTGCCTCCTTCTTCTTCGGGCAGTCCTTCAAAATGTGCCCTTCTTCATTAAACCCATAACAGGCCTTCTGGTTAAGGGTGCATTCATTGGCATAGTGCCCAGGCTTTCCGTATTTGTAACAAGTGACCCCTCCATCACACTTCCCAAAGTGCTTCTTCTTGCACTTGTCACACCACTTTGCTTCTGATCCTCCTCCTCTCGAACCAGGTTTCGAGAATCTACTCTTCTTGTTGGACTTCGAGGATCCATCGAACTTCCGTTTCTCACCGACCTCAGCCCTTTCCAGACCTCTTTCCTTTTGTTGGGTCTCCACATTCTTAGCTGCTCGAACAGCTGATTTCAGAGTGGTTGCCATCTTGACTGTTGGGCCAAAGTCAGCCGGCAGTCCGTTTGCGAATTTCTCAATTTTAGAAAGTTCGGTTGGCACTAGGTATGGAAACAACTTCATCTTTTCCGTAAATGCAGCAGCATAGTCATCGATGCTCATTCTCCCCTTCTTCAAATTTTGGAACTCATTGTTCAGATCAATCAGGTCTATCTCTGAACAGTACTGCGCCTTTAGTTGTTCCAAGAACTCATCCCATGACATTTTCAGGGCTTTTCCTCGTGGCATCGTATCTGCCAATAGCTTCCACCAACTCAAGACTCCAGTTTTCAATTGTCTCACAGCGAAGACAGTCTTCTGCTTTTCGTTGCAGTCGCAGCTCTCAAACACCATCTCCATCTCGGAGATCCAGTCCATAATCTCAACAGGCTTTGGGCTTCCTGAGAGACTTGGTGGTTTTGCACCCAAGAAATTTTTGTACATCCGCCCATCCTTGTTGTTTCTTCCTTCTGGGCCATCCCTTTGTTCACCTTGAGTCCCTATTTGACTCACTTGACGGCTATAGTTCCCTTCCTCAGATGGCTCGGGAACTGGCTCTGTCGGTTCAACATGTATGGTAGGTTCGTCTCTATTCTCGCGGAGCATCCGTCTCATTTCTTCCCTTTGTTCAGCTAGCATAGCCTGAATCATGGCTTGAACTCCAGCCATGGTAACTGGCTCAGGTGAAACTTCTTCAACAATAGGTATTTGCTGAACTACTGGGGGTTGGTTCCTACCTCCATTTGCGTTCACGTTTCCGCTACGGGTCCTTGCCATCATGATCTATACACCGAATAAGGTGAATTCAGATCTTTATTTAGGAGAGACGTTTTAAATCGTCCTTATCACTCCGAAACGTTTACATGCTAGTTCTAATATCGTAGTCGTACATTTAGAATCCTAAACACATAAGGTTTCCAGATCCAGTCGGCAACAGACCATAGATCCGAACAAAATAACAGCATATCATGCATAAAGCATTTAGCACATAAAAGCATTTTAGGCACAATTCCTAAAATAAGCTAGTACTCACACCTCACAATCATCGCTTAGCATTCTAAGTTTAAGTCTAGAAATCCTACAAATTCCTAGTTCGCTTAAACTAATGCTCTGATACCAACTGTGACATCCCCAAAATCACGGCCAGAAAAGACCGGTTTTGTTTATACTTTATTTCAAAATCAGAGTTATCTTTTAATAAAAGGGTTGCAGAATTTGTCCCAAAACAATAATATGATAAAGATTTATCAAAAGCATTTCCATAGAAATGTATTTCATTAAAAGACTCGGGATGTCATGTTCGTACAGATAAAAAGTATAAACAGTACAATATAAGCCTTACTACATTATTTCATATCTACAGGCCTATATCCGTAATCCCTCGTCCAAAACATCACACCTATGCTCATGCGCCACTACCTGTAATGCATAAAACTGAGTGGGTCAGGCTTGGGAGCTTGGTGAGCACATAGGGTTTTCAACCCACAATAAATAAGTTTATTAATTTCATCAATCAACAATAACCCGATTACCCGTTCCCGTTATCCTCACTTTATGTCCCTAAACACCTATCATAAGGGACCTAGCCTAAGGATCATCATCGGGACGAACACTACTGCTAAGGGGATTCCTCAGCAATAAATGTCCTAATAGGCAACCATGTGGGGGATGGAGTACACCGGTGAACACATCGTTCACAACACCTACAGGTTGCGAGTCTGCTAGTGTTCCACTGGACTGTCTAGAAGAGTCCGTGGTCGTCATCTATACTCCGCTAGATGACTGGATCAACAACAACAACATCGAGGCCTCTGATCATTTTATCACACATCACCTATTACATCTACCCATGTTTTACCCCAATATTTTCGTAGATATAAAATACATATACAGTTTAAATCATTGAAAACATGTATAACAACCTTCATCTAACGTAGATAGCAAGTATTCAGATAATATGTACACATAGCACATAATTTATATAAAATACTTCATATCTATGTGTAAGCTGAAAGTAACTATGCACTCACCGGAAAAGGTGGTGATTCTGAACTCAGACAGCGCTTCGCTTCTTAAAAAGAATTTTTTCTTCGACGAAACCTAGTATTATTACCACTAGAGTTTAGTTTATTATTCGTCGAGACTAATTAATAGCCTAGCTATTATTATTATTATTATATAAGCGTCAAAAAATACTTATATAACCCATAATAATAGCCCAAGTATTTATTATAAGTTCCTAATAACGTTACTATAATTAAATAAAAGTTATATTAAAAATAGCGTAGGCGTAGCTCACTTACAGCGGGTTTTATAGAAAACCAGGCTTTGCTTGGAGCAGCGTTCCCGAGCCGAAAAGCTCTTCTTCTCAGAGCCTTCGAGCACTCCGGGGCTTCCGCCTCGTGCTAGGGAGGTTCCCTAGGCTTTTCGGGGGATTTCGGGGCTAGAGAGAGGTTCTAGAGAGAGAGAGAGAGAGTAAAGAGAAGAAAGAATGGAAAAGGTGTGAAGAAAATGAGGGTGGGAGAGGTGGTATTTATAGGGTGAAATGTGGCTGAACTTGGTGCCACATGTCACCATCTGGTGGCAAGCCTTGGGGAGAAAGCAATGGCCAAGATTGTGCCACATCACCCATTTTCGCACAGCACACTTCCGACTTCTAAAATCCGTAACTTTCACATACGACCTCCGTTTTTGACGTTCTTTATATCCACGCGTAGGTAATAATAAGATCTACAACTTTCATTTTGACACCGTCAGCTAATTCTCGACCGATCTTAAATTTAACAGTACAGGGAGATTATACTGTTAAACGTCTGCGTAAAATTAATAACTTCTACATACGGACTCTGTTTTTGTCTGTCTTTTTACCGTTGATTTCCTATTAATGAGATCTTCAACTCTCATTTACGTTGCGTAAGCCAAAAACCGCTCGAACTAAAATTCGAGTTTCAGGCCGTGCACTGCTAAGCCGAATCTTAGAAAAATCATAACTTCTTCATACGAAGTCAGATTTGGGCGTTCTTTTTATCGATGTTCTTAGTTTAACATATTCTATGACTTTTGTTTAGATTGCTAAGGCTAAAAAGTCTTCTATCGTAAATTCACTATTTACGTCTCCCGGTGTCGTGCCGGTTTTGCCGTAAAACTTCGGCAGACCATAACTTCTTCGTTATAGCTCGGATTTCGGCATTCTTTATATGTACGGAAACCTTGAGACATATTCTACAACTTTATATAGAGATATCGGGATTATCTCACACTTTAATTTTGACGCTCATTTTTATTCTTTATTAATTATACATTTATAATTAAATAATAAACACATAAACACACATAATTCACATAATACTCAAATATTTCATATTTATTACTTCAAAAAGAGTTACAATAGTTGACCTAGACTATTACATTGACAAAAATGCTTAGCCCTGAAAACCCGGGCGTTATATGAGTCAACTTCAGGTGGGGTTGGTCCCGGGTTTCCGCGAGTGGGTCGTGGAGGCATATTTCTATCATAGAACGGAAAGATGTTGAGTGTATGTGGTTTTCGTGAGGTTGTGATCCTATAGACTAGGTACGTGGCACAACTTAAGTACTTCTATGATTGAGCATACAATCATGGATACATAACACATAGCAGATTATAACTTCATAATAAAACATATAAAATCTTTCATTACTATTATCCGCACTTTGATACATGAAAATTTTGCTCGAAAGAGCATAAATAAGCGGTACTAGTTCGATAGCACAACGACTCTATGAGTAGGGTAGTCACTTAAACATAGAGTCGTGGTACATAGCGTAGTTACTAATGACCTAGTAAGATAAGTTTATCTCTAGTCGCGGTGAGATGTGCCTGGGGGTGGTGCTGAGGAAGTGGATGCTCCCTGAAGACAAGCCACCTGTCGTTCTACGTCCTGGAGTCGTGACTCCCACCTCACCTGCCTCATATGGAACTCTCGAAGAACGTCCCGTGTCTCCTGCTCTGCACGCTCGACCCTAGTCCACAGCTGGTGTACCTGATCGGCAGTGCTCTGAGCGAGGTCGCTAGTGTTCCGTAATCATTTTACCATGACTAGAAGGGCTCGATCAGCCGGCCCTCCGTCCCTCAGGTCAAAGAACTCGCGTGACATGTATTACGGGGGTCGCTATCCATGTTGTCTGCTCCACCTCCAAAGATCAATACCCCAGGGGAGGTGTAGGACCAGTGGGGCCCACCCGGTAAGCAGGCACCCTAATCGAGTAAAGGGGGTTGATGACTTCGGACACCACATCCGAATCACCCCCTTCACTGTCATCGGGTCCCTCCTCAAAGCTTCCTTTATCTTCTTCCTCCTCCTGTTCCTCTTCTAGTTCGGCAGGCTCGCCCTCAACTTCTGCCTCCGGTTCTCCGTCAGATTCCTTCTCGGGATCTTCCTCAGGCTCTTCTTCTAACCATCCGTTATTCCGTTGGTTAGGGAAGTAAGGATCTCCGGGGTGATGGAAACCAACCATGCGGTCTGCGAGAGTGTGTAAATATGCTAACATTAGCCCAAGGATGCTACAACTATTGTACAGACTAAACGGATGTTTTCTTTTTGGTGATAAAGAGGTATGTATTTAGGTTCCCTAGCTATCACGATCTCCTCAGAACGTGTGATAGTTATACCTTGGAGGGAATGTAGTTGATCAGGCTACATCCACTTCTTGATATGACTAGAACAGTCCTGGCTCAACCAAGATACTAGCATTATTTTGTTTGGTTGGGTATTATGTTCTTTTTCCTAATACAAGCAAGGATGTTTTTATTGTTGTGTTTTACTTGTTTTGTTCAGAGTTGTGTTAGTCCCTCTTTTGGTTTATAGTTGCATATCAATGTGTGGTTAGATATGCTAGTTCACTATAAACACAGCTCTGATACCAACCTGTCACACCCCCGAACCAGACGGCGGAAACGTCTGAGGGCTATTGTGACTTAATTGAATACCATCACAATGAATATACATGAATCATAAGATCATTCACCACCATGCATTGAAATATTACAACCGATATTGTTTACATTCAGTACATTGTTTAAAGCATTACATTCCCAAAACATAAACCGTTCGATACTAATTAAACAAACATTATGACATCACTGGATACATTTAGATTTACCTATTACCTGAGAATACAAGTATTTTGGAAAAACGTCAACATATGAAATGTTGGTGAGTTCATAAGTATGGTTTGAAAAGAAATGATTTGTATAATTTTGAAAACCACAGAAAATCCGATATTTTTCTAAAAAAAAGTGTTGTATATAAGGAAAAAGTGTGAAGATCCGTAAGTATGCTTGTTGATTATTATAAACGTGAATAATTTTTAGACTTTGTATATATCACATAGTTAAGAGTGTTGAATTCCCCAGGGAAAACGCGATTTTCCCCAATACATCAAATTATGTGGCTTAGTTAGTATTATCCCGATACGACATTGTTTTCTATAACTCCATGTGACATTGGATTAATTATGGGTTGTGAGTCGTTATAATCACGCATTAATGAAAATGACTAGTTTACAACTATACAAATGATCCCTTAGGCGTCTTCCGTACTACTCACTTAATCCAACCACCCTGACTTCTCATAGCCTCACAACCGAGGAGAAAAGAGGGTGCGAAGCCCCCGTTATTTCCATAAGTCATTCAAATCTATCATGAATGCGAAAGGCACTTGGCCCGACTCACATTTAACTTCTCGACTTTGCTAGCAGTACCAAAGGACCCTTGGGGCCCAGCAGCACAATAAAGCTATTGAAAGTTCTTTTACACGGAATTAGGTCATTTATGGCCCAATAACATGTAAGCGCGTTCCCTTCGAGCCTAAAGATCATGTCATTGGGCTAGCTAGGCCCAACAAGCACGATTTGAAACTTTTGAGCCCAAAGATGGTGTATTGATTTCTCGTAAATTTCCGCATGTGTATTGGAGTATCATGATTATTGATTTTTGATTCGTTATTGATTCGAGACCGAATCAATTCGTTTGGTAATGATTTTGGTGTTGAAGGTGTATTTATTATTACGTTTCGCCGGTAGAGTTAATACTCGTATTTTTATTTTAAGGGGTCTGTTGTTTTAAGAATGTGAGTTTATCTTCTTAAGCCCTTTTCTCGGATAAAATTTACACTTTTAACCCTTTGTGTGTAAAAGAATTTCCGGTTTAGTCCGTAAACTATTATTCTTGACACCTTAGTATCAAAACTTATTGGAAAGACATTTTTAGCACAAATTTACTTGATAAATAGCCTAAGTCCTTCAGAAATGAAATTTTCTCGGTTGAAACCTCCATTTTTGCAACTTTTACAATTTGACCCAAAATGGAAAATTTTTGCATCTTTGGTCCCTTTTTAATTTGAAAAGCATTTTTGACCCTTGAAATAGATTTGGTACACTAGTAATTCTCTGTTTTGCAGAAATGTGCAGTTTCAGCCCCTCCAAATCAAAAATCTCGCAATTTGGGGCTTTATTACGCCGAAAGGTCCATTTTGGTCCATTATGTTTAAAATTCACATTTTTAACCCTTAAAAAGTGTTAATATTCAGAAAATACATATTAGAAACTGTTTAGACTCATCTCAACCTTCAGAATTTATATTTTGTCGTTTTGGCCCCCTTAGTTTTGTATTTTTATCATTTTGAGCCCAAAAATGGGTTTTTAAGTCCAAAAATGTTCATATTAACCAACTAGATTATTTTTCTAGACTTGATTAGTGTGAAATGGTATAAGTTATACTTATTTCATTCTTCATATAGTAGATCTCGGTTTATAGGTTCATGTGGCTTGTTTAAACATCACAATCACACAAGATCATACATATAAGCATAAAAATCACACAAGGCATACATATAATCATAGACCTACACATTTGCTTGTATTCTACCCCATAAAACTTATAAAAACCGAAAAAGAGAGGGTATGAAGCTCACCTTGAGTTGTGGTTTCGATTTGAAGAACAAAAGAAAAGAGTTTGTTGCTATTTTCGGCCATCGCAAGTTTCTTGAATGGATCTCGAACTTAGAGGGTTCTAAGATACAAGATCATGAATTCATATGAGTTAAGAGTAGATTTTTGATAGAAAAAAGAGTCTAGAGTGTGGATCCAAGCATCAGCTTACCTAAGATGATGATTTTTGTGAAGAATCCTCCTTGCAAAGTCCTTAAATCTTGAAAATTTTGAAGGGAAAGTGAAGGGATTTGTGGTGTGTTCTTGAGAGTTTTTAAGTGAATGATTATGTGTGGGTGTGTGATACTCTCGGTCGAGAGTAATAGAAGAAGAAGAGAGAGAGAAGTGAGAGGATATGCATGGAAACATGTGAGATATGCTTGGATATCCCATAGGTATTAAGGAGGTGGCTAATCCGCCTTAATTCTCAAATTCTTCTTTTCTTTCTTTTTTTTCTACTTGGGCCGAGAGATAGAGGGGAGAGATGGAGAGTTGGGCCTTTGGTGATTAAATCCAAATCATGGGCCCATGTTGATTGTTTTTCGGCCCATTGGACTCCTAGGGTGCCTCATGGCCCAATTTGGTTCATTTAAATAATTTATTTCATTCTAGGCCTAATATGGCCCAACATGGTAAAATAAATGAAAGTGTGTCCAGTTAGAGCCCATTTAAGAGTTCTAAGCCCAATATGGTCAAATTGGAAGCTTATTGGTCCATTGGGCCCAATAAGGAAGTCCTAGTCCAAAATAGACTTAAACAAGGACTTCTAGGGTTTCCAATTGCTTGTTGACTATTTGTAGTGCTTGTATGATGTTTTTGATTGAAATTTTATTATCATAGAGTATGCATCATACATGCTCTGGAGTCTTTGATTCACACTTTGGCTTAATTATTGTAATCTACAAGGCACAAAAATTTCTAGGTTGTGACAACCACCTTCTCCATTTGATCCCGCCATGATCCAATCAACTATTACTGCTGTTGTGGCTGTTGCCATGTCACAAATGAACCTTGGTGGTTTCGGTGGGCCAGGAGGTGGCACGTAGCCCCAAAACCAGGAAGGTAGTCAGGGACACCGAAAGGAGTGTTCGTACAAAGACTTTATGAATGCAAAACCCACACCTTTCAACGGCACTGGAGGTGTTATTGCTCTGACTCGATGGTTTGAAAAGATCAAGTCTATTTTCTAAATCTGTGCCTGTTCTGAAACTGACAAGGTGAAGTTCGCTGCTTGTACTTTCATCGATAAAGCCTTGACTTGGTGGAATGGCCGATTTAAATCCTTAACCCTACATGTAGCCAATGCTATGGGTTATGAGAGCATGAAAGAGTTTCTACTTGCTGAGTACTCCCCACGGGGCGAAATGCAGAAGCTGGAGCATGAACTATGGAACCTAAAGATGAAAGGTTCCGATATCGCCGCTTACACCTCCAGATTTGATGACTTAGCGCTTCTGTGTCCGAGAATGGTTACCCCGGAAAGCAAAAGATTAAAAGATTCATCTGGGGGCTGACCCAGCCAACTAAAGGAAATGTTTTGGCTGCGAAGCCAGACACCTTCGACAGTGCTAAATGCTTGGCACAAACTCTGATTGATCATGGGGACGATCTCAATAAAGTGGCCACCATTCCTGAACCGGCTAAAAGGAGCGGTGAAAATAAAAGAAATTCTGGAACAAACGGAAGGGTCAGGGTTCGCAAGCATCCTTGAAGAAACAGCAAACTGTGGTAGTTCACGCTGCTACAACTCCTGTCGCCGCTCCTACAGCTCAAACTCCTACCAGTGGATACACTGGTACCCTCCCCTGGTGCGGCAAGTGCAGTTACCACCATCGTACTCTCGGGACTTGTCATGAAAAGCTCTGCAACAATTGTGGCAAGAAGAGCCACATTGCTCGAAACTGCAGAAACCCAGTGTCACACCCCGAAACCGATGGCGGAAACGTTCTGGGGCGGAGGACGTCATGTGTAGTATCACAGCCAATGTAGATAGTAAGCATAGTAAACTCAACACATTACATTACATATGAATAGTTACATTTGTTTGAAAGTAAAATGATACATGCTTTTACTGTACAATAGTTTGAACAAAAGTAAAGACGTGTATGCAAAAACGCTCCATCTTCTCCAAAAGGTTGCGGCTACCTGTCTATTGTGGACCTGAGAGTACAAGCAGTTTGAAAATCAGCATAAAGCTGGTGAGTTCATAAGAGGTTTGTTTTCTAAAAATGAACAAGTTTCCTTTGGTTTCTAAAAAAGTGGTTATCCAAGAAAATCCCATATTTTCTTACATGTAAAGTTTGGTTATCCGTTTGTTATACGATCTGGTTATGTACAGTTTGTTATCCCAGGAAAAACCCTTATTTTCCTTAAAAGTTTGTAATCGGTTATCGGTTCTGAATGTAGTGTACAAGTATCTACCATTGTCACACCCCCAAAACAGACAACGGAAACGTCCGAGGGCTCTTGCGACTTAATTGAATACAATCACAATGATTATACATGAATCATAACATCATTCATCACCATGCATTGAAATATTACAACTGATATTGTTTACATTCAGTACATTGTTTTAAACATTACAATTCCATAACATAAACCGTTTGATCATTAATCTAAGCAAAACACCATGACATAACTTGATACATATTATTTTGTTTACCTGTTACCTGAGAATACAAGTTATTTTGAAAACGGTCAACATATGAAATGTTGGTGAGTTCATAAGTAATGTTATGGAAAAATGATTTTTGTGAAGATTGCAAACCCATAAAATCTGATATTTTCTGAAAAGAGTATTTGTAAAAAAAAAAGTGTGAAGATCCGTAAATATGCTTGTCGATTTTTGAAAACATGAATAATTATTGAACTTTGTATACATCACATAGGTTAAAATGTTGTACTCCCCTGGAAAACCCGATGTTTTCCCAATGCGTAAATTACATGACTTGTTTATTGTTATACCGATACGACGATTGTTTTTGATTACCCAGGTGACATTGGATTAATTAAGGGTTGTGAGTTGTTACAATCACGCATTATTGAAAATGACTAGTTTATAACTACAAATTATGAACGATCCTTGAGGCGTCGTCCATACTACTCACATAATTCAACCACCCTGACTTCTCTTGTTTAACGTCACAAATCTGCTTACTCGGTTTCTCATAGCCCCACAACCGAGGAGAAAGGAGGGTAAGAAGCCTCCTTTATTTCCATAAGTCATTCAAGGCTATCGGGAATGCGAAAGGCACTTGGCCCGACTCGCATTTGACTTCTCGACTTCGCTAGCAGTATTAATGGGGCCCCAGGGCCCAACAGCACGATAGAGCTATTGAAAGTCCTTTTACATGGAGTTAGGTCATAGAAGGCTCATTAACATGTAAGCGCGTCCCCTTCGGGCCCAAAGATCATGCTATTGGGCTAGCAAGGCCCAACAAGCACGATTTGAAACTTTCAAGCCCAAAGATTGAATATTGACTCCTCGTAGTTATCGCGTGTTTATTGAAGTACTATGGTTTATTGATTTTTGTTTTGTTTTTTATTCGAGACCGAATCAATTCGTTTGGTAATGATATTGGTTGTTGAATGTGTATTCGTTATTACGTTTCTCCGGTAGTCGTGGATCTCGTATTTTGTCTTAAGGAATTTGTTTGTTTAAAAGTAAGATTTTTATCTTTTTACAACCCTTCTTTTATAAAGTTAACACTTTTAGTCCTTTATATAAAAGAATTTCCATTTTAGTCCTTAAACCACTTTTCTTGACACTTTAGTATCATAACATGTTGAGAAGACATTTTTAGCCCAAATTTGTTTTGTAAACAGCTTAAGTCCTTCCAAAATGAAGTTTCTCGGTTAGAACCCTCAATTTCGCA
Source organism: Lactuca saligna (assembly GCF_052625555.1). NCBI lineage: Eukaryota > Viridiplantae > Streptophyta > Magnoliopsida > Asterales > Asteraceae > Lactuca > Lactuca saligna. The sequence continues at coordinate 120,509,380 of NC_136425.1, forward strand.
ACTTTGTCAATTTTGGCCCAAAATAGAAAAAATTTACATTTTTGATCCTTTTTGAATTTGAAAAACATTTTTGACCTTTGAAATGGTTTTAATACACTTTAAACCCCTGTTTTACAGAAAACTTCCTTTTCAGCCCCTCCACCTTAGAAATCTCGCAATTTGGGCTCATTGGGCCGAAAAGCCCAAATTTAGCCCATTAAATTCAAAATTTACATTTTAAGCCCCTCAAAAATGTTGATGTTCAGAAAAATTGTTATAGAAACTGTTTGGACCCTTTTGAACCTCCAGAAATTATAATTTGTCGGTTTGGGCCCTTAGTTTTGTATTTTTGATAATTTAAGCCCAAAAATGGGTTTTATGTCCAAATATGTTCATCCTAACCAAGTGAACTATTTTTCTTGACTTGATTAGTGTAAAATGGTTTAGGTTAGGTTTATTTCCTTTCCCATGTTTTAGATCTCGGTTTTACACACTTGTTGAATAACATATTCATCAAAAACACAAGATATCACACACATACAAGCATCAAATCACACATAGCATAAATTTACACATAGATCTACACATTTACTTCTTTTCTCCCCCATAAAAACTCATAAAAACCGAAAAGAAGGGGTATGAAACTCACCTTGTGGTTTGGATTTGGTTTTGATGAAGATTTGAGAGAAGTTTTCGGCCCTAGCAACCTTTTGAGGAAGTTTTTGAACTTAGATGATTCTAGGGAGTTAGATCATGAATTTGCTTGAGTTAAGATGAGATGTTTGATAAACTAAGAGTCTAGATCATAAATCTAAATATAAACTTACGTTGGATGATGATTTTTGTGGAAATTCTCTTTGAAAAGCTCTTGATTCTCGAAAATTTGATGAAGAAAGGTGAGGATGTTCTTTGAGAGAGTTTGTTTAATAAAAATTGGATGAAGTGTGTATGTTTGGGAGCTCTCGGCCGAGAATCAAGAAGAAGAAAAGAGAGAGAGAGAGAGAGAGATTTGAGATGACTAACTTAGATGCATGTTGGTCCATGCATGGAGGTATGTGATGTATAAATGAGGTAGCAATCTCACAAGTCAACTCTTCATTCTTTGGGTTGGGCTTGGGCCGAGATTTGGAGAGGGAAAAAGAAAAGGATTGGGCCTTGTATGCTTAAGCCTATTTCATGGTTATGTTAAGTGATGTTTGGTTCAAATAAATATAAATGTGATTTTTATGACCTATTAGGGCTAAATTAGGTTAATTATGGCCCAATATGGTTCATTTAAATAATTTATTTCATTCTAGGCCCAATATGGCCCAAAATATTGAAATAAATGGAAGTGGGTCCAATTAGATCCCATTTAAGAGTTCTAAGCCCAAGATAGTCAAATTAGAAGCTTATTGGTCCGTTGGGCCCAATAAGGAAGTCCTAGTCCAAAATGGACTTAAACAAGAACTTCTAGGGTTTCCAATTGCTTGTTGACTATTTGCAATGCTTGTATGAGGTGTTTGATTGAAATTCTGTTGTCATGGAGTAAGCATCATGCATGCTTTCATGTTTTTGATTCATAGTTGACATAAGTGATGTAGTTACAAGGCACAAATATTTCTAGTTGTGACAACCATACTTAAAGTGTTCGTGTGATGTTTCCTGAAAACTTGGCTATCCTTGAAATATATGTTAGTTTTAATACGTATATAAAACTATTGTGCGAAAAGTAAACTAATTCATAAGGTTATTAGTTTAATAGACCCATTATTACCAACAAGTAAATCTATGTTATCTAAATTACGAGTTCCATAACCATACGATAGACTATATATGGCCATAAGTAGTCCATCATCATTTTATGACTTTCGTCACCCTTGAACCTTTCGGTTCGACTGTAGCTAGCAGCCAGGTGCAGGGTTATCAATCCCGTATAGATCTATACACTCAAGTCACGCTCTCCCTCCAAGAGATTCTGGTTATGGGGGCGGTCCTCCACTCGCATATATATGTGGAGTGTTTCCAAGGACGTGTCTCCAATTACTAAGATTAACAAATTTACAAGTAATAATGTGGAAAATCCTGTTGGTTCTGGTTACAAAGGGGGTCCTCCACTCGCGTATCTCTGTGGAGTGTTACCGAGGACGTGTTCTAATGTTCCAGGTTAATCATTTTATCATAAATGAAGTGGAAAAATCATTGGTGAAATATACAACATAACACTATATAATCAGGTTTGCAATTAGTTTGAAAACTAACTCTGTAAGTCAAACAGTTGGTTAAAACGGTTTCCGGTGTTAAAAGTATATGAAATATGAAACATTTCAAATGAAATAATAACTTTAAGTACAAGATATTCTTGTACTTTTTCTTGTATTCCCCCCTGAAAACATTGAAAACATGGAAAAACGTAGGGGTATGAACTCACCAGTCGAGAAGTGTCTTGGTTGGATGCTAAGTTTCAGTTCGGGGCTTAATAACACGCAATGTTCCTATGTAACATGAAGAGATACATAATAGTTTCTAATTAGACTTTGAACTACTAATTAGATAAGACAGTACACTCCGAGACGCGAAAACACTTCATTTCAAGTGTTAGGAGTGACCCGGGTAGCATCTAAGGGTGTGTATGGCTTGAATATGGAGTTTGCTCTTCAAGAGTAAACTCCTAATGGAGTTTTCGGCCCAATGACCAACTCCCCATGAGTTTACAGCCGTAAACTCATGGTGGGGTGTTCTAAGATGCTTAATGGTCTTATAACTCTTGTGGGGTAATGCTAGGCTTGGTTTTAAGGCATTGGAAGGTAATTTGAACATCATAAGGACCACTTGAGGAGTTTACAGCTGTAAACTCTTATGTACCAAATCTTAATGTGTTTTGGTGGTCCTAGGTTAATTAAAGAGTTTCTAGTCCAAAGTACAAGTCGTGGAAGGAAGTTAGGGCACCAATTGACCACCTTATAGGAGTTTATGGCCCAGGAACCATTCCTTGGGGGTTTTACGGTCATGAACTCCTAAGAGGATGGTTTCTTGCATGTTTAAGGTCCCTAACACATTGTTGGATGATTCTAGACTTTATTCCAAGGCTTAGGAGGTGCTTAAGGGGCATTTTAACGCCTTTAAAGGGGTTTACGGCCTATGAAATGGTGTTTACGGTCCAAGCATGTGCTTAGGCCATAAACTCTTGTGTACCCCTCAAATGATAAGGTTTAGATGTTCCAAGTCCAGTACTGTAAGCCCCTAATTCATATCTAAGCTCCAAATGTCGTTTGGGAGGGTTTTGAGGCTCAGAAACCCCATCTATGTGTGTTTGCGGCCCAAGGGTGTTCCAGGGATGTAAATGCATGTTATTGGACCTATTTTCAAGATTTTACCATGAATTTGAAAGCTAAACATGTTAATCTATGAGCTAGGATGGATAACTTACCGATTTGGAGCTTGAATTGGGTGGTTTTTGGATCAAACTTGAGTTTCTAGAGAGAGAGTAGAGAGAGAGAGAGTGGAAAAGCTTCAAATGAAGACCACTCAACTTTATATATGGTTCAGGTTTGGGGCTCGGTGGAATTCTACCCGATACTGACGTTAAACGGGGCTTTTGGTCATACCCGATTAAGTTGTCGTAACCCGACGTGGTCGAAACTATAAATTTTCCAAATAAATATTTTGGATGTTTTCACGTATTTCTAATGTGTTACGACACTTATGATGTCAAAATAAGAAGTCCCAATTTTATTAATTTAAAACAAAGTTAACGGAAAATTTGGAACGTAACGACTTTACTGATAGAGACGGGTTACAAAGACGGAAAGTTTTCGGATTGTGACACCCAGCCCAACCAACCAATCAAGCTTCCGGAACAGGTGTTGGTTAGGCCTGCTACGGTTGCAGTGAAGTCGGGCATTTCAAGCGAAACTGACCCAAGGCAGCAACAACCAACAACATCGGGAGAGTTTTAACTATAGGGCAAGAGGAGGCAGTCGCCGATACCACCGTTGTCACGGGTACGTTCCTTCTCGACAACTCTTATGCTTGCATCCTTTTCGATTTTGGTGCTGAAAGAAGTTTTGTTAGCCATTCATTCAAACATCTCCTTAAACATAGTCCTCAACCACTAACCAAAACATTTACCGTTGAGATGGCTAACGGTGAGAAAGAAAACGCTAATGATATATTCATAGGTTGTACCATTACCCTAAACGATCATTCTTTTCCCATCGACATAATGCCAGTTTCTATAAAGAGCTTTGATGTTATCACCAACATGGATTGGTTGATTCCCAATCATGCTGATATCCTTTGTTACGAAAAATCCATTCGTCTCAATCTTTCCTCTGGCCAAACCCTCATGATCTATGGTGATAAACTTAGTTCCAATCTTCGCATCATTTCATGCATCAAAGCTCAAAATCTTCTACGAAAGGAGTGTTACGCATTCCTAGCCCATGTGATCAACGAGAAACAGGAAGTTAAAGACCTCGAGAGCATCCCCGAAGTTTGCAACTTTCCTGATGTCTTTCCCGAAGAGCTCCCGGGAATTCCTTCCGAACGCCAAGTCGAGTTTCGCATCGACCTAATTACTAGAGCAAATCCTATAGCCAAGTCTCCATATCGCTTAGCTCTAGCAGAAATGCAGGAGTTATCCAGCTAGCTCAATGAGCTACTTAGCAAAGGGTTCATCAGAACGAGTTCCTCACCCTGGGGAGCCCCGGTATTATTTGTGAAGAAGAAAGATGAATCCTTTCGGATGTGTATAGACTACCGTGAGTTGAACGAATTGACCGTCAAAAACCGATATCCTCTTCCTAGAATTGATGACCTCTTCGGTCAACTTTAGGGAGCCAGCTACTTCTCAAAGATAGACCTTATAATTAGTAGAGCAAATCCTATAGCCAAGTCTCCATATCGCTTAGCTCTAGCAGAAATGCAGGAGTTATCCAGCTAGCTCAATGAGCTACTTAGCAAAGGGTTCATCAAAACAAGTTCCTCACCCTGGGGAGCCCCGTCATTATTTGTGAAGAAGAAAGATGAATCCTTTCGGATGTGTATAGACTACCGTGAGTTAAACGAATTGACCGTCAAAAACCGATATCCTCTTACTAGAATTGATGACCTCTTCGATCAACTTTAGGGAGCCAACTACTTCTCAAAGATAGACCTTAGATACTAGTTTCATCTCATTTACACACATTATCATGTGTTAAAATCCATAGGATAATACCATCTTCGAATAGTTCTTCAACCACCTTCAAGTGTTCTAAGCTTGAGGATCATCACCATCACCTCTTTATCCAACCACAAACACACTCAAGGTGAGTTCATACCCCCATATTTTCGAGTTTACATGTTTTAGGGGGGGGATACAAGAAAATTTTGGTTTATAACACAAGTGTTTGCATGTTTCATTTCTATATGGTGTATAAAGCATCATTTTTCATGAAATGTGGTTATTACTTATTTGTAGAAAATTTATTTGTGGTATGTTAGTTTGTGATGCAAATCTAAGAAAAAGAAACATAAACTATGTTATATGTTCTTTAGAAAACTTTAAAACTACCAAGCTACAAGGATTAGGATTTTATAGTCAAAATATGACTTTTCTAACAAAAATGGTTAGATCTTAGTTATTTCACCATTTTTGTGGGATAAAACCCAAAATATGTTGCTTAGGACATGTATTTTGAAAACTAGACAAAAATACCAAGGAGTTAGCTTTACAAAAGAAAACTCAAAAATCTATCATTTTATGTAAAAATAGATTTTTAAACAAAAGTGGTCACAACAAGTTTATGACATCATTTTGTGGGTTTTAACTAAAATATATGGTTTTAAAACATATAAAGTTATTTCGAGTTAAAAATCCCAAAAATGGTAAAAAATAAGTTTTACAAAGTTATATTTTGCTAGATACTGGTAAATATCGTTTAAAATGTGCAAAAACTAGAAATTGACTTTTTCGTACCAAATGTTCTCATACTTGTGGTAGATGTAAGTATTCTTTTAAAACATCTAGACATGATACCTTACACTTATATATATATATATATATATATATATATATATATATATATATATATATATATATATATATATATATATATATATATATATATATATATATATATATATATATGGACATAACAAAACATTCATAATAAACTATAGTTGGTATAGTTGATGGGTCACAAATACTACTTCATCATTTTGCACGAACCATATATTTATTTAAAAGTATAATAATTTTTACAATAATGTAACCATTGTGGAAGGGTAATATATTCATTTGTAAGAAGGGTTTTCATTACACTACACGTAAACATGTTAATACAATTTTGTGAGACATAGCCTTCACCGTACCTACTTGGGTACATACTAAAGTTCCTGAATTTTAACCAGAGTCTCGGTAAGAAAGCGTGACAGTTGTGTATAGATCTATATGTGATTGACAACCCCACACCTAAGATGTTAGCTACAGCTAGACCGATAGGTCTAGGGTGACAAATGTCTAACATTCTGACGCCTGAAGAACGTCGTAGCAGGCCAATTAGTCGTTAGAGCGGTTATAATAACTCACATGGGGTATTAAAAATACATTTGGTTTATGGGGCTCATATATATTCAATGAGTTTTTATATAATGATAAAATTACATAATACTATTTTCCAGTACAGTGCAACCTACATTTTGGTCTTAGGGTTTAAGACATACAACTCACTTTTAAAGAAAATATCAGATTTTCTGACAGCACACTCTATCATTTTTACAAGGAAAAGTTATCGATTTTTCTCATACAAAACTCTTATGAACTCACCAACTTAATTGCTGACATTTTTTCAAAACCACTTGTATTCTCAGGAAATCAGTAGACAGGTACCCAAAAAGGTTTTGAGGATGGGGCATCGCAGCGTCACGTCATTTACTTTTATCATGTGTATTTGGTATAAAATAAACAATGTTTTAGATACATTGTAAACTTCTTACTTATCAATATGATGTTTGTATGGATTTTATCACTATTATTCATTATGTTATGATACTGTACATGAAGTCATCCATCCTCAGATGTTTCCGCCGTACTGGTTTGGGGTGTGACACCCTTTCACCCTTAGGCAGCTCTCACGAAACCCTAACCTTTCCTTGTGTGTTCTTGGAGATTAGAAGGCCATTAGAAGAGTGTTTTGGTGCTTTTGAAGAAGGTGTTCACTCTTGAAGGTTCATTGAAGAAATAGAGTTGTTAGATCCAGAACCTCCTTAACATTTGACTCTCATTTGAGGTATAAAGTCTTAAACTTGGTGGGTATTTCCTTAGATCTATTGTGTTGGGTTTTTGAAACTTTTTGGTCCCAAGGATGAAGCTTTATGGTTCAAATCCATTTTCTAGGCTTAGGGGTTCCCTTGGTGCTATTTGAGTCCCTAAGACAGAAAGTGGCCATTGAAGGTCTTTATGTGTTCATGCATGAGTTAAGGTCACTCTCATAGAAGTAGAATATCATTTTTGGAGTTTGGGCTTATGTGGGGCATGCAAAGTCACCAAGTCAGTAACTTTATGGGTTTAGACGTTAAGTAGAGCTCAGATCTGTGATTTGGTCCCTTGGTTTAAAGCGTTAAGTGCTTGATGGCAAAAAGGACTTAACAAAGGAGTACGCTGGGCGTACAAGTTGGTACGCAACGTATAGGTCACGAACCCAGTACGCAACGTATAGGTCAAAGTGGGTTTCGCACAAATTGGCCTCGATTTGGGCCATTCATTGGACTTTGATACTTTGGGCCTTTGTGGGCCATCATAAACTCAGATAACTTAGGTTAAGAATATGTTTAGGCTTTAGGGTAAGGCCCATTAGATGGGTTAGGCCCAATTTGGAAATTGGGCCATTAGTGGGCATTTATAGATTTTACCATTGTGAGCCTTGTCAATCTTGGGCTTGGGACTTAGTTATGACTATGACACTTATGTATTTTGTTTTAGAGTGGTGGTGATTACGCGTCACAGAACAGGAGGATCGGGTTCAGGTTCCGAGCCAGTTGATGAAGGACTACGTGAGTTCATCACGTATGAGATCATGAAAAGTATCCTTGAGTCGACCCTGGTGATATTCGGGTTGATCAGGAAGGTATTATCGAGCTGATGGAGGATCGATTCAGGGCGTTCAGGAGCGACATGGCATTTGGCCAGGCAAGGACACACACATTCTCCTTCAAGGACTTCAGGGGATGTGGTGCGCCAGACATCCATGGGGTGAAGGACCCCATTATTGTCAGGAGGTGGATCGTAGACATAGAGTCTGCTCAGTTGACGAGCTTCTTCCATGAGGGGTCGAAGGTCCGATATATGGCAGGTTGTTTCAAGGACTGACCTCGAGATTGGTGGGAGGCAGTCGGTGATTCTCTAGGAGTCTCAGCTATTGAGGCTGTGACCTAGTCTGACTGTGTAACCAGGTTTAGGGAGGAGTTTGTGCTGGTTGTGGAGCTTCAACAGCTGGACAGGGAGTTCCTTGACATGAGACACACTACCTAGACAGTTGCGGAGATTATCATTAAGTTCCAGGAAAGGGCATTATTGGTGCCTCAGTATGCAGCGGATGAGGAGATGCGGAAGACCCGCTATCATGACATGTTGAGAGCTGAAATTTGGAAATATGTCAGCTACTCGGCATGTCCGACATTGGATGACATGATTGCGAGGGCGAGGGAGAGGGGGATCTAAATAGAGCACCTCAGGAAGAGGAAGTCAGGGGATGGGCATATTACTGGGGTTTTGGGGAAGAAACCCAAGGGATCCAACACTAGGTTGAAGGGCCAAAAGGGTCGGGGCCGCTGCAGGAAGTGCGACAAGACCCATGAGGGAATTTTTAGATTGGAATCCTCGGGCTGCTACAAGTGTGGCAAGACCGGGCACTTTAACAAGGATTGTACTGCCCTACCCCCACATTCCAGACATCATACCTGATTTGCTTCCATTGCAATTAGAAGGACCATAAAAAGGCCGACTGCCTGAGATTGACAACAGTAGCAGCGCCAGCTCCAGCGACCCTACGGATTACGAATAGCCGGCAGGGCAAGGCAGATACTCCGGTGGTGAGGAGTCGAGCTTTCCAGTTGACCGCTGAGGAGGTAAGCCCAACGTACACCATACGGGGCCTCAGATCGACCACGTCTCCCCTATACCCCTTTACCCCGTCCCATCCGAAGTTTGATGACCGAGGAAGGCGTCACGCATGACGTACGCACCGCGTACGCGAGTACGCCTAGTGTACGCAGAACGCCCCGCGTACTTTAGAGTACGCCCAGCGTATGAGGCCAGGCTCCCCTCCTATAAATAGGATGCGAGGCTTCCGACTTCTTTTGCTAATTCACAACATTTCTCCCATATTTTCTCACTCTCGAGCCTCCCGAAACTATCCCGACGCCCCGGTTACGTATCCAAGCTACGACGAAGGTCCGAAGGTCCGAAACTCTCGAGAACTTTTCCACTTTCCAGTCGAAGTGCTGCCCGAGAAAAGTCTCGTTTTCTTCAAATCATCACACTTACCAGGTGAGTTCATAACCCTATATTTTCGAATTTTTACTATGTTTTAGGGGGGAAAATACAAGTGAAACGCAAGAAAAACTTATGTTAAAATGCAAATCGTTACATACAGTTTCTAATGCTTTATCTACACTTTGTGTATAAATGTTAAATAAGTAAATAACGTTATTACAAATGTTATACTTTACATGCAAAGTTGGTAATACACTAAGGTTCGTCATTCAAATGAAACACACTTTTGAAAAACTATAATAGGTATAGTTTACGAGATATTCATGATATTTTACACTTTGTGAACAATATAGAAAGGAAATACTTAGATTTACAATAAAAATGGACTTTTCATACGTAAACCTATTTGATACAAACTTTTGTGAGACATTTGACTTCACGTACTTTCAAGTACGTATTTTAAGTCCTGTATTATAAACCATAATCTCTTGTAGGGAGAGCGTGATACTTGTGTATAGATCTATACGGGATTGATAATCCTGCACCTAAACTGTTAGCTATAGTTAAACCGGCAGGTCTGGGGTGACAAACATCATATTATTCCAACGCCTGAAGAACGTTGTTACAGGCAGTCTGGGTCAATAGTACGATTATAAAACTCACATGAAGTGTAACACTTGGTTCCTGGTATGTATTTTAATCTATGTATTTTTGGCATTTTAGCTGGGACTCGGCGAGTTGTAGGCCCGACTCGCCGAGTAGAGACGAGATTGTGAGCACGTTTAAGTTGGCAAATCGGCGAGTCCATACCCTGGACTCGGTGAGTTCGCCAGTCTGGAAGAAACCCTAGATCCATGGGTTTTTGGATCCTATTTAAACCATGTTATGAGCCCCAAACTCTCCCCTTCACTCTCAGAGCATCCTTTAGCAAACCCTAACCCTCCCCTTTGTGATTTGAGTGTTTGTGTGCTTTTCCTTGAAGTTTGAAGAAGAGTAGGAAGGAAGGACCAAGGAGAAGGAGAAGAGCAAGGATCTAGAACTCAATCCAGACTCCATTGAGGTATATTTCAGATCTTTTCTGTTGCCATGATGATTTCTCTTTTAGAAACTCCATTTAAGCCATCTTTATCCATTTCCTAGCTTGATTGTAATATAGAGATCATATTGAGTGGGATGGCCTTTGAATCATCTATGTTTGAGCTTCAAGAGCCCAGATCTACTGCCTTTATGGATCCATTTTGCATGAAAGCCCTAGATCTACTCTTTTAAGTGTCTTTTGAGCCTTTAAATCCCTTGTCATGCTTATATACACGTAAAGTTGGAAACTTTACGTGGTAAACAAGCCTTAGGAACCCATATCTATAAAGTGTATGCAATGGTTTTGAGCAGAATCGATTGTATAGAAGTTGCATGCAACCGACTCGATGAGTCGCTCTTCAGACTCAACGAGTCGATTCGCGAGTACTTGAGTTTTCCCCTTCTATGTATTATGCCGAGTGGAACCAGTAAGTTTTAGGGGGACTCAGTGAGTCGGAGATCGGATTCATCCATGGAGGGACTCGGCAAGTCAATGCACTGACTCGGAGAGTCCAAGGAAATCTTTATATCTCAAGATCAGACTCGACGAGTTCTTCATACAACTCGGCGAGTCCCAGTTGGAGTGTTCATATGATGAAGGAGAACTCGACGATTTGTTCATACAACTCAGCGAGTCGGATGTAGATTGACTAAGTGTTTGTATCAAAGAGGAACTCGTCGAGTCTATGCCAAACTCGACGAGTAGTAGCGAGCATAATTGAAAAATAAGAATAGAGACTCGATGAGTTGGTGGCCCAACTCGACGAGCCAGGTCAACTGTATGTTGACTTTGACCAAGAGGTTGACTTTGAACAAGGGTAAAATAGTCATTTTACCCTCAGTATAGTTATTAGTATTTAATTGAGTGTACTTATGGAAATTGTAGATGGGGTGAAACCGGAGCAGCAGCAGACAGATTCCAGAGCAGTTCATTCAGCAACTAGACTACGAGGTGAGTCTTCCTTCCAGTAAGAACGGGTCTAAGGCCATGATGCAAGCCCGTTTAGTTAGCAGTAGTTCCGGACCTTGGTCCGATGCAGTAGTTAGATTGCTTCATGTATTTGTGATTCAAGTATCTTTTGTATTATGTGTTTACGGCCACATTGCAAGCCCGTTTAGTTAGCAGTAGTTTTGGACCTCGATCTGATGCATTAGTTAGATTGCTTGATGTCTTTGTGATTCAAGTATGTTTTGTATTATGTGTTCCGGACTTCGGTCCAATGCAGTATGCAGTATATGTGCTTATGCTAGTTGATATGTTTATGTTATGCCATGTTATGCTCAGTCAGTTTCCAGACTTTAGTCTGATGCATGGGACAAGGTCCCAGTCAGTTCTGGATTTCGATCTAATGCAGTTAGTTCCAGACTTCGGTCTGATGCAAGGGACAAGGTTCCAGTTAGTTCCGGACTTCGGTCTGATGCAGTTTGTTCCAGAATTTGGTTCGATGCAGTGGGCAAGGCCCTAGTTAGTTCCGGACTACGGTCTGATGCAGTTTCCGGACTTCGGTCCGATGTAGTGGGCAAGGCCTAATATGTGTTTATATGTTATTGTATGGTATGTGGTAGTTTGGGGGAGCTCACTAAGCTTCGTGCTTACAGTTTCAGTTTTGGTTTCAGGTACTTCCGTAAGTAAATGGAAGAGCTCGGGATGATGGCATCGCACACACCATGACTTCAGTTTTGTCCTGGGAGTTGATTTAGCTTTTCATTGACATGATTTGATAAAGTTTTCTGGTGATACTTTGTTATGCTTTTGATACATTGATGTATGGATTTTATTTTATGGTATTGATCTAATGATTTTAGTAATGATTAAACAAAAAAATTTTGGGTCGTATTTTGGGATGTTACAAGTTGGTATCAGAGCCTTGGTTTGAGGGATTCGGATACACTTTTGGGTGTGTCCGAACTCAAACTAAGGAAACGGTAAAAGATTTTCAAAGGAAAAACATTTTCGAAAAAGACTTTTTTTTAAAAAAACTTAGAAAGAAAAGAGTTTTGATAAAGAGAAAAAGGTGTGGTGCGTGCGATCAGCCGGGCTCAAGTAGGTACTCCAAAATTACCCATACAAGTTTATGATTATCAGTTTCAGTTTCAATTTTAGTTCCAGTTTCAGTAGAACAGCATGCTAGTATAGGACAAAGGATCTAGGAGGATGCCTTATGTGCCTGCTTTATGTGTTTCAGCTTGATGAGAATTGCATGCTAGTAGTGAGTAGGTAGTAGTAGGATAGCCTGTGTAGGTTATGCCTGATAGCATGAGCTTAGCATTGTATGCTAGTATAGTTTCATGATAATACTTTGCATGAGTATGTTTCCTTTATCCGAATGTTGCTTGCTTTGTGCTTAGTGGGACTCTAAGTGATGGGAGTTAGCTATTAGGTGAATATATCACATCACATGTGGTCAGGGTTGGATAATCTCAGAGTGTCGGATTTGACCCTATTGCACAACTCTCGCTTGAGTCTAACCATTGTAGGGATGAGTCTTGTACTCGAAGGATTATCTGAGACTCATTGCATGTGATGGAATTCAGGTGGTGGCTAATTAGCATTGCAAGGAGGCCTTCAGCAGCTGAGGACTGGTTTGGGTGGAGTCAAAGGTTTTCCTAAGGCAAGCCTAGAATGTGAGTAGTAGAAGTCAGTAGCAGTAGAGTGACTTGGTGGAGTCGAGACGGTTCTTGAGGAAAGTACAGATAGATGTGGAAGGTAGTATGTGCCCGTACTACTGAAAGCAGAGGATCAGTATTCGAATCAATGAAGGTTGAGATGAGACCGGGAGGCTTGTAGTAGCAGCGATCCCTTGAGATATTTTAGTGTATTGACGTTTTCCATGATATGTTTTCAGAATGGTGGTTTTGCGACCTAGGCCAGCAGCCGACAGTTCAGGTACCGGAGAGGGATCAGGATCAGGCTCGGCAGCCGAGCATCTAGATGAGCATAACAGAGAGTTCTTCACTTCAGAGGTGACCCATATCATTCTTGAGCAGACTCCAGTGATCTTTGGTTCAATCAATGAGGCTATACTAGAGTTGATGGAGAAGAGACTAGGCACATTTCGTGCTGAGGTGGCGGTCATGATGGGGTTGCACACGCTTACATTCAGGGAGTTCCGGGCATGTAGAGCTCCAGATTATCACGGGGCGCAGGACTCCATAGTGAGTACTAGATGGTTGGCAGATGTGGCCAACGCTTTCCGCACGAGCAGATGTCCCGAGGGGGAGAAGGTCAGATTGGCGTCCTGTCTTCTGAATGGCAGGGCACGTGATTGGTGGGAGGAGGTCGGATATGTCATTGGAGATGACGCAGCTTTGGATGCTATGACCTGGGCTGACTTTACTGCCAGGTTCAAAGCTGAGTTCGCACCAGTTTTAGAGGTGCAACAGTTAGCCAGGGAGTTTCAGGAGCTCACCCAGACTACAGAGACGGTGGCAGAGATTACCGCCAAGTTCAGGGAAAGGGCGCTTCTCGTTCCTCAGTATGCAGCTGATGAGGAAATGAAGAAGGCCTGTTATCATGAGACACTGCGGAGTGACATTCGCCAGTTTGTGAGCTAGTCCAGCTATAAAATGCTAGATGACATGATTGCTAAGGCGAGAGAGAGAGAGAGAGAGAGAGAGAGATTGACCTTGAGATGGAGAGAAAAAGGAAGTTGGAGGCAGCTTCGGGTTCAGGGAGTTCGGGAAAAAAGCCCAAGGCTTCAGATCACAGATCCAGGAGTCAGCAGAGCCACGGTCGGTGTGGCAAGTGTGGTAGATTGCACGACGGGGCGTGCAAGGCAGGGAGTTCCGGCTGCTACAAGTGCGGTCGGACTGGGCATATGAGCAGAGATTGTACAACCACTACTACCACCATTGCGGTATCAGATCTAATTTGCATGCAGTGCAATCAGAGGGGACATAAAAAGTCATAGTGTCCGAATTTAGCTGCTGCGGGGAAGGTTTCAGCACCTTCTCCCGCTACTTTGAGGATTACAGATGGCCATCAGGGCCGAGTTGACAAGCCGGTGGCGAAGAGTAGGGATTTTCAGCTGACAACAGAGGAGGCGCGAGCGACTCCTGGCATGGTGACGAGGTCGTTCTCAGTGAATGACATTTCAACCACAGTATTGTTTGATTCGGGGGCTACCCGATCATTCGTCTCTCTTACGCTTAGCAAGAGGTTTAGCAGAGCTCCAGGAGAGATAGATTGTCCACTTGAGGTTGAGATAGCAGCTGACAGGACCATTAGGGTCGCGAGAGTACACAGAGGATGTTCTCTACAGTTATTCGATGAGCAGTTTCTGGTGGACTTGGTCCCTATTCCCCTGCGAGGGAATCAGGTCATAGTAGGCATGGATTGGCTAAGCCCCAATGGGGCGGTGATAGATTGTGAGCTGCAGTTACTGAGGGTTCACACTCCCAGTGGGGGAGAGTTAGTGATTTAGGGCAAGAGGCCACAACACGGACCAGTTATGTTTTCAGTAGTGAGAGCGAGGCGCTATTTCCAGCAGGGTTGTGCCGGCTATATTGCCTATTTTTTAGATGCCTGGGAGAAGGGCAAGACGAAAGTTGATGATGTCCCGATAGTGCGAGACTACCCGGATGTATTTCCAGAGGATTTTCCTGGAATATCTCCCGAGAGACAGGTCGAGTTCAGGATTGACCTGGTCCCTGGTGCGGCTCCGATAACTAAGGCACCGTATCGGTTGGCTCCCCCAGAGATGCAGGAGTTGTCTACGTAGCTGCATGAGCTGCTAGACAAGGGTTTTATCAGGCTGGGAAGTTCGCCCCGGGGAGCACTGATTTTGTTCGTGAAGAAGAAGGACGGGTCACACCGTATGTGTATAGATTATCGGGAGTTGAATAAGGTAATAGTGGAGAACCGTTACCCACTCCCGAGGATAAATGATTTGTTTGATCAGCTGCAGGGAGCATCTTGGTTTTCCAAGATCGATTTACACTCCGGGTATCATCAGATGTGAGTCAGGGATGAGGATGTGCAGAAGACTGCTTTCTGGACCCGGTATGGTCATTATGAGTTCATGGTGATGCCGTTTGGGCTCACCAATGCTCCAGCCGCGTTCATGGATCTCATGAACCACGTTTGTCGGCCGTTGTTGGATCGTTCGGTGATAGTATTCATTGATGACATCTTGGTTTATTCCAAGACTCAGGAGCAGCATGAGGAGCACCTGAGGGAGGTGCTAGAGATTCTGAGGAGGAAGATACTTTTTGCAAAGTTCTCCAAGTGCGAGTTCTGGTTGCGCGAGGTGCAGTTCCTTGGGAACCTCATCAATCAGAAGGGTATTCTGGTAGATCTGGCTAAGATAGAGGTCGTGATGCAGTGGGAGGTCCCGAAGTCTCCATCTAAGATTCAGAGCTTCCTAGGTTTGGCAGGGTACTACAGGAGATTCATCCAGGATTTCTCCAAGATAGTTGTACCGCTCACCCGACTGACTAAGAAGTCGATGGTGTTTTGCTGGGGGCCTGAGCAGCAGGCAACATTCGAGATCCTCAGGCAGAGATTGTGCGAGGCACTGATCCTTACCCTGCC
Source organism: Lactuca saligna (assembly GCF_052625555.1). Lineage (NCBI taxonomy): Eukaryota > Viridiplantae > Streptophyta > Magnoliopsida > Asterales > Asteraceae > Lactuca > Lactuca saligna. The sequence goes on from NC_136425.1 coordinate 120,525,426, forward strand.
AGAGGGAGTAGAGGATTTCGTATTCTACTGTGATGCTTTGATCACAGGTATAGGAGCAGTGTTGATGCAGCAAGGTCGTGTGATAGCTTATGCCTCGAGACAGTTGAAGCCTCATGAGGCTAACTATCCTACGAATGATTTATAGCTGGGGGAAGTGGTGTTTGCTCTCAAGATTTGGAGGCATTACCTTTATGGGATCCGTTGTACCATCTACACGGATCATAAGAGTTTGAGGTATCTCATGGATCATCTGAATCTTAACATGAGGCAGTGGTGGTGGTTAGATGTGGTAAAGGATTATGATTGTAAGATCCTTTATCACCCAGGGAAGGCTAACATAGTGGCCAACTCCCTGAGCCACAAGGCAACAACGGCCCCGATTAGGGACATATGTTTGAGGATGACAGTAATTACTCCATTGTTAGAGCAGATCAAAGAGGCTCAGGTCGAGGGCCTCAAGGAGGAGAGGCATAAGTGTGAAAGGATTATAGGCCGAGTAGCTTCCTTCGACTATAATAGTCGAGGATTGTTGACCCTTCATGGGAGAGTTTAGGTACCGTTCTGGGGCGGAGTACGGCAAGGGCTGATGGACGAGATTCATAAGTCTCGATTTTCCATCCATCTAGGGGCAATGAAGATATATAGGGATCTTCGACCTGGCTATCTGTGGCCCTTCATGAAGCGGGATGTCGCTTGGTATGTGGAGAGGTGCCTGACCTGCAGGAAGGTTCAGGCGGAGCACCAGAGGCCTCACGGCAAGTTGCATCCGTTAGACATTCCAGTGTGGAAATGGGAAGACATCACCATGCATTTTGTCACTAAGCTCCCCAGGACCGCACGTGGAGTGGATTCGATTTGGGTTATAGTGGCTCGGTTGATGAAGAGTGCTCATTTTATACCGATCCAAGAGAGCATATCGATTGAGAAGCTAGTCGATATTTATGTGCGAGAGGTTGTGGCACGTCATGGGGTGCCTGTTTCAGAGGTGTCAGATCGAGATGTCCATTTTACTTCCAGATTCTGGAAGTGGTTTCATGATGAGATGTGTACTCGTCTCCATTTCAGCACCGCTTTCCACCCTCAGACGGACGGGCAGAGCGAGAGGATGATTCAGACTCTTGAGGACATGTGTGACAACCCAAAATTTCCATTCGGTCAAACCCAAAAAGTCAACCACTTCGTATCATAAGTCAATGTCATTATTTCTTATTTTTAAGAAATATAAAGTTCATTTGATTATTTTAATATTATTTTTAAGCGAATGGGTGAAAGAAAGTGTCGTCTTGGGTTTTGAATTTTAAAAACCGCCAACACTTCGCGTCTTAGAAATTCCCGACCAAACTTTTATGTTTGGGTTGAAAAATCACCCAAAAACCATGAACTCATACCTATGTATGAGTTTACTCCCCAAAAAGCTAGTCATTTGTGTTTACTCCCCAAATGTCAAAAGAGTAAACTCCAAAATATCCTCTCAAGTATCATCCAAGTTTTTATTCAAAATCTTCAATCTAGTAAGTGTTTCTAGCCCTTTCAACTTAGTATATCACTTAATCTAGTGATTTTACATCCTTTAATCCATCCATTTTTGTGTTTTGATTAGTTTCCAAAAACACCAAGAACACACACTAAGTGTTCTTGGATTTAAAGTTCATTTCAAGCTTCCTCTATGTAAGTACTTCTATCCTAGAGTCATTTTAAGCTTTCTATACATGTTTATACCAAGGAAAAGTCCCAAGAACACCAAGAACAAGGTGTTCACGGTTTTGGGAGGCTCCCAAAACCGTAAACACCCAATATAGTGCCTTAGGGTGCTTTAGGGTGTCTAGATGCTTCACAATGCCTTAGGGACTTGTCTAGATCCATCCTTGATGAGTGTATCACACAAAAAGCACCAAAATCATATATTTTTATGTGTTTACGGTTTGGGGATCTCCCAAAACCGTAAACACCTCAAAAGAGGTGTAAAAGTCCCATAAATGTCCCACGGTTGTTCCTTATGTCTAAATCTAACCTAGACTATTGCCATGTTTGAGCTAAGGACTTGAAATCCGCCAAATACCAAACGTATGAGTTTAAGGTAGTAAACTCATGAGTTTAAGGTAGTAAACTCATTGTGAAATGGTCCTTAGACCGTATACTCCATTTAGGAGTGTTTTGATGCCACACAACACTTCCTAAGGCTAAATCATGAAGTAGGAATGCTTGGAATACCATAGTAGTCTTCAAAACATGAAATGGTCATAAAGTGTAGAGATTACGACCGTAAACCCTTGAGTTTACTGCCGTAAACTCCTTGGGTAATGGTCATGAAAACCGTAAATTCCAAGGGAGTTTACCCTTGAACCCCAAACACACTAGCCTTTCCCTACAACACTTAGATGCAACCCTTGATACTTATAACACTTGTATAAAGTGTTTAGCATCTCCTAGAGTGTCTTAACTTTGTTTATTAGTTGTTTAAAGACTAATTGTGTATATACATATATCCTTATATGTTACTAGGATCTTTGTGTGTGTCTAAGTCTTCACTTGACACCAAGCACTTATCCGACACTTCCTTCCAATCCACTTACTACAGGTGAGTTCATACCCCTTAATCAATGTTTTAACTATTTTTAAATGTTTTATGGGGGGGATACAAGTAGAATAATGCTAATTATTATATTAATCACATGTGATTAATAAGCAGCATTCAAATGGTTGGCTACTTATTAGCCGTTTTACCAAACAGTTTACTTCAAATGTTTTTCATAAACACTTTATGTGTTTAAAACTCCTTATTACACTGTACATTTTACTCTGTATGTTTTACTTCAAACTTATTTACAATTGTGATTCAAACAAATGTTTTCTTATACTAAAGTTGTTTTATCAAACCCATGCCTTCAAACCGTTTTATAGACAGACATCAAATCGATCTTTTCTTAGTTATTAATTATGTTCAAAGGTTTTACAAAACTTATTTTATGCTTTTATATTATCAATTGCATGCCTATATATGTATAGATATATAAGAAATGTTTAAAAGACTTAGGAAGGCTATCAACCCTATTTCTTTTTCCTCGATTTGGATGTGGTCTGGTGGGATATCGGGTATCCGTCCGAAGGTCGTTTAAATATTAGTTATATATCATATGTACATATATAGTCATATAGGCCCTTCCAGTTCATCCAATACCCTTGGGTAGCAAGGGTATACATCCATGTTCATACGTACCAGTTATATTACTAGTAAGCTACCATATGTGTAGTTTAGGAAGATACTAGAACTATTACTAGAACGCAATATTATACAATAAGTCAGTTCATTCATGAGTCATACTTTCTAGAACATTACAGTACATTACTATACTTGCTAGATAGAGAGCACGTACACTACAGCTATAACATTACAGTACATTACTATACTTACTAGATAGAGAGCATGTACACTACAGCTAGAACATTACAGTATATTACTATACTTGCTAGATAGAGAGTACGTACACTACAACAAGAACATTACAGTACCTTACCATACTATTACATAGATATGGTCACATGATCACATGTACATGAGTACACTTTCAGGAATTACTAGTACATTTTATATGTATAGATTCTGTTATGTAATCCTCATTCTTATCTTTACCTTGTGATTCAATCACATAATCGATGAGATAGTGATACGTGTATTTTTATATATATTTATGTATAACATATCTTAATATTTTAGCATTTATTATTATTATATAGAACTAAAATAAACTTAATATGCTTTGAAATATTTAATTACAGTTAAAATGGGAGATGGAATGCAAAAGAAAGAGAATGGAGCTGAAAAGATGCAAAAAGGATATTGCTGGCAGATTGACCCCTCTTTAGTGTTTCGGGTATATCTGATGACTCATAAGTCCAATTGACGAGGTTCGAACTGTTCTGAAAACTAGACGAAATTTCCTACGACTTATGTCAGAGGGACTTTTGGCTAATTCGACACTTATCTTATCCAAAATCGGCCTTGAAAATGAAGCATAAAAGTTGGACGGAAATTCCCTCCAAGTTACTTATTCCCCAAGCTCCACTTATCTTATTTTTATTTGCTTAATCCCTAATCCACCATTAGTTTCCTTATTCCAATCCAACTCTAATATTCCATATAAATTCCATCTCCATCAACTATAAATACCCCATATCATTCCACCAATTTTAATAATCTATGATATTCCACTTCGACTTGTGCAACAAGAAAACTTCATAGTTGCCGGTTTGAGGGTCTAGGAGGTGGCCGGAAGGCCATTAAGCTAACGGGAGCAGAGATCGGAAGGATTAGAGAGCGGATACATGTCGGTAATCATATGGGTTGTTAACGTGACCATGTTTAGCATTCCATTGTGATACTATTATGTGTTTAGTTTCTGATTTAGGTGTAAAAACCCTTTACTTTGTGTTTATGATTGAATGAAACCTTGATTTATAGATTAATTGCTAGATTAAATTGTTTGTTTATGTTTAATTTATCTTGTCAAGCTTGTTAAAAGATCCTTACGTATTAATGATAATTATTTGCTGTTAATTGTTAAGTGAATTGAGTTGTATGAACATCTGCTTGATTGCTTGTCTCTTATGATACCATCGAGATTATAAGTCTAGGAATAACGAATGTGAAACTAGGATTAACCTGAGAATAAGTAAGTTAATGTGTGAGCCTTGTTTGATGACCATCAACAAGAGGTTAATTGAATGTCTAATTTGATTAACTATATTTGCAAGTCTTGCTTGATACGAATTGAACACTAGGAAGCATGTTAGTTCAATCAACTGATCACTGTTTGAATTGACTTGTTTGCTAAAGGATTAGTTATAGTGAACGCGAATCTAATCATTTTAGGAATCGGTGAACATGAATAAATGAATTTGTGTATGCAATTGTCTATGTTTTTAAAGTGTAATTTGTCTAAACCAAAGTACCTGAAGAGATTTGCTTTCCTGTTAGTTTATCGAGAGTTGTTAATTAATTGTTCGTTTGAGATTTATTAAACTACTTCTTTATTCTTTCCGTGTGACCTGTAACCTATAATTAAATATTTTAAATTAATTCACCACCGTTCCCTGTGATCGACACCCGACTTACCTAAGCTATACTGTAATCTGACTAGGTACACTGCCTATAAGTGCATAGTTAGTCTAAGTTTGTTAGGTTATAAATATTAAAATTAGTGGGTACTTTTGTGCACATCAAGTTTTTGGCGCCGTTGCCGGGGAACGGCTTTCAATTAATTTAGTTTATTTGATTATTCGTTATTTATTTTTAGTTAGTTTTTTATTTTATTTTTTTAGGTATTTTCGTTGATATCATTTCGCTTGTCGGGAAGGTTCTTGTTGTTATTTGCAGGAATTTGTGATCATACACATCGATTGGCTTTACCTTTTGCATGGGTTTCGAGATTGCAAGCGATTAGGGAATTCTTGACTTGTTTAGTCTACTACTTTGGTGATTTGTCCAACTCAATCCACGAGGCGTAGTATAGCAAGGCGTATCGAGGTGTTTAAGTGGAAGACTGAACTCTTGCTACTCTTGACTAGTTGGGTCAACTCTTGTTCTACTTATTAGTTAATGGTGCAAAGAAAACAAAGGAAATAGTCTGATAGGTCCCGAAAGTTTTTGTTTTCACAAACCACCTCTTGCATGCAAGGGATTTAATCAACAAATGTAGTTTGATTTTGACGAAGACATGTTATCGTGATATCCTTTTTAGTTATTTTGGTTTTTTAGTTATTTTAGTGAGTTTTTATTTTTATTTTTAGTTTGTTTAAAATTTGTTTTCCATGTTGATGCTCTTGATGTTTCAGATCTTTGCAGAACTTTTACCCTTTAGATGCTTTCAGAAATTTCAATAATTGGGGTCGAATGTTTATTTGTCATGAGAGAAAAAACTGTGTGAGGGTTTGAAGTTGACACTTGAGAGCATGACTTTCAATAAGTGTGGGGTGCGCGTCGATATTTGGAGGGACTATTATTTCGAAGAGTGGCATTTCTAACTATACATTGATTCCCATGGCATGGATGAGCTATTCCCACACCATGAAGTTTTATTTTGACGCAATGTAGAAGTATCATCCCGGATGCCATGACATGGTTGACACTTTCCTATGTCGTGGGGGAGTTTTTCATCGTGAGAGGAGGCTGCTATTCTACATACCACGACGTGACCACCACTTACCACGTCGTGGCCATGCTATTATTCGCGATATAGATTTTTCCTCACTCGAAGACACGACGTGGTTGACACTTTCCCACGTTATGGTCACTATACATTGCTTTAGTTTGCAATCGTTCACACCATATTTCATAAGTCAATGTTCTTTTGTATTTTCCGGCACATTCAGAAGCAGCAGTTCCAATTTTCAGTTTTTCAGCAATATTTGAAGCAACCTGTAGCAGCCCCATTCGATCTCGCCACAACTACCCAGGGGAGTCTGTTCCTTTTTCTCCTTTTTTATGTTCTTAATTTGTTTTAGCATACAATGAGGGCATTGTATGAAATAATTGTGGGGTAGGGGGTCGGTAAAAGTAAATTATAAAAATGAAATAATAGTTGGAAATTGCTAGATTTAGGGAAATTTAAAATTTTAAAAGAAAACTTGAAATAATAGTTTAATTTAGAAAAATCTAGTGATAATTTAAAATTTTGCTAATATTGTATGAGATGATCCGATGAGAACTCAAATGTTTAGTTGAGCCAATATATGTTATAGTGCATTTGTGGCTTCCCTTATTTTAGTGAAATCATGGAACAAAAACATAACACCGCTCGGTTTGAAGGATGCAATATGTTTAGTAGCCTAAACCTGAAATGTATCCAGGAAAATTATTATCATTAACCAATAAAGGTTGAGGTTGAGCGTCTCTTCTTAAGCATGTAGGTTTTGAGTGAAAAAAGAGAGGTACATGTAAAAAAAAAAAAAAAAAAAAAAAAAAAAAGAGAGAGAGAATTACAAAAAAGTTTGAAGAATTTTGGAGCAAATAAAGTGAAGATCAAAAGATCAAAATTCCATGAAATTCAAAAAGTTGAAGATACCAAGAAATCAAATCAAATAAGGTGGTGAATTCAAAGAAATTAAAGATCAAATTGTTAAGAAAGTGAAGAATTCCTAAAAAGCTCCATAGTGGTATCATAAATTGTAATTCTAGATTATGTATGCTTAGGTTGCTCAACTAAAAATACCTTGAGGTTAGGAGGTTTTCTGCGGATGGATTCGGAGGGTTGCATAAAATGAGCATTGTTCGGAAAAAGTGGGCAAGTGTTTATGAAGATTGTGAGTATTTAAAGTATGGGGGGTACTTTAGGAAAATTTTAGACACAAATGCATGCGTTGAGGTCTTGGCATAATGGCTGAGTTTTAAATGGATTGTTTAGTACAATATTGGTAAAATAAAAGTAAATTTGCTTGGGGGCAAGCAAAGGCTAAGTGTGGGGTATTTTGATATGTGTATTTTTATATATATTTATGTATAACATATCTTAATATTTTAGCATTTATTATTATTATTTAGAACTAAAATAAACTTAATATGCTTTGAAATATTTAATTACAGTTAAAATGGGAGATGGAATGCAAAAGAAAGAGAATGGAGCTGAAAAGATGCAAAAAGGATATTGCTGGCAGATTGACCCCTCTTCAGTGTTTCGGGTATATCTGATGACTCATAAGTCCAATTGACGAGGTTCGAACTGTTCTGAAAACTAGACGAAATTTCCTACGACTTATGTCAGAGGGACTTTTGGCTAATTCAACACTTATCTTATCCAAAATCGGCCTTGAAAATGAAGCATAAAAGCTGGACGGAAATTCCCTCCAAGTTACTTATTCCCCAAGCTCCACTTATCTTATTTTTATTTGCTTAATCCCTAATCCACCATTAGTTTCCTTATTCCAATCCAACTCTAATATTCCATATAAATTCCATCTCCATCAGCTATAAATACCCCATATCATTCCACCAATTTTAATAATCTATGATATTCCACTTCGACTTGTGCAACAAGAAAACTTCATAGCTGCCGTTTTGAGGGTCTAGGAGGTGGCCGGAAGGCCATTAAGCTAACGGGAGCGGAGATCGGAAGGATTGGAGAACGGATACATGTCGGTAATCATATGGGTTGTTAACGTGACCATGTTTAGCATTCCATTGTGATACTATTATGTGTTTAGTTTCTGATTTAGGTGTAAAAACCTTTTACTTTGTGTTTATGATTGAATGAAACCTTGATTTATAGATTAATTGCTAGATTAAATTGTTTGTTTATGTTTAATTTATCTTGCCAAGCTTGTTAAAAGATCCTTACGTATTAATGATAATTATTTGCTGTTAATTGTTAAGTGAATTGAGTTGTATGAACATCTGCTTGATTGCTTGTCTCTTATGATTTTGATGACCATCGAGATTATAAGTCTAGGAATAACGAATGTGAAACTAGGATTAACTTGAGAATAAGTAAGTTAATGTGTGAGCCTTGTTTGATGACCATCAACAAGAGGTTAATTGAATGTCTAATTTGATTAACTATATTTGCAAGTCTTGCTTGATACGAACTGAACACTAGGAAGCATGTTAGTTCAATCAACTGATCACTATTTGAATTAACTTGTTTGCTAAAGGATTAGTTATAGTGAACGCGAATCTAATCATTTTAGGAATCGGTGAACATGAATAAATGAATTTGTGTATGCAATTATCTATGTTTTTAATATGTAATTTGTCTAAACCAAAGTACCTGAAGAGATTTGCTTTCCTGTTAGTTTATCGAGAGTTGTTAATTAATTGTTCGTTTGAGATTTATTAAACTACTTCTTTATTCTTTTCGTGTGACCTGTAACCTATAATTAAATATTTTAAATTGATTCACCACCGTTCCCTGTGATCGACACCCGACTTACCTAAGCTATACTGTAATCTGACTAGGTACATTGCCTATAAGTGCATAGTTAGTCTAAGTTTGTTAGGTTATAAATATTAAAATTAGTGGGTACTTTTGTGCACATCAAGTTTTTGTAAAAGTTACTAAGAATAAACCAAAATTGTCTTGATTCTCTTCACAATTGAATGTAGGGTTGATTCTTCAGTTCCTCACGACCGAGCAGCACTTCCAATCGTTTCTTAGCCTCCTAGGGTTTCTCTCCATGCTATGATATCGATCTGAAAGTCCCTTTATATAGATTTTCACAAAACAGAGGCTACTCAGCGAGTCCCGTGACCTACTCGGCGAGTTTGTCACTTAAAACCCGTGTACGGCAAGTCAGCGCGTCCAGAATCGCGAAAGTTCGATACAACTCGCCGAGTAATCGATCCTACTCGCCGAGTACGTTTCGAATCAGCATTTTCTCAAAACACGAAAGTCGTCCAAAATTGTGTCTACTTTTCAGAACATTTTGAATCTCGTCAATCGGAGTTACGGTTCATCAGATATGGGCAAAACACGGACGAGGGTTCAAGCTGTCCAGCAACATCCTTCTTTCTTCAAAATCCAAGATCCAAGCTTCCAATAGCTAGTTCCGCTTCATTTTCCTTTCGAGCATGTCTTTGTTGCTGAAAATGAAATATTTAATCTAATTAAGCACCTTTTGTTCATTAAATGAGACAAAATCAACATAAAGTATTAAGATCATGCATGAATTTTATAACTAAATATGCCCATATCAAAATACCCCACACTTGACTTTTGCTTGCCCCCAAGCAAAACTGAATTTTAACACATTAGAATCATATAAAACAATCCCAATCGAACCCAAAAACTTGATGTGTGTGAAACAAACTAGTTTTAATCCTACTAACTTAGACACAAAATAAACACACGAAAGGCAGTGTACCTATCGATTAGTAATATAGTTCAAGCAAGTAGGGTATCGAACACAGGGAACGGTAAACAATTAAAATAAATGCTAATATTATCTAAATAAAACAAGTAATAGAAAGGGGGTTTTCTCTAGTTTTACAAGACTAGAAACTTAATTAGAATAACCAACACACAAATTAACTAACTAGAAACTAAAACAATTAATTACCAACTAAATTCAATAGTAAAGAGGACTTCTGTTTAGGTACGACTCATTTGTTCCCATGGATGATTTTAATGTATCAGATTAATTCTTCATTGGCTACCGATTAAGATAATTAGGTTCATGTTCGCTATTCCTAATTCTTAGAAAACAAATTAACTCAAGCAATGGCCAGTTGTCTAAATTAACGGGTTTCCTAGATTATTGATTCGGGTTAATTAAGACTTGTAGTGGTTAACTAAATTGGCCCTTCAATTAACCTCTTGTCGATGTTCATCCAACAAGCTTACACATTAACTTACCTATCTTCTAGTTAATTCTAGTTTCACGTTCGTTATTCCTAGACATACAACTATGTGGTCACAATAAATCATATGAAATTAATAACTAAGAGATGTTCATACAACTTAATTACTGATTTATTAATAGAAGAATAGTTATTGTCAACACATAAGGTTCTTTAACAAGCTTAACAAAACATAATTACCAATCAAAATTAATCATACTCAAATAATCAATCCATGTTCACAAAATTGTCTACCCTAACAGAAGAATAAGTTTTTAGATCATGATTGCAGTAAACATCAACTCAAAAACGAAATCAAAGTATGTAAACATGATTCAAATCAGATAGATTGGATTTAATATCCTAGTACCCAAGGATACGTTGCAGGACTGACCATTCCTAGAGTCTCTGTTAGCTACAGAGGTAAAAGCACATCCACAGATGTCAACGGTTGATACCATTACAGGTATACTTTTGGGGACTGACTATTCCTATACCCAACTGTTAGCAACAGAGGTAAATGTACATCTACGGATGTCTTCAGTTAACATTGTTATTTTCCCGGGTAGCAAAGGGTAATACTATTATAGTTAGCTCTTGGTAGAAGACTACATTCAGAACAGTTAGGTCTTGGTAGAAGACTACATTCAGAACAGTTAGGTCTTGGTAGAAGACTACATTCAGAGCAGTTAGGTCTTGATAGAAGGCTACATGAGAACAGTTAAGTCTTGGTAGAAGACTCCTTTTGTTACTCGTAGGAATCATAGGGATTTCTAGGGTTTTTTTTCAAACGTTTACAGTTGTTTTACAAACATGTTCATACTTACAATTCATATACATTTTCATACTTACAGTTCATTTACATTTTCAATACTTACAATTCATATACATACAAATACTTACATTTCAAATACATACAAGTATTTACATACAAATTAAGACACTAAAATACTTATGATCTCACCAGCTTTAAAGCTGATACTCGCTTTCAAAATTATTTGTATCCTCAGGTCATCATAGACAGGTACCGATGCAAGGATTAAGGAATATGGAGCTCGTTCAACACTCATCTTTCATTTTGATTTATGCTTTAGTGTTTATCAAAATTTGACAGAACACACTTGTATAACAATTATATTATTAATGCAATGGACGATGTTGTTGCTTGTTTACTACTTTTCATTGCTGTGATACTGTACATGACGTCCTCCACCCCAGAACGTTTCCGCCGTTCTTGGTTTTGGGGTGTGACAGATTGGTATCAGAGCATTGTTTATAGTGAATTAAGTATATCAACCCATAAAAGATATACTAACTATAAATACGTAAAGGATTAAAAATACTCTGACCAAGAGTTATACTTTAAATATTAAAATATTTAAGTAAGTATACGTGTTGCATTCATACTAAAATCAGTGTCACTAGGACAGTACAAAAGAATTACGATTGTTGGGCAACACAGGTGGGCTTAGAGACATATGGTCAAAACTGGGATGATATAGCCTGAGCACCTATATTATCCGAGGGTTGACTAGCATGTGCCTAAGTTTAGTTGTGTGGTTGCAACAAGTCTAAAATCTTACCAACCCCACCACAAGGAGAACATTAGAACACAACATTAAACTTAAAATACTATAGGAGTATTTGGTATTACTATAAGTACGTTATACTTGAGAACTAAAACGGGATCTTCATTTCTAAGTTGATAGTTGCTAAGTGGATACACTAAGGCTATATGTAATTAGGATGTTATAGACTTAGAATCTGTGAAATTTTTTACTTTACCCCTATTCTGTGTGAATTTGGAGTTAATGTCACTTATTCGAAGGCCTATCTTGTTTCGATTACATATAACTGGTATGCACTTCACAAATAGCGATGTAACTAATGAAGATTTTCTAAATAATTATCTAGATAGTTTCATCTAATAATTATTTTCTTACCCTAATTCTCGCGTAGATAACAGGGCTGGACTCCATCCCCACGGAAACCAGTACCTTCCGAACGTAGTCATTGCTGGATGGTTTGAAGAAGAACCAGAGAATGATCATCCAATCCCTGTGAATGATCACCACAATGAAGACCTTTCGAACGGTGCTAACTTCGAACCCGAAGTTGAGAACCTACCCTAGGTAGCTCCCGTTCCAATTCCTAACCCTCGTTCGGCTTTTCATGGCCCAACGCCTCCATGGGTTTAATGTTTGGAAACATAGAGCGAAGATCAAGATCAACCTATGCCGTTTAATGGAGACCGAAGCTTCTACAACGTAAATGAAAGGAGCACAGCAGATAGAGTTCTACCAATCCTGATCCATAGAGTTGCCCAAAACGAAATCCAGGGCAGGACAGCTCTACGTCGGATCGCGGATGTTGAAACCAATGGAGGGATGCATATCCTTCGCACCAACAGCCTTGAACATGCTCGTGAGAGATTTGGGAGATACCACGAAACCCTGCTGCAAGCACTGGCTGAATCATGAGCCAAAGTCATAGAGCTCTGAGTACGCCAGAGGGTGTACGAAAGACACCTACTTGATATGGAACGTCAACTGGCTGAACTGAGAGTTCACCAGAGGGATGACCGTCGCCAGTAGTAGACATTTTACTTTATTTTTCTTGTTAAGAAGAATCGTTTTTTTTTCTGTTTATGCCCGATGAGGTATTTTCTATGAAATTATCTTGTACTTTAAGTACTTTTGGTTAGGTCCCTATGCTATCAAGAACTATCTTCTCTAGATGTGATGTAAGAACTTTTGCAAGGTCATTTTCTTGAATCTTTACGTCATGAATATCAAAGATTTTGACAGTCGGCTAATTTCTGTGTCATTCTTCATTCAAATACTTTTATCATACTTTCATTGGAGTTTATCTAAATTCATGCTTTAGTCAAGTCATTGGACTATAGTAATTTAGCTCCGAAGACATCTCCAAGTCTCTTTTAATGGTTGGATCATGTTATTCACCAACCAACGATACCTCGGCTTGAATGACAAACATCTTGAGACCATTCTACAAACTTATTTCCACTCAGTACTAGGACTGCATTATAGGGATGTAGGTCAAACCTCCATGAACAGACTTCCAATTCGTACTAAGACTGCATCATAGGGATGTAGGTCAAACTTTCGAGAACATAGTCTTGCTTTTATTTAGACAATCGAAGTACATCTAGCGTCAACCATAATCGCTCACAAAATCCTTATATTTCATGTTACAGAATCATGTCGTCATCCGGAAACAATCAGCCGAGCAACGAAACCTCCGCCTTTCCTATGGACGCCGCTACCTTTCAAACCGCAGTTACAACTGCCGTTATGGCTGCCGTGACAGCTGTCCTTGCGCACCGTAGTGCTATCAGCACAATCAATGCTAATGATGGGATTGAAGTTTCCAATCGTGGTATCCATACAGGAAATCGCCAAATAGTAACAGTCATAGGCTCGCAAAGCCGAAAGACAGAGAACAAGAAACACAAGCGTCAAGCCCCGAAAGAACGCAATAAGTCCCAAAAACTTGCCATGCAACCACAGCAGGTGGAAACCCCTGCCATCCCCGTACCGAGCAGGCCATACGAGGGAAAACTCCCGAAGTGTGATAAGTGTAGTTTCCATCATCATGGGGCTTGTCGTGAGATGCAATGTTGCAATTGCCTAAACATAGGGCACCACGCTCGTAACTGTGGAGCACCAGCATGACCCATCACTCAGGTCACTGTCATCAGGACCGACCCTACACACAAAAGTAGTGATAAAGTCGAACGCTTTAGGAAGCAATATAAGGGAACGCTTCCGAAGTGTAGCAGGTGTGGCTATCATCATAATGGAGCCTGCCAAGTATTGCAATGTACCAATTGCAATGGACTGGGACACATTGCTCGTTTCTATAGAACTACCTCCACCACTGGAGCAAACCTAGTTTGCTATAGTTGTGGTGAGGCAGGGCACTATCACAGAAATTGTACAAAAGAGAAGATCAACGAAAATTGGACACCTCAAGAAGGATTACCCGATAGCGAAGAACTCGGGTGCAGATGGGAAGATTCTCAGGATCACAGCTGCGGGAGATCCTACTCCGGAACCCTCGTTAATGTAATTTAGGCGTTTCTTTGTAACAGACTTATAAACCATCCAAAACTAGTGCAACTGGAGTCTTACCTTTTACGAGATCCTATCTGTATAGGGATTCTCGTGCTGCGTATACTTGTCTTTTGTAGTATATCTTATTCGCAGCAATAGTCTTGTGGTAAATCTAAAGTACTGTAACTCTGTTCATGGTTGCACGGTTGTGTTTTGTTTGTACACGTCTTATGTTCAATCTAATGTCTTTAAGTTTTTGTATGATTCCGACATTATCATACAACTAGATTCAATTTGATCGACACCATACCAACTTCATACGTACATCTCTTTATCAGTAAACGTCTTTTTAGCATAACCATCATTACATAACACCGAAATACCCATGACTAGAGTACCTCATAGTTCCTCTCTTTTCCGAAGAAATCCATGAAGTACCACTCGTGCAGTACGTCAAGTTCAACCAAAAGATTCATACGATTGATCTATCGCTGAGGAATGTATACATAAGGGTAATATATAATCAAGGTTCTATAGGTTTAGAATTGATGATTCCACTTTAACTTATGAACTTAAAGAAGAATCAGTTATTCGACTACCTTTTCAGTCTAAATTATACACGACTCGTATACACGAGATTGTGATTGTGAAACCATGTATGAATTCTAATATGAACTTCAGGACGGAGAACTGCCTAAGTCTACGAGTAATCGCATCGTCATGTGAACAAACCTAGAACCCAATACGACTCCTGTAAACCGATCGCCCTACAGTCTAAACACCTACAGAGATACAAGAACAGCCCGGACAACTTAACGAACTACATAGAAATAGAATTAGAAGACTAGGCTTCTCACCCTGGAGAACTCCGGTCTTATTCTTCCAGAGATCGACGGATTGCATCGTATGTACCTCGGATATCGAGGACTCCATCAAGATTTTTCATTAGAAATCGTTATCTCTGCCTCGCATAGATGAAATGGTTGAGCAAACGCAAGGAAAGAATTACTTTCAGAAATGGATATGAGATCTGAATATCACCAGTTCGAGTGTTAAGGAAGGATGTCCGGAAGACTATCTTCCAAACTCGATGCGAACACTTCGAGTCCGTAGTGATACCCTTCAGATAGGACCAATACGCCCATAGTATTCATGAGTTTAATGAATAGGGTTCGTCTTTCTTACTTGGACCAGTTCGTCATTTCTCCATGTAATGACTTACTTATATACCCTGGTAGTAAGAAGGAACCCATGGAAACATTACCCTCGAAGGAACTTTTCGTGAAGTTCTCTAGGCACGAGTTTTGAATTTGAAGAGTCAAATTTCTATGACACACTCTTAGTGATGTGGGAAATTTTGAGTACTCGTACAATTTGTCAAAACCGTTGAGAATTTTTCGACACCAGAGATGCCGACAGTCATTCGCTAAATTCTAGGTCTTACAAACCTACTGTTATAGTACATCCAGAACTCCTCGCAAATCAGAGAAACCTTTACGACTTTGACCGAGCAAGGGGTGGCCCTTGACGGGGAAGATAATCAAGAGAAAGAACCTTTGGAATTCCATGTGAGAGACCAAATTCTTTAAGAAGTCTCACTCTGGGAATGGCTTGATACGCTTCGTATCGCGTGGAAAGCTAAATCCAAGATAAATAAGACCTCCGAGATTCGTACCAAAATCGTTCATGTATCTCGCAGACTAGACCTACTCCGCGAACTCAGTAACAAACATTCTACTATTCACGTCTCGATCTTGAAACCGTACCTTTCCGTTAGGACTCTTGTATGTCCACTCGACGAGATCCTCGCCTTCGTACTAGAACCGTAGTGACCCTCGACCGAGAGGTCAAGCGGACGAAGCAACGCAGTATCCCGCTAGTGAAGGTTCGTTGGGATACCAACCGAGGACCCGTTCACTTAGGAGCGCTAGAACCAATCGATTAAGAAGTTTCCTCCTCTTGACTCGATCATTCATACCTACTTCCTTATCTAAATTCTAATTTCGGGACGAAATTCCCTTTAACAGGGGGATGATGTGACAACCCAAAATTTCCATTCGGTCAAACCCAAAAAGTCAACCACTTCGTATCATAAGTCAATGTCATTATTTCTTATTTTTAAGAAATATAAAGTTCGTTTGATTATTTTAATATTATTTTTAACCGAATAGGTGAAAGAAAGTGTCGTCTCGGGTTTTGAATTTTAAAAACCGCCAACACTTCGCGTCTTAGAAATTCCCGACCAAACTTTTATGTTTGGGTTGAAAAATCACCCAAAAACCGTGAACTCATACCTATGTATGAGTTTACTACCCAAAAAGCTAGTCATTTGTGTTTACTCCCCAAATGTAAAAAGAGTAAACTCCAAAATATCCTCTCAAATATCATCCAAGTTTTTATTCAAAATCTTCAATCTAGTAAGTGTTTCTAGCCCTTTCAACTTAGTATATCACTTAATCTAGTGATTTTACATCCTTTAATCCATCCATTTTTGTGTTTTGATTAGTTTCCAAAAACACCAAGAACACACACTAAGTGTTCTTGGATTTAAAGTTCATTTCAAGCTTCCTCTATGTAAGTACTTCTATCCTAGAGTCATTTTAAGCTTCCTATACATGTTTATACCAAGGAAAAGTCCCAAGAACACCAAGAACAAGGTGTTCACGGTTTTGGGAGGCTCCCAAAACCGTAAACACCCAATATAGTGCCTTAGGGTGCTTTAGGGTGTCTAGATGCTTCACAATGCCTTAGGGACTTGTCTAGATCCATCCTTGATGAGTGTATCACACAAAAAGCACCAAAATCATATATTTTTATGTGTTTACGGTTTGGGGATCTCCCAAAACCATAAACACCTCAAAAGAGGTGTAAAAGTCCCATAAATGTCCCACGGTTGTTCCTTATGTCTAAATCTAACCTAGACTATTGCCATGTTTGAGCTAAGGACTTGAAAACCGCCAAATACCAAACGTATGAGTTTAAGGTAGTAAACTCATGAGTTTAATGTAGTAAACTCATTGTGAAATGGTCCTTAGACCGTATACTCCATTTAGGAGTGTTTTGATGCCACACAACACTTCCTAAGGCTAAATCATGAAGTAGGAATGCTTGGAATACCATAGTAGTCTTCAAAACATGAAATGGTCATAAAGTGTAGAGATTACGACCGTAAACCCTTGAGTTTACTGCCGTAAACTCCTTGGGTAATGGTCATGAAAACCGTAAATTCCAAGGGAGTTTACCCTTGAACCCCAAACACACTAGCCTTTCCCTACAACACTTAGATGCAACCCTTGATACTTATAACACTTGTATAAAGTGTTTAGCATCTCCTAGAGTGTCTTAACTTTGTTTATTAGTTGTTTAAAGACTAATTGTGTATATACATATATCCTTATATGTTACTAGGATCTTTGTGTGTGTCTAAGTCTTCACTTGACACCAAGCACTTATCCGACACTTCCTTCCAATCCACTTACTACAGGTGAGTTCATACCCCTTAATCAATGTTTTAACTATTTTTAAATGTTTTATGGGGGGGATACAAGTAGAATAATGCTAATTATTATATTAATCACATGTGATTAATAAGCAGCATTCAAATGGTTGGCTACTCATTAGCCGTTTTACCAAACAGTTTACTTCAAATGTTTTTCATAAACACTTTATGTGTTTAAAACTCCTTATTACACTGTACATTTTACTCTGTATGTTTTACTTCAAACTTATTTACAATTGTGATTCAAACAAATGTTTTCTTATACTAAAGTTGTTTTATCAAACCCATGCCTTCAAACCGTTTTATAGACTGATATCAAGTCGATCTTTTCTTAGTTAATAATTATGTTCAAAGGTTTTACAAAACTTATTTTATGATTTTATATTATCAATTGCATGCCTATATATATGTATGTGTATATATATATATATATATATATATATATATATATATATATATATATATATATAAAAGAAATGTTTAAAAGACTTAGGAAGGCTATCCACCCTATTTCCTTTTCCTCAATTTGGATGTGGTCTGGTGGGATATCGGGTATCCGTCCGAAGGTCGTTTAAATATTAGTTATATATCATATGTACATATATAGTCATATATGCCCTTCCAGGTCATCCAATTCCCTTGGGTAGCAAGGGTATATATCCATGTTCATACATACCAATTATATTACTAGTAAGCTACCATATGGGTAGTTTAGGAAGATACTAGAACGCAATACTATACAATGAGTCATTTCATTCATGAGTCATACTTTCTAGAACATTACATTACATTACTATACTTGCTAGATAGAGAGCACGTAGACTACAACTATAACATTACAGTACATTACTATACTTACTAGATAGAGAGCACATACACTACAGCTAGAACATTACAGTATATTACTATACTTGCTAGATAGAGAGCACGTACACTACAGCTAGAACATTACAGTACCTTACCATACTATTACATAGATATGGTCACATGATCACATGTACATGAGTACACTTACAGGAATTACTAGTACATTTTATATGTATAGATTCTGTTATTTAATCCTCATTCTTATCTTTACCTTGTGATTCAATCACATAATCGACGAGATAGATTGGATTTAATATCCTAGTACCCAAGGATACGTTGCAGGACTGACCATTCCTAGAATCTCTGTTAGCTACAGAGGTAAAAGCACATCCACGGATGTCAACGGTTGATACCATTACAGGTATACTTTTGGGGACTGACTATTCCTATACCCAGCTGTTAGCAACAGAGGTAAATGTACATCTACGGATGTCTTCAGCTAACATTGTTATTTGCCCGGGTACCAAAGGGTAATACTATTACAATTAGGTCTTGGTAGAAGACTACATTCAGAACAGTTAGGTCTTGGTAGAAGACTACATTCAGAATAGTTAGGTCTTGGTAGAAGACTACATTCAGAGCAGTTAGGTCTTGATAGAAGGCTACATGAGAACAGTTAAGTCTTGGTAGAAGACTCCTTTTGTTACTCGTAGGAATCATAGGGATTTCTAGGGTTTTTTTTCAAACGTTTACAGTTGTTTTACAAACATGTTCATACTTACAATTCATATACATTTTCATACTTACAGTTCATTTACATTTTCAAATAATTACAATTCGTATACATACAAATACTTACATTTCAAATACATACAAGTATTTACATACAAATTAAGACACTAAAATACTTATGATCTCACCAGCTTTAAAGCTGATACTCGCTTTCAAAATTACTTGTATCCTCAGGTCATCATAGATAGGTACCGATGCAAGGATTAAGGAAGATGGAGCTCGTTCAAGACTCATCTTTCATTTTGATTTATCCTTTAGTGTTTATCAAAATTTGACAGAATACACATGTATAATAATTATATTATTAATGCAATGGATGATGTTGTTGCTTGTTTACTACTTTTCATTGTTGTGATATTGTGCATGACGTCCTCCGCCCCAGAACGTTTCCGTTGTTCTTGGTTTTGGGGTGTGACAACATGCTCCAGGCATATGTCCTAGATTTCAGTGGCAGTCGGGATACCTATCTTCCGTTAGTGGAATTTTCGTATAACAACAGTTATCATGCGAGTATTGACCACCCTCCCTTCGAGATGCTCTACGGGAGGAAGTTCAGGACCCCGATTTGTTGGGGTGAGGTCGGTCTGCGTGTCATTGGGAGCATTGAAGTGGTGCTCAAGACGAAAGAGTTGATCCAGCAGGATCATAGTAGACTGCAGACTGCGCAAACTCGGTAGAAGAGTTACGCCGACAGGAGGCGATCAAACTTGGAGTTTCAGGTAAGCGACATGGTCCTCCTGAAGGTATCACCCTGCAAGGGTGTCATCAGGTTTCGCAAGAGGGGCAAGCTGGGCCCCAGGTTCATCGGTCCTTTTAGAGTTTTGACCCGGGTGGGTCGGGTTGCGTATCGGTTGGATCTTCCGGTAGAGCTTAACCAGATCCAAAACACTCTCCATGTTTCCCAGTTGAGGAAGTGTTTGGTAGATGAGTAAGCAGTTGTACCCTTAGAGGATATTCAGGTTGATAGCAGCCTGAATTATATTGAGAGACCGGTTGCGGTTTTGGATCAAAAGACGAAGACCTTGAGGAACAAGGTGGTTCAGTTGGTAAAGGTGCAGTGGCAGCACCGGAAGGGGTCTGAGTGGACGTGGGAGGCCGAGGAGGAGATGGGGGAGCACTACCCAGAGTTGTTTTCAGATTCGACAGCAACAGACTTCGAGGATGAAGTCTAAAATAAGTGGGGGAGATTTGTAACACCTGGTTCCCAGTATGTATTTTAATCTATGTATTTTTGGCATTTTAGCTGGGACTCGGCGAGTTGTAGACCCGACTCGCTGAGTAGAGACGAGATTGTGAGCACGTTTAAGTTGGCAACTTGGCGAGTCCATACCCTAGACTCGGCGACTTCGCCAGTCTGGAAGAAACCCTAGATCCACGGGTTTTGCATCCTATTTAAACCATGTTATGAGCCCCAAACTCGCCCCTTCACTCTCAGAGCATCCTTTAGCAAACCCTAACCCTCCCCTTTGTGATTTGAGTGTTTGTGTGCTTTTCCTTGAAGTTTGAAGAAGAGAAGGAAGGAAGGACCAAGGAGAAGGAGAAGAGCAAGGATCTAGAACTCAATCCAGAGTTCATTGAGGTATATTTCAGATCTTTTCTGTTACCATGATGATTTCTCTTTTAGAAACCCCATTTAAGCCATCTTTATCCATTTCCTAGCTTGATTGTAATATAGAGATCATATTGAGTGGGATGGCCTTTGAATCTAGCTAGGTTTGAGCTTCAAGAGCCCAGATCTACTGCCTTTATGGAGCCATTTTGCATTAAAGCCCTAGATCTACTCTTTTAAGTGTCTTTTGAGCCTTTAAATCCCTTTTCATGCGTATATACACGTAAAGTTGGAAACTTTACGTGGTAAACAAGCCTTAGGAACCCATATCTATATAGTGTATGCAGTGGTTTTGAGCAGAATCGATTGTATAGAAGTTGCATGCAACCGACTCGATGAGTCGCTCTTCAGACTCGGTGAGTCGATTCGCGATTCCTTGATTTTTCCCATTCTATGTATTATGCCGAGTGGAACCAGTAAGTTTTAGGGGAATCAGTGAGTCGGAGATCGGATTCATCCATGGAGGGACTCGGCGAGTCAATGCCCTGACTCGGAGAGTCCAAGGCAATCTTCATATCTCAAGATCAGACTCGACGAGTTCTTCATACAACTCGGCGAGTCCCAGTTGGAGTGCTCATATGATGAAGGAGAACTCGACGATTTGTTCATACAACTCGGCGAGTCGGATGCAGATTGACTAAGTGTTTGTATCAAAGAAGAACTCGTCAAGTCTATGCCAAACTCGACGAGTAGTAGCAAGCAGAATTGAAAAGTGAGAATAGAGACTCAACGAGTTGGTGGCCCAACTCGACGAGTCAGGTCAACTGTATGTTGACTTTGACGAAGATGTTGACTTTGACTAGGGGTAAAATAGTCATTTTACAATCAGTATAGGTATTAGTATTTAATTGAGTGTACTTATGGAAATTGTAGCCGGGGTGAAACTGGAGCAGCAGCAGACAGATTCCAGAACAGTTCATTCAGCAGCTAGACTACGAGGTGAGTCTTCCTTCCAGTAGGAACGGGCCTACGACCACAATGCCGGCCCGTTTAGTTAGCAGTAGTTCCGGACCTTGGTCCGATGCAGTAGTTAGATTGCTTGATGTCTTTGTGATTCAAGTATGTTTTGTATTATGTGTTCCGGACTTTGGTCCGATGCAGTATGCAGTATGTGTGCTTATGCTAGTTGATATGTTTATGTTATGCCATGTTATGCTCAGTCAGTTTCCAGACTTCAGTCCGATGCAGGGGACAAGGTCCCAGTCAGTTCCGGATTTCGATCCGATGCAGTTAGTTCCGGACTTCGGTCCGATGCAGGGGACAAGTTCCCAGTTAGTTCCAGACTTAGGTTCGATGTAGTTTGTTCCGGACTTTGGTCCGATGCCGTAGACAAGGCCCTAGTTAGTTCCGGATTGCGGTCCTATGCAATTTTTTGGACTTCGGTCTGATGCAGTGGGCAAGGCCTAATATGTGTTTATATGTTATTGTATGGCATGTGGTAGTTTGGGGGAGCTCACTAAGCTTCGTGCTGACAGCTTGAGTTTTGGTTTCAGGTACTTCCGTAAGTAAAGGGAAGAGCTCGGGATGATGACATCGCACACACCACGACTTCAGTTTTGTCCTAGGAGTTGATTTAGCTTTTCATTGACATGATTTGATATAGTTTTCTTGTGATACTTTGTTATGGTTTTGATTGTAACAACGTGAATTTTCAAAACAAATTTTCATTTTTCAAACAGCATAAACCATCATTTAATATTCTGAAATCACATGTATAACAAATGTCATCGTAACAAAATACATCCTAAGACCATAAAACAATTCTTCCATCAGTGTGTACAGATCACGCCGGCGCCTTCCCACGGTCCTCGCTAGTACCTGAAACACATAACACAACAACTGTAACCATAAATGCTTAGTGAGTTCCCCAAAATACTACTTACGCACATACGCCTTTCTAGGCCCTGACATTCCGGTCCATGTGTCTCAGGGGACTTCCGTCCCGACCCGGTAAACCTTCCAGTCCTACCCACATCAACCTTACGGTCCACATCATAGCGCCTTCCGGCCCATAATATATATGCCTTCCGGCCCATAACATAATGCCTTCCGGCCCATAACATAATGCCTTCCGACTCATATTAAGCATAGCATACATAGGACATACAAACAGTTAACTTATCATATCCAATGCATACAACTCATAACATACCCGACCTTCCGGTCACACAATAAAACCCTTCCAGGTACAGTATAGTGAGAAAACTCACCTCGTGGAAAGTCTAGAATCTCACGTGCTCGCTATCTCCGAATCCCAACCCCACCTAATCATAATGAAATATCATTTTAATTAATATAGACTTCCACAACTAGACTTCACTCTTATTAACATTCCTCAGAGGGGTAAAATACCATTTTACCCTTCCTTGACTCAAAGTCCTCATGTTGACCAAAGCCCTATAATTCAACAAAAGTTAACATTTCACAGTACGTGGGGCGTACAGACTTATGTACGCGGGGCGTACATCACCAATCCACCATCGGGGTCTCCACCCAGTACGCTGCGCATACTGGGAGTTACGCCCAGCATAATGCTCAGATCCAGCCACTCTTCATTTCTGGTCTTAAATGGTTAAGACACTTCTTCAACTTCTAGATCCGACTCTCTTTAAGCCTCCTTACCCATAAAGTCGAAACCTTTAAGCCTTGGCATGGCTGTAAAGGCTCCTACACTCCTTAATACCTTTCCATTTCAACTCAAAAGATCTAGATCTCATGCATGGCTAATCATTCACGTTCAAGATTACATTTTTTATGAACCTACAACTCAAATGGACCAGAAATATGATGGATCTAAGCCAATGGAGGCTACTTGCTCATAAAGTCTCCATCTTTGGGACCAAAACCCTAGAAAATGGTCCATAAAGCATACCACAAGAACTACAAGGCAAGATCCGAACTTTTTACCTTAGAAAGAAGCTCCAACCTTTGCTATTCATGGATCTACACTTGAACACCAACTTCTAGCCTCCACAATGGACTCCTCTTCTCCTTTGCTACCTTGAAATGACACCACCAAGCTTAGAACACTCACAAACAAGCTATGAACGAAGGAACAACTCTTTTAGGGTTTCTTTCTGAAGGATGGTGGCTGAGGAACCCAGCCATCTCATTCCTTTTATAGCCAACCATTAAATTAGGGTTTTTGGGTCTGGACCGATTACGCCCAGCGTAACCTCGGGTACGCCCAGCTTACCTGGGGGATGATGCGTTTAAATGAAGCACGCGAGTACGCGCATCGTAGTCCTTGTATGCCCAGCGTACTCACCCAACACAAAAGGCCAAAATGACAACATAACAAAAGATGAAGGGCTAATTAGAGGTACCTGAATTTCGGGTTGTTACAATTCTCCCCTACTAGAACCAAACTTCGTCCCCGAAGTCTTATACGGAAAACAATTCCAGATACTGCTCCCGCATCTCCGACTCGGACTCCTATGTCAGCTCGGACCCCTTCTGATGTTGCCACTGCACTTGCACCAAGGGTACTTCCTTGTTCCTCAGAACCTTAACCTTTCGATCCCTAATTGCCAGTGGTCGCTCAACATAGTTCAGGCCTGCATCCACCTGAATATCCTCTAATGGCACCATTGCCGACTCGTTGGCAATACATTTCCTCAACTGTGACACATGAAAGGTGTCATGAATTTGACCCAACTCTGCGGGTAGATCCAAACAGTAGGCTACCCTGCCTACCCTAGCGATTACCCTGAAAGGTCCAATATATTGAGGTCCCAACTTGCCCCTCTTCCTGAAGCAAATCACTCCTTTCCAACGAGATACCTTTAAGAGTACAATGTCACCAACCTGAAACTCGAGCTCGGACCGACGCCTATCCGCATAACTCTTCTGACAACTCTGAGCGGTCAAAAATCTTTTCCTGACCTGCTGTATCTGCTCGGTCGTCTGAAGCACAATCTCCGTACTACCCATTACCCATTGCCCCACATCTCCCCAACAGATGGGGGTTCGACACCTCCTCCCATACAACAGCTCAAAAGGCGGCATACCAATGCTCGAATGATGGCTGTTGTTGTATGAAAACTATACTAAGGGTAAATAGGTGTCCCAACTCCCTCCAAAATCCAAAACACACGCTCGGAGCATATCCTCGAGTGTCTGAATCGTCCGCTCGCTCTGTCCGTCCGTCAGCGGGTGGTATGCGGTACTGAAATGCAGCCTCGTACCCAACTCCTCGTGAAACTTCTTCCAAAATCTGGAAGTGTATCGTACATCCTTATCTAAAACGATCGACATCGGAACCCCGTGCCGCGATACCACCTCCCTCACATATAACTCTGCCAACCTCTCCGCAAAAGAGCTCTCACTGATAGCAAGAAAATGAGCACTCTTCGTCAATCTATCCACAATCACCCAAATTGCATCGACCCCTCTCGCAGTCCTTGCCAATTTGGTGATCAAATCCATGGTAATCTATTCCCACTTCCACTCGGGAATCTCCAGCGGTTGCAACTTACTATGCGGACGTTGGTGCTTCGCCTTGACCTAACGACAAGTCAGACACCTCTCGATGAACCATGCAACATCCCTCTTCATACAGGGCCACCAATACTCCTTCTTTAGGTCCAAATACATCTTAGTATCCCCGGGGTGGATCGAGAATTTCGATCGATGCACTTCTTCCATCAAAATAGTACACGTCCCGCCCACAAACGGTAGCTAAATCCGACCCTGAAATGTCATAAGTCCCGACCATCAGTAAAAAATTCTGATACCTGCCCGACAACCCGCTCCCTCTTTCGATTTTCTGGTCTCGTAGCCTCAGCCTGGGCCCCTCGAATGGTGTCCAAAATTGGAGTCATCACCGTCAACCTCATACAAACATCTCGGATCGGGGCGCTCTCCGCCCTACGGCTCAACGCGTCAACTACGACATTAGCCTTGCTAGGGTGGTACAGGATCTTACAATCATAATCCTTCACCACGTCCAACCATCTCCTCTGGTGCATATTCAGATTTGGCTGATCCATCAAGTACTTCAGACTCTTGTGGTCCGTGTATATGGTACACTGAACCCCATATAGATAGTGTCGCCAGATCTTGAGGGAAAACACCACAGCCCCCAGTTCCCGGTCGTGGGTGGGATATCTCGAGTCATAAGGCTTCAGTTGCCTCGATGCATACGCTATTACGTGCCCCCTCTGCATAAGCACTGCCCCTAATCTAGATATGGATGCATCACAATATACCATAAAATCCTCCATCCCTTCCAGGAGTGCGAGCACCGGGGCCACGCACAATTTTTGACGAAGGGTCTCAAATGAGGACTGCTGCTCCGGACCCCATGAAAATGCAACACCCTTCCGGGTCATCTTGGTAAGTGGCACGGCGATCTTGGAGAAATCCCTAATAAATCTCTGATAATAGCCGGCCAATCCCAGAAAGCTCCTAATCTCAGTGGCCGATCTCGGCACTTCCCATCTCATCACCGCCTCGATCTTGGCCGGATCGACCAATATCCCCTTCTGGTTAGAAAGGTGCCCTAGGAACTGGACCTCTCGTAACCAGAAATCACACTTGGAGAATTTGGCATACAACCTCCCCAATCTCAAAACTCGAAGAATCTCCCTCAAATGTTCCTCATGCTGCTCTCTAGACATCGAATATACCAAAATATCATCAATAAATGCGATCACCGACCGATCCAGCATCGACCTGCACACCCTGTTCATAAGATCCATGAAAGCAGCTGGGCATTGGTGAGCCTATAAGGCATCACCACAAACTCGTAATGTCCATAACGAGTTCTAAATGCAGTCTTCTGGATATCTTCATCCCGAACCCTCATCTGATGATCACCCGACCTCAAGTCTATCTTAGAGAACCAAGATGCCCCCTACAACTGATCGAACAGATCATCGATCCTAGGTAACAGATATCGGTTCTTAACCGTCAACTTGTTCAACTCCGGGTAATCGATACACATCCGATGTGAACCATCCTTTTTCTTGACAAAAAGAATCGGCGCTCCCTAAGGTGAGCTACTCGGTCGAATAAACCCCTTTTCCAACAGCTCCTGCAACTGCGAGGATAACTCTTGCATTTCTGGTGGAGCGAGGTGATAAGGCGCCTTGGCGATGGGTGCCGCTCTCGGAACCAGATCGATACGGAACTCCACTTGCCTTTCTGGAGGCACGCCCGGCAGTTCCTCAGGAAACACATCCGAA
Organism: Lactuca saligna; assembly: GCF_052625555.1. Classification (NCBI taxonomy): domain Eukaryota; kingdom Viridiplantae; phylum Streptophyta; class Magnoliopsida; order Asterales; family Asteraceae; genus Lactuca; species Lactuca saligna. The sequence goes on from NC_136425.1 coordinate 120,552,724, forward strand.
AACTCGCACACTACTGGAACCTCGTCAACCGAAATTGGCTTCCCCGCGGCCACTCGTGTGTCCATCACATAGGCTATGAATCCACTGCATCCTTGGTGCAAACTCTATCTCACCCTGGCAGCCAAACAAAACGCTGACCCACACCGGGTCCCCTCGCCATTCACAGTAAGTACTCCCCCACTAGGGTCTCGTATAGTCACCAGCTGTCTCTCGCAGTCAATGACTGCTCCAAACTTACTCAACCAGTCCATGCCCACGATGACACAGACATCTCCCATCGCTATAGGAACCAGATCTATAGGGAACCTGACACCAAAAATCTCGAGCACACATCCTCGAATCACGTCGGTGGCGTATACCGCTTTCTCATCAGATATGGAAACCCTCAGAGGTCGACTCATCACCTCCTGATCAATACCGATGTGTTGACTAAAAGTCAAAGATACAAAAGACCGACTTGCACCCGAGTCAAATAATACCAAGGCAGGTACAGATGTCACAAGAAAAGTACCTACGCATATCATAATATAAGCACAATATCTCAGCATAAAAGTAAATACACGTAAGAATACATACCAGCCACAACATAGGGCGCCGCGCGGACCTCCTCCGCGGTCAACTGAAAAGCTCTCCCACGAGCCTTTGGAGCCTCGACTTTCACCAGCCGAGTCTCGGTAACCCTAGCAGTAGGCGCTGATCTCTGGTGAAGCTGAGGACACTCGGCCTTCCGATGGTCGGTCTAGTTGCAATGGAAGCAAACCATAAATCCCTTGGGGCAATCCCTAGCGATGTTCCCCTCCTTGCCACATTTGTAGCAAGCACCTGATCGATAGGCCCCCTTATGACCCTTTCCGCACTTTCCGCAAGTGCGGCCCTTCTGACCTCCCATCCTCGAATCGGCGGACTTGGTCCGCTTGGCTGCTGGCTGGGACTGAGTTGGCCGCCGATCCACCCGCTGAGACTCGGCCTCCTCCCTGTCCTGAGTCTCAAACTCGATTTACCTTTTCTGGTTATTTGCCTGGAGCTCAGCAAATGTATGGTATGTCGAGTTCGACACGAACTCCCGAATGTCCCTCCTCAGTATACCCAAATATCGGCTCATCCGAGCCTGCTCAGTGGACACCTGCTCAGGGCAGAACATCGCCCTCTCATGAAACTTCCGGATGATCACAATAACTGAATTGTTACCCTGCTTGAGAGTCAAGAACTCTTGAATCAACCGTTCCCTCTCCACGAGGGGAACATACTCGTCTCTGAACATAGTAGTAAATCTCTCCCAAGTCATGGCTGAAATCTCCGTAAGAGTGAAGTCCGCCGTCACGAACTTCCACCAATACTTTGCTCCCAGGCGGAGCTGGTTCAAAGCGAGTCGTACCCTCAGATGCTCCGGACATGAACATGTGTAGAAGCATCCCTCAACATCAGCAATCCATCTCATCGCAGCGATCGGATCCTGCCTCCTGTCAAACTCGGGTGGCTTCGTGTTACTGAAATCCCGGAATAGCAACGAGTCACTTCCCTGAGGTCTGGTAGCAGCCACAACTGTGGTAGCTATAGCGGCTGCGGCTCCAGTCACTACGGCATACCGCTCATCGAAAGTCTCCATCAGTGTGGTCTTGATGGACCCAAACATCTCCGGAATCTCGGCTCGGATCGCCGCAGCCACCTCATCGTGGATCATCTGACGAAGCTCCTCGTCACTCACACCGCTCGTCCTAGATCTGTGGCGTGGCCCAACCATAATGCCTCTGAAATACAACATAAAAATATCAGAGACTCAATCGAGCATACTCGCACTCGATAACGCAACCCTACTTGGCCTCTGATACCCAAAGGATTCTTACTTGGGTTGCCCACTGATCCAGTGTCTTCAGTAGTACGGGCCCTATACTACCGACTACACCGCATCAGCATTCACCCCAAGTCCTCCTCCCTGGACCCCGTATCACGAGTACTCTATTCTTGCTATGCACTGGCTACCTACTCTCTCTCAAAGCATCTCATAACAGCAGTTTCCCCTAGACTAAGGCATCACAAATCAGGCCACTCTAGTCCTAATATGAATACCTAGTCTACTCTAGAATGCATAACATATCATAAAATATCTCATAACACATATTGTAAGGGTATTTTGGGGATTTTACCGTTCAGGCGATGGCTGACCGTACACACTGCTTCTCCTTTGGTTATTACAAAATCTCTTATAAAATTTGTATGCCTTTATTAATTGAAATTTTTTCTCAAATCCTCGGTTTGAGTTCGGTTACGCCCGAAGGTGCATCCGAATCCCTCAAACCAAGGCTCTAATACCAACTTGTAACAACGTTAATTTTCAAAACAATTTTTCATTTTTCAAACAACATAAACCATCATTTAATATTCTGAAATCACATGTATAACAAATGTCATCGTGACAAAATACACCCCAAGACCATAAAACAATTCTTCCGTCAGTGTGTACAGATCACGCCGGCGCCTTCCCACGGTCCTCGCTAGTACCTGAAACACATAACACAACAACTGTAAGCATAAATGCTTAGTGAGTTCCCCAAAATACTACTTACGCACATACGCCTTTCCAGGCCCTGACCTTCCGGTCCATGTGTCTCAGGGGACTTCCGTCCCGACCCGGTAAACCTTCCGGTCCTACCCACGTCAACCTTACGGTCCACATCACAACGCCTTCCGGCCGATAACATATATGCCTTCCGGCCCATAACATAATGCCTTCCGACCCATAACCTAATGCCTTCCAGCCCATATCAAGCATAACATACATAGCACATACAAACGGTTAACTTATCATATCCAATGCATACAACTCATAACATATCCGACCTTCCGGTCACACAATAAAACCCTTCCGGTTACAGTATAGTGAGAAAACTCACCACGTGGAAAGTCTAGAATCTCACGTGCTCGCTATCTCCGAATCCCAACCTCGCCTAATCATAACGAAATATCATTTTAATTAATATAGACTTCCACAACTAGACTTCACTCTTATTAACATTCCTCAGATGGGTAAAAGACCATTTTACTCTTCCTTGACTCAAAGTCCTCATGTTGACCAAAACCCTAAAAATCAACAAAAGTCAACATTTCACAGTACGCGGGGCATACAGACTTATGTACGCGGGGCGTACATCGCCAATCCACAATCGAGGTCTCCACCCTTTACGCGGCGCGTATTGGGAGTTATGCACAGCGTAACGCTCAGATCCAGCCACTCTTCATTTCTGGTCTTAAATGGTTAAGACACTTCTTCAACTTCTAGATTCGGCTCTCTTTAAGCCTCCTTACCCATAAAGTCGAAACCTTTAAGCCTTGGCATGGATGTAAAGGCTCCTACACTCCTTAATACCTTTCCATTTCAACTCAAAAGATCTAGATCTCATGCATGGCTAATCATTCACGTTCAAGATTACATTTTTTATGAACCTACAACTCAAATGGACCAGAAATATGATGGATCTAAGCCAATGGAGGCTACTTGCTCATAAAGTCTCCATCTTTGGGACCAAAACCCTAGAAAATGGTCCATAAAGCATACCACAAGAACTACAAGGCAAGATCCGAACTTTTTACCTTAGAAAGAAGCTCCAACCTTTGCTATTCACGAATCTACACTTGAACACCAACTTCTAGCCTCCATAATGGACTCCTCTTCTCCTTTGCTACCTTGAAATGACACCACCACGCTTAGAACACTCACAAACAAGCTATGAACGAAGGCACAACTCTCTTAGGGTTTCTTTCTGAAGGATGGTGGCTGAGGAACCAAACCATCTTATTCCTTTTATAGCCAACCATTAAATTAGGGTTTTTGGGTCTAGACCGGTTACGCCCAGCGTAACCTTGGGTACGCCTAGCTTACCCGGGGGATGATGCGTTTAAATGAAGCGCGCGAGTACGCGCAGCGTACTCCTTGTACGCCCAGCGTACTCGCCCAACACAAAAGCCCAAAATGACAACATAACAAAAGATGAAGGGCTAATTAGAGGTACCTGAATTTCGGGCTGTTACATTGATACATTGACGTATGGGTTTTATTTTATGGTATTGATCTAATGATTTTACTAATGATTAAACAAAAAAAATTTGGGTCGTATTTTGGGATGTTACATGAAGTATTAAAATATTTGATTTACAAGGCTATCAAACACCTTAGTGGTTATATATACATATATAAATCTACTTACATTATTTTAGGTATGGAAAATACTTATGCATTCCAGTTTTTGGAACTTTAAAAACTACTATTCAATTATGGAAAATATTGGATTTTCTAGAAACAAACTCAGTTACTTTATACAAAAAGGCATACAATTCTTATACAAAAATGCTTATGAACTCACCAACTTAATTGTTGACACTTTTTCAAAACTACTTATATTTCTCAGGGATTCACTAATACAGGTAAACAACAGCTTTTGGGGAAGGGATGCTAAGGCGTCAATTTCAAACTTATTATATCATCATAATGTAATTTCTTTTGAAACATGTAATACAATCAACAATGTAACTTTTTAAATTATATTTATGATGGTTGTGTTTGCTTTCTTAACTATTTACTCAATTGTTATGATACTACATGAAGTCATCCGCCCTAGAACGATTCCGTCGTTCTGGTTTGGGGGTGTGACATCAGACTATCATCAGATGAGGGTTAGAGACAAGGATGTACAGAACACTACTTTCCGGACTCACTATGGCCACTACGACTTCGTGGTGATGCCCTTCGGGCTCACCAATGCTCATGCTGCGTTAATGGACCTCATGAACTGCGTATGCAGACCGATGTTGGATTAGTGTGTGATAGTTTTCATTGATGACATCTGGGTTTATTCTAGGAAGCAGGAGCAACATGAGGAGTACTTGCGAGAGGTTTTAGTTACCCTGAGGAGGGAGAGCTTGTATGCCAAGTTCTCCAAGTGTGAGTTCTGGTTCCACGAGGTGCATTTTCTTGGGAACCTTGTCAACCAGAACGGTATTTTGGTCGACCCGGACAAAGTGGAGGCTATGATGAGGTGGGAGGTTCCGAAGTCTCCATCTGAGATTCAGAGTTTCCTGGGATTGGTAGGCTATTACCCGAGGTTCATTCAGGATTTCTCCAAGATAGTCGTGCCCTTGACTCGGTTGACGTAGAAAGTTGTGGTCTTTCGCTGGGAGCCTGAGCAGTAGGTAGCGTTTGAGACATTGAGCCAAAGACTATGAGAGGCATCGATCCTAACCCCGCCAGAGGGCGTGGAGGATTTTTTAGTGTATTGCGATGCGTCCATTTTAGGTTTGGGTGTGATATTGATGCAGAGGGGGCATGTTATCGCCTACGCCTCGAAGTAGTTGAAGCCTCACGAGGAGAACTACCCAACGCACGATCTGGAGTTGGGGCGGTTGTCTTCGCCCCCAAGATTTGGCGGCACTACCTCTATGGGGTTCGATGTACCATTTACATGGACCACAAAAGTTTGAGGTACTGTATGGATCAGCCGAATCTAAACATGAGGCAACGTCGATGGATAGATGTGGTGAAGGATTACGATTGTGATATCCTCTTGGGAAGGCCAACGTTGTGGTCAATGCAATTAGTCACAAGGCAGCCCCGCTCAGAGATATTTGCTTGAGGATGACGATGGTGACTCACTTTTGGAGTAGATCTGAGAGGCGCGGGTTGAGAACATAAAGGAGGAGCGCCAGAAGTGCGAGTGGATCATAAGCCAAGTGGCCTCATTTGACTATGACAATCGTGGGTTGTTGACCCTGCATGGGAGGGTCTGGTTTCCATACTAGGGTGGAGTATGACAAATTTTGATGGATGAGGCCCACAAATCCAGGTTTTCTATCCATCTCGGGATGACGAAGATGTACACAAATCTTCATCCTGACTATTGGTGTCCCTGCATGAAGCGGGATGTAGCCTGGTACGTTGAGAGATGCCTGACCTGTAGGAAGGTCAAGGTTGAGAACCAGAGGCCTCACGACAAGACACAACCATTGGTTATCCATATGTGGAAATGGGAAGATATCACTATGGATTTTATGACGAAGCTTCCAAGGACCACACGGGGAGTGGATTCGATTTGGATCATCGTGGACCGATTTACCAAGAGCGCCCATTTCATTCCGATCCAGGAGAGCATTTCGACCGAGAAGCTGGCCAACATCTACATTCGAGAAGTAGTAGCACGACATGGAGTGCCAATGTCTATGATTTCCGACCGAGACGTACGATTCACTTCCAGATTCTGGAAGAAGTTTCACGATGATTTGGGTACTCGTCTGCACTTCAGCGCTGCTTTTCACCCACAGACGGATGGTCAGAGCGAGCGGACCATCCAAACATTGGAGGATATGCTGCGGGCGGGCGTTTTAGACTTCGGTGGTAGCAGGGATACCTACCTTCCTTTGGCAGAGTTTTCCTACAATAATAGCTACCATGCGAGTATTAACCATCCTCCCTTCAAGATGGTATACAAGAGGAAGTGCAGGACCCCGATATGCTGGGGAGAGGTTGGACAGAGGTTCATGGGGAGTACCGAAGTGGTACTCAAGACGATGGAGAGGATCCAACGGGTCCGGAGTAGGCTTCAGACTGCTCAGAGTCGGCATAAAAGTTATGCCGACAAGCGTTGTTCGGACCTGGAGTTCCAGGTCGGGGATATGGTTCTCCTAAAGGTGTCACCTTGGAAAGGTGTCATCCAGTTCAGGAAGCGGGGCAAGTTAGGCCCCAGGTACATCGGTCCTTTCGGGGTTACATCCCCGGTGGGTAGGGTGGCATATAGGCTGGATCTGCCAGCTGAGCTTATCCAGATTCACAATACCTTTCACATCTCCCAGCCGCAGAAGTGCCTGGTAGACAACTCTGCAATGGTGCCTCTAGAGGATATTTAGGTGAATAACAGCCTGAACTACATTGAGCGACCAGTATTTATCCTCTTCAGGAAGTCAAAGGATTTGAGAAACAAGAGGGTTGAGCTGGTGAAGGTGCAATGGCAGCACCGCAAGGGATCAGAATGGAGTTGGAAGCCGAAGAACGAGATGAGAGAGCCCTAACCCGAGCTTTTTCCAGATGCAACAGCAGACTTTGAGGTTGAAGTCTAAAATAAGTGGGGGAGATTTTTAATACTCGGTTCCCCGTATATATTTTTATTATAAGTTTTTGCACTTTTACACTGGGACTCGATGAGTTGGTGGCCCAACTCGTCGAGTAGATGCGAAATTTGGATGCGGGAGGAAGAGTCTACTCGCTGAGTCGAAAGCCCCGAATCGAAGAGTAGACCTGTCTGGATGAAACCCTAAATTTGGGGGTTTGCACCCTATTTAAACAACTTATATGGTCTCCACTCTAGCCTCCATCACCCTCATACTCTCTTCTCGAAATCCTAATTGATTATTGAGTGTTCTTGAGCTTTTGTGCCATTTTTTGTGAGTCTTTGAAGCTTGATAAGAAAGATGAGGCTTGGGAGATCAAGAGAAAGCAAGTAGATCCAAAGGTTTTGGCACATTTCCAGCTCAGTTGAGGTATAAAGTTAATAACTTGACTATTCATTCTTAGATCTCTATTTAGGGCTATTTTTTTTTACCTTTTCTAAGTCTTAGTGAAGCCATATTAGGGATTATGTGTATCAATGGGGTTATACTTAAGATCTTGAACCTTTGTGGGTTCTAGATGCATTAAGCTCATCGGAAATCGACTTGATAGACATGGACTTTGGGTGACTCGACGAGTCGTTCATGGGACTCGGCGAGTCGGGTTATGGTTCCCCAACCTTTTCTATTTCTGATCGATCTGGTTATGCCTAGAAGAGGACTCAACAAGATGGACGTGAATATGGATTTGAAGATCAAAGAACTTGACGGGTTCAAGGATGAACTCAGCAAGTTCAAGGCAATGTTCCAACTTATATGAAGAAGAACTCGACGAGTTCAAGGAAGAACTCGGTGAGTCAAGGACTAAACACTTCAACTTGTATGAAACAGGACCCGATGAGTTCAAGGATGAGCTTAACGATTCATGAGCAAAAGGTCCCAATTTTGTATGAAGGAGAACTCGACGAGTAGGAACAACTCGGTGAGTTGAGTCAACCAAATGCTAACTTTAACGAAAAGTTGACTTTGACCATGGTGTTGACCTTGACTTTGACCTAAGTTGACCCTTGAAAGGATTAAGAGTATGAAATGGTAACTAAGGAAGGTTGTTATTTGTAGGAGTTTGAGAGGAGTTGATCCCAACATCAAGGACAATTCATACACTTCACGACATTGAGGTGAGTTACCTTCCAGTAGAAGTGGGTCGAAGGCACCAAAGTCGACCCACTAGTAAGAGTTATAGTAGAGATAATTGTCTTTGTGATAATTATCTGGTACATTGTTATCTGATATGATTATGTGTGAGTATGCTATGATGTTATGTGATATGTGATAGGAGGGGTAGTATAGACCCCAGTACCGGTCGATAGGGCCGAAGGGATTAGCCAGCACCCAGATAAGTTAGGTAGTATATGACTTGTATGTTTATGCACTAGGATGCTATGTGGTAGAATAAGGGGTGAAATAGTCCCTAGTACTGGTCGAAAGAACCGAAGGGGTAGGCCAACACCCTAATATGCTAGGCAAGGTACCGGTCGACAGGACCGAAGGGGAGGCCAACACCCGAATATGCTAGGTAAAGTATTGGTCGACAGGACCGAAGGGGTAGTTAGTACCCAGTTATGTTATGTAATATGTGTTATGTATGGTATGTGGTATGATGGGGGGAACTTACTAAGCTTTGTGCTTTCAATTTTTACTTTTGTTTTAGGTACCTCTTCTTCGTAGGGAAGGAGCTGGCACGATAGCAGCGCATCACACACACAGAAGATTTCCGCATTATGAGATTCTTGGGATTGTACTCTCACATTATTGCTATTTTTATGATATGGTTTTGAAACATGTGATCATGGTTTTATAATATGATGTGACTCAATGATGTTTTATTATAAATGTTTTCTAAATCGTTATATCAAAAATGAAATTTTTTGTCTTGAAAATTGAGATGTTATATATGGCATCTGATGTCTAGTGGGGTCAAATATATTGTACTGGAGAAGGCTCATAAGTCTCGCTTCTCTATTCACCCAAGGGCCACCAAGATGTACTGGGATCTAAGTTTAAGTTACTGGTTGTCATGCATGAAGAAGGAGATTGCTTGGTACGTCGAGAGGTGCTTGACCTGCAGGATGGTCAAGGCCGAGCACCAGAGGCCGCATGGCAAGCTACAGCCTCTGGAGGTTCTCATGTGGAAATGGGAGCAAATCACGATGGATTTTATCACCAAATTGCCGAGGACGACGGCCGAGAAGCCGGTCGGTGGGTATATCCGCGAGATCGTTGCTCGCCATGGGGTTCCGGTTTCTATCGTGTCAGACCGTGATGTTCGGTTCACCTCCCGTTTCTGGTAGAAGTTCCACAAAGAGCTGGCATGCGGCTGCATTTCAGTACAGCTTATCACCTGTAGACAGACGACCAGAGTGAGCAAACCATACAGACCCTCAAGGATATGTTGAGGTCCTACATCATTGACTTCGGTGGGAGCTGGGATTCTCACCTACCCCTTGCAGAGTTCCCTTACAACAACAACTATCATTCCAACATTAGTGCTCTACCTTTCGAGCTGTTGTATGGACGGACGTGTCGTACCCTGATCTGTTAGGGCAAGGTTGATTAAAGGGTAATAGGTCACACCGAGGTAGTTCTACAGACTACCGAGAAGATTCAACAGATCAGGCAGCGGTTGCAGACTGCTCAGAGTCGGTAGAAAATTTATGCGACGCCGATCCGAGTTGGAGTTCTAGGTTGGTGATATGGTATCGCTAAAGGTCTCACCCTGGAAGGGTATGATCCACTTCAGGAAGAGGGGGATCTTTTGGAGGAGCTCAGTTAGATTCACAACAGTTTCCACATCTCGTAATTATGGAAAATGCATATTAGATGAGGAGGTAGTGGTGTCATTAGATGATATTCATGTCGATGAGCGCCTGAATTATGTGGAGATGCCAGTGGCCATTATGGAGAGGAAATTGAAGGTTCTATGGAACAAGGAGGTACCTTTGGTAAAGGTACAATGGGAGCATCGGAGGGGATCCGAGTGGACTTGGGAGCTGGAGGCAGAGATGCAAGAGCATTATCCGAAGTTGTTTATGTTGGATAAGGTGTCTAAGTCCATAACTTATTTGGTACATACTTGACACGACCCGGAATGGTCCATTTGGGTTGCATTTCATCCAAACGATTTATGGATAATTTTATGAGAATTGTATACTTACGATTTATTAATATATTATAAGTTATAATATATTAATATGAAGTCATGTTATTTAATTAGTTTTAGTCTTAAATTAATTATGAATTAATTTAGAGATTAAAAAGAAGACTGATTAAATTATGGGCTAATATATTTTATATAGTGTGGGCTAATACTCATTTGTTAATGGGCTAAGCTAATATGGAAGTCCATGGATGATCCATGGAGCTTTTAACCCATGGATCCTTGGAAAGGAAAAGACATGGGTTATTAGGGTTTCACCCTAACCATGCACACTATATAAAGAAGCATATGATGCAAGAAATATGGCCCTAAGGGTAGACTCTAGTTGTGTGAGACTTAGTGGTCGCCGATTCCACAAGAAAGTATACTACTCTCTCAAAGTTATCCAAACGTTTGTGGTGATTTGTGATTCCATTTGAGGCATTCACACTATTGGTGCTTGGCTCTCAAACTCCAAACAATCAACCATCATCAAAAGGTATGTATTTCTACTAGTAGTTTTATGATTCATAATCCTTATGCTATGTTAGTTAGGAAGAAACCTTGGAAGTTATTATTTGCATGTATTTTAGAAGAAAACATAGATCCAAGGTTATTAGGGTTGCATGCACACTTAGGAAGTGTTAGATTGCTCAAAACCCCAACAGTGGTATCAGAGACTAGGCTTGTTTTCTTGAATACTTGATGCAAATTGCTGAAAAATGTCGAAAAACTGCATTTTGCACAGCAGACTCGCCGAGTCCATGTGTATATTCAACCAACTCGCCGATTCAGTTCATGCACTTGACGAGTTGGCAGGCCTGAGTGCAGATTTTCGAGTTTTGGTGCTGGAATTGGTCTAGGATCATTACCTTAAACTGTTTTGGACTCATAAAACCTATTTTTGATGTGGTAATGATGATGGTGGACCAATTTCAAAGTAATAATCAAAATTTCAAGTTTATATGTGTTCATATGATTCTTGAAATTATTGATGTGGATGTTCATGTTCATACGAGTTTTGTTAGATCATAGAAATTATTTGCAAATTGTTTGTTAGTTAATTCTTGATCTTAATGTGTTTTAATGGAATTCATAATTTTTCCTCAAGTTATGGAATTCCAAAAGTTTTTTCTTTTATATGTTTTTTTTAAGAAGTCATAAGTTACAATTTTGAAGAGTTTTTCTAATAAATGCTTTTATGGACTTCATAACTTGTCCTCAAGTTATGGATTTCCAAGAGACTCTTCATTAAAAGTATTAAACACTTAATTAAAACTCATAAGTTATGAATATCCAAAAGTTTATGAATTGTTCAAAACTTGCCCTCAAGTTTTGGAATTTGTAAAGTCTCACACAAACTTTAATTCCATACCCTAGAAGTTTTAAAAGTTAAAATTCTACCCTTATACTATTATAAGATATATATATATATATATATATATATATATATATATATATATATATATATAAAAGAGCAAGTCGTTTCACCGTTAGTAGGCCTCATTCACGAAGCCGGTCTATAAGGTGGGTATAAGGTTGTTGCCTATAAAATGGCAACTTAATGGGTGTCCACTCTCACCCACCGCTTGCTTGATCGGTGGAGGGTCGTTAGCCGAACGGGTAGGACAATGACTTTGAATTCTCATTAAAAGTATAATGATTATTATAAAGTAACTAAATATTTTTTTTATTTAATTCCCAATCTTAGTTACTTTAGGAAAATTGTGAATTTGGTGCTAGCCCATGGAATTTACACTTTGTACCTTACCAAGTCGTTGGTGGAGCATGTGTGGTTAACCGGCACACTAACTTGGACTAGTAAGGACCACGAAGGGTGACTTAATGTTTGTCATAGATCAATGGAGCGTGTGTGGTTAACCGGCACATTGATTAGGTGATAATATTAAGGGTACCAAGTGAATTGGTATGGTTATTCACACCTTGTTTTGTGATCCTCAGCATCCCAGTCACAAAATTTGAGAGGGCACACTCGAGATTTAAACATGCTATTGAAAAGTTCAATGAATCTCAAAAGATCTAGGAATTTCAAATCCAATTAAAACCTAATAAATTATTTCGTTTTTCATGGTGGAAATTGGTGAATCGTCATTCACCTACCTTCAAATATTTTATAGCTTGGATTACGACATCCCTCTTCGAAATTATAAAATATTGTGTTGGGTCCTAGCCTTAATATTTCATATTGGGTGTTATATTAAGGACTTTGAATCAACTAACTTGATTTTCTCCCATTATAGATGTCTGGTTCAGACAACTATGATCTTCCCAAATCTCTTGAAGATGGTGTCCCTCAACATCATGCTTCACTTCCTCCACCTCCTCCATTTATTCTCCCAAACCTACAAGTTTAAGGTCACTCAAGCCCTGTTGGCAAGCAAGATCTATATGTGATCACATCTTGGTGATGAAGTCACGTATTGGCAATCCGGGAGAGTTGGGTGTCAAAGTCTTGTGAAAGTTGGATGTTTAATCACCTTCTTGGTGACATAGTGAGTCCCTTTGGGACTACTATGAGACAGACTATGACACGAGCCTTAATGATCTTATCTATTTGCTCAGTGCTGCAGATTCAGCAATGATTTGGAACACTAGTAAAGCAAATTTTATTAGAAGATCAACTTCCCAAACCTTAAATGGACATTGGCAATGGTAGCATTGGATATCTAGAAAAGCATTTCTCTTCCTAATGGAAAGGGATCGGCCATAGTCAACTCGGTTGACCAAATGGTAAAGAGAAATGCTAAGTCTGAGATAGTCTCATGTGCCATTACCAAAGGGTCCATGTGTTTTGTTGCCAAAGGAAGGGGCATTGGTTGCGAAGCTGCCCTATTCACCTGAAAGGTCATAAGGTTGATCAAGTCAAAAAGTTTGACTCTACTTCAGTTAAAGTCCACTGACTAACTCTATTAAGTTCCTATTTGGAGATTCTTATTACATAATGTGAATGGGTCACATGTTGATGTTTTTTAAGAATCAAAGAAAAGATAGGGAGCTTAAAGTAAGTATATGTTGATTTCTGATTGCGAAGGTGGGTTTCGATCGCATGGTTCGGCAATCAGAATTTTGAGTTGTTGCTTAAGAGTTATAATATATTGCTTATGAATAGATAACAACAAGGTTTTCATGTGGATTGTAAGGATAAGTGTTTCCGCAAAGTTTTAAAATAAAAGAAAAAAAGGGTTTTAATTTTATTTATTTTAAAAAATATCCTTACAATGGCATCTGTGGAAAATTGTTGCTTATATGTTTCCAGTAATAGCAATATTGGATAGTGGATTTGATTCTTTCATTTGTGGTAGTGTCTGAATTTACCAAATGAAGAAAGTTTTTCATCACCCAAGTTTCAATTAGACATAAACTTGGAATCATAAAAGTTGTATTGTATGATGAATGAGAATTTTCATCTTTGAAAATTAAGACTAATTCTTTGATCACATGTATACGTGAGTCAATTGAAGGACTAAGGAATTAGGTACATTGGGTGTGCGCTGGTCAAGGTCCACCACAAAGATTGATTTGTCATGATTTACTAAAGATTAGTAAATATGATTATACTTATAAGGTTAAGTATAATTCTGTAACATCGGAAAGGTTACAATGTATGACAAAACAAATGAGAAGAATCAAATTAGGCAGAAAGATAAAAGTTTCTCAAATCTGAAAGGATAGGAGAGTACTTTAGTATCATATTTCATGATCATCTTAATGATTATGAAACCATATCACAAATTCATACTCTAAGGACGTCTTAGTGCATTGTTATGGCTAAGAAGAGAGGTCATGAATTGTTGGATTGGTTAAAATCAAGAAGATGAGTCATACTTCGTTCCAAAACAATTCTTAGAGTCATACTCCAAGATTGTAACCTTGAGTGACATAAAGGAAGATTTATTAACACTAGTAAAATGTAAGAGTAAAATGTTTTCTACTCTTGTACATTTGAGATTGGTAAGTTGTGATGTCTTGGATGAGACAAAGACCAACTAAGACCAATTGTGTGAAGTGTTAGTCTTGATAAGAATTCGCACTATCCCTTGAATATTTGTTTTGTCAAGGAATGGTTCTTGACTGGGGAAACTTATATGTCAAGGGGACAGTGGGAGCCTTAAAGATCCTGAAAGAGTTTCAAGATTTAATCAAGAGTAAAACCTGTAGTTTATCACTAGCACACGACTTAAGGTTTGCAACCTATCGTGTTGACATAATTCTTATTTCTGTACCTACTTCAAATAAGTTGAATTTGCATGTGAGTTATTAGAGTTCAACTTGGAAGAATTGGTGGGCCTTGTGCTACCAAGGTGACAAGAAACTAAGATTGAACAAGTTTAATCCATGTAAGGCTGAATTTGTCACCAACCTTATCTTGTGATTATGGTTTTGACAAATTCACATGGATAGGAACTCATACACTATAAAATCTAAGTTTCATAAGGTTTCTCTCCGATTCATGAAAATGATGGTGAGGAAACGCTTTCATTAAGTAGATTTTACGTAGATATCAATTGTGTTATTTGTATTTTCAAAAGTCGTTAGTGGAGCGTGTGTGGTTCACCGGCACACTAACATGGACTTGTGAGAAATGGCAACGGTCTAAACAATTAAGACTATGATTACGGTATCCCTTTTCATAGTTCTGAAAATTGTTTAGACACACATGTGAGCTATCTAAGAAAAGGTGTATGAATCTAAATTTTAGAAGTCCAACAGATTTATGGAAATATGTCAGAGCTAGTGGGAGCATAAGTGTTATGTTGATAATCATCATGTTAGTGGGAGCATGATTATTACGTTTAGTGTTGCAACTTAGCAATGTTAATTATAGAAAACAAAGTTTCAATTCGTGAAGCTGCAGGGGTTGAAAAGTTGTTTTGCTATAATTAAGGGAGAGGAAATTATACTTCATTTCAATTCTAAAGCTTAGATTGAGACTTTAATCATCTTTAGTCAAGTATATATATATATATATATATATATATATATATATATATATATGAATTTTATGTTGGAATGGTTCAACTTGAAGAAATTCTATATATATTGCGCTTTCAAAATTCGATTATGATTACGTCATCCCTCTTCATAGTTAAATTTTGAAAACATGGCAAATAAAAAAATATTGTAGCAAAAGACTGGTCTAGTATCATGTCTTTATGTCAAACATCATGAATCGTGTCCCATATGCTTCGGATATAGGATCGATTGCATGTGCTATAATATTCATATTTTCTAAATTTTCAAAATGCTTAAGGCATTGAGAAGGGAAAAGTCTAGAACTGGATATGACTAAAGTGATTAAGCAATTGTCGAGGACAATCTGAGGTTCACCAAAGATTGGTTGCTCAGGGAAAGTTGGAAGTATGATCTAAGTTGTCGGAAAGGACTGTATTGACATGTTCTGAAAAGAAGTAACTCTTGTTCGGAAGTGATAGTCAAAATGGGACTATGGAAATGTCTCCATAGGTGGAAGTTATTCAATCTATGTAAGATTAGAAAACGTTAATGCAAGAAGGATGTTCAAAGCAATGTACTTTGAATATAAGACTTCCGTTCCATAGAAGTTGACCTTCTTTGGAATACTCTGTAATGACTGGTGACAAGGTTTTGGTGACTTTGTGAATAATCATTACAAGAGGAACATTGCATAAAAGTTTAAAATCTAACAGATTTTTTGGTAAATGATAGGAATCGGGGATTCTCACATTTACAATAAGGATTTGGGATTGTGAAACGAGTATCATTGGCATAATGTTCAATTGATCTACATCACAATGTAAGGATCATAGACAAACATAGTGTGCATACTTGGAGTATGGCATAACTATTGTTTAGAAAAACAAAGTGTACATGCTAGGAGCATGAGACGACTGTTGTTTTTTTATTCAAGTCTTAAGTTGATTGTTTGAAACATTATACAATGAATAATGTGTAATCAATATGGTGATAAATAAAAGGTGGTTCTATTTATATTCAAAAGGGTTCTGAGACCATATTGGATTCGATTATTATTGTGTTTCACTTTGCATGTTTTGACTTCCAAAATAGATAGGTTATTCTTTCCGAATGACTAAGTTATTTAAACACTCCACAGTCGTTCATATGTTGGAAGTAGGTATGAATCAAGACTGTCATGAATCGAGTTTGTAGATGGCTAAATGGGTTTAGTTATAACAATGGTTGCTACAACATTCATGAGTGCTCATAAGTTATGAGTATTGGAATAAACCCACGCTCACTTGTATCACTTCATGGAATTTATCTCGAGTGATCGTGAGACGGTAATATCATATAAATCTTCAAACCTAGAGATATGAGTTGTTACCTATGAGTTGGTTGTGAATTGATTGCACGTAAACGCATCAGTAACTTGATGTTATAAAATGTGCCTTTGTGTACAATTCAACAAGTAGTATAATAAGCATATGAGTCAAAGTTTATCTGTTCCTTCTAGAAATAGAAGCGATATCTAGGCCCCTCGATGATTTTGTTGTGACCTATGTACCGGCCGGTCAGAACTAAATTAATGTGTTCGATTAAGTTCTTTGTCAAACAAATCGAAAATCGGGAAACAAACTGCTGGACAATAAGTACGACGTTGTTCCATGTATTTGTCCGGCTGATATCATGAGAACAGAGGATTATATGATCACTTATCTAAAATGGCGCTTCATAGTTCAACAGAGTTTTCGAGAGCTACGATTGCTGGTTGGTTCCTGAAGTAACATACGCAAATATAGTTATTAGACTTATCCAAGTGGGATTCTGTTGGATAAGGTGTCTAAGTCCATAACTTATTTGGTACATACTTGACTCGACCCGGCATGGTCCATTTGGGTTGCATTTCATCCAAACGATTTATGGATAATTTTATGAGAATTGTATACTTACGACTTATTAATATATTATAAGTTATAATATATTAATATTGTCACACCCCGAAAACCAAAGGCGGAAACATTTCCGGGGTTGACTCCACATCAAGTATCAAATCCAATGTACATAGTAAGTAAAGTAAATCAACCATTACATTACATATATGAAAGTTTTACATTTGTTTCAAAAGCATAAGTTATACAAGTGATACATAGTATATATGAACAATACAAAAATGAGTCTTCTGAGAACTCCATCTTCACACAAAAGGATCTTCGGGTACCTGTCTAACATGGACCTGAGAATACAAGCGGTTTGAAAATCAGCATAAAGCTGGTGAGTTCATAAGCGGTTAGTTTTTCTGAAAATGTACGAGTTCCTTTGTTTTCCTGAAAAGTGGTTATCCAAGAAAATCCCATATTTTCTTATGTAAAGTTAGTTTCCAAATTCGAAAGTAAAGTAAACGATGTTTAATTAAAACATGATTGTTCTTGTGAAATGTAATTCAATTGTTTAACTTAGTACACTTCTCTAATTTCGTACTACTATTACTCAGGAAGAACCCCATGTTCTCCTGACTGTGTGTGTGTGTGTGTGTGAATTGTTACTAGTTCTGATTATGTTCGATGTCCTTCCCAAGAAAACCCCATGTTTCCCTGACTGTGTGTGTGCATCTTTACTGGTTCTGGTTTTGTTCAGTGTTCTCCCCAGGAAAACCCCATATTTCCCTGACTGTATGTGTGTGTGTCTTTACTGGTTCTGGTTATGTTCAGTGTTCTCCCCAGGAAAACCCCATGTTTCCCTGACTGTGTGTTTGTGTGTTTACTGGTTCTGGTTATGTTCAGTGTTCTCCCCAGGAAAACCCCATGTTTCCCTGACTGTGTGTGTGTGTGTCCTTACTGGTTCTGGTTATGTTCAGTGTTCTCCCCAGGAAAACCCCATGTTTCCCTGACTGTGTGTGTGTGTCTTTACTAGTTCTGGTTATGTTCAGTGTTCTCCCCAGGAAAACCCCATGTTTCCCTGACTGTGTGTGTGCATCTGTCATCCCTATATGTACATTAGCTTTACTACGTACATAAAGCTAGTAAACGAGTCTAAAATGTTAATAATCTAGATTGCGAGTCCTTAACCATACTTAGACTGGATATGACTCGGACCATGGTCAGTATCCTATTTATGACTTTTGTCACCCTTGAACCATTAGGTTCGGCTATAGCTAGCAGCCGGGTGTGGGATTGTCAGTCCCGTATAGATCTATACACTCAAGCCACGCTCTCCTACGAACGGAGATTCTGGTTACAGGGTTAGTCCTCCACTATCTCGTGCCATGGAAGTGTTACAAGGACGTGTCTCCAATCACTAAGATTACTCTTTACTTTTCGACTATGAAAGTAGTATTTACGACTGACTATACTCTACGTACCTGTCCTTTACACTCGAGTCAATGTGTTTTATTAAGGACATTACACTCGAGCCTAGGTGTCATGTAATGATAGTTGTCCTTTTACACTGGACCCTAGGTGTATATTAAGGACATTACACTCGAGCCTAGGTGTCATTTAATGATAGTTGTCCTTTTACACTCGACCCTAGGTGTATTATTAAGGACATTACACTCGAACCTAGGTGTCGTTTAATGATTATAGTCCTTTACACTCGTTCCTGGGTGTATTTGTTAAGGACATATAGATGTTTTATGTTTTCTAATGGAGTCTGTCTTTTACACTCGAACCTTAGTGTTTTATTACAGACATTACAGTGGTTTATGTATTCTATCAGTTTAAATGTGAACAATCAATTACAAAGTACACAATATAACAGTGTATAATAAGAATTGAAAATCGGGTTAAAAACAAACAACTCTGCAAGTTAAAACAGTTTGTTTAAAAAGGTTTTCAATTCTTAAAGTGTAAAATTATGAAGCCATTTAATTGAAATCATGTGATTGATTACAATATATTCTTGTACTTTTGCTTGTATTCCCCCCTGAAAACATTGAAAAACCATTGAAAAAGGGTAGGGGTATGAACTCACCGGATGCGGAAATGTGTCGATTTCGGATGCTAAACGTCGAATCGAGGCCTGATAACACGCAAGGTTCCTATGTAAAATGAAATGGCATACAAATATATCTAATTAGATTTACAAACTCTAATTAGATATGAAGTTACACTCCAACGAACGAAAACACCTCAAAACGGGTGTTTGGAGTGACCCGGGTGACATCTACGGACGGGAATTGAAGCGTGGGACTTGGGATTTGAGTTTACTCCCCAAGAGTAAACTTCCTAATTGAGTTTACGGCCTAAACACCCATTCCCCATGAGTTTACGGCCGTAAACTCATAGAGGGGTGGTTTATGGTGTTTAATGGCTCACAAATGGGTATGGACACTTGGAAATGCTTGGAATAATTTTAACTAAGGCTTGGATTGAATTAAAATCATCAAATGCAACACTTAAAGGAGTTTACGGCCTAGGCATGGGTTCTATGGCCATAAACTCACATATCTCATAGAATAAGTGTTGTTAAGGTCCCAAAATTAATCACATGTGATTCTAAAAATTCCAACAAGTCTAGAAATCAATTTTGGGCACCATTTGACATCCATTTAGGAGTTTACGGCCATGGAGCATGATCTATGGCCGTAAACTCTCAAATGTGGGATTTTGATGTGTTTAAAGCCCTTAAACTATTTTTGGTTGGTCCTTTGATTTATTCCAAGGCTTTTGGTGGTGTTGGATGGCTTTCTAACACCTTAGAATTGAATTTATACCCCTTTTTGAGGAGTTTACGGCCCAAGCACATGCCTTGGCCGTAAACTCATATAAACCTCTCAAAATTTATGTTTGAAGTGTTCTAAGTCCAATTCCAATATTCTAAAAATCATATCTAAGTCTTGTTTGTGTTTTGGAAGGGTTAAATGGCTTAAAAACCCTCATAATATGTGTTTACGGCCTAGGCACCTTCCAAGGCCGTAAACTCATATACAAGGCTTCAAATCTTGGTTTGAGGCATTCTAATTCCATTTCATAAAGTCCTCAAGCCATATACAAGGTCCAATTGAGATTTGGAAGGGTTTTGTTGCTCCAAAAACCCTCTTTATGTGAGTTTACGGCCTAGGACTGTTCTAGGGCTGTAAACTCATGTTAATGGTCCTATTCCATGGTTTGAACTCGAATTTGAGGGCTAAAGATGTTGCATAACAAATTAGGGAAGGTACCTTGGTGATTTGAAGCCTTAAACTTGAGATTTTGACCCTAAATTCTAGTTTGAGGAGAGAGGTTGGAGTGATAGTTGTAACATGGAGCAAAAGCTTCAAAATGGAGACTTGAATCACTTTAAATAGTGTCCAAGTTCGGGACATGGTAGAATTCTACCCGATACCGGCGTTAGACGGGGCTTTGGTTGCACCCGGCCAATTTGCCGTAACCCGATATGGTTGGTTCTAAAAATGTTCCGATCATTAATATGAGACGTTAGAATGAGTTATAAGGGTATTAAGACACTTATTAAGTCATAAAATAAAATTCACATTAACGACTTAATAAAAGGTCGGAAATGGAAACGAAATCGGAAACGGCGATTGGATGATCGGAACGAGTCGCAAAATGGGTTACAATTAAGGATATGAATTTCGGGTTGTTACAAATATGAAGTCATGTTATTTAATTAGTTTTAGTCTTAAATTAATTATGAATTAATTTAGAGATTAAAAAGAATACTGATTAAATTATGGGCTAATATATTTTATATAGTGTGGGCTAATACTCATTTGTTAATGGGCTAAGCTAATATGGAAGTCCATGGATGATCCATGGAGCTTTTAACCCATGGATCCTTGGAAAGGAAAAGACATGGGTTATTAGGGTTTCACCCTAACCATGCACACTATATAAAGAAGCATATGATGCAAGAAATATGGCCCTAAGGGTAGACTCTAGTTGTGTGAGACTTAGTGGTCGCCGATTCCACAAGAAAGTATACTACTCTATCAAAGTTTTCCAAACGTTTGTGGTGATTTGTGATTCCATTTGAGGCATTCACACTATTGGTGCTTGGCTCTCAAACTCCAAACAATCAACCATCATCAAAAGGTATGTATTTCTACTAGTAGTTTTATGATTCATAATCCTTATGCTATGTTAGTTAGGAAGAAACCTTGGAAGTTATTATTTGCATGTATTTTAGAAGAAAACATAGATCCAAGGTTATTAGGGTTGCATGCACTCTTAGGAAGTGTTAGATTGCTCAAAACCCCAACAGTTTATTGCAGCAGACTTCGAGGACGAAGTCTAGTTCAAGTGGGGGAGAATTGTAACATCCTGAATCCCAGGTATAAAATCCAAGGCTTTATATTCATATTTTTAGACCTACTTGAAGAGTTGGATGCCCCAACTCGTCATGTAGAGACTGATTAGGCCGCGTGATTTATGGAACCTACTCAATGAGTTGGAGGACTCCAACTCGACGAGTAGATGTTGTGCATGAAAACCCTAATTTTTAGGGTTTTCATTCTATTTAAAGGACCTTATGTCCTCCCTCCAGCCTCCCTTACCACCTTCACGTCCAGAAAAAAACCCTAATTGAGCTAACTTCCTATTTTGAGTGTGTGAGGCTAAAGAGTGTATGTTTGGTGCATTTCTTGAAGATACTTGAAGATTAAGAAGCTTGGAACGAGAAGGAGCTTGTAGATCCAGCATCGACTTCTTTTGGCATTCATTTGAAGGTAAAAAGTTGTTACCTTGATCATCTTCTTGTTAGATATCTTCATTCATTTAAGGTCATTTCTAGCTTATTCTTGAGGCATTTCTGGTATTGAGCACATTTTGAAGTGAGGAGTTCAGATCTGGACTCCTTTAGGCCCCATAGTCAAAAAGTCATCGACTTTATCAAAGATTTGACCCTTCTCCATGTATTATTAAGCTCTGTTTTATCATTTTAACCTCATGAGGCCTTGCATACACGTAAAGTTGGCAACTTTACGTGGTAACTACACCTTAGGAGGCTAGATCTATAGTTTGGAGCCTTGGTTTCGCTAAAAAGCATTTGAATGAAAAAAGGGCTGAATAAACTCGACGATTTGGTTAGGGTTTTCCTGATCTTCTGGACATTAAGGAACTCGACGAGTTGGGTCAACATGGATTGTTGACCTTGACTGTTGACTTTGACTTTGACCAAGGGTTGACCAAGTTTGACTTATGAGGGTATTTTGGTAATTTGGTACTTGATGGAATTGGTTTATTGGTGGTTTTAGGTGTTTGAGTTTGGAGCTATGTTTAGGGAGTTTGATATTTCCAGTTCAATTCGACATTGTGAGGTGAGTTGTCCTCACTATGCTTAAGGGTTGAAGGCACCAAGGCTGGCCCATTGGATCTGATATCCTATTAGTTAGTTGTTGATATGTTGAGTATGAGTTAGTTATGCATGCTAGTTTGCTATGCTAATCCGGTAGGTCTGTAGGATTATCAGTGATACTGTCTAATTATCTGTATGTATATTTAGTTGTTACATGTCGACATGTTGTGTTATGTTGTGTGGGAATGGTTGAGGTTGCACTGCTCCGTGCGGTAACCAACAAATCCTGGAGTATGCCAGATATGAGCTGAGGGTCAGGGAGATCATGCCAGACTCATACTGAGGACTCTTAAGCATTCCATATGCAAGCTGAGGGACATGGGAGCATGCCAGACTCTCACTGAGGGCTGATGATTTACATTCCAACCTTAGGACTGAAGGGGTAAGCCAGTCATAAGTTGTGGGCTCAAGAGCAAGCTAGAGATATGATGTGGGCTCAAGAGCAAGCCAGATGTGAGACGTAGGCCTGAAAGGCATGCCAGCCTTATGTTGTTGGTTTGGGGGTAATCCAGTTTGTGAAGCTGTGGACCCATTACATGCTCTTATTATGTGTGCTATTTGTTATGTATCGGTATTTTGGGGGAACTCACTAAGCTTCGGACCTACAGTTTTGGATTTTGTTTCAGGTACTTCGGATGATCGCGAGAAGGCGAAGGCATGATCGTGCACCGCCTCATATTTTCTGATTTTGATTTCTAGGATACTCTGATATGAAACTATTTTGGAAACATTTTGTAATAAATAATGATTTTTGGATGTTTGGAAAGGTTTAATTTTTTTTTTTTTTTTTTGAAATTTATGGATGTTACTAAACAGATAGCCGATTAAACCAAACGAATAACACCTTAGAATATACCCACATATTCTTATATTTTTATGATTTTAGTGTCATAAATCAATTTAGTATGGTTAGAATTAACTCGAGACAAAATCAATTAAGCCTTAGCTACAAAATGAGTTTCAAGGTGCGAAATGCACACTCAAGTAAGGAAAATTGAGATCGAGAACACATGGGTCAGGTCAGCACCAATTGTGAGGTTCCAAGGATAACACCCATGATGGGGTTAAATGAACTACCCTTGTGTAACGACCAAAAATAGTAATAAAAATTTTCATTTAAAAGTCATTCAGGTCATTCATTAATTGTTTAAACTATATTAACTCATAGTATTAAAACATTAGAGTACAAATTATTTCAAATACGGAAACCATGAGGGGAGGATGTTGTGCCATCACGCCAGTCCCTTCCCTTTGGAACTGGATTTACCTGAAAGCATAAACATAAACTGTAGGCATAAATCTTAGTGAGTTCCCCAAAATACCACATACAAATACATACAAGTGTCATGGGTTACCCCCATGGTCTTTCCTTGTAATGTGATGGCTAAATCCTAGTCTTACATGCGAGTGCAATAGGCTACCCCTATGGTCTTTCCTTGCAACACCTAGGGCCACATCCAGGTCTAACATACAAGTACCATGGGCTACCACCATGGTTTTTCCTTGCAAGGTCGAGGGCCAAATCCCGGTCTTACATAGAAGTGAGAGGCGCCAGATCCTGGTATTTCATGCAATTGTCACAAGACAACTAGAATTCCACATAACAAGCAAAGGGACAGACATTAGTGCCTTCGACCTGTGGATCTAGTGAGGAAAACTCACCTCAACTGCTAAAAAACCAGACAAATGCTCGGGTTGTTGAATGGAAAAATCCTCGTGCTAACTAAACAAATAAAGTCGCAATTAATAATTGGGACATAACCCATAACTAAGAATCTATATTACTTGCCTTGTGTCCAAAGTAAAAAGGGCCAATTAATCCTTTTTCTTTTAAGCCCAATAAAATATCCTAGGCCCAACCCCAAGGATCATCCAAAGACCAAAATGGGCCCAAAATCAGAAGTGGAAAATTACCATAAAAATCTATGGTCCAAGTTCAACAAGAAAACCCCAACGATAAAGGCCCAAAATCATCGAATCTGGACTGAGCCATATGCTTAGCGTACCAACCGGTACGCACAATGTACTTAACCGAAGCAGGAAAATCACGACGGGGGTGCAGTACGCATGACATACTGGGAATTACCCAACGTACGCACCCCTAAGGCAAAAATCATGCTAAGGTCTTAATGCCTTAAGTCCATACGGCCAAAACTCATATATGAACTTACTAAGACCCCAAGGCTATAAAGTTGCAAACTTTATGACTTTTCATGGCTAGAAGAAGCCCAACACTAAAAACCTAACTTATTAAACCCTTTTCTACACCCTAACTCTTGCATGGGGACAAATCAAGGTCCAAGCTTGCATTTTTATGACTTAAAATGCCTTAAAACATCTGAAAGGACACCTTAAAGGCTTTGGAGTACCTCATACTCACTAAGCTTTAGACTTTGGGACAAAAGGAAGAAAATCAAGGCTTAACTAAGATCTAAAGAAACATAAGCCAAGTTTGGAGCTTTATACCTCCAAGTGGTGCACAATGAAGAGAAGATGTTGGATCAAAAGTCTTGAGAGCAAAGCATACTCCTTGAAGGTCCTTCTTCACAAACAATGAAGCACACAAATCACTCCAAAAACTTAAAATGCTCAAAATGAACTAGGGTTTGCAAGGAGGATCGATCTTGGGATGGAGGTTGATAAAGGGAAAGGTCTTGGGGTTATAATGGTGCTTAAGTAGTTCACAAACCATAAATATTAGGGTTTTGGTCTGAACCACATACGCCCGATGTACAGGAGTACGCACAACGTACTGGCGTGGGGCTTAGTACTCTCAACGTACTTAAGTTGCACCAAAAGGTCACAAACTTGCCCTTGGGGTCCTAATTTGCAAACATCTCATAACTTAAGGGTTTAAACGCAAATACCTGGGAAAAAGTAGATGTTACACCTTGCAAATGATATGTGGCAAATGCCCCATCCTTAAACCGAATCCATATATTACATATATAGGCGGTACTTAGTTTCCTACAAGGACAAATCGTCACAACTGATAGGAAAAACTGTGACTTTGCCATGTAAAAATAACCGAACATTTACTTCCTTCTTTCCTTCTTCTCTTTCTATATAAAGATGTTCGGTTCTACAAGGAAGAGATACACACGAAAAGTGCATTGTCACTAGCCTAATTATTGTCTAAAAAATCACAAAATAAAGCAAAATTATTCTATATTTTAGCAATCTTACATTTTCTTGTAATCAAGATTAATTCCAAGTCTGAATTCTTGAAACCATAAACAATGGAGTTTAATTACAAATTTTGAAAATTATTTTTGGTCCTAATTGTATTGATATTCAAAAACATGGCCTATGATGGTGTCCAATAGACGTGACCAAAAAAACCGGTTCACAAAACGAACCGGTCAGTGAACCGGAAACAGATTTACCTCCGAACCGGTTCAGCCTTGAACCGAACCCCCGATGAACTGAACTGCCGGACCGGACCAATTCACTATTTTGACTGTTAGGACCGGTTTCGAACCGGTTTAATAAGAACCGGTTTTTTGATCCGGTTTTGAACCGGTTTTGCATATGCCTATTTTTTTGTCTTATTCTAACGGCTATATAGCCGTTTATGGCTGTTAGACACCAGATTTTTGGTCCCTTTTGGCTATATTCCCCAATATTTGATAGTATGAATAGCTATTAGATGTTTTGGGTTAACCAAACCTTAAAAAACCTCTCTTACTTCAAAAAACGCTCTTAATTCAAACAATGGATTCCGCTTCCATTGGTATTGGAGATTCATCAAACAATCCTACCGTTGTTAGCATCAAATAAACAAATAGAAATCCAGCTATTTGGTGCAACTATGATTTGTGTGTAATGTCAAACGGTACAAAAAGAGCGCGATGTAAGAAATGTGGTGCTTTTTTTTAATGAAGAAGGGAATTCGACATTGAAAACTCATGTGACCAAAAGATGCCCCGCGGTGAAATTTGGGCCGGGACATAATCAAACAACAATGGCGAATGATGCAACATTGTGGAGTTATGATTTGAGTAAAGTTCGGGATAGGATGGCGAAGATTGTGATTCAAGAATGTTTGCCTTTTGTCCACTTCAACAACAAACGATTGATTTCATTCATCCAAGATACTTTCCAACCACGATATTGCCATGTGAGTCGTACTTCTATTAGACGTGATTGTATTGAAATGTGGAAACTTGCAAAAAATGAAATGATTTTAGGATTTCAATCTTTAGAAACCGGCGTGAATTTAACTTGTGATGTTTGGACAGCTCCTCACGGTTCACCGGATGTGTACCCTTGTGTTACCGTTCATTGGATTAATCCAACTAATTGGGTAATGATGAAGCGTACGATTACGTTTGAATTGTTTGAGTACCCGCATATCGGTAGAAATTTATTTAAAATTTTAGATTGTGTGATCAAAACTTATAAACTTGAAGGAAAGATTTTTTCTATATCTTTTGATAATGCTTCAAACAACACCGTCGCGGTTGGACAACTAAAACTAAAATATAAACCAATTTGCGATGATGTTTTTTTTCATAGTCGATGTGTTGCACATATCATTAATTTGGTTGTGCAAGATGGACTAACTAGCATTGAAACTATAAAAGATGGTTTCAAAGACATGCTAAAAGATATTTTTACTTCTAGTAACGCTCGATATCATAATTATATGCAATTTTGTGTCGATGCGAATGCCCTCTTTTTAGGTCCGAATTGGGAAAATAATACCCGATGGGACTCCACTTGCAAAATGTTTGAATGTGCCTTACGTCAAAAAGATACTTTAAAAATGTTCCATGACAACCTTGCGGACCGTAATAAGGTTACGGCTTATCCGGAATCAAGTTGGGATACTATCAAACTTGTTACGGACATGCTTGATGTTTTTAAAAAAGCAACTACTTTTTTATCGGGTGTTTATTATCCTACAAGTTGTTTAGTTTTAAACCAATTTTTTTTAATGTGTGCGAAAATAAATGAGTTTGAAATGAGGAGCACAATGTTTGCTAATATGATGAAATCGATGAAAGCAAAGTTAAAAAAATATTTTCAAGAAATGCCTCCCATTATTATTTGTTCCACCGCTTTGAATCCGACTCTAAATGTTGGGGGGGGGGGGGGGGGGGTTGAGACTTTAATTGAAAATATTTGTTACGATTTGGGTTTAATGGATGATGATATGGATTATGCATCAAATGAAGTTTCAAAGTTAACAAAGTTTTTCAAAATTTGTTTGAAGTTTATTTAACAAAATATGGTTCAACAAACATTCATGACATGATGCAAAATACGGGGGCATCCGGATCCACTTCTCACCAAAATAACGAAACAATTAGGCTTTATAATACTTTGAGGAATGAAAATTCCAAACGAGCTCGGTCTAACACCCCAAGTA
Source organism: Lactuca saligna (assembly GCF_052625555.1). Classification (NCBI taxonomy): domain Eukaryota; kingdom Viridiplantae; phylum Streptophyta; class Magnoliopsida; order Asterales; family Asteraceae; genus Lactuca; species Lactuca saligna. Next base: position 120,580,635 of record NC_136425.1, read on the forward strand.
GCGAGCTCGGGAGGTACATTGGTTCCGATTTCTTGTCTCAAATGAGTATTCAAGAGTTTGAAAATTTTGATATCTTGGCTTGGTGGAAAGGAAAGGAAACCCAATTTTCCGATTCTAGCCGCTATGGCCCGTGATCTACTAAGCTCCCAAGCTTCTATGGTAGCTTTGGAATCGGCTTTTTCTGTTAGTGGCAGGGTAATATCACCAAGAAGAACAAAACGAACCCCTTTGTCGGTAGAAGTGTGCATTTGCTTGAAATGCTACCTTGTCACACCCCCAAACCAAGGATGGCGGAAACATCCGGGGGTGGAGGACTTCATGTAGAGTATCACAATAATGAGTATAATAGTGCTCAAAGTAAATACAACCAACACAAATATAATTGAAAACGTTACATCAAAGCACATGTTTACATGATTCACATCAATTACATTATGATACAAAATGAACTGTTTGACGATTTATCGTCCCATCCTCAAAACGTTGTTGATTTCCTGTTTTCACTAAATTCCTGAGAATACAAGTAGTTTTGAAAAGTGTCAACACAAAGGTTGGTGAGTTCATAAGAGATTTCGTTAGAAAAGTAAATCGTTTTCTTTGTAAAAGCGTTAGAATATGTATTCAGAAAATCCGATATTTTCTTTAAAATTTGTGTAATGTAGTCTTATGACTGAAGACCAAAATGTATAAGTAACCTTTCTTATTAATAGAAAATGTTATGTACTTAAATGGACATGGACGCGTTTGAATTAAATGAAACTTCTGTATGTTCTCACGTTTGTTAATACTTTATATATATGTGGTCCTAAATTAGAGGACCGAGTAATAACAAGTATTGACCATACTTAAAGGTATAAATGTGGTTTCAAAAGATGTGTAGTCGTAACTACCAAAACCAAAAGTGTACAGTAATATCTGTACTCATAGAGATAAAAAGTGATTTTAAATCGACATAAAACTCATTTACGTTTTAAAAATAAAATCCCGTAAACTTATGGATTGTTATATCCCTATGTGAGTCGCTATAATCATACTATGACTATGTGAACCTGCCACAACGTTCTCAGGCGTCGCGAAAACTAAAATGACATTTGTCACCCGTAGACCTGCAGGTCCCACTGTAGCTAGCAGCAAGGTGTGGGGTGTTAAACCCAATATAGATCTATATACAAGTATCACGTTCTCCCTCAAGGAGATTCTGATTATAACTACCAGGAATTATATCCCGCACTCGGACATACGGGGAGAGAGAGAGAGAGAGAGAGAGAGAGAGAGAGAGTCTCACAATATAAGTTAACAAGTTTACGTGAAATGTGTGTGAATATAAATCTTTCTTGTATGAATGTACCCTTTTTGTACGAGTGTGTTGAGTGATGTATCATAAACTATACCTATTATAATTTATCTAAAATGTATGTAATATGTATAAACCCTTTTATGGAAATGTATTAGTGTTATGAATTTATCAAACTATACCTTTTTATAGTTTAATATACGTGTTCTAAAATGAATGAATAATATTTATTATGAATGACTTAGTTTCAGTTCATGATGATAAACTAACAAGGAAACACATTCAATAATTAGAACTTATGATTATACACTTTGCTCAACATAATACAAAGTGTTATGATATTTACATGCTGTTGGCTAACTTTAGCCATTCTGCCCTGTTTTGGAAAAATCATAGAAAAATCATACGAAGTCGAAAACTAGATCTGTAAATTCTGAGAGTTCACAAAATGTGTCTAGTTTACTCATAATTTTTATCACGATTTTTAACGACCTCCAACTTGGGTGAATAAGTCCAAAATCACAGACTGGTCCGGATTGTTGTTTGAAATGATAGTCAGTTTTGTAAAAATCACCATAAATTGTAGAAAAATCGTATGGAGATGTGCAAGTAGTCATTTTAAAGCTAAGAACTTGAACTATTTTCACCTTGTACAGTTTTGAAAACAAAAATGTTTAAGATGCCCAATACAGTCCGTGAATGGAGTTGAACATTTCTGATGAAGGCTGTTAGAAAAATTTAGTTATGTTCTTAGTGTTTTAACTTGTATCCCTCCCCCCCTTGAAAGAAAACATGAAAATGTAGGGGTATGAACTCACCTTGAGTGATTTCAGTGGATGGATGATGGAGAGAAGGGGTGTTCAACTCAAGAACACTTGGGAAGATTGCTTGAAGATTTGAAGATCTAACACAAATATGATGGAGTTTGTGTAAGATATCCATGATTTGAGTGGAAATAAGTGAGATAATCATAAGGAGAATGGATTATGCTTACCAAATGTGGAAGAACACTTGATAATCAGCCTTGAATCTCGAGTTTGGTGGAGAAAAAGTTTGAGAGAAAAGTGGTGTTTGATACTTAGTGAAATGAGAGCAAATGAGAGAAATGAGGAGAGAGGATGTTTGTTCCAGCTCTAAAAACGTGGGAATAAGTGTAATTTGAGTGTAAGGGACATTGAAGTGACTTAGGTAAGGTGGGGAGGTGTGGTTAGTCAAAGAGTGGGTGTGGGGTGGTTGCTTGTGACATTGGATAAGGCAAAGTCAACACTCCACATTTAATAATTCACCAATTTGATTTTTATTATTTAGATAATGATTTTCATCAAAATATGTTTAAATTATGAATATTTAGGGTTTATTATGTTAAAATATAATTTCTGGAGAAAATCCTGCTTTAAAATCACGAAAAACGGGCTTAAAATGTTAAAAATATCAAAAAGGGGCTAAAAGTGACAAATTTCCGAAATCTGGCCGAGGTTCGGCCTTCTGATGTTGAAACCGAGAGGAGAGAGGGTAGAAACCGAGAGGGAAGAAGAGGGAGAGTAGGAACCGAGAGGGGAGAAGAGGGAACAGAGAGGCGCGAGGAGACAGAGAGGAGAGAAGGAGCAGAGAGGTGCGAAGGGACAAAGAGGAGAGAAGGAGCAGAGAGGCGCGAAGGGACAGAGAGGAGAGAAGGAGCAGAGATCGAGAGGCGGGTAGAGACAGAGAGGCGAAATAGAGATAGAGAGGCGAAGTAGAGACAGAGAGTGCGAGAAGCGACAGAACGTGCGAGAAGCGACAGAAAGGGGGTGACAGAGACCGAGACTCGGTCTCAGCTACAGGGCTCGGTTCGATCCTGGGGCCTTTTCGGTTCCTAGTCACGGCCTTAAGGAGCTCCGGCTCCTTAAGAAGGGTTTCGGTTCCTAAGGTCCCATTTTCTCGTTTTTACCCCGTTTTAAGCCGTTTTTGACCCGGTTAAGGGTCGTAATGACCCGAATGATTCCAAAAAGTTACGGGAAACTTTTGAGAGAGATTTGGGAGAGATTTCTCACACTTGGAGAGATTTGGGAGAGATTTGACATTCTTGGAGAGATTTCTCATACACAGAGTTATTTGCGAGAGTTTTCACATACTTGGAGAGATTTGGGAGAGATTTGACATTCTTGGAGAGATTTCTCATACAGAGAGATATTTGAGAGAGATTTCACATACTTGGAGAGATTTGGGAGAGATTTGTCATTCTTGGAGAGATTTCTCATACAGAGAGATATTTGAGAGAGATTTCACATACTTAGAGGGATTTGGGAGAGATTTGACATTCTTGGAGAGATTTCTAATACAGAGAGATATTTGAGAGAGATTTCACATACTTGGAGAGATTTGGGAGAGATTTGACATAGAGAGAGATAGAGTGAAAACGATTGAGAGAGGTTCCATGTGTGACAATTGTGATTGTCCGGCATCGCAATGCATGGTTCGTAAACCCTGTTAAGCCTTGTTTAAGGATCTTACACACTCCCGATGAGTATGCAACATTGTTTTATCGGTTTGGCTCGCCACATACCACAGTTTTAGGTTAAGGAGATCTAGGTGTTCGCATTTTTTGCTTTATGATTTCTCATTAGAATAGAGAGTTATGTAGAAGTTTCATAATGTAAATTCTAGTACCCAAGGGCAAATTGAGTCAAATGGTTTGACTTGTTGACTTTAGTTGACTTTGACTTGATCGAAATTTGACAGTTGTCACATACCTTGATGGCGTGGAAACGATACAAGACATTGAAGTACTAGAAGGCACATCGTTGCATGCCGAAGCACGAGTACATGTGTAACATCCCGGAATAGCAAGAGTAGAGTTGAAGGGCTAAAAGTGTAAATCTTGAAGGGCGACTCGGCGAGTCCATGGATGGACTCGGCGAGTAGAGTCGCGACTTTGGTCGTGTGTCAAGCGACCTACTCGGCGAGTCCAAAGATGGACTCGGCGAGTAGGTGCTGGGTGAAGAAAACCCTAAATCTAGGGAATGAGCCCTATATAAAGATCATTATGTTTCCTCCACAACCTCTTTGATCCCCCTTGAGTCCCAGAAACCCTAATTTCGTGGAGGACCCCCATTGTTGAGCAAATTGGAGCTTGGAGAGGTGTTTGTTGAAGAAATCTTGAAGGAGAAAAGGCTTGGATCAAAGGGCTTTGGTTGGATTCGAGTTTCATTGTTGTTGGGGCATTCTTGGGAGGTAATATTTCGTTCTTGGCCTGTGTTCTCTTAGATTCTCATTTTGGGGTTGTGTGGGAAGCTTAGTTGTGTGACATTTTGAGTTTGAAGGATAGATCTGAGGTTGCTACCTCAGATCTGGAGTGGAGAATATCTTAAGAGCATTAAAGCCCCTATTCTTGTGTTGTTAATGGAGCTATCATGTCCCAAACCTTAGTTCTAAGGTGATAAAGGCCTAGATTTCTTTGGATTCACGTAAAGTTTGCCACTTTACGTGATGGATGGATTGTAGGAGGTTGGATCTATGTTTTGGATCAATTGCATGGCCTGGAGTGCTTCTGAATTGATTCAGACCAGTGATAATCGGCGAGTCACATGGGTGGACTCGACGAGTTGCTTGAAGATGGCCTGGAACTCGGCGAGTTTAAAGAACAACTCGGCGAGTAGGTTGAAGATAGCCTTAGACTCGGCGAGTCTGTTCTTGGACTCGGCGAGTCTTGTCGAAGAGTCCCAATATTTTCTGGTTGAGTCGAGAATCGGTGAGTCAAGAGATGACTCGGTGAGTTGGGTGCGAGTGGACTCGGAGTTGCTGGACTCGGCGAGTCTTGGGGTGACTCGGCGAGTTGGGTCGCTGATTGAGGGAAGTTCTAAGCATAGGTACTCGACGAGTCATCAGGTTGACTCAGCGAGTAGGATCAATCGGGGGTTGACTTTGACTTTGTCCAAGGTTGACCAGTTGTCTTCCAGGGGTATTTTGGTAATTAAGGGAATTTATTGAATTGAATGTTTTGGTGTTCAGTGGAGGAGTTCGTGTCAGAGTTGGAGCAGCGGGATCTTATCCTTTCAGCCGGCAGTTTCGAGGTGAGTTATCCTCACTATATCAACAGGGTCTAAGGCACCAAGGCCGGCCCTTATCGGATTGAGATCCGGGTAGTTGTTGGTACTTTGTTGTTGTGATATGCTTGCATCCTGAGAGTTAGGACGGTATATGTTAGAGACCTGATTGAGATCGGTATCCTGAGAGATAGGAAGATGCTATGCTAATGACCTGTTAGGTCGGTATCCTGCTTAGAGTATGTTATGCTATGTGATCTGCTAGATCGGCTTGTTTGAACGTGAACTATTATATGATTATATGTTTATGTGTACATGGTTGTTTGGACTGGAGATGGGTTGAGGCGGTCCTGCTTTGTGCTGTAGGCCAAGATACTCAGGGCGGACCGATTGTTCCGAAGGCCCAGCGAGCGGTCCGGATATGCTGCAGGCCCCACGTGGGCGGACCAGATGTGCCGAGGCTCGGAGAGTGGACCAGGCCGACTGAAGGCCCGATGCAGGCGGACCAATCATACTGTAGACTCAGAGAGTGGACCATGTGAGTTGAAGGCCCAGTGCGGGCGGACCAACCACACTGTAGACTCGAGGTACTTGATTGGACTCGGAGGGTGGACCAGGTGGACTGAAGGCCCGTCATGGCGGGCCAGTCCCACAGTAGACCCGTTATGCATGACTGTTCTGTGATTCGTTATGAGATAGTGCGATATGTGTATGGTATATGAGGTTGGTATTTTGGGGGTATCTCACTAGGCTTTCGGGCTTACAGTTGTGGTTTAATGTTTTTCAGGTTCTTCAGGGAGCAGTGGCAAGGCAAAGGCGTGATCGTACCGTTCCTCGCGTTTATGTTTATAAAATGAACCTGGGAATACTCTGATGAATAATGTACTGAAAACCTTTTGTAATAGTGTTATTAAAGTGGATTGTTTTAAAAAAAATTTAATTGGCTGGATTTTTCGGTTGTTACAAGTTGGTATCAGAGCCTTGGTTTGAGCGAATTGGAGGAACACTTGTGTAACTCCAGTCTCAAATCGAGGAGAGTTTTCAAAAAGAAAATTTAAAATGGTTTTCAAAATAAGTAAAGGAGGATGCGGAGGTACGATCAGCCGGAGCCAGTAAGTAACCCCAAAATACCATACATGATATTTGTTTTATTGAGCTTTGATAGAACAGCATGCTAGAGTTAGGCTAGGGATCTTCAGGATTTCTTGATGTGTTGCCTGATTTATGATGCCTGCTAGCCTAGGGTTTCCTTGTGAGAGATTTCTAGTGTTCCTCTAGTTGTGAGGATAGAGCGTTGTTATGTATATTTGTCTCTAGGGTGTTGTGGAATTACTTAATACAAATATGGGTAGGTGTGGAAGGTAGTATGGGCCCGTACTACTGAAAGCACAGGACCCATACGCGTATCGGGGAAACCATGACCTCTAGGGCTGGGTTGGGAGTTGGTTCCCGAGATAGTGGGAAGTGTCTGAGATTTCTGGTGGTTTATTTTCAGTATGGAGACTTCAGGACACGCTGGGAGTGGATCCGGGTCAGGATCAGGAGCAGGAGAGGGAGTTCTGGGTGGGTCTGTACAGCCCGAAGTTGTTAGTCAGATGAGTACGCACGAGTTGGATGCGAGGATTCGTGAGATCCTGCATGATGAGGTTGCTGCATTGTTTCGGGCTGAGCTGCCAGAGTTTTTTGGGTCGATCAAGACCGCCATGGTGGAGTATTTTGATGAGCGTTATGCGGCTCTCACGGAGACGGCTGCCGCGACGGCTACAGCAGCTGTAGCAGCAGCAGGGGGAGGAGCTAGTAGAGGTTTTCAGTATCGGGACTTCGATAATACGAAGCCTCCCACCTTTGATGGAGTTCAGGATCCGATCGTTGCTATGAGATGGTTATCAGATGTGGAGGGATGTTTCTTCACGTGTTCATGCCCTGCTGATCAGAGGGTGAGGTGCGCTCTGAACCTATTAAGGCTCGGGGCAAAGGATTGGTGGAGATTGACCACGGGGTCGTACACGGATGCGTAGAGGGCTACGATTTCATGGGATCAGTTCAGAGAGATGTTCAGTACTCGTTATGTTCCGCAGGTAGAGAGGGAGAGGTTGGCTCAGGAGTTCCTCGAGCTGAAGCAGGATTCGGGGTCGGTGACGGAAATCACCAGGATGTTTACTGAGAGGGCGATGTTTTGCCCTGAGTTCGCTTCGGAGCAGGCTCAGATGTCCTGATATCTGAGTATGCTAAAGAGAGACATCAGACAGTTTGTGTCCTCGCAGAGATGCGGGACCTTGTTGGAGTTGCAGGAGGCCGCCAGGCGGCGTAAGTTAGAGATTGAGTTGCAGATGCGTGAGCTGAGGCAAGCTCCGGTTCTGTCGCAGCCGGCGACGAAACGGTCTAAGACCGTTGATTCCAGGATGCAAGATCAGGGTAGCCACGTCTGTGGAAAGTGTGGAAGGGGTCATGCCAGAGTTTGTCGGTCCGGTGGTACATGCCGCAAGTGCGGAAAGGAGGGACACTATGCGAGGGATTGTCGGCAGACGGTGCCGGTTCGGGATTTGAGGATATGTTATCATTGTCATCAGGTTGGACACTTGAGGGTCAACTGTCAACAGCTTGCTGCAGGGCCGGTGCGAGCTCCAGCACCGGCCACGTTGAGGATCACAGGTGGAGGTTAGGATGGAGAGGAGCCCCCAAGGGCTTAGGGTCGTGCTTTTCGGTTTGCTGTTGCGGGTATGTTTCTTTCCTGTTGTCTTGATTGTTTATGATTATTGTGGGATATCGTTTATCTGCTAGTCTCGTTGGATGGTTATGGGTTTGCGTTCGGGTTTTCGTGTGGTATCCATTGTTCCGTGAGGGTTGGGCGAGTTGTGTTCAAGATTTCGTTTTGGTATCCTTTGTTCCTTGAAGGATCGATATGGTTAGGGATTAGTGCTTCGAGCTATCGTTGATTATCTTTGTGAGGATTAGTGGTGGATGCGACGTTGGTTTGAAGGCCGGGTAGCTTCTGCAGTCTGAGGAATGGATAGTTAAAGATTGGGTTCCTTTCAAGCGGGTTGTTCAGTGTGGAAATATGTTTTTATGAAAGTTGTTAGCGCTGGTGAGGAACTAATTGCGTGTAAGTGTTGTTTTTCTCTGCATTGTTGTTTTGGGAGATCGGTGATGGCGACCAGTGGTTAATTGTCAATGTATTAAGTGGGGGAGAATTGGAAATTCTCCGGATGGTCGTTAGGCTTGAGAGGTTGGTTAGCTGCTTTGGGAATTCAGCGGTATTTCGATCAGCCGAGAGCAGGCTCGTATGGGTGAGTAGCAGGCGTGCGGGGCGGAATGCAGACCTAGGGCATTTGATTGTGGAAGGCCTGGGAGCAGGCCGGGATCGAGTATGTATGATGGAGTTAGAGTTCGGAACCCCTAGAGGGCTAGAACGGTATGCACAGGAGGACTCCCCGAAGAGATAGCTCGGAATGATGAATTCTAGTTGAGCGGTCCGGATAGACTGAAGGCCGGTAGGCGTACCAGTCAGGCAGAAGGCTCGGAGGACGGTCCAACCAGATTGAAGGCACTAAGAGCGGTCCAGATTGGCTGAAGGTTCTGAGAGTGGTCCAGATTGCTTGAAGGCCTGGTGAGGCGGTCCAGTCATGCTGAAGACTCTGCGAGTACTGTTGGATCGATTCGAGGTTATGGATTGCGTATGTTGCCGTGTGATTGCATTGGAAGGTCTGGCCCCGGGTAGTGATCTTGACCAGTGAAGATAGTGCATGGGCTTAAGAGTCCCTGCGATGAGAGTCAGAGTAGTTGTGTCGAATAGATATCGGGTGCGCTTTAAAGAGGTAGTGTAGCATGGGGTGAGCACCATAGTACCTGTCATGGTGACAGGGCGGGCGAGTGGTTTCCTTGGTAAGGAAAGAGGGAGGAATGAAATTCCGAAAGGGAGTGCGAATTCACGGAAGTAAAAGCGGCGGTGTAGAGTTATGATTGGAGTGGTCCGACGTTGGTTTCTAAGTAGCGTGTTTGCGGCAGTGGAATAAAAGCTCATCCGACTTGAGATGTCTGCTCAGGGCGCGGAGGGAATTTCCGTAGGCGTAGAGCCAGGGGGTTCGGAAGGGATGCAGGGAGAGAGTCTTGGACTCTCAGTGAGATTCTGATCAGGGTTTTGGGTATGTATTAGTGGTTCATCCTGGACGGATATTTGAGGATATCATCAGTGTATCGGGTTTTCCAAACCTAAGGGTGCTAGAGCTAGTTCAGCATGTGGGTATGATTGCAAGAGGAGAACTCGTGGGGGTTGCTCCGGGATTGAAGAATGGGTCTTTCTGTCGTCATGGAATGGATAGAGTGGGATTTGGATCGGGGATCCGATGGTTCATGATTTTCTAGCCATATGAGTCAAGTGAATGATGAGAATTGGAGCAGTAAGGCATCATGGGTAATTCTTGGTTGTGAGTGCGACTATCGGAGGGTACAACCGGTACCCGGTTTGAGATGGTGGTCAGGACACCGTAAGGAAAGAGAGAGTGAGTTTGAGTTTCGTGGGGTATGCCTTGAGGGACCTGGTTCGGTTAAAGCCAGGTGGCGCGTCGTGGGAGTATTTTGGAGTTGAGTTGCCGTAATCTTCGAGGACGAAGCCTAATTTAAGTGGGGGAGAATTGTAACATCCCGGAATAGCAAGAGTAGAGTTGAAGGGCTAAAAGTGTAAATATTGAAGGGCGACTCGGCGAGTCCATGGATGGACTCGACGAGTAGAGTCGCGACTTTGGTCGTGTGTCAAGCGACCTACTCGGCGAGTAGGTGCTGGGTGAAGAAAACCCTAAATCCGGGGAATGAGCCCTATATAAAGATCATTATGTTTCCTCCACAGCCTCTTTGATCCCCCTTGAGTCCCAGAAACCCTAATTTCATGGAGGAACCCCATTGTTGAGCAAATTGGAGCTTGGAGAGGTGTTTGTTGAAGAAATCTTGAAGGAGAAAAGGCTTGGATCAAAGGGCTTTGGTTGGATTCGAGTTTCATTGCTGTTGGGGCATTCTTTGGAGGTAATATTTCGTTCTTGGCCTGTGTTCTCTTAGATTCTCATTTTAGGGTTGTGTGGAAAGCTTAGTTGTGTGACATCTTGAGTTTGAAGGATAGATCTGAGGTTGCTACCTCAGATCTGGAGTGGAGAAGATCTTAAGAGCATTAAAGCCCCTATTCTTGTGTTGTTAATGGAGCTATCATGTCCCAAACCTTAGATCTGGAGTGGAGAAGATGTGTGGGAAGCTTAGTTGTGTGACATCTTGAGTTTGAAGGATAGATCTGAGGTTGCTACCTTTGATCTGGAGTGGAGAAGATCTTAAGAGCATTAAAGCCCCTATTCTTGTGTTGTTAATGGAGCTATCATGTCCCAAACCTTAGTTCTAAGGTGAATAAGGCCTAGATCTCTTTGGATTCACGTAAAGTTTGCCACTTTACGTGATGGATGGATTGTAGGAGGTTGGATCTATGTTTTGGATCAATTGCATGGCCTGGAGTGCTTCTGAATTAATTCAGACCGGTGATACTGGGCGAGTCACATGGGTGGACTCGACGAGTTGCTTGAAGATGGCCTGGAACTCGGCGAGTTGGAAGAATAACTCGGCGAGTAGGTTGAAGATAGCCTCAGACTCGGCGAGTCTATTCTTGGACTCGGCGAGTCTTGTCGAAGAGTCCCAATATTTTCTGGTTGAGTCGAGAATCGGTGAGTCAAGAGATGACTCGGTGAGTTGGGTGCGAGTGGACTTAGAGTTGTTGGACTCGGCGAGTCTTGGGGTGACTCGGCGAGTTGGGTCGCTGATTGAGGGAAGTTCTGAGCATAGGGACTCGGCGAGTCATCGGGTTGACTCGGCGAGTAGGGTCAGTCGGGGGTTGACTTTGACTTTGTCCAAGGTTGACCAGTTGTCTTCCAGGGGTATTTTGGTAATTAAGGGAATTTATTGAATTGAATGTTTTGGTGTTCAGTGGAGGAGTTTGTCACACCCCCGAACCAGACGGCGGAAACGTCCGGGGGCTGTCGTGACTCAATTGAATACCATCACAATGAATATACATGAAACATAACATTATACATCACCAACATTTGGAATGATACAACTGGTAGCGTTTACATCCATTACATTGTTCCAAAACATTACATTCTCAAAAGTAACTGTTCGATACTAAATTAAACCACAGCAAAACGTCATAGAGTACAATTCATCCTTCACTTTATCTGTTACCTGAGAATACAAGTATTTTGAAAAAACGTCAACATATGAAATGTTGGTGAGTTCATAAGTAATGTTTGAAATCCAATGTTTGTAATGTTTTGAAAAAAAATCACCAGAAAATCCGATATTTTCTGAAAATAGAATAACGTAAAAATATGTGAAGATCCGTGAGTATGCTTGTTTGAATTCTATAGATGTAAGCGTAAGAGTTGTGAAATTCGCCATGTAGTTCGTAAGTGTACTTGTTGAAAACCCTAGGAAAACCCAACGTTTTCCTATCACTTTGCTTTAGTTATTTTGGGTACTGTTATTTCGTTACGTTAGAGGTATTCGTTGAGCTCCGGAGGCATTGAGTATACAGAGGGTGGTGAATTGTTGTATCGTACGTTAATGAAAACGTCCAATTGGCAACCGTGCTAGTGATCCCTTAGGCGTCACTCGCACTTATTCACACAACTCAATCCTCCCGGACTTGTGTAGTCCCATGACCGGAGAGAAAAAGTGAAGGTGCGAAACCCTCGGTATTTCCCTGCGTCGTTCAAGACCATTGCAATTGCGAAGGGCCCGAAGCCCAACCCGCAATCGTGAGTTACCGACTTTACTAGCAGTACTGAAGGACCCTTGGGGACCAGCAGCATGTTTGCCATTGAAAGTCCTTTTACACGCGGTCGAGTCGCATTAGACCCAACTACATGTAAGCAAGTGTCCTTTGGGCCTAAAGATCATGTCATCGAGCTAGCTAGGCTCGACAAGCATGATTTGCAACTTTTGGGCCTAAGGAGTGTACGTCGACGTATTGAGTAATTCCACGAGAGTAAAGAGTTCCAAGAGTTTCATATGTGTATTGAGCGTTATAGTGTTAGTAGTTTTGGATTTGTTATTGATTCGAGACCGAATCAATTCGTTTGATAACGATTGTTGGTGATATTGTGTATTGTAATTTATCAAGAGTCGTAGTGTCAATCTTTCTTCACAACGACTGTATTGAATTACCCTTGAAAATTTTCTGTTTACAACCCCTCTTAATTTTGTAAATTTACTTTTTCACCCCTTTAGGTAAAATAATTTCCGGTTTAATCCTTAAACCATTTTTCTTGACATTTTAACACCAAAAATTATTGAAATTGATATTTTTCATTTAAAACAGTTTAAGTCCCTGAAATTGCAGTTTTCTCGGTTATAACCCCTCTTTTTTCGCAAATTTTACATTTTTGGCCCAATTTGGAAAATTTTTGCAACTTTGGTCCTTTTTAAATTTGAAAAGCGTTTTAAACCTTTGAAAAGTACATGTAACACTAATAGTCCACTGTTTTACAGGAAAACACAGTTTTGGCCCTCCAAAACAGAAAAATTCGCATAATGGGCCCTATTGGGCCGAAATTGTCATTTTTAGCCCATTAAGCTTGAAATTTATGTTTTTGATCTTCCAAAAGAGTATATTTTCAGAAAATACATTATGGAATCTGTTTTGACTCATCTCACCCATCAGATTTCGAAATATTTCATTTTGGGCCCTTTAACTTTGTATTTTTAACATTTATGTCAAAAAAAAATGAGTTTTTTTAGCCCAAAGTATGTATTGTTAAGCCACTTAGCTATTTTTCTTGGTATACTTTGTATGTAGTAGTATATTTCATGCTAGTATAAGATATATCTCGGTTTTTAGCAATTCATAACTAGATCTAGCATCAAAATCATACAAAACATACATATAAGCATAGAAATCAACCAAAACATACACATAATGATGGATCTACACCTTTACTTGTATTCTCCCCCACAAAAACTTATAAAAACCGAAAATAAGGGGGTATGAAGCTCACCTTGAGTTGTAGTTTCGGTTTTGAAGAGAGAAAAGAAGAAAATTTCGATCCTAGCAAGTCTCCTTGGTAGATCTCGAGTTTAGTGACTTCTAAGGTGCATGATCACAAGTTGGAATAGATTTAGGAGAGATTTTTGATGAAATGAAGTAGCTAGATCATGGATTAGTCATCAACTTACCTTAGATGATGTGTTTGTGGGAAAAACCTCCTTGAAAAGCTCTTGATTCTCGAAATTTTTGAAGAAGGAGGAAGGAGATGTCCTTCAAGACTTAGAGAGAATGAAATGAATTTTTGTGAGTGTGTGTGTGTTGTGTTCGGCCGAGAGCAAGAAGAGAGAGGAGAGGAGTGTGGTTCTTGAATTGATTTGCATGAAAACATGAGATGGTGCATGGGAGTCCTATGGATAATTATGAAGTGGCATAGGAAAGTCAACTCTCTTTCTTTGGTTGGGCTTGGGCCGAGATTTGGAGAGAAAAAGATGAGTATTGGGCCTTGTATGCTTAAGCCCATTTCATGGTTATGTTAAGTGATGTTTGGCCCCAATAAATTATAAATGTGATTTTTATGAGCTATTAAGGCTAAACTAGGTTAATTATGGTCCAAAATAGTTCATAATATTTGATTTATTTCATTCTAGGCCCAATATGGCCCAATATGTTGAAATAAATGAAAGTGGGTCCAATTAGAGCCCATTTAAGAGTTCTAAACCCAAGATAGTCAAATTGGAAGTTTATTGGTCCATTAGGCCCAATAAGGAAGTTCTAGTCCAAAATGGACCTAAATAAGAACTTCTAGGGTTTCCAATTGCTTTTTGACTATTTGTAATGCTTGTATGGTGTATTTGATTGCAATTTTGTTGTCACAGAGTAAGCATCATACATGCCCTTATGTTTTTGGATTCATAATCCGACTTAAGTGTTGTAGTTACAAGGCACAAAATTTCTAGTTGTGACATCATCCCCCCGTTAGAGGGAATTTCGTCCCGAAATTCTGTTTGAAAGCTAGATTTGAGAATGCTAGAATAAGTGAGGGTACTTTTGCTTCATTTGATCCTCGCGTTCCCAAGTGAATTCTGGCCCACGCTTTGCGTTCCACCGTACCTTCACGATCGGGATGCGGCTCTGTTTATTATGCTTTACCTCCCTGTCCATGATTTCGATTGGTTCTTCGACGAACAGGAAATTCTCATTTATTTCGATTTCATCAAGAGGAATGACAAGGGTTTCGTCTGATAGGCACTTCTTTAGGTTAGAGACATGAAACACGGGGTGTACACCGTTTAGCTCTGCGGGTAGTTGCAGTCTGTATGCTACTGGACCAATTCGGGCGACGATTTCGAAAGGTCCAATGTATTGTGGATTTAGTTTTCCCCGCTTCCCAAAACGAATGACTCCTTTCCAGGGCGAGACTTTTAACAGTACTCGATCACCGACCTGAAATTCTAAGGGCTTTCGGCGTTTATCAGCGTAGCTCTTTTGTCGGTCACGCGATGCTTGCAATCGAGCTCTGATTTGAACGATCTCTTCCGTGGTTTCACGGATGATCTCCGGTCCCGTTAGTGCTTTGTCCGACGTGTGTGTTTTTGCTAGCTGGGTGTCACCTACTTCAGCCCAACATAATGGTGATCTGCATTTACGCCCGTACAATGCTTCGAAAGGAGCCACCTTGATGCTCGAATGGTAACTATTGTTGTATGAGAACTCGATTAAGGGTAGGTAGGTATCCCAAGACTTTCCAAAGTCTATCACGCATGCGCGGAGCATATCTTCGAGCGTTTGGATGGTTCGCTCGCTTTGACCATCCGTTTGTGGATGATAAGCGGTGCTCATATCGAGGTTTGTTCCCATCGCCTTATGGAGTGATTGCCAAAATCGGGACGTGAACCTACTGTCCCTATCCGAGATGATAGATGTTGGTATTCTGTGGAGTCTCACGATCTCTCGAATGTATAAACGCGTCAATCTCTCCATCTTGTACGATTCTTTAATTGGCAGGAAATGGGCAGATTTCGTCAGTCGGTCAATTATTACCCATATGGTGTCTAATCCATCCGACGTTTTGGGTAGCTTGGTCACAAAATCCATAGAAATCCCTTCCCATTTCCACTCAGGGATTGCCGGTTGCTGTAACAATCCTAAGGGTTTTTGGTATTCCACCTTTACTTTGGCGCACGTAAGGCACTTACTGACGTAGGTCGCGATTTCTGCCTTCATGTTAGGCCACCAATAGTGTTGTTTAATATCCAAATACATCTTATCGGAACCGGGATGAATGGAGTATCGCGTCTTGTGGGCTTCCTTCATGACAACATCTCTAAACCCTCCAAATTTAGGGACCCAAATACGGTTCATGAAATAGTATACTCCATTCTCCTTTGCCTCCAGGTTCTTTTCCATTCCGCGCAATACTTCGCTTGCTCTATTTTCCGTCTTCATGGCCTCTGACTGGGCTACTGCAATTTGAGTGGCCAGGTGCGATTGAATGGTTATCGAGAGAGTTTTCGTACAACGATTAGAGTACTCCTTCCGACTTAAGGCATCAGCTACCACGTTGGCCTTGCCTGGGTGGTACTTAATCTCACACTCATAATCGTTTAGCAATTCAACCCATCTTCGTTGCCTCATGTTCAACTCCTTTTGGTTTAAGATGTGTTGGAGACTCTTGTGATCCGTGAAGACGGTGCACTTTGTACCGTAAAGGTAATGCCTCCAAATCTTTAGGGCAAAGACTACAGCTCCCAACTCTAGGTCATGGGTCGTGTAGTTTACTTCATGCGTCTTTAGCTGGCGGGATGCGTAGGCTATCACTCTCCCACGTTGCATGAGAACGCAACCTAAGCCCTGATTTGACGCGTCGCAGTAGACTACAAAATCTTCCATTCCTTCAGGCAGAGATAGTACAGGTACGCTACAGAGAGCTTGTTTCAAGGTTCGAAACGCAATCTCTTGTTTGTCTGTCCATTTGAATGGTATGCCCTTTTGCGTAAGCGAGGTAAGTGGCTTGGCGATCTTAGAGAAGTTTTAAATGAATCTCCTATAGTAGCCTGCTAATCCCAAGAATTGACGAATTTCTGTGGGAGTTGTCGGGATTGCCCATCCTTCTACAGCTTTGACCTTAGAGGGATCCACATGGATTCCATCTTGGCTGACTACATGACCTAGGAAGTTCACACTTCGCAGCCAGAACTCACACTTAGAGAGTTTGGCGTAATGTTTTTCTGATCGCAGAGTTTCTAAGACTTGTCGGAGATGTTGGCCATGCTCTTCCTTGCTTCGAGAATAGACGAGGATGTCATCGATAAAAACAATGACAAAGTTGTCGAGGAACGGTCAGCAGATTCGATTCATTAGGTCCATAAATGCGGCAGGGGCATTCGTTAGACCGAAGGGCATTACGACAAATTCATAATGTCCGTAGCGAGTTCGGAAAGCGGTTTTTGGAATATCCTCTTCCCGGACTTTGAGTTGGTGGTATCCGGACCGTAGATCTATTTTAGAAAAATAACTAGCTCCTTGGAGCTGGTCAAATAGGTCATCAATTCGTGGGAGTGGGTAGCGGTTCTTGATTGTGAGTTTATTTAACTCTCTGTAATCGATGCACATTCTAAAAGATCCGTCTTTCTTTTTGACAAAGAGCACCGGAGCTCCCCATGGCGAGTAACTAGGTCGAATAAATCCCTTGTCCAAAAGTTCGCTGAGTTGGCTGGATAATTCCTGCATCTCGGCAGGAGCCAGCCGGTAGGGTGATTTAGCGAGAGGAGTTGCTCCTGGAATAAGGTCGATTCGAAACTCAACCTGTCTCTCTGGGGGTACTCCCGGAAGATCTTCAGGAAACACGTCCGGAAATTCACATGCTACGGGAATGTCTCGAACGTTAATCTCCTCCTTGGTTTTATCCACCACGTGAGCCAGGAACGCCAGATTGTTCCTTCTTAGATATTTCTGTGCCTTGATGCACGAAACGAGGCGAAGGTTCATGCTAGATTTGTCTCCGTAAATTACTAGGGTTTCGTGATTTAGAAGACGAAGACGAACGGCCTTCTCATGGCACATAATTTCGGCATGGTGGGGGCTTAACCAGTCCATGCCGATGATCACATCGAAACTCCTAATTGACACTGGCATTAGATCTATTCGAAAGACGTGTTGATTAAGAGTTAGGGTACATCCGGTGTAGATTTCCCCAGTGGATTCGGTTTTCCCATTGGCCATTTCCACCGTATAGGTTTCATTTAGCTTTTGGGGCAGTTGTTTTAATAAATGCTTAAACTTATTGCTTACGAAGCTTCGCTCCGCTCCGGTGTCAAATAAGATGCATGCATAAGCGTGGTTTAAGGGAAACGTACCGGTAACAACAGAGGGGTCTTGAATAGCCTCACCCTGACCCATGGTCAACATCCTTCCTGTTCCTCCATTTCTTAAATTGTTGTTGTTAGGACAGTCTCGGCGGATGTGTCCAGTCTTCCCACATCCGAAGCAGGTGTGGCTAGGCCCTGCGTTATTGCCGCTGGCATGGGTGTTGTTGTTGTTGCGATGGTTGTTGTTGTTGGTTCCCTGATTTTGGTTCTGGGGAGGGTAAGCCTTGTAGTACTTTGCAGTGTGTCCCCTTCGGTTGCAACTGGTGCACTGAAAATCCTTGCATTCTCCATAGTGATGGAAACCGCACTTGTTGCATTTGGGAAGATTACCGGAATAAGGTCTGGAAGCATTTGAAGTGGCTGAGGTTGGAGTATGTGGTGCGGCTGGAACCGGTGCGGTAACAGCATTAACCGCCACAGTCTGCTGCTTCTTGGAGGTGTCGGGGCCCTGGCGCCCTTTCCTCTTATTGTTCTTTCCCCTCTTGCCATCACTTTCCTTCGTCTTCTCAGTCTCCACTGGCTTCTCTCCCTTCTTGTTGTTATGGTCATACAACCTTTTTGCCAATCTTTTCACACTGTCAAATGTTTCGGGGTTTGCAGCTATCACATTCCCTTGAATTGGTGATGTGAGTCCCCAGATGAATCGCTCAATCTTCTTTCCTTCCGAGGTGATCATACCCGGGCACAGCAGAGATAGTTTGCTAAATCTCGATATGTAGGCATCGATATTCGCGTTCTGCACAGTGAGGTTCCATAGCTCTTGCTCCATCTTCTGTATTTCGCCTCGTGGGCAGTACTCAGCCATTAACATTTCTTTCATCTCTGTCCACGGCATAGAGTTGGCTACAGGGAGCGTCATGGATTCTACATGTCCGTTCCACCAGGTGAGCGCTTGATCCACAAAAGTGCAGGCCGCGAACTTCACCTTCATGTGCTCAGGGCAGTCGCATATCTCGAATACCGACTCCACCTTTTCGATCCATCGCTTCAGAGTGATCACCCCTCCAGTGCCATTAAAAGTTCGTGGTTTGGCGTTTGTGAAGTCCTTGTAGGTACATGTCTTGGGGGGTCCTTGATTCATTCCGTTGTTCGAACTTCCGGCTCCTTGCCCATTGACTCCTCCATTGTTCCCTTGATGAATTTGCGCAATCGCTGCCGTGACTGCTGCAGATACAGCTGCCTGGAAAGCGGCTGAGTCAACTTCAGGTGGGGTTGGTCCTGGGTTTCCGCGAGCAGGTCGGGGAGGCATCTTTCTGTCACAATACGGAAAGATGTTGAGGGTATGTGGTTTCTGTGAGGTCATGATCCTACTGACTAGGTGCATGGTGCAAACTTAAACACTACTACTATTGACCATTCGATCATCATTTCTCAACACATAGTAATTCGTAATATCGTAACAAAACACGTAAAAATTTATTAATATTATCCGCATTTGATACATGAAAATTTTGCTCGTAAGAGCATACATGAGTGATACTAGTTCGACAGCATGACGGCTCTATGAGTAGTGTAGTCACTTAAACATAGAGTCGGAGTACATAGCATATTTCCTAACGACCTACCAAGATAAGTCTACCCCTAACCGCGATGAGCTGCGTCTGAAGGTGGTGCCGAGGATGTGGATGCTCCCTGAAGACGAGCCACCAAGCGTTCTGCATCCCGAAGTCGAGACTCCCACCGAACCTGCCTCATGTGAAACTCTCGAAGGACGTCACGCGTCTCCTGCTCCGCACGCTCGACCCTAGTCCTTAACTGGCGCACCTGATCAGCAGTGTCCTGGGCAAGGTCGCCCGTATTCCGCAACCGTTTCACCATGACTGGAAGGGCTCGATCAGCCGGTCCTCCGTCTCTCAGGTCAAAGAACTCGCGTGACATGCTGTACGGGGGTCGCTGTCCCTGCTGTCTGCTCCATCTCCAAAGATCAATACCCCAGGGCGGTGTAGGACCAGTGGGGCCTACACGATAGGCAGGCACCCTGATCTGGTAAGGGGGGTTGATGACTTCGGACTCCGCATCCGAATCACCCCCTTCACTATCATCAGCATCCTCCTCGAGGCTTCCTTCATCTTCCTCTGATTCGGCAGGCTCGCCATCAACTTCGGCCTCTGGTTCCCCGTCAGATTCCTCTTCGGGGTCTTCCTCGGGCTCCTCCTCTAGCCATCCGTTGTTCCCCTGGTTAGGGAAGTAGGGGTCTCCAGGGTGATGAAAACCAGCCATGCGGTCTGCGAGAGTGCGTAATTATGCTAACGTTATTCCTAGGATGCTACAATTATCGCATAGATCAAGTAGGCGTTCTCTTTTCGGTGGTAGGGGTATAGTTTTAGATTCCCTAGCAATCCTAATCTCATCAGGACGTGTGTTAGTTTTACTTTGGAGAGAATGTAGTTGATCAGGCTACATTCACTCCTTGGTATCACTAAGAATAGTCCCGAATTAACCGAGACACTAGTATTATTTTTGTTTGGTTCGGCGTTATGTTCCTATTCCTAATGCAAGCAAGGGTGTTTTATTTACTTGTTTTGTTCAGAGTTATGTTAGTCCCTCTTTTTGGTTTATAGTTGCATATCCATGTGTGGCTAGATATGCTAGTTCACTATAAACAAAGCTCTGATACCAACCTGTCACACGCCCGAACCAGACGGCGGAAACGTCCGGGGGCTGTCGTGACTCAATTGAATACCATCACAATGAATATACATGAAACATAACATTATACATCACCAACATTTGGAATGATACAACTGGTAGCGTTTACATCCATTACATTGTTCCAAAACATTACATTCTCAAAAGTAACTGTTCGATACTAAATTAAACCACAACAAAACGTCATAGAGTACAATTCATCCTTCACTTTATCTGTTACCTGAGAATATAAGTATTTTGAAAAAATGTCAACATATGAAATGTTGGTGAGTTCATAAGTAATGTTTGAAATCCAATGTTTTTAATGTTTTGAAAAAAATCACCAGAAAATCCGATATTTTCTGAAAATAGAATAACGTAAAAATATGTGAAGATCTGTGAGTATGCTTGTTTGAATTCTATAGATGTAAGCGTAAGAGTTGTGAAATTCGACATGTAGTTCGTAAGTGTACTTGTTGAAAACCCTAGGAAAACCCGACGTTTTCCTATCACTTTGCTTTAGTTATTTTGGGTACTGTTATTTCGTTACGTTAGAGGTATTTGTTGAGCTCCGGAGGCATTGAGTATACAGAGGGTGGTGAATTGTTGTATCGTACGTTAATGAAAACGTCCAATTGGCAACCGTGCTAGTGATCCCTTAGGCGTCACTCACACTTATTCACACAACTCAATCCTCCCGGACTTGTGTAGTCCCACGACCGGAGAGAAAAAGTGAAGGTGCGAAACCCTCGGTATTTCCCTGCGTCGTTCAAGACCATTGCAATTGCGAAGGGCCCGAAGCCCAACCCGCAATCGTGAGTTACCGACTTTACTAGCAGCACTGAAGGACCCTTGGGGACCAGCAGCATGTTTGCTATTGAAAGTCCTTTTACACGCGGTCGAGTCGCATTAGACCTAACTACATGTAAGCAAGTGTCCTTTGGGCCTAAAGATCATGTCATCGGGCTAGCTAGGCTCGACAAGCATGATTTGCAACTTTTGGGCCTAAGGAGTGTACGTCGACGTATTGAGTAATTCCACGAGAGTAAAGAGTTCCAAGAGTTTCATATGTGTATTGAGCGTTATAGTGTTAGTAGTTTTGGATTTGTTATTGATTCGAGACCGAATCAATTCGTTTGATAACGATTGTTGGTGATATTGTGTATCGTAATTTATCGAGAGTCGCAGTGTCAATCTTTGTTCACAACGAGTGTATTGAATTACCCTTGAAAATTTTCTGTTTACAACCCCTCTTAATTTTGTAAATTTACTTTTTCACCCCTTTAGGTAAAATAATTTCCGGTTTAGTCCTTAAACCATTTTTCTTGACATTTTAACACCAAAAATTATTGAAATTAATATTTTTCAGCATATTTTTCATTTAAAATAGTTTAAGTCCCTGAAATTGCAGTTTTCTCGGTTATAACCCCTCTTTTTCGCAATTTTTACATTTTTGGCCCAATTTGGAAAATTTTTGCAACTTTGGTCCTTTTTAAATTTGAAAAGCGTTTTAAACCTTTGAAAAGTACATGTAACACTAATAGTCCACTGTTTTACAGGAAAACACAGTTTTAGCCCTCCAAAACAGAAAATTTCGCATAATGGGCCCTATTGGGCCGAAATTGTCATTTTTAGCCCATTAAGCTTGAAATTTATGTTTTTGATCTTCCAAAAGAGTATATTTTCAGAAAATACATTATGGAATCTGTTTTGACTCATCTCACCCATCAGATTTCGAAATATTTCATTTTGGGCCCTTTAACTTTGTATTTTTAACATTTATGTCAAAAAAAAATGAGTTTTTTTTAGCCCAAAGTATGTATTGTTAAGCCACTTAGCTATTTTTCTTGGTATACTTTGTATGTAGTAGTATATTTCATGCTAGTATAAGATATATCTCAGTTTTTAGCAATTCATAACTAGATCAAGCATCAAAATCATACAAAACATACATATAAGCATAGAAATCAACCAAAACATACACATAATGATGGATCTACACATTTACTTGTATTCTCCCCCACAAAAACTTATAAAAACCGAAAATAAGGGGGGGTATGAAGCTCACCTTGAGTTGTAGTTTCGGTTTTGAAGAGAGAAAAGAAGAAAATTTCGATCCTAGCAAGTCTCCTTGGTAGATCTCGAGTTTAGTGACTTCTAAGGTGCATGATCACTAGTTGGAATAGATTTAGGAGAGATTTTTGATGAAATGAAGTAGCTAGATCATGGATTAGTCATCAACTTACCTTAGATGATGTGTTTGTGGGAAAAACCTCCTTGAAAAGCTCTTGATTCTCGAAATTTTTGAAGAAGGAGGAAGGAGATGTCCTTCAAGACTTAGAGAGAATGAAATGAATTTTTGTGAGTGTGTGTGTGTTGTGTTCGGCCGAGAGCAAGAAGAGAGAGGAGAGGAGTGTGGTTCTTGAATTGATTTGCATGAAAACATGAGATGGTGCATGGGAGTCCTATGGATAATTATGAGGTGGCATAGGAAAGTCAACTCTCTTTCTTTGGTTGGGCTTGGGCCAAGATTTGGAGAGAAAAAGATGAGTATTGGGCCTTGTATGCTTAAGCCCATTTCATGGTTATGTTAAGTGATGTTTGGCCCCAATTAATTATAAATGTGATTTTTATGAGCTATTAAGGCTAAATTAGGTTAATTATGGTCCAAAATAGTTCATAATATTTGATTTATTTCATTCTAGGCTCAATATGGCCCAATATGTTGAAATAAATGAAAGTGGGTCCAATTAGAGCCCATTTAAGAGTTCTAAACCCAAGATAGTCAAATTGGAAGTTTATTGGTCCATTAGGCCCAATAAGGAAGTTCTAGTCCAAAATGGACCTAAATAAGAACTTCTAGGGTTTCCAATTGTTTGTTGACTATTTGTAATGCTTGTATGGTGTATTTGATTGCAATTTTGTTGTCACAGAGTAAGCATCATACATGCCCTTATGTTTTTGGATTCATAATCCGACTTAAGTGTTGTAGTTACAAGGCACAAAATTTCTAGTTGTGACAGAGTTCGTGTCAGAGTTGGAGCAGCGAGATCTTATCCTTTCAGCCGGCAGTTTCGAGGTGAGTTATCCTCACTATATCAACAGGGTCTAAGGCACCAAGGCCGGCCCTTATCGGATTGAGATCCGGGTAGTTGTTGTTATTTTGTTGTTGTGATATGCTTTGCATCCTGAGAGTTAGGACGGTATATGTTAGAGACCTGATTGAGATCGGTATCCTGAGAGATAGGAAGATGCTATGCTAATGACCTGTTAGGTCGGTATCCTGCTTAGAGTATGTTATGCTATGTGATCTGCTAGATCGGCTTGTTTGAACGTGAACTGTTATATGATTATATGTTTATGTGTACATGGTTGTTTGGACTGGAGATGGGTTGAGGCGGTCCTGCTTTGTGCTGTAGGCCAAGATACTCAGGGCGGACCGGTTGTTCCGAAGGCCCAACGAGCGGTCCGAATATGCTGCAGGCCCCACGCAGGCGGACCAGATGTGCCGAGGCTCGGAGAGTGGACCAGGCCGACTGAAGGCCCGATGCGGGCGGACCAGTCATACTGTAGACTCAGAGAGTGGACCAGGTGAGTTGAAGGCCCAGTGCGGGCGGACCAACCACACTGTAGACTCGAGGTACTTGATTGGACTCGGAGGGTGGACCAGGTGGACTGAAGGCCCGTCATAGCGGGCTAGTCCCACAGTAGACCCGTTATGCATGACTGTTCTGTGATTCGTTATGAGATAGTGCGATATGTGTATGGTATATGAGGTTGGTATTTTGGGGGTATCTCACTAAGCTTTCGGGCTTACAGTTGTGGTTTAATGTTTTTCAGGTTCTTCAGGGAGCAGTGGCAAGGCAAAGGCGTGATCGTACCGTTCCTCGCGTTTATATTTATAAAATGAACCTGGGAATACTCTGATGAATAATGTATTGAAAACCTTTTGTAATAGTGTTATTAAAGTGGATTGTTTTAAAAAATGTATTCACCCTAGAAGAGATCGAGTATGAGAGATGATTACGCAACGACATGGCGGATGACGAATAAAAAAACAAAAACAATTTTTTTTGGATGTTTTGTGTTTTTATGTTTGAAGATGTATTAGTTTGACAATTTGGATGTTTTGTGTTTTTATGTTTGAAGTTGTGTTATGTATTTCCAATATAAAAAAACAAAAAAAAAAATGAAAAAAAGGTTGAAAATTAATCCAAAAAATGTATTGATTCAGATTGAACAATTTTTTTACATACATTATGTTTTTCTACATATACACAAACATAAAATTTAAAACCAAAAAAAAAGTTAATACATGAAAACATATGTATATTATTAAAAAAAAAAAAAAAAAAAAAAAAAAAAACCTTATGGCAAAATGGTCCATATGGCCGTGCAGTATGTATGTGTATATATGTAAGGCTTATAAGCCTTCCCAATCCCCCAATTCCCCAATCCACCTATTGTGAAGACAATTTATTTTTTTTTATTTATTTTTATTTTTTTTTTGTTTTATACTCTAGTGCAATATAATCTAAACGAAAAAAAAAACCATTCCTATTTTACACTTATTAGCCCAAAAACTAAAAAAAAAAAAAAACAAAAAAAATTAGAAAAGTTTATTTGCATCGAACCGGTTTTGAACCTGTTTTTGAACCGGTTTTTGCTGAACCGGTTTACATATGTTCGGATATTTTTGAAGCTGAACCGGTTTTGACTACGTTGATCGAAACTGGTTTTTGTATGCTTAGGACTGTCGAGTGTCACTGAAATAACATTTTGGGCTGTAGATGGGCCATCAATACTTACAGGCTCCAGCAGTAGTTGTCATATAATATTGTAAAAAACAATACTTTGATATCGATTTTTTATAATGATTAAAAATACTCATATAATACTTTATAATATAAAATAATATAATATTAATAAAAGTAATAATAAAATAAAGAAGGAAGTCTTTACATGCCATAGAGGAGGGAATAATTCATCCCCGTACGTTGACACCCTCCGCCAAATGACCCCAGTTCAGCACTTCATCCACAGTGAACAACAATAACCCTAAATTGTTAGCGCTTTAACATTTTTCTCATTCTACACGCGATTCCAGTAGTGAATCAAGAATCATGAATTGAGTGTGAAAGTGATGAAGCATATAAGGGAATCGATCTAGCGAAGAAGACGTACCAACCACATTGCTAAAGGTTTTCTAGTTCTTCATTACTGTATTAGGTTTTTGTCGTTTATGAGAAATTTACATTACCCCGCCAAATCATACGCAGTATGCATGCTTCCAAAAGTAGGGGATTAATGAATCTACGGATTTGATTATTACTTTATTCTGTCCACCTTTGGTTTCCCTTAAAAATCTTTGTAGACTGATTTTTCAGGTTTAGTTAAACTGGAGCCTAGTTGATTCTGGTTAGATTTCTAGTTTCTGACGGCCGATTTCTTTTGAGTATTAAGTTAATG
Source organism: Lactuca saligna (assembly GCF_052625555.1). Lineage (NCBI taxonomy): Eukaryota > Viridiplantae > Streptophyta > Magnoliopsida > Asterales > Asteraceae > Lactuca > Lactuca saligna. The sequence goes on from NC_136425.1 coordinate 120,606,432, forward strand.
GACTTGAATCACTTAGCTAGGTTACATTCTGTATCTATAAATTCATCGGAATTTTGATTAAGATTCGAGTTTGAATCTCATTTAATCTGTTTTTTGGCACCTACAAAGGCTTATTCGTGAATCCAAAGATCTTAAACTGCCTCCTAGGACATTTCTTTTCTTTAGGGCTTGAATCATGACTATGATGATCTTCAGCCAAGGATCATTCTTCATCCTATGATTTCTTCATATTCATTTTCTCGACAGCTTTTGAAAAATCGGATCAGATTAGAAGGGATTCTAGCAATGAATCCCAAACACAAGGGAACGATACATGAATTTGTTGGTTCAAAGTCTTCAACTCATCACACATCAAAGGGCTACTCCTCTGATCAAACCTCTTATTCTCAATCTATCGTTACCAAATGTGCTATCTATACTATCTATCCGCCTATGCTGGTTCATACTTACATAGTTCACAATCATCACAAAATTTCATCATGTATTTCATTATAAGAATAAAGTTATGCATCATTGATAGGCAAGATAAGCCTTTACTATTTGATTTATGCTTGAGCTTATACATGGATGGAGAAAGAAGAATCATATAGTTAACAAGTATTACATGCTACAAAATCTTAGTTCAGTTATTTGCTTTGTTGGTGTAATTCTTAGTAAGGTTTTGTTTTTTATACGTGCAAGAATGTGTAGATGCTAACCATTTATTATTTGCAGAAGACACAGCTCGGTTTTCTCAAAATCCAACTATGGGTTCAGTAAACTTCAATGATGAAACACGTTCTGTGATTAGTGATGTTGGAGATATTGGCAATGTAGATTTTGCAAATGATGGATCTTTCTATAATTATGATCAAGAAACCAAGGGGCCAATCATCATATCAGCTCCATTTCCTTTAGTAGAAGGAAAGCCTCATTTTGTAGCAGCAGTAAATGAAAGGATCTTCAATCCAGTCACTATCAGGAACACAACCACCGAAGCAGTAACTCTATGGTCAGTTGAGATATACGACTCTAAGCCAAAAGACTGTTTTACCCTCTCGGTGATGGAACCCCCCTCACCCGATTCAGATGACCAATCGTTTGTAGAGTCATTTTCATTGGAAGACAGGACTTTGCTACCTGGCAAAACTTTGACCATTTGGCTATCATGTAAACCAGTGAGCAAAGGTCTGCACACAACTGCTGTTCACTTCAATGTGGATGATGATAGGATAGAGAGGGTGGGTTTTGTAATGGCTGAAGATAAGATCTCCCGTTCTTTAACTTCCAACAAGCCGTATAATAGACCAAGGAGAAATAAGCCTTTACTTCCCAAATTATATACCCCTGGAGGAGATAATGCAGGGGTTAAAGTTATTAGGACCTCTCGTCATGCTAAGGCTACTGGCCGAATTTACAGATATAAGCTTCTAGCATATGTGATTCCTAAGAATATTAGGGATATGATTGAAAGTAAAACCACTCCTGATGCGTTAATGGAAGGTTTATCCAGAAAAAATTATGTTGCTTTCTTTAAAACGCTGATTATTATGGAGGAAATAAAATTGGAGGTAACATCCCATCCCACAACTTTGTTTTTTTTTTTTTTTTTAAATTACTGAATTGGCTTAATAGGGATAGGTTTTGAATTGATGAGGTAAATCTCATTACTCTGTGTTTATTTCTTAACGATTCATTCTTCTTCAAGTCAAAAAAGAAACACACGTATTAACATATGTATAGCTTACCTGTTCTTATTAAGTCCACTAACTCAAAAAGAAAGAGCAAAGCTCCTAAGAAGTATATGATGTTATATTATTAGCTCTAAAATGGTTGAGTTGTTTTTTTATTTATTTCAGGATGACATGAGAATGTATGACATGCGAAATGTGACTCTGAAAAGAAAATACAGGTTCCTTGCTTTAGAAGTCCCAGGTCTTGCTGAGAGAAGACCATCGCTTGTTCAGGGAGATTTCATTATTGCAAAGCCTTCATCCCAAACTGAAGATAATGCATATCCTCTGTATAGGGTTTGTTTCACCTCATAAAACTAAATTTTACTTTATATTATTTCTGAAAGTACATATTCTATGACTGACTTCATAGGTTTAAATGAACTTTCATTCGTTTGTTTATTATTATAGCATTCTACTTTCATTTATTCCTATTACAACATTGTACTTTGAAAATTTTATCAATTATTTTATAGCAATGTAATCCAAATACAAAGCAATTTTCTTTGCTATGATTGTTTAGATTTATTTTCAAAGTATAGTGTCCTAATAGGAAAAAATTGGGAGTACATTCCTATAATTGGATACGTTTATCAAAGTACAACAGTTTAAATAATAAAATAATTGAAAGTACAATGCTGTAACAGAAGTAAATAAAAGTAGAATCTTATAATATGCATGTATTATATTTATACGGTCAAAAGACGAAACGTCAGATAAAACTATATATCTAAAAAAAATAAACCTCTGCATTATCTCGAAAAAAATACATGTTCTAGGACTCCTAGGGTTTAATGCAAGAAATAGCAATATACTTTCATTAATCTGTTCGTTATATCGTTCTACTTTCGTTTCTTCCAATTATAACCTTGTATGTTGAAAATATTATTAATCCAAATTCAAAGCAGTTTTCAGTGGTATAATGAGATAACATTCTTCAAAGGATGAAGTTTTCCCAAAGTACAGTGGGTTGATTAGTAAAATATACTAAAAGTACAATGCTGTAATAGAAACAAATAGAAGTAGGGACGAATTTGGTTAAATGAAAGAAATAGCAATGTACATTCATTTCTAACATTCTACTTTCATTTCTTCCTATTACAACAAAGTAGTCTGAAAACTTTACCAATTATTGCAATGCAATGTAGCAATCCAAATACAAAGCAGTTTTTCAATCCTTCATTTGAATACAAAGCAGTAAAAAAAAAAGAAAAAGAAAAATGCAAGTATGTTGGTAGCTGTTGTTTTTCATTCAGCATATTAGTATAAATGTATAATATTTACAACAGGGGCACATCTTACGTGTGGAGGCAGAAGAAGTTCACGTATCGTTTCATGATGATCTCCACTCTTACCATTCAGAAGGTGATCGTTACGATGTTCAATTCGAATACAACAGATTAGGCATGCGCAGATTATACCAAGCCATAGAAGCGGCCGGAAAGCTTGATTCCGACCTTCTCTTTCCGGAGTTCGCCTCAAATCAAAGATCCATAGAAACCCGCCGATTAACTCCAATATCATGTAACCTCAACGAAGAACAAACAAGATCAGTTGAAATGATCCTCGGTTGCCGTGGCGGCCCCCCCTATATCATCCACGGGCCCCCCGGAACCGGAAAATCCGTCACTCTAACGGAAGCCATTCTTCAACTTTACAAAAACCGAAGAAACACACAGATTCTTGTTTGTGCCCCTTCCAATAACGCTGCGGATCATATATTAGATCGCATAGTTGAAGAAAATGGAGTTGAGATTCGAAAAGGCGATCTACTTCGGCTTAATGCACAAGCTCGGTCATTAGATGATATCAAACCAGATTATCTCCAGTTTTGCTCTTATGACGATGAAGAGATGATCTTCAGTTGTCCGACATTTGAAAATCTCGTGAGATATCGGATTATAATATCCACTTACACAAGCGCGTCTCTTCTTTACGCGGAAGGTCTCCAAATGGGCCATTTCTCACATATCTTTTTGGATGAGGCGGGCCAGGCATCCGAGCCGGAATCCATGATTCCGATTTCACATTTTTACAGACGGGACACTGTAATTGTTCTTGCCGGGGACCCGGTGCAGCTCGGGCCGGTGATTTTTTCCAAAGATGCGGAAAATTACGGGTTAGGGAGATCGTTTATGGAGAGGCTCTGTGAATCGAAGTTTTACAAGAATGGCAATCAGAATTACGTGACGAAGCTGGTCCGGAATTACCGATGCCACCCGGAGATTCTATCGCTTCCTTCGGAATTGTTTTATCAGTCGGATTTAATCTCATGTAAAGAAGCGGATACTTTGTACCCTTTGAATTGGAAGGATTTTCTCCCGAAACCGGAATTCCCAGTGGTTTTTAAGGGTGTTCAAGGGGTTGATGAGCGGGAAGGGAATAACCCATCTTGGTTTAATCGGATTGAGGCTAGTGAGGTAGTTGAGGTTATAATGGATTTGATTGAGAGGGGGGTGAGGGGACCTGATATTGGGGTTATAACACCGTATAGACAACAAGTGATTAAGATAAGTAAGGCACTTGAAACTTTTGTTGGGTCCGATATTAAGGTTGGGACAGTTGAGTCATTTCAAGGGCAGGAACGTGAAGTTATCATTATATCTACTGTTCGATCCACTATCAAACACAACGAGACTGATAAGAGACATTGTTTGGGGTTTTTGAGTAATCCAAGAAGGTTTAATGTTGCCATTACTAGAGCAAGATCCTTGTTGATTGCTATTGGGAATCCACATATAATCTGCAAGGTAATCAACCTTCTATCCCTACCCTCATATATATCAATCTCTTCTTATTGCAGCATTCTACTTTCAAATTAATCTTACTATAGCATTCATTGTAGCTAGTGTTAACCTACTACATTACTATTTTGCTATAATGTGTAAAATTTTCAAAGTACAATGCCATAATAGAGAATATACATAAGATGCTGTAGTAAAGAAGAAAAAAAATGAAGGTACAATGTTAGTTTACTTTCATTTATTCTTAGTAGAGCATCAAACTTTCAAATGACATTTTACTTTGAATAAACTACCTACCCATTATAGCAATGGGGTAATTTGAATTTTAAAGTACAAGAAGTAATTTGAAGGTACAATGCTGTAATAAGAAGAATAAAGGAAAGTACATTGGATCCAAAAAGCTTATATTCTATAATGGTTGGTTGTGGGTGATGAAATTGAATAATAATGAAAATAAAAATGGCATGGCAGGATGAACATTGGAACAAGCTTCTATGGCATTGTGCTGATAACGATTCTTATAAAGGCTGCTTTCTTCCTGAAAAGGAAGAAAACGTTGTTGATCTGGGAACTGAAACACAGCAGGACAACACCACTAGTTGTAATTGGGATGGGGATGGTGATGCAAATTTCAATGGCGGAGATGATAATTGGGGAGAATACCATCCTCAGCCACCTGCTGGAGATAATAATTGGGAAGACTACTCGACTCGGATTCCCGATGGCTGGGGTGGAGCTGATAACTGGGGGGAGGGAGTGCCAGGAGCTGATAATTGGGGTGAAAACCCTACACAGGCTGATAGCTGGGGGGAACATCCTGCTGCTGCTGCTGATAATTGGGGTCAAGACTCCCCTGAGATTGCTGCCGAAGCTGATAATTGGGGGGAAGGCTCGCCTGTCCCTGTCCCTGTCCCTGGTGATTGTGGAAAGGTTTAGAAAGTATGTGCTGTGAATTTGAGTCTGGTTATGAGTTTAGTTTTCAAAAAGAGGTTGCTTTGTTTTGTTTTTAAATCGGTTAATGAATTTTTGAGACCCAATTGTTAATAATAGGGGTTTCACATCGCATCGCATCGTCTTTTATTTATTACATATTGTATGCTTTAGGTTTAACATTTGAATTCCAAGGACACGTTTCGTTTGGTTCCTAGAATATTTACAAGGAACTTAAATCGGTGAAGGAATTAAAATCTCTTAAATGTTTGGTTTGGTTTGGTTACATGTAATGCTATGACATTTTTCTGCCTAGGGGTATATGAATGCAAAATCTTAAAAACAAGTCACAAAATTAGGTTGCGTTTAGTTACGGAACCTAATTTCTTTACTAATCGTATATTTCAATTGTTAATTGTGTTTAGTGTTTTACAGTTTTAAGACCATGATATAAGTCATTTAGCCGCATTAGTTAATAGTTACTACCACGTTAAATTAAAAAAATTAAAACGTTACTTTAATGTTAATTCAATAGATAGTTTTAGTAAATTAAAAGAACTATGTGACTAATTTCTTTACTAATCGTCACAATTATTCTATGTATAAGCTTATCTTTATCAGTGGCAGATCCAGAAAGAAAAGTTAGGGGTTAAACAAAGTTTTTACGGGTTACACTATGAGAAAAACAACAAATCTTACAAACGATGTTTCAAAACCGATCACAGTGAATATATTATTTGAACATCAAAGTAATTTCATTAATTGCTATACGGAAGACTCTGGGGGATGTTGTGCAGTCATGCAAGGCCCTTTCTTTTCGAACCGAAAGTACCTGAAAGCATAAAAATAAACAGTAAACACAAAGCTTAGTGAGTTGCTGTCACACCTCTAAACCAAAATGTTGGAAACGTCTGAGGGCAGATGGAGTGGCTTCATGTATAGTATGATAACAATTAAATACAAATGAATCATAGCATCACAAACATTCATACATTGAGAATACAAGTTTACATTGTTTACAGACCTTGTTTACTTAAAAGTTAAGTACAAATAATTGAAAAGTAGAAATCCTGATGTAGAGATGCTTGTCTTCAAAATGTTTTTGTAATACCTGCTCACTGGTTTCCTGAGAATACAAACAGTTTTGAAAAGCGTCAACATTAAAGTTGGTGAATTCATAAGCATTTTTGTATGAATAAAATCAATAATGTTTCCTTGTAAATGATAGTGTAAAGTTTTCCAGAAAATCCAATATTTTCTTAAGTGTAAAATGTAGTCTTAAAACCCTAAGACCAAAAATGTAAGTAGTGCCGTATTGTAAAGTAGTATCATATAGTTTATTTATTTTATAAAACCAAATGAAGATGCATTAGCCCCATAAACCAAATGATTGTTGATACTCTATGTGACTTATTATAACCATGCTTAATGTGACTGATATGCCTGCGCGACGTTCTTCAGGCGTCAGAATCGGTAGAATTTTGTCACCCTAGACTTGCCGGTCTAACTGTAGCGAACAGCTGAGATATGGGGTTGTCCATCACGTATAGATCTATACACAACGGTCTCATTCTCCCTCCAGGAGACTCTAATTATAATGCAGAACTTAAAGTGTACTTTAGGTAAAGTACGTGAAGAGAGTGTCTCACAAACTGTACCAACGGTTTACGTGTAATGTAGTGAAATCCTTTTTGTACATGGAAGTATTTCCCTTTTCTTAGCAGTTTATAGAGTGACATAATTATAGTTCGAAATAATTATCTGTAATAAGCCCGAAAACTGACAACTAGTTTAAATGAACCACAAACTATACCCATTATAGTTTAGCTGAAAAAGCTATAGAGTCAGAGAAAGGTAAACCAATTTATTCATTTTACTATACAAAGTAATAAGTTTAGAAAGTTCATAACTTGGTTAAACCCAAAAGAATATTGTCTTAGATTAGTTATAAAAACTCATTCTTGATAGAAAAATTTATTTTATCATAAAAGTCATAATCTTTCCCCTGTGTTCATGTAATATATTTAAACTTGTTTTTGTTTAGTTATATGTCATAATTAACCCATATCATGCATGAAAGTTTGGAAATAACTAATAAAATCACATAGCATGCACATAAACCTTATATACAACATATAAATGGAAACATATAACAACATTTTGTTATAACATAGTTTGGCTTGTACCCCCCCCCCCCCCCCCCCCCCCAAAAAAAAAAAAAAAAAAAAAAGAGAAATTTCGAAAAAGGTAGGGTATGAACTCACATTGAGTGGTTTTGTTGGTTGATTTGAAGATGTGTTGAGAAGTTTTTCAAGCCTAAATACTTGAATGAAGTTGATGAACTTCCTTGAGAATAATGTTATCCAAAGGTTTTAACACATTTAAAGTGTGTAAATGGAATGATCTAAACATAAGAGTGTAAAGAATGCTAAGAAGTGTCGAATTTACTTACCAAACCTAAGAAGAATGCTTGAAGAAATAAGCCTCTTAATGTTTGGAAGTTGACCTCTTGAGAGCAATGGAGTTTTCACATTAAGTAGAATGGAATTATGGTATGTGAGGGAGTGGTTTTCGTCCATAATAAAAGGATGGAAATGATAAGATGTGTGCTTGGTTAACTGGAGGTTAATGCATTGTTATTTGGTGGTTATTACGTGTCACACCCCAAAACCGAGAACGGCGGAAACGTTCTGGGGCGGAGGACGTCATGTAACGTATCACAACACAGTAAATGTAAATAAGCAAACAACATCATCCATTGCATTAAATATAAAATTTTAATACAAGCGTCATCTGTACATTATAGACACCAAAAATAACGTAAATCAAAATAATAAGATGAGTCTTGGATACGCTCCATCTTCTCAAAAGCTGGCCTCGGTACCTGTCTACTGATGACCTGAGAATACAAGTTATTTTGAAAAAGTTTATCAGCATTAAGCTGGTGAGTTCATAAGTATTTTAGTGTCGGTATTTGTCATCCAAAAATGTTTGAACATGTATCAAGCATAAGTTTGTAAAAGGTATGTAAAGGTTTGTAAGTGTTTGTAGAAGTTTGAATCTCTCAGAAAAACCTATATTTTCTATTAAAGTAGCCATCTACCAAGGCTTAACTGTTTTGCATACTCGTTTGTTGTAAAAGTGTGTAATTTACCCAAGTGTAACTATCTTTTAACAAAATATAGTTTGTACATTAAAGTTTAAGTGAGGTTATCACTAAAAATGTAATGGGTAAATCATTGTAGTACTGTAGTTTTGTTTTATAGGAACTACTGTTGTACTAACTACCTTAAACCGGATTTATATTAAGGTATCATGTGCTAAATTGCACCATACTATCGACTGGTAACAACGACAACGTATAGTCGAAAAATAAGTTATGACGTTTGGCACCCGCATACATGTCGGTCCCACTGTAGCTAGCAGCGAGGTGTAGGATAGTCAATCCAGTATAGATCTATACGCAAACTCACGCTCTCCCTCCAAGAGAATTCTGGCTACAACTCGGGCCATGACATTTATGGCATGCTCCGATACAGTGGATCACAATCGTTAACGTATTAATGTAAGGGTAATGTTTCTTGTTCTAGTATAGTTGTATATGTAATGTTCTAGAAAGTATTGACTCATGAATGAACTGACTCATTGTATGATATCGCGTTCTAGTAACGGTTCTAGCATCTTCCTAAACTACCCATATGGTAGTTTACTAGCAGTCTAACTGGTACGTATGGTCATGGATGTATACCCTTACTAACTAAGGGCGTGGGATGAACTGGAAAGACCTTTTATGACTATATATGTACACATGATATATAACTAATATTTAAACATCTTTCGGACGAATACCCAAAATCCCACCAGACCACATCTCAAGGCGCGAAAAGGAAATAGGGTGGATAGCCTTCCTAAGTCTTTTAAACATTTCTTATATAACTATACATATAGAGGCATGCAATTTATAATATAAAAGCATAAATGAATTTTGTAAGACATTTGAAACATAAACATTATTTTAAGAAAAGATCGACTTGATGTCGATCTATAAAACAATTTGAAGGCATAAGTATGATAAAACAGTTTTGAGTATAAGGAAACATTTGATTGTAACATAGTTGTAAATAAGTTTGAAAGGTAATGTACCGAGTAAGATGTACAGTGTAATAAATAGTTTAAAACATATAAAATGTTTATAAAAGTCATTTGAAGGAAACTGTTTGGTAAGACGGCTAATGAGTAGCCAAATCTTTCGAATGCTGTATATTAATCACATGTAATTGATGTAATAACTAGCGTAATTCTACTTATTAATCGCCTGCGATTGATATAATCCTAGCATGATTCTACTTGTATTCCCCCCATAAAGCATTTAAAAGTAGTTTAAAACATTAGTTAAGGGGTATGAACTCACTTGGAAGTTTGAAAATAGCGAAATGGAAAACCGGGCAGAGTTTCGTCTCGGGATTCTCGGGAATCTCGGGAGTAAAATCGACCCTCGGGACTTGAGCAAAAAGACCAGAGCTTCGGGTTTGAACGGGCACGGAAATCGAGGCAAGATCGTGAGAGAAAGAGAGAAAATGAACAAATTTTTCGGAAAGGCTCGCATCCCTTTTATAGGGGTGCTGAACCGCCTCCGTACGCGGGGCGTACGCAGCGCGTACCCGTACGTCATCGCTTACGTATTTCGGATGGGGCGGGTCGGGTAGCTTCGCATAGGGCGACGTGGCCGATCCGAGGCCGTGGTCTCGAGTACGCGGGGCGTACGAGGGTATGCGGCGCGTACCTCGGCCCTAGGCTGACTCCCCCTTCGGATATTACCAAGATTTTTGATTTAAATTTAATTAAAATTTATTAATTAAACTTCAAAAAATCATATCTTCTTCATACGAACTCCGTTTTCGACGTTCTTTATATCCCCGCGAAGGTGAGACTACGATCTACAACTTTCGTTTAGATTCCGTTGGCAAATTCCAAAATTATTTTTATTATTTATTTATTAAAATGACGTGATTAAGGAATTTCTTTAAAAATTCATAACTTCTTTATCTGATGTCGGTTTTTGCCAGACTTTTTACCGCTGAAATACCATTGACGAGACCTTCAATTCTCGTTTAGGTCATTCCGGCCAAAAGTCGCTCGATCTCCGATTCGAGTTTTTAGCTGTCTACTGTTATATCTGTAACTTAGAAAAATCACAACTTCCTCATACGAAGTCAGATTTGGACGTTCTTTTTATGTACGTTTACGGTTTGATGATATCTAAAATTTCATTTAGATATCTAAGGCCAAAAACTATTGTATTGAAACTTCGCGTTTTACGTCTATTAGTGTTGCCGGTTTTTGCCGAGAATCTTCGGTTGGTCATAACTTCTTCGTTATAACTCGGATTTTAATTTTCTTTATATGCTTGGAAACCTTGATACGATTCCTACTAATTTATTTAACCTAAATAAGATTTTAGGAAAGTTATATTTTGACCTAAATTTGATTGGTTTTACATTACATTGTCTCGAAATATCGGGTTGTCACATCATCCCCCCGTTAGAAGGAATTTCGTTCCGAAATTAGAATTTAAGCAAGGAAGTATGCACGAATGATCGAGTTGTGAGGAGGAAACTTCCTGATCGATTGGTTCTAGCGCATCTAAGTGATAACGGGTCCTCGGTTGGCGTTCCAATGAACCTTCACTAACTGGCGATGGCGTTTTCGCGTCCGCTTGACCTCTCGGTCGAGGGTCACTACGGTTCTAATACGAAGGCGAGGATCCCGAAGAGTGGACTTGCAATGGTCCTAACGGAAAGGTATGGTTTCACGATCGAGATGCGAAGTGTAGAAAGTACGTTACTGAGTTCGCGGAGTAGGTCTAGTTTGTGTGAGGCACAGGACCGATTCTGATAAGAATCTTGGAGGTCCTGTCTAACTTGGATTTAGCTTTCCACGCTTTACGAAGCGTATTAAGCCATTCCCAGAGTGAGTTATCCTAAAGAACTTGGTCACTCACTTGGAATCTCAAAGGTTCCTTTTCTTGCGTAACTTCCCAATCAAAGGCCACCCCTTGCTGGGTCAAAGTCGTACGAGTTTCTGTAGCTTGCGAGGAGTTCTGAATGAACTAAGGCGGTAGGTTGGTAAGACCTAGAATCTGGAGAAAAACTGTCGGCGTCTCTGGTGTCGATAAATGCTCAACGGTTTTGACAAATTGAAAGAGTACTCATAATTTCTCACATTACTAACAGTGTGTCCTAGAAATTTGACTCTTCAATTTAAAAACTTGTGCCTAGAGAACTTTGCTAAAAGTTCCTCTGTAGGAATGTTACCATGGGCTTTCTTCTTACTATGAGGGTAGATAAGTAAGTCATTACATGGAGAAATGATGACTGATCCCAGTAAGAAAGACGTAACTCTATTTATTTAGCTCATGAAAACTATGGGTGTATTGGTCCTATCCGAAAGGTATCACTACGAACTCGAAGTGTCCGCATCGAGTTCAGGAGATAGTCTTCCGGACATCCTCCCCTAACACTCGAACTGGTGATATTCGGATTCCAGATCCATTCCTGGAAGTAGTTTCTTTCCTTGCGTTTGCTCAACCATTTTGTCTATGCGAGGAAGAGATAACGATTTCTATGAAAATCTTGACGGAGTCCTCGATATCCGAGGCACATACGTTGCAATCCGTTGATCTCCGTGAGAATATGACCGGGGTCCTCTAGGGTGAGAAGCCTAGTCTACTAATTCTCTTTCTGTGTAGTTCGTCAAGTGGTTTGTACTGTTCTGGTATCTCCGAGGGTGTTTAAACTATAGGGCGACCTGTTTTCGGGAGTTGTACTGGGTTCTAAGTTTGTTCACATGACGATGTGATTACTCGTATACTTAGGCAGTTCTCCATCCTGAAGTCCATTTTAGAATTTATACAGGGCTTCACGATCACAATCTCGTGTATATGAGGCGTATATAATTAAGATTGAAAAGGTAGTCGAATAACTGATTCTTCCTTACCCTCACATCCCATCCGGGAAAAGAAGTTAAAGTGGAATCATCAATTCTAAACCTGTAGAACCTTGATTATATATCACTCTTATGCATACATTTCTCAGTGATAGATCAATCGTATAAATCCTTGGATTGAACTTGACGTACTGCATGAGTGGTACTTTGGGGATTTCTTCGGAAAGAAAATAACTCAGTGGTACTCCTGGCATGAGTACTACGGTGTTCTGATATGATGGCTTTGCTGGAAAAACGATCTAGAAGAAAGAGATGTACGTATGAAGCTGTTTTGGCGTCGATCAAATTGAATCTGATTGTATGATAATGTCGGAATCATACAGAAACTTTAAAGACATTAGAATTAAACATAGACGATTACAGACATAACATAACTGTGCAACCATGAACAGAGTTATAGTACTTTAGACTTACCACAAGACTATTGCTGCGAATAAGATATACTACAAAAGACAAGTATACGCAGCACGAGAATTCCTATACAGACAGGATCTCGCAAAAGGGAAGACTCTAGTTGCACTAGTTCTAGATAGTTTATAAGTCTGTTACAACGAAACACCCAAATTACATTTAACGTGGTTCCGGAGTAGGCTCTCCTGCAGCTGTGATCCTGAGAATTTTCCCATCTCTGCCAAAGTTCTTTGTTATCGGGCAATCTTTCTTGAAGTGCCCTACCTCACCGCATTGGTGGCATGACTAGCTAGTACTAGCCTTGGAGACGGGATTACGGTGTTTAGCCAATGTTATGTGGACACGAGTACCTTCCTCGTTACTCCATTTTGAAAACTGCTTCTTAAATCGTTCAGTGCTATAACAAATCTTGTGTGCAGGTTTAGTCCCGATGAAAGGGACTTAAGTGATGGGTCGCGCCGGTGCTCCACAGTTACGAGCATGGTGCCCTATGTTTAAGCAATTGCAACACCGCATTTCATGGCAAGCCTCATGATGATGGAAACTACACTTATCACACTTCGGGAGTTTTCCGTCGTATGGCCTGCTCGGTACTGGGATGGCAGGAGTTTCCACTTGCTGTGGTTGTATAGCCAACTTTTGGGATCTCTTGCGTTCCTTCTAGGATTGACGCCTTCGTTTCTTGTTTTCTGTTTTTCGGCTTTGTGAGCCTGTGACTGTTACTGTTTGACGACTTCCTGGATGGATATCACGATTGGTTGTGCTGTTAGTGCTACGGTGTGCAAGGACCGCGGTTATAGCAGCCACCACGGCAGCTGTAACTGTTGTTTGAAAGGTAGCGGCGTCCATAGGAAAAGTGGGGGTTTCGCTGATCGACTGATTGCTTCTGGATGACGACATGATTCTGTAACACGAAAAGTAAAGATTTTGTGAGCGATTCTGGTTGACCCTGATGTACTTAGATTGTTCATGTAAAGAGTACGACGATGTTCACGAAAGTTTGACCTACATCCCTATGATGCAGTCCTAGTACAGAATGAAAGTATGTTCGTGAAGGTTTGACCTACATCCCTATGATGCAGTCCTAGTACAGAATGAAAGTATGTTCGCGAAGGTTTGACCTACATCTCTATGATGCAGTCCTAGTACAGAATGAAAGTATGTTCGCGAAGGTTTGACCTACATCTCTATGATGCAGTCAGTGCTTGCAGTAGGGTTTCATGGTTTCTCTCTGATCTCTCGTGAGCATATTCTAGATGAATGGTGTGGAGGGTATGCATTCTAACATAGGCGACTATTTCTGAAATCTGATGTAGGGCTGTCCTGCCTTGAATCTCATCTCGGGTCTCTCTACGGACCAAGATTGGAAAGACAATATCTGCTAAGCCCTCATTGCTCAAGTCGTAAAAGCTTCGGTCGCCATCAAATAGCATAGACTGATCTTGTCCTTGGCTCCCTATTTCCAAGCATTCCACTCACTCAGGGTCAGGTCATGAAAAACGGACGAGGTTTAAGAGTTGGAACGAGAGTTGCTCGGGGTAGGTTCTCAACTTCTGGTTCGGAGTTAGCATCGTACTAGAAGTCTTCATCATGGTGATCATTCAAGGGGATAGGATGATCATTCACTGGTTCTTCTTCAAGCCAACCAGCTATAATTTCTAAGCGAGAATTTAGGGTAAAAGGAATATTATTTGACGAACTATCTAGATAATTATTTAGAAAACCTTCATTAGTTACATCGCTATTTGTGAAGTGCATACCAGCTATGTGTAATCTAAACAGGATAGACCTTCGAATAAGTGACCTTAATTCCAAATTCCCACAGAATAGGGGCAAGGCAACATTATCACAGATTCTAAGTCTATAACATCCTAATTACATATAGCCTCAGTGTATCCACTTAGCAATTATCAACTTAATAATGAAGATCCCATTTTAGTTCTCAAGTATAAAGTACTTATAGTAACACCAAATACTCTTATAGTATTTTAAATTTTTAATGTTATGTTCTATTGTTCTCATTATGGTAGGGTTGGTAACATTTTTGCATTGTTGCAACCACACAATTAAACTTAGGCACATGCTAGTCAACCCTCGGATAATATAGGTGATCAGGCTATATCCTCCCAGTTTTGACCATATGTCTCTAAGCTCACTTGTGTTGCCCAACAATCGTAATTCATTTGTACTGTCCTAGTGACACTGATTTTAGTATGAATGCAGGCATGTATACTTACTTAAATATTTATTATTTAAAGTATAAACTCTAAATCAGAGTATTTTTAATCCCATTGTATTTATAGTTAGTATATCTTTTATGGGTTGATATACTCAATTCACTATAAACAATGCTCTGATACCAATCTGTCACACCCCAAAACCGAGAACGGCGGAAACGTTCTGGGGCGGAGGACGTCATGTAACGTATCACAACACAGTAAATGTAAATAAGCAAACAACATCATCCATTGCATTAAATATAAAATTTTAATACAAGCGTCATCTGTACATTATAGACACCAAAAATAACGTAAATCAAAATAATAAGATGAGTCTTGGATACGCTCCATCTTCTCAAAAGCTGGCCTCGGTACCTGTCTACTGATGACCTGAGAATACAAGTTATTTTGAAAAAGTTTATCAGCATTAAGCTGGTGAGTTCATAAGTATTTTAGTGTCGGTATTTGTCATCCAAAAATGTTTGAACATGTATCAAGCATAAGTTTGTAAAAGGTATGTAAAGGTTTGTAAGTGTTTGTAGAAGTTTGAATCTCTCAGAAAAACCTATATTTTCTATTAAAGTAGCCATCTACCAAGGCTTAACTGTTTTGCATACTCGTTTGTTGTAAAAGTGTGTAATTTACCCAAGTGTAACTATCTTTTAACAAAATATAGTTTGTACATTAAAGTTTAAGTGAGGTTATCACTAAAAATGTAATGGGTAAATCATTGTAGTACTGTAGTTTTGTTTTATAGGAACTACTGTCGTACTAACTACCTTAAACCGGATTTATATTAAGGTATCATGTGCTAAATTGCACCATACTATCGACTGGTAACAACGACAACGTATAGTCGAAAAATAAGTTATGACGTTTGGCACCCGCATACATGTCGGTCCCACTGTAGCTAGCAGCGAGGTGTAGGATAGTCAATCCAGTATAGATCTATACGCAAACTCACGCTCTCCCTCCAAGAGAATTCTGGCTACAACTCGGGCCATGACATTTATGGCATGCTCCGATACAGTGGATCACAATCGTTAACGTATTAATGTAAGGGTAATGTTTCTTGTTCTAGTATAGTTGTATATGTAATGTTCTAGAAAGTATTGACTCATGAATGAACTGACTCATTGTATGATATCGCGTTCTAGTAACGGTTCTAGCATCTTCCTAAACTACCCATATGGTAGTTTACTAGCAGTCTAACTGGTACGTATGGTCATGGATGTATACCCTTACTAACTAAGGGCGTGGGATGAACTGGAAAGACCTTTTATGACTATATATGTACACATGATATATAACTAATATTTAAACATCTTTCGGACGAATACCCAAAATCCCACCAGACCACATCTCAAGGCGCGAAAAGGAAATAGGGTGGATAGCCTTCCTAAGTCTTTTAAACATTTCTTATATAACTATACATATAGAGGCATGCAATTTATAATATAAAAGCATAAATGAATTTTGTAAGACATTTGAAACATAAACATTATTTTAAGAAAAGATCGACTTGATGTCGATCTATAAAACAATTTGAAGGCATAAGTATGATAAAACAGTTTTGAGTATAAGGAAACATTTGATTGTAACATAGTTGTAAATAAGTTTGAAAGGTAATGTACCGAGTAAGATGTACAGTGTAATAAATAGTTTAAAACATATAAAATGTTTATAAAAGTCATTTGAAGGAAACTGTTTGGTAAGACGGCTAATGAGTAGCCAAATCTTTCGAATGCTGTATATTAATCACATGTAATTGATGTAATAACTAGCGTAATTCTACTTATTAATCGCCTGCGATTGATATAATCCTAGCATGATTCTACTTGTATTCCCCCCATAAAGCATTTAAAAGTAGTTTAAAACATTAGTTAAGGGGTATGAACTCACTTGGAAGTTTGAAGATAGCGAGATGGAAAACCAGGAAGAGTTTCATCTCGGGAAACGGATTTTTCTCGGGATTCTCGGGAGTAAAATCGACCCTCGGGACTTGAGCAAAAAGACCAGAGCTTCGGGTTTGAACGGGCACGGAAATCGAGGCAAGATCGTGAGAGAAAGAGAGAAAATGAACAAATTTTTCGGAAAGGCTCGCATCCCTTTTATAGGGGTGCTGAACCGCCTCCGTACGCGGGGCGTACGGGTGTACGCAGCGCGTACCCGTACGTCATTGCTTACGTATTTCGGATGGGGCGGGTCGGATGGGACGGCGGGTCGGGTAGCTTCGCATAGGGCGACGTGGCCGATCCGAGGCCATGGTCTCGAGTACGCGGGGCGTACGAAGGTACGCGGCGCGTACCTCGTCCCTAGGCTGACTCCCCTTCGGATGTTACCAAGATTTTTGATTTAAATTTAATTAAAATTTATTAATTAAACTTCAAAAAATCATATCTTCTTCATACGAACTCCGTTTTCGACGTTCTTTATATCCCCGCGAAGGTGAGACTACGATCTACAACTTTCGTTTAGATTCCGTTGGCAAATTCCAAAATTATTTTTGTTATTTATTTATTAAAATGACGTGATTTAAGAATTTCTTTAAAAATTTATAACTTCTTTATCTGACGTCGGTTTTTGCCAGACTTTTTACCGCTGAAATACCATTGACGAGACCTTCAATTCTCGTTTAGGTCATTCCGGCCAAAAGTCTCTCGATCTCCGATTCGAGTTTTTAGCTGTCTACTGTTATATCTGTAACTTAGAAAAATCACAACTTCCTCATACGAAGTCAGATTTGGACGTTCTTTTTATGTACGTTTACGGTTTGATGGTATCTAAAAATTTCATTTAGATATCTAAGGCCAAAAACTATTGTATTGAAACTTCGCATTTTACGTCTATCAGTGTTGCCGGTTTTTGCCGAGAATCTTCGGTTGGTCATAACTTCTTCGTTATAACTCGGATTTTAGTGTTCTTTATATGCTTGGAAACCTTGATACGATTCCTACTACTTTATTTAACCTAAATAAGATTTTAGGAAAGTTATATTTTGACCTAAATTTGATTGGTTTTACATTACATTGTCTCGAAATATCGGGTTGTCACATTACGTGGTTTATTGTGATTGTATTGGAAATGGGTGAGCTTTCAACTCCTAAAGTCAACCTTTTTTTGTCTTATCCTCATCCATGACCGCAAACACTTCTAAATACTTTAGCATGACCGTAATCATACATGATTTCGGTCCTAGACTTGATTCCACTAATTGATTTCGATCCTAGGCCTTTTCCCATGGTGTTTTCGGCCTTAGTGGATCTTTAATGTGTGTTTTCGGCCCTAGTGGGCTTGCTTGGGGTTGATTTCGGTCTTAACACTTCCTAGGCATTATGATTTCGGTCTTGAGTAATATAGATCACAAGGATGATGGCCTTATAACTCAAGAATTCAAGGTCCTTGCATAAATACATGTTGTTATGTTAAAATTATTTGATTCTTGTTTGATTTGCATGAACTTTCCAAGGCTTAATTTAACATGAATTTCCAAGTGTATATTATCTTTAATCATACAAATGGTGCCCTCTTGATTTTCAAATAATATTATTGCATCAAGTTACATAGATATACATTGTGGATACACTTATACACAAGACCCCTTAGATTTGATTTGACCTAAAATTTTCTAGTTGTCACTGTTCCCCAAAATACCACATACCATACATACAATGAGCCTTTCCCGACAACCATCGGGCCCCGTCCATAACAAATCTATCAGTAACATGTGATGGGCCCCACCCAATACACTCATCAGGCCCCGCCTAGTATACATACAATACATGGAAGAGTCACAAAGACATTTAGCATACTATAACATAATCCAATGGGCCGACATTGGTGCCTTCAACCTGCAAGTACTGTGAGAAGACGCACCTGAATCACAAAATCGACTAACACACAACTCAAAATTGTGCCGACCATAGCTAACTGCTCTCCTGCCAAAAGATAGGTGCAAAACACCTCCTAACAATCCACACAAGGCAAACCCTAAGTCTTCCTTCTAAAAATATAGATTAACCAAAAAGTCAACCCATACTAAAAGTCAACGACCAGAGTTGACTTTAGCTGACCGCCACGTCGTGGCCCACATACGACCAAATAGTCAGGAAAATCCCAACCGCCACGTTGGGGTAACCTAGGACCACGTTGTAGTAGCTGAGGTTCCAACAACTTAATATATTAAGCTGTTTTCTTCGATTCTATGAGCTCCAAAGCTCAAATCTGGTCCAAAATGTGATCTACCAGGATAAAGTTTCTAACATTATCCACTAGGACCACCTAAAAGGCCAACAACCCAAATCTCTAAGTCCCAAAAGGCTTAATAATGCAAGAACTTAGCCAATAAGCACTTATTCCATAGATTCTGAAGTCCATCCTTTCCAGAAGTGATTCTAGCACCAAAAATAACCTAAAAGTTGGTGCTTTATAGACATGCATGTCCAATGCATGTTTTGAACCCACATTAGGTCAAAATGAGGGCTTATGACCTAAATCTCATGGATGGATTGAAAACCCAAACCCAACTCCAAATCCAAGGCACAAATTACACCAAATGCCCTAGAGATTCATAAAGTTGCAAACTTTAAGAGATCTCACCATCCCAACTAACAAGAACAAGAATTTTATGGGACAAAACTCGAGATCTAGCAACCTAGCATGATAAGAATCGAGTCTTGGACACTTACAAAGGTCTAGAAGAGTGTTAAGGTGAAGAATAGAGACTTGCTTGCTTGATCTTTTCTTCCTTCTTCCTTCTTTTTCCTTCTTTAGCTTCAAGGAATACCAAAACTAGCTCAATAATGGAGGAAAGCGGTTAGGGTTTTCTTTAGGGATTGAGGGGGCTGATGGAGGCTGAGGCTAAGTAAACCCTAACCTCCTCATTCCTTTAATTATATTTTAGGATGAAAAATCATATATGATTATAGAATTTAATATATATATATATATATATATATATATATATATATATATATATATATATATAGTTATATATTTCAATGCACAATCATGCATGATAAATATGATTATAGGTTGTAATATATACTTAATCATATGTTATATTAGTTTAATCATTTGCATTTATACTTTTTAAAATAATAGTAATTATATATTAGGATGTATAATTATATATGATTATAGATCTTAATATCTTAATAATTATATATTTCAATGTAGAATCACATATGATAAATCATATGTATTTGTACAGTGTCTTATATGATTAATCATATATGTACTATGTAGTCATAAATGATTATACGTCTTAATTTATAAGTAATCATACTTGATACTGTTTAATCATGATTAATCATATGTATTTATAGTTTGTAATATATGATTAATCCTATTTTATGATGTATAATCATATATGATTATTCATACTAATATATGATTACTATATATTTTAATTTGAAAACACATATAATAAGTTATATTTGTTTGTACAATGTCATATATTAATCACATATTATACTGTATAATCATATATTAATCATATATGATTATACTATTTAATATATAATTAATCATATATTTAGATCTATGAACACATATGATAAATCATATGTTTTTTTTAAAACTATTATATACGATTAATCAAATTTTATTATGTATAATCATATATGATTATACATCCTAATATATAATTAATCATAATTTATACTGTATAATAAGTTACAACATATAATCGTTTATGATTATGCATTGTAATATATTATTAATACAAGATAAGTTATGTTTTTTGTTATGCTTGTATAGAAAAAATCAGAATCAACTTTATAAATTGTAATGTAATATGTAGTATTAAAACGAATTATTTGTACCTTCAATACAAATCGTAATTTGAAGTTCTTCGTGTTAATTTTCAGAAGTCAACGAAATTGAATCGATTTGTTCGTTACAAGATGAATTGATTTCAGCTACAATAGTATCAGTTGCGATCGACTTGTCAATTTCTTTTGAATTCGATATCATTTTGATTCAATTTTTAAATGCTCTGTCGCTCTCTTGAATTGAGTTGATGAATGCGATGTGCTTGTTTCTTCGATTTGAGGATTATGTCTCGTATTTATGAAAATATGAAGTGATGCTCTGTTTCAATCGTTTTTTTCGATTTGAAGATTGCGATTAATTTGATAACAGATTCAGTAATAATATGAAATTTAAGATGATATTCAATGATTTTTGAAGCTTGAATGATATGATTACGTGACTGATACTGAGAATTAATGATTTAGCGATAAGATGATTTTTATAGAAAAAATTTGTGCGCTTTCTAAACACTAAGTTGAGATTTACTGTTGTACCCCTGCATCATTTAACAGTTGACGGAAGTTGACGTTAAGTTCCATTGGCTGATGTTTAATCACACAATCTATATTTTTTTATTAATATCAAGGGAACCATCCTCTTTCTCTCTCTCTCTCCCTATATATATATATATATATATATATATATATATATATATATATATATATATATATATATATATATATATATATATAATGATTAGTGGGTTCGGATCGGATCAAATCGTATAAGAAAAAAAAAGTTAAAGTTCTTACAATTGTACCCTCTTATATCTTGATATAGTTTCACAATTATATCATTACAAGTACTTTCTAAGACATTCTTATATTGAATTTCTAAAGCAAACAACAATTAACAAATAACAATCAAATAATCAAATAACATTGAAAATTTGAAAGAATATAAAAAAGCCTATTGTAAAATTAGACAAAAAAAACCATCAAAAAAGTGGAAAAAAGAATTCACTCTTAAGTTATTCAATATTAACAATAGTAACAATTAACAATCTTAAAAAGTATATCAAATAAACAATGAAGCAACAGTTTGACAAAAAAAAAAAACCTTACAATGGATGCAATTAATGAAATTAGAAATAAAATTTCTATATATTTTATTTAATGATCACAAAATCAACAAAATTGAATAATTTACCTGTGATGTGCAATAGGATCGGCCATTGTGAATGAAAGATAGAACTTCATGTGCTGGTTAACAACATTACTTTTTTGGGATTTGGGATTCATGATTTACTTTTTTTTTTTTAGTTTAATGTGTATTGGGTTATGTATATTGGATTTTATCCTAAAATGTTGGGCTATTAAAATATAAAATATAAAATATGAGTTTTAAAAATCAAATTTATATATATTTGGTTTTGCCAACAAATTAAGATGGTTTGGTTTTCATTTTCTAATGTATTGTCACAATATTTTGATTATATATAACTTATTATAAAAAATAAAAAGAAATGTGGCTCAAGGACCCACCATTAATGCATATAAACCTGCCAAAATATATATATATATATATATATATATATATATATATATATATATATATATATATATATATATATAAAGCGGTTCCGGTAGGTATCCAACAGATAGCGGTTCAAAAAATATGAGAATCAGAATCGTAACCGCTTAAGGCGATTCCAATTTCGGAACCAACCGTTCCGGTAGCAGATACCAAGTTTCGATGCTCATCCCTAATTAAAAAATTCATAAGAGTCCTAAGAAAAAAAAACTAGGGTTAAAATCAAATATAAAATGCACATAAGTTCCAAAATTTTCATGTGTTCTAATCCGGGATGCCCATAGGTGATCCAGGGATAACAATAGCCGCACCAAAGAATTTGACCCGCCCCACCCGAATACAAGTGAATACAAATGTGGGTTATTTTTTATTATTTAAACTTTGATATTTTTTGCTATTAGTATTATAAAAATCTAATTATATAGGAGTCACATAGTTACCTAAAATTCTGATACATCAATAATTTCACAGATTTGACCCATCTCCATGACAATAAACTATCTAGGATAGGAAGGTTAAATAATCTATTCATTGTACCGCCAAATCTATCTATATACATTAATCGTATTATTAGCCACATCAATATCCATTTGCTAATGGTTTAAGTCATAATCTCCTTGCTTCATCAATTAGGAATTGCCTATATTGGACAAAACTTTTACCCATTGACACGATGTTGATTTTATTGGAACTTGGAAGGTACGCAGATTAATAAAAAGGCTCTCTTCATACATAAGTAATTGCATCTTCTATAGCATATTTTATGCATGAAATGAAATTATACACATTATATGATTGACTTTGTACATTATTTGTATTTGATGTACACCGGACACAAAATGATATGAATACGACAAATACTATAATTTTTTGTCATATCAAAAAAGTAGAACAAAATATTTCATGGTAAACAAAAGTTGTGAATAACCAAGGTTATTAATACCGTCTCATCTATTTCAGTTCAATTCAGTCCAGCTCAGTTTAATTCAATCCAATCTAATCCAATCCAATCTTAATGTAACAAAAACAGTCTTATTGAACCCATTGAGATATCATATCCTCATCGTCTTTAGCATATACATCAAATCATCTTTACATCCTGTGGTCTAATTCACAAATTGTACCAAAATTGATACAAAAACAGAAAATACTAGCTCTCATCTAGTGTGCCATATCTGCTGTAAAATGGTTCAAGATCTTCATACACACTTAAACAAAAAACCCCAAGTAAATGGGCATGAGAGCAACAGCAGGTGCCAGATGGTTGCCATTGTTGCTCTGCTCTGACTTTGGTGGCTTGGGGATCGGTTGTTTGGAGGCGGAAGTTGGTGGTGGTGGTGGTGGAGGAGGAGACCGGACAGTGGGTGATGAAGGGGGTGAGCGACGGGCAGTAGAACCTGTAATAATGTCGTGCTTTATGTTAACAAAATTGAAATTGATGACAACAAGATTCATGAAAGAATGGGAAGAAGATTTGGGAGATAAATTTGTCAATAGAAACCTGAACGGGGTTTTCTTGTTATGCTGATCAAAGGAGGTAGAGTTGTTGAACCTGAATCAAGAGAACACAAAATTATGGAACTGAAATTCACAAACACGAAATTGAAACAAAATGAACACCCAAATTGCAAGAAGAGGATCAAGACATGAAAAAAACTATTTTGTTGTATTTGATCTTGAAAACACGGAATCAGTATCTAAATTTCACGTAACGTTTCAAATAGTTGATTCAAAGGATATCATGATCATTTTCTTTTGTTTCTTTCAGTCATCAAACTACAACACTGATACATGGATATGAATTTGTTCTTAACTCAAAATTTCAGATGAAAAATCCCGCCCTTGCCCCAGTCGATAACTTTCAAAAACCCTAGGTTCGTAATTTCTCAATTGGCTACAGTTTATACTTCGTAAATAATGATAGAAATTGATTTTGCTATTTCACTGTGACTCGTCGAAACTTCCAGAAAAGAAAAAGCGCACAAATAAAACGATGAAGATGAAAGAACAAAAACAGAGTCCGATATACCTGAACAGATCGACTGGAGAGATGTACTAGAATTATTCGCGTGGGAAGCTTGGGTATCGTTGTTGAGTAGACATAGATCTGATAAGGAAAGCAGCTTGGAGGCGTTAAGAGGGAAACCGAGGAGCGTGTTCTGACGAACAAGATAACAGAGACATTCGGCTTTGCCGGAAGCAAAGGCTCCGTTGAAGATGTCGCAACATTGGGATGAAGGTTCGTCGGAGAGATCATTTGGCGGGGCGGATATGAAGGGAAGGCAAGGCGAGAAGGAGATGACGGAGTCGGCACAGCCTCCAGGCGGCGGCGAAGATGGAGGCGGCGTCACGTCGCTGGTGGTTATAAGAACAAGCGTCGAAGCGAGTAAGACGGTGACGATTGCAGAAACGTAGTGGACTAGACTTTCAGTGTTCATGGCTGACGACAGTTATTTCTGTTAGAATCGGGATGACGTGATAATGGAGTGCCAGCGGATTCATCATTTTATTACCGAGTTTTATTTATTTAAAGCACTTGGAACCTTGGGGTTGGGGCGTGACTCTCTGTTTTGCCACAATTTTCTCACTTGTTTAAATTGTTTTCTAAATGGCCCCCCATCTTTCCCATTGTTTTACTCTAGCATCGATCTTTTATAAGTACACAACGGTCCCTCATGTTTTGCCATAATTTCTACATTGGCTTTTATCTTTCAAATATGTTAATTTCTTCCCAATTGTTTTGCCCCTCTTGTAGCATATACGCAAGATGACATACAAACTCGTAAGCTTGGTAGAAATGTGTGGTTTTAGTTTTTTTTTATTTTTATTTTTATTTTTATTTTTATTTTATTTTATTATTTTTTTTTATTTTAGGTTTGCTAATACGATATTTGCAACTTTTTTTTTTTGTTTTTTGTTTTTGGATTTTATCATGTTTTTTGTTTTTGGATTTTATCTTTTTGTGTATTTCTAGTTCATTAAAGCCTTTATATTTGATCAAAAAATTTAGATTTTTCTTTTTTTATGGTTCATTAAAACCCTTAAATTTGGTTTTTGATTCATTAAAGTCTTTAAGTAAGTGTTTGGTTTTACCGTGTAAATATGCAAAAAGGATAAAATCGAAAAAAAAAAAGTTCTAAGTATCTAATATTAGTGAACCTAAAATCAAAAAACAATAAATCTATATATTTCTACCCAACTAAAGAGCTTTTATGTCATTATCCTGTGCGTTTACAAAAGTTGGAGCAATATAAAACCAAACACATAATCCATGCAAAAAAGTTTTTTATTTTATTTGTTTTTAATATTTTTACCTTTGAATAGTTTAGTCAAATCTTTGATATTTCTCACTTATATGTAAGGTGATGTCTACTTAAAAAAAAAAAAACTATTTTTAAGAACTTATGTCTATAGGTGGAAAGATATTTATGTATGTACGTTCTTGTAAAATGTTTGTCGGTTAGAAGTTTGAAGACCATAAACATCAAAACTTATGTCCATCATCTTCTCTAAATAAAACACGGACAAAAGTCGACATACAACTAAACATTTCTCCCGGATATATTATAGGCAATAAATTAGGATTAAATTATATTACATCTAATTAAGGATGTTTTATTTCTTTTTCATTTTATATTTTTTTGAACGAGTCTAACTTAATTGATTTTTATATATAATGATATTTTATTATTTTTTATCCAAATATAGAATATCTTAAACCGAATCGTTTATTTGATGATATTGAATAATTAAACATCTATTTATTGTGTATTATGTGTAAATATCATAAAAAAAAAAAAAATTATGTTATAGATCAATTTTACTGAAAAGAATATCTATATTAATTTTTTTACAAATTAAAACTTTTTTTTTTTCTAAAATTGTTTGAATTATTTTTTTAAGATTTTTCAATAAAATTTTTATATTAGTTGTATTTTTTGTTTGTTTCTTATTTTTGATACAGAATGTTTTGTAATAGACAAATTAATATAGTGTTTTTTTTGGAGTTAATGACAATTTAGCTCGTTGAATTTTCGGGTTTTGGTTTAAATGGTCACCAAAGTTATTTTCTTTCTTTCTAAGGGTATAATGTGACTTTGCCAACCAAAAATATAACTCCATATCAGGTGTGTGTACAATCAAGCCGGTGCCTTCCTGTGATCCTCGAAAGTATCTGAAACACATAACACATAACACGGTAAGCAAGAAGTTTAGTGCATTCTCCAAAATACCACACACAACTCATTAGCCACTCGAGGCTATAATTCAGTAAGACCCTCTGGTTTCACAACTCGGTTTGGACCCTCCTGTCCTGTCTCGGTGGAAACCCTGCGGTCCCACATCTCGGGTTAGACCCTCCGGTCCGATCTCAGTAAACACAAATATGATATATATATATATATATATATATATATATATATGTATATATATGTATATATATATATATATATATATATATATATATATATATATATATATATATATATATATATATAACAACCCGAAGTTTTCCATCGTCGAAAACCCGTTCTACCCGTAAAAATTCGCCGTTTATCAATTGTTCCGTTTTCGTTTTGGGTTAAATTATTTAAATTTAAATGTTTATTATAATCCAATGAGTGTCCAAACACCTTAGGAACTCATGAAATTAGCCCAAAATGTTTATTTCCAAAAAGTTAGAAACGTCCCCACCGGGTTACGGAAACTTAATCGGGCGCGACCTAAAGCCCCGTTTGATGCCGGTATCGGGTAGAATTCCATCGTGTCCAAGTTTTGGGACCTATTTAAACGTGTTTAAACATTCATTTGAAGCTTTTTCTTCCTCTCTCTACTCTCTCTCTCTCTCTAACCTCTCTCCTAAATCCAAGTTTAAGGGTCCAAATCATCAATTTAAAGCTCCAAATCTTTGAAGTACCTTCCCTAACTTGTTATGCAACCTCTCTAGCCTTCAAATTCGAGTTTAAACCATGGATTAGGACCATTATCATGAGTTTACAGCCCTAGAACAGTCCTAGGCCGAAAACTCATATAAATGGGGTTTTTGGAGCAACAAAACCCTTCCAAACCACAATTGGACCTTAGATATGGCTAGATGACTTTAGGGAATGGACCTAGAATGCCTTAAACCATGATTTAGAGCCTTTTTCATGTGTTTACGGCCCTAGAGCATGCTTGGGTCGTAAACACATATAAATGGGGTTTTTATGCCCTTAAACTCTTCCAAAACACCAATGAGGATTAGATACGACTTGTAGAATTATGGTTTTGGCCTTGGAACACATTGAACATCAATTTGGAGGAGTAAACTTGAGTTTACTGCCCAAGAACAAGCTTGGGCCGTAAACCCCATATCATGGAGAGTAAACTCCTCTAAAAGTGTTAAAATGCCACTTTAACACACCTAAAGCCTTGGGATAAATTCTAGAAGTGTTTACAAACAAGTATTGGACCTTAAAACATAATAAATCACACATCAAGGGAGTTCACGGCCATGAGGGGGGTTCATGGGCCGTAAACTCCAAAAACCTTGTCCAAAGTCCCTCAAAAATCCATACAAGGCTAGGAAAAATCATTAGAATCACATGTGATTGTTTAAGGACCAAAACATTAAGGATTCTATGTATGGGGGAGTTTACGGCCGTAAACTCCATGTTTACAGCCGTAAACTCCAATAAATGGTCCCTATGTGTGTTATAATCCATCCTAAAGCCAAAAACCCAAGTCTAGCAATTATCCCCGAGTGTTTGAAGCCATTTTGCATCATAAACCACCCCACCATGAGTTTACGGCTATAAACTCATGGGGAGTGGGTGTTATGGGCCGAAAAATCTTGTATGAACTCCATTTCCCAGTCATACAAGTCCTTAAATGCCACCCGGGTCCTTCCAAACACTTGCAATGGGGTGTTTCCGCGACTAAAAGTGTTTGTCCCAAACAATTAAGTAATCTAAGTCCTAATTAGATACAAATGTGTATATTTTCATTATACATAGGAATCTCATACGTTTGCAAGCCCCGAACCAACGTTTAGCATCCGAAATCGTCACATTTCTCGTCCGGTGAGTTCATACCCCTACCCTTTTTAACTGGTTTTTCAATGTTTTCAGGGGGGGGGGGGGATACAAGCAAATTACAAATGTTTTCAAAATATAACATTGATGTATTTCAAATAATATATGGAAAACTTATAAATACCTTTACCCCTTATGTATTATGCTGAGCATAAGGGATGGCTTATCAACTACAACTATATGAATTTTAGTTAATGAAATAACCAAACTAATCAAATTATTATGGGAATAATTTGGGGTTCTTTAGTTCTTGTTTCATCACGTACTGATATGTATACAAAGTTATTAGATAAACTATGTCCGGTTCCGTTTATCTCCGTTTCATTTTGAATGTATTGCCAGATAGTTTCATTGTATGTATCTATATTCACTGTATTATGTTTCATAATCTTTTGTATGTTTGATATCATATGAGAACCCTGTGAATAGTTTAGTACTAGCTTGTGAGTTCGTCACTACCCTTTTTGGATGATCAGTAAATCCTCCCCGGAAGTGTAACCAGAGTCTCCTGGAGGGAGAGCGAGGAATTTATGAATAGATCTATTCGGGACTGACAATCCCACACCTTAACTGCTAGCTACAGTTAGGCGGGCACGCCTGGGGTGACAAATTCTAGATATCGTCCGACGTCTGACAAGCGTCAAGGAGTTCTCGTTGTCGTATCAACATGGTTACCCGACTCACAAAACGTATTAATATAAGTTTATTCATGGTATGTCTTTGGGTTTGGTTTAGACTTTGTTTCGATTCCATATCTACTTTCTATCTATAGTTTCCATATCTAGTACGGGATGGTAGTCCCATGGTTTTCAGTCTATTGATCTTGTATCCAGTGCGGGATGTTATTCCCATGATTTCAGTGTATATATCTAATTCAGGATGGTAGTCCCATGGTCTTTAACTTATATCTAGTATGGGATAATAATCCCATGATTTCAACCTATATCTTGTACGGGATGGTAGTCCCATGGTTTTGAAACTATATCTAATACGAGATGATAATCTCTTGGTTTTGAACCTATATCTAATTTGGGATGGTAGTCCCATGGTTTTCAATCTATATTTCTTTGAATATCAAACTATACTGTACCTAGTACGGGACGGTAGTCCTATGGTTTTCAATCCATGTTTCCATGAATATCAAACTATATTGTATCTAGTACGGGACGGTAGTCCCATGGTTTTCAATCCATGTTTTCATGTATATCAAACTGTCTTGTACTTAGTACGGGATGTGAGTCCAATGGTTTTCAAACTACTTTCCATCTATAGATCGCATATTTCAACTAATTCATATCTAGTTCGGGATAGTAATCCCATGATTCTCAATATATAGTTTTATGTATTAAACTATACTCCGTAATATAGAACCGGTCTTACATTTAGGAAAATACGGGATTTTCCTGGGGTAAAATACTACACATTAACGAATTGGTAACAAGTGATAACTAAGCTAACTTTACATAAGAAAATATGGGATTTTCTTGGATAACAAACCTCTTTGGAAAACTAAAGGAAACTGGTACATTTTCAGAAAACAAACATCTTATGAACTCACCAGCTTTATGCTGATTTTCAAACCGCTTGTATTCTCAGGTCAGCGATAGACAGGTACCCAACAATCCTTTTGGAGAAGACGGAGCATCCTGAAGATCTCGTCTTTACTTTTGTTAATATGATGCATATGTATATCGCTTGTACAACTTTACTTTTGAAACAAATGTAAATTCTATATGTAATGTAATGGTTGTTTACTTTACTTACTATGTGCATTGGATTTGAGACTTAACGTGGAGTCCAACCCGGAAATGTTTCCACCTTCGGTTTTCGGGGTGTGACAGATTGGTATCAGAGCCCTTGTTTATAGTGAATGAAGTATACCAAACCTTACATGGTATAAAACTATAAACACTAAAGGGCCTAAGTGCTCTGAATTAAAAGTATCTTCAAACTACAAGTATTTTCAAAAGTATACAAGTATACCGAACCGTCGTGATCCGTAACCACAAGTAGAACAAAACATAAGTAATTGGGTGTTGTGTACTACGGTTAAACCTGGGTAGTTATGTAGTCGTGTCTAGGATCAATATAGCCTGGCCAACTATATTCATTCGAGACACGGCCAACATGTGCTTGGGAGTGACTGTGGTGTGCGGCATGCCTAAAACTTACCCAATACCCAAACAATGAGTCGTCGTTGCAACGAGACAAGAAATACTATGGGAGTATTTCTCGAGTCAATCCTTTGTAGAAAATCCTCGTGTACACGTTGTTACTTGATCATTCCTCTAGCGATAAAATGTTCTGCCTTGATAACTCTTTCCTGCTTTATCGCTTGATATAATGCTATATCTGTCTTGATGAGATATCCCCTGTTCCATATCTCTTGATTCAATTTAGAGGACTTATGATCCTCTCTTTCCTGATCTTTTTAGATCACGATGCCTCCAAGAAAGAGACCCAGCTCGAAGAACAACGACAATCCTCCTCCGCCACCACCTCCTCCTCAATTTGATCTTGCATCGCTTCAGACAGTTCTGACTGCCGCAATGGTAGTAGCCATGTCGCAAATGAACACCGGTGGCTCAGGAGGTGGTCCCCAGCCCTAAAACCCAGAAGACAGCCAGGGACACCAAAAGGGGGTTCCTATAAAGACTTCATGAACGTGAAACCCACATCCTTCGATGACACTGGAGGTGTCATTTCCCTAACTCGATGGTTCGAGAAAATCGAATCAATCTTCGAAATAGGTGCCTGTTCGGAGTCTGACAAAGTAAAGTTCGCGGCCTGTACCTTCCTTGACAAAGCCCTGACTTGGTGGAACGGCCGAGTCAGATCCTTAACTCTACCTGTAGCAAATGCTATGGGTTGGGAAGCTATGAAGGAGCTTCTGCTTGCAGAGTATTACCCTCGGGGCGAAATTCAGAAGCTAGAACACAAACTCTGGAACCTTAAGATGAAGGGTTCTGACATAGCCACTTATACTTCAAGATTGGATGACCTGGCATTACTCTGTCCGGGAATGGTTACCCCGGAGAGTAAAAAGATTGAGAGGTTCATCTGGGGGTTGACCCAGCCAACAAAAGGGAATGTCTTAGCTACGAAGCCAGACACCTACGAAAACGCTAATTGTCTTGCACAAAACCTGATCGATCACGAAGACAACTCTGATGAGGAGGCCACCACTCCTGAGCAAGTCACAAGTGGAGGTGGAAGTAAAAAGAAATTCTGGAATAAGCGGAAGGCCCAGAGTACGCAAGGTTACTCTAAGAAACAACAAACAATAGCAGTTCATGCTGCTACTGCCCCTGTTGTTGTTTCAGCTGTCGGGTCCACGGTCCAAACTCCTACCAGTGGATACACTAGTACCCTTCCTTGGTGCGGTAAGTGCAGCTACCATCACTGTATCCCTGGTCCATGTCGCGAAAGGATTTGTGACAACTGTGGAAAGAAGGGCCATCTTGCTCGAACCTGCAGAAAACCAGCCAGATCAACAAACCAATCATCCGGAGCGGGAATCAGTCCAGCCTGCTACAGTTGTGGCGAAGTAGGCCACTTCAAAAGAAATTTCCCTAAATCAGCAACAACCGGCAACACCGGAAGAGTCCTAGCAATAGGACGAGAGGAGACAACTGCTGATCCTACTGTCGCCGCAGGTATACTCCTCTTTGACAACTCTTATACCTGCAACTCTTTTCGATTCTAGTACCAGAATGGTAACCTGTTATCTATCTATTCGAACAACTGTCTAAAATTAATCTTTTGTTGGTAATCGAAAATGTGTACCGTCGAGACAGCTAACCAGTGAGATAGAGAACACTAACTTCGTACCTATAGATTGTATTCTTAGTCCGGAGGATTATTCTGTCCCATTCTATTAAATGGGAAACTTTTCACGAGATGCTTTGATGCCATGTTTGACATGAAATGACGAGTCTCATTCATGTTGTTATTCTTGGTTTTGAAGGGGTCGCCTGTCTAGATCTTTTCCCCGACCCGACTCTCGTGATCTTCGGCATCAAACCTTCGTATCATTTCATGCTTTAAAGCTCAAAAAGTTTTCCCGATAAGATTGCCACGCATCCCTCGTTCCTGTGATCATCGGGAAACGAGAAGTCTGCAGCTCTTTTCCCTAAATTTCTTTCTCGAAGGATTCCCGAGAATTCCTTCCGAACATCTAGTCTAGTCTCGCACCAACCTAATCTCTGGAACTACCTCGTGACCAAACCTCAGTGAGGATGACGTTTCCAAGACGGTGACCAAGGATTGATATAATCACTACGAGTTAGTAGTTGTATCCTTCAGTCAAATCATTTTCCTCGATCATGTAGCTAAGCAAAGCAGTCATACCCATGAACTTTCCAACAGCTAAGGCGATAGGGAATTAGCCGGCATCAGAGATACCTATAGAAACCCGTTGATTCTTGGGTCCCATCGACTATTATCGCAGACCTACCCATAAATTTCTTCTAAAAGCCATCAGACCCTTAGCTACTCGGCTCCATGAAGATGTGCTTTCCTGTTGGAGCGTATGTTCTGTTGAAGGCTTTATCCCAGAAAAGCATGATATGCTTTGAAAAGTGTAAGATACTTCCCCCGTGATACATTAGACCCTTCGTGATCGTTGTAGAATCGGTTTCGTAACTTACAAATTTCAGCTATCCTCAGAACTTAGTAATATCCACCCAGTACTTCACGTCTCGAATCCTTAGAAGTACCTACCCGACGAAACCCTAGTGATTCCTTTGTGGAGACCGAAGTCATCAAGGGTCGGAATCTCCATGGGAAAACTGAGTGAGATCATGGATTGAGAGAGTTAATGTACGAAACAAAGACACGTCCCGATAGTGAGGGTTCGCTAGAGCGCCCAGCGGAGACCCGATTCCACTTGAGAGTGTGAAAATCCGAGGCAACAAATCTATCCATATCTCATTCCAATTCATGATTTATATCTTAATCTTTGAATTTCGGGACGAAATTCCCTCTAACAGGGGGATAATGTAACAACTCAAAGTTTTCCATCGTCGAAAACCCGTTCTACCCGTAAAAATTCGCCGTTTATCAATCGTTCCGTTTTCGTTCTGGGTTAAATTATTTAAATTTAAATGTTTATTATAATCCAATGAGTGTCCAAACCCCTTAGGAACTCATGAAATTAGCCCAAAATGTTTATTTCCAAAAAAGTTAGAAACGTCCCCGCCGGGTTACGGAAACTTAATCGGGCGCGACCTAAAGCCCCGTTTAATGCCGGTATCGGGTAGAATTCCACCATGTCCATGTTTTGAGACCTATTTAAACGTGTTTAAACATTCATTTGAAGCCTTTGCTTCCTCTCTCTACTCTCTCTCCTAAATCCAAGTTTAAGGGTCAAAATCATCAATTTAAGGCTCAAAATCTTTGAGGTACCTTCCCTAACTTGTTATGCAACCTCTCTAGCCTTCAAATTCGAGTTTAAACCATGTATTAGGACCATTATCATGAGTTTATGGCCCTAGAACAGTCCTAGGCTGTAAACTCATATAAATGGGGTTTTTGGAGCAACAAAACCCTTTCAAACCACAATTGGACCTTAGATATGGCTAGATGACTTTAGGGAATGGACCTAGAATGCCTTAAACCATGATTTAGAGCCTTGTTCATGTGTTTATGGCCCTAGAACATGCTTGGGTCGTAAACACATATAAATGGGGTTTTTATGCCCTTAAACTCTTCCAAAACACCAATGAGGATTAGATACGACTTGTAGAATTATGGTTTTGGCCTTGGAACACCTTGAACATCAATTTGGAGGAGTAAACTTGAGTTTACTGCCCAAGAACAAGCTTGGGCTGTAAACCCCATATCATGGAGAGTAAACTCCTCTAAAAGTGTTAAAATGCCACTTTAACACACCTAAAGCCTTGGGATAAATTCTAGAAGTGTTTACAAACAAGTATTGGACCTTAAAACATAATAAATCACACATCAAGGGAGTTCATGGCCATGAGGGGGGGTTCATGGGCCGTAAACTCCAAAAACCTTGTCCAAAGTCCCTCAAAAATCCATACAAGGCTAGGAAAAATCATTAGAATCACATGTGATTGTTTAAGGACCAAAACATTAAGGATTCTATGTATGGGGGAGTTTACGGCCATAAACTCCATGTTTACAGCCGTAAACTCCAATAAATGGTCCCTATGTGTGTTATAATCCATCCCAAAGCCAAAAACCCAAGTCTAGCAATTATCCCCGAGTGTTTGAAGCCATTTTGCATCATAAACCACCCCACCATGAGTTTACGGCCGTAAACTCATGGGGAGTGGGTGTTATGGGCCAAAAACTCTTGTATGAGTTTACTCTTGAAGAGTAAACTCCATTTCCCAGTCATACAAGTCCTTAAATGCCACCCGGGTCCTTCCAAACACTTGCAATGGGGTGTTTCCGCGACTAAAAGTGTTTGTCCCTAACAATTAAGTAATCTAAGTCCTAATTAGATACAAATGTGTATATTTTCATTATACACAGGAATCTCGTATGTTTGCAAGCTTCGAACCAACGTTTAGCATCCGAAATCGTCACATTTCTCGTTCGGTGAGTTCATACCCCTACCTTTTTTAACTGGTTTTTCAATGTTTTCGGGGGGGGGGGGGGGATACAAGCAAATTACAAATGTTTTCAAAATATAACATTGATATATTTCAAATAATATCTGGCAAACTTATAAATACCTTTACCCCTTATGTATTATGCTGAGCATAAGGGATGACTTATCAACTACAACTATATGAATTTCAGTTAATGAAATAACCAAACCAATCAAATTATTATGGGAATAATTTGGGGTTCTTTAGTTCTTGTTTCATCACGTACTGATATGTATACAAAGTTATTAGATAAACTATGTCCGGTTCCGTTTATCTCCGTTTCATTTTGAATGTATTGCCAGATAGTTTCATTGTATGTATCTATATTCACTATATTATGTTTCATAATCTTTTGTATGTTTGATATCATATGAGAACCCTGTGAATAGTTTAGTACTAGCTTGTGAGTTCGTCACTACCCTTTTTGGATGATTAGTAAATCCTCCCCAGATGTGTAACAAGAGTCTTCTGGAGGGAGAGCGAGGAATTTGTGAATAGATCTATTCGGGACTGACAATCCCACACCTTAACTGCTAGCTATAGTTAGGCGGGCACGCCTGGGGTGACAAATTCTGGATATCATCCGACGTCTGACAAGCGTCAAGGAGTTCTCGTTGTCGTATCAGCAAGGTTACCTGACTCACAATACGTATTAATATAAGTTTATACATAGTATCTCTTTGGGTTTGGTTTAGACTTTGTTTCGATTCCATATCTACTTTCTATCTACAGTTTCAATATCTAGTACAGGATGGTAGTCCCATGGTTTTCAGTCTATTGATCTTGTATCCAGTGCGAGATGTTATTCCCATGATTTCAGTGTATATATCTAATTCGGGATGGTAGTCCCATGGTCTTTAACTTATATCTAGTATGGGATAATAATCCCATGATTTCAACCTATATCTTTGTAACGCCTGTGTTTCTGGGCTTGCCATTTTTAGCAATGTAATAGTCTAGGTTAACCTTTGTAACCCGTTTTGAAATAATAGAAGTGTATTATTTGAGTATTTTGTGTTTTGTGCTTAATTGCTTAATTATGTGGTTTGATTAATTAAGAATAAAAATAAGTGTCAAAATTTAAGTGTATAATAAACTTGATATCTTTAGATAATGTTGTAGTAGTTGAAACAAGGTTTCCGAAGATATAAAGAATGCCGAAATCCGAGTTATAACGATAATGTTATGACCTGTCGAAGTTTCGCGACAGAACTGGCAACGCTGAATAACGTAAAAAGTGAAATTTACGTTAGAGCGATATTTAGCCTTAGTGATCTAAACGAGAATCGAAGATCTCGTTGTTAGTATCAAAGCGATAAAAAGTTAGGCGAGAACGGACGTCAAACGAAGAAGTAATGAATTTATAACGAAATTTTCTGTTTCGGCCTATTAAAATAAATAATAAAAATAAATTCAAAATTAGCCGACGAAGTCTAAACAAAAGTTGTAGAACGTAGTCTCACCTTCAAGTGGATATAAAGAACGTCGAAAATGGAGTTCGTATGAAGAAGATATGAATTTACGAAGTTTATTAAATATTTGGTATTTAAATTAAATCTTTAAATCCGGCATTATCCGAAGGGGAGTCAGCAATCTGATCCGAAGTACGCCCCGCGTACTCCGAAGGTGTCGACATTCGCAGCAAGTGGCTTCGGATGACGCATGCAGTGACGAATTCGGACGCGTACGCCCCGCGTACGCCTGTACGCCCTGCGTACTCCGAGGCTCCAGCCTCCTATAAATAGGATGCGAGGGTTCCGGGTTGATTTGCTAATTTCCTCTCGTTTTTGTGCCGAAGCGACCCTGAAGCCCCGGTAATATTCCCGAGTCCCGAAGCAATTCCCGAGATCCTGAAGATCCCGAGAAGTGCGGTTTCCGAGCCGAAGCTCTGCCTGTGAGAAGTTCGATTTTTGTAGAGATCTTCCAGATCTGCTGAGGATTACTACTTCTACAAGTCGTAGTGCCGTCCGATCATCTTCTGATCAAGTGAGTGTGTAGTTACTTTCTTCTAACACATAATTATGAAGTATTTTATACGAAATACGTGTTATGTGTATAGTTTTGTTGTTATGTACGTGAATGTATATTCACCCTCTTCAATCTCATAGATCTGATTTGTTTTCTATGAAATACGTGTTATGTGGGTATGCCTCATCTGTTATGTGAAATATGTACTGGATGAAAATGCTATACAGGTTTTAAACTATGTATAAAAATATATATTTTTATCTACTAATATGTTGGGTAGAACATGGGTAGATAGTTGGTGTGTAATAAACAGATGAGAGGCCTCGATGTTGTTGTTGTTGACCTAGTTATTCAGCGGAGTATGGATAACGACCACAGACTCCTTCTAGACAGTCTCGTGGAACGCTAGCAGGTTCATAACCTGTAGGTGTTGTGAACGATGTGTTCACCGGTGTACTCTATCCCCCTCATGGTTGCCTTTAGGATATCTATTGTTGAGGAAACCCCTTAGCAGTAATATCCGTCCCGATGAAATTCCTAGATTAGGTCCCTTGAGATAGATGTTGTTTTAGGGACGTAAAGTGAGGATAACGGGAATGGGTAATCGGGATAGTGATTGGTTGATGAAATTAAATATAAATTATTTATTGTGGGTTGAAAACCCTATATGCTCACCAGGCTCCCAAGCTTGACCCACTCAGTTTTATTTGTATTACAGGAAGTGGCGCAAGGGCGTAAGATGGATGAACCATCAAGTTGTTTTGTTTACAAGTCTGTATATGTATATATTTGTTGAATGACTTGTAATGTTATCGTTTATGCTTAGTGGTCTGTATCGGAACATGACACCCTGAGTTTTGATTATATAATGAAAAATACATTTCTTTTATGAAATGCTTTGGTAAACATTGTTTTATCATGTTTTGTTTTTGGGAACAAATTCCGCAACTCTTTCAAATCAAAAGGATTTACTCTGAATTTATTTTAAAAGCATAAATGAAAATCGGTCTTTTCTGGCCGTGATTTTGGGGATGTCACAGTTGGT
Organism: Lactuca saligna; assembly: GCF_052625555.1. Classification (NCBI taxonomy): domain Eukaryota; kingdom Viridiplantae; phylum Streptophyta; class Magnoliopsida; order Asterales; family Asteraceae; genus Lactuca; species Lactuca saligna. The sequence goes on from NC_136425.1 coordinate 120,644,507, forward strand.
ATCAGAGCATTAGTTTAAGCGAACTAGGAATTTGTAGGATTTCTAAACTTAAACTTAGAATGCTAAGTGGAATTTGAGATGTGTGTCTGTTGGATTTTAGACACAAACACTCATTTATTTTAGGAACGTTGCCTAAAATGCTTTTATGTGCTAAATGTTATATGTTGCCATATATGATATTATTTGTTCAGACCTACGGTTTGTTGCCAACCAGATTTGAAGGTTTATGTGTTTACGATCCTAAGCGTATGTATACGATATTAGAACTAGCATGTAATCGTTTCGGAGTGATAAGGATGATTTGAAATCTATCATGAACGAAGATCTAAATTTCACCTTATTCGGTTTGTAGATAAAAAATGGTGAGAACAAGGAGTGGCGTTGGAAACGCAGATGAAAAACAGGAATCAACCGCCAGTGATTGAGCAAATACCTGTTGTAGCAGCAGCACCAGAACAGACACCATGGCTGGAGTACAAGCCATGATTTGGGCTATGTTAGCCGAACAAAGGGAGGAGATGCGACAACTGTTGCATAATAATAGGGACGAACCTATCATACCTATTGAGGAACCTGAATTGATTCCCGAGCAATCGGAGGAAGGGAGCAATAGTCGCATTATGAGTCAAGTTGGGACTCAAGAAGTAGAAGGAACAATCCAGAAAGGAGAAACAACAACGATGGGCGAATGTACAAGAATTTATTGGGCGCCAAACCGCCAAGTCTTTCTGGGAGCCCAAAGCCTGTTGAAATAATGGATTGGATCTACGAAATGGAGATGGCATTTGAAAGTTGCGACTGTAGCAACAAACAGAAGATTGTCTTTGCAGTCAGACAACTGAATATTGGAGTGTTAAGTTGGTGGAAGTTGTTGGCAGATACTATGCCACAAGGGAAAGCCCTGAAAATGTCATGGGAAGAGTTCTTGGAACAATTAAGGGTGCAATATTGTTCAGAGATAGATCTAATTGATCTGAACAATGAGTTCCAAAACTTGAAGAAGGGGAGGATGAGCGTAGACGACTATGCTATGGCATTCACTGAGAAAATGAAATTATTTCCGTACCTAGTGCCAACGGAACTCTCCAAGATTGAGAGGTTTGCTAATGGACTGCCTACCGACTTTGGTCCGACAGTCAAGATGGCAACTACTCTGAAAACGGCTGTTCGTGCAGCGAAGAATGTGGAGGCTCAGCAGAAGGAAAAAGGTCTTGAAAGGATAGAAGTTGGTGAGAAGAGGAAGTTCGATGGAACTTCAGGGTCCAATAAGAAAAACAAGTTCTCGAAGTCTGGTTCGAGGGGAAGTGGAGGCGAAGCGAAATGGTGTGACAAATGTAAGAAGAAGCATCATGGAAAATGTGAGGTAGTGGCCACATGCTACAAGTGTGGAAAGCCAGGTCACTATGCCAATGAATGTACCCTCACTAAGAAAGTTTGTTATGGTTGTGGTGAGGAGGGACACATGTCGAGGGACTGCCCGAAGAAGAAGGAGGCAGCTAGACCCAACATTCCGCGAAAGCCAAAGGCGAGAGCATTCCAGATGACACTGGAAGCCGCTAAAGATGAAGCTGATGTCGCTTCAGGTACCTTTCTCGTAAACAAATTGCCTGCCCAAATTTTATTTGATTCTGGAGCCAACTACTCCTTTATATCGCATGAATTTGGTAGAAAACTAGCCTTGCCTGTTGATAGACTAGATAATGCTTTATTAGTCGAAGTTTCTAGTGGCAATTTTGTACCTGTTAGCCATCATATGAAAAACATCTTAATTGACCTTAATGGGAATAAGTTTCACGAGGAATTATTGCCTATCGAACTTAATGGTTTCGACATCGTGTTGGGAATGGATTGGCTCAGCGCCAATGATGCCGAAATTTTATGCAAGAAGAAGATTGTTAAAGTAAACCCGCCTGGAAAGGAATCGTTTATGGTGTTTGGGGACAAACACCGAGTGAATTCTGGAATCATTTCCCTAATGAAAGCCAGAAAGTGTTTGACCAAGGGATGTACATCATATTTAGCATTCGTGATTGATGCTAAGAAGGAAAAGAAGGTGATGCAGAGTATTCCAGTGGTGTGTGATTATCCGGAAGTATTTCTCGAAGATCTTCCTGGATTACTGCCTGATCGACAAGTGGAATTCCGTATTGACTTGTTACCAGGAACAACGCCAATTGCAAAAGCACCTTATTGAATAGCACTGACGGAGATGAAGGAGCTGATGATGCAACTTCAGGAGTTATTGGACAAAGGTTTCATTAGACCTAGTTCATCACCCTGGGGAGCTCCGGTGTTATTCGTGAAGAAGAAAGATGGAAGCATGAGAATGTGCATTGATTACCGAGAGCTGAATAAGGCAACAATAAAGAATAGATATCCGTTGCTGATGATTGATGACCTATTTGATCAACTACAAGGTTCGAGTTATTTCTCGAAGATCGATCTTAGGCCAGGATATCATCAGCTGAAAGTAAGAGAGCAGGATATAGAGAAGACTGCATTCAGAACTAGATATGGACACTACGAGTTCTTGGTTATGTCGTTTGGACTAACCAATGCTCCGGCAACATTCATGGATTTAATGAATAGGGTTTGTAATCCGTTCCTTGATAAGTCTATGGTAGTGTTCATAGATGACATTCTGATTTACTCAAAAAGCCAGGAGGAGCATGGCAGACACTTGCGAGAAGTGTTAGAAGTCTTGAAGAAGGAGAAGCTGTATGCTAAGTTCTCCAAATGTGATTTTTGGATTCGTGAAGTCCAATTCTTGGGTCACGTGGTCAACCAAGAAGGGATAATGGTTGATCTAGCGAAGATTGAAGCTGTGATGAAGTGGGAACAACCGAAAAGTCCCACGGAGATCCGAAGCTTTTTAGGATTAGCCGGATATTACCGAAGGTTTATCCAAGGATTTTATTCGATTTCTACTCCATTGACAGCTTTGACCCACAAAGGAGCTACTTATGCTTGGAGTGATAAGCATAAAGAAGCATTCGAGAAACTAAAGAAGAAGCTATGCGAGGCACTGATACTTTCTCTACCCGATGGAGTCGAAGACTTCGCTGTTTATAGCGATGCGTCTAGGGTTGGATTGGGTTGTGTTTTGACCCAAAGATGAAAGGTGCGTCTCGACAACTAAAAGAGCATGAAAAGAACTACCCGACTCATGATTTGGAGTTGGCAGCGGTAGTTTTCACTCTAAAAATATGGAGGCATTACCTCTATGGCACGAAGTGCAAACTTTTCACTGATCATAAGAGTCTCCAATATCTATTCAATCAGAAGGAATTGAATATGAGGCAACGACGCTGGCTAGAGTTACTCAAGGACTACGACTGTGAGATACTTTACCATCCCGGTAAGGCAAATGTTGTTGCTGATGCTCTCAGTCGAAAAGTCAATGTTGAGAGAAAAAGGCCAAGAGCATTGAGAATTGAAGTTGTCTCAACCATTGTGGAAAGTATAAAGAAAGCTCAAGGGGAAGCTTCTGAAAAGAATGACCGAAAGGAGGGACGTTTGGGTAAAACGTTGGTGTTCGGTGTAAACAGTCATGGACTGAAGGTGTTCGAAGATCGGATTTGGATACCTAAGATAGGAGGAGTCAGAGATCTTCTGATGGAAGAAGCTCACCAGACCATGTACTCGATTCATCTCGGTAGCACTAAAATGTATAGGGACCTGAAACCCTACTATTGGTGGCCGACGATGAAGCTTGACGTTGCAAAGTATGTGGCTGAGTGTGTGACTTGTGCGAGAGTCAAGACACAACATCAAAAACCGTATGGGAGTTTAGAACCTTTACTTGTGCCTATGAGTAAGTGGGAAGACATTGGTATGGATTTTGTCACTAAACTACCCAGAACGAAGAATGGTCACGACATGATTTGGGTGGTCGTCGATCGATTCACTAAGAGTGCGCATTTCATAGCAGCCAGGGAGAAATGGTCTATGGAAAAGCTTGCGAATTCTTATGTGAAGGAAATTATGAGACTTCACGGTGTTCCACAAACCATTGTGTCGGATCGTGATAGTCGTTTCACCTCAAGGTTTTGGAAAAGTCTACAAGAGGAAATGGGTACCAAGTTATGTTTAAGTACAACTTACCATCTGCAGACTGATGGTCAGAGTGAAAGAACGATACAAACACTTGAAGATATGCTGAGAGCATGTACCTTGGAATTCCTAGGTAATTGGGATGAACATTTACCATTGGTAGAATTTTCCTACAATAATAGTTTTCACTCGAGAATTAAGATGGCACCTTACCAAGCTTTGTATGGACAAAAGTGTCGTACGCCATCTTGTTGGCTTGTGGCTGGGGAAAAGCAGTTTATGGGACCGGAGATGGTTCATCAAACTGCTGAAAAGTTGAAAATAATTAGGGAAAGAATGTTAGCAGCTCAAGATCGTCAAAAGAGCTATGCTGAAAAAAAGCAAAGGCCGATGACTTTTGAAGTTGGGGATTCGGTTTTGCTTAAAGTCTCACTGTGGAAGGGACTTATAAGATTTGGTAAAAGGGGAAAGTTGAGTCCAAGGTTTATCGGACTGTTTAAAGTTCTTCAGAGGATTGGGAACCAAGCTTACAAGCTCGAACTACTAGAAGAACTGAATGAAATTCATAACACTTTTCATGTGTGTTATTTACGGAAGTTCACGGGGGAAGTTCCCGACATGATTCCACTTTCGGAGTTGAGAATCGATGAGAACAAAAGGTTGATTATAGAACCAGAGGCAATTGTTGACCAAAAGACTAAGAAGTTGCGACGCAAGATGGTCGAGTTAGTGCTTGTCCGATGGAAGCACACGAATGGGCCGAATCTCACCTGGAAGACGGAGAGTGACATGATGGGTCGCTATCCGCATTTGTTTGTTGAGGTGTGATACCGGGGACGGAATCATTCTAAGGTGGGGAGAATTGTAATGCCTGTGTTTCTGGGCTTGCTGTTTTTAGCAATGTAATAGTCTAGGTTAACCTTTGTAACCCGTTTTGAAATAATAGCAATGTATTATTTGAGTATTATGTGTTTTGTGCTTAATTGCTTAATTATATGGTTTGATTAATTAAGAATAAAAATAAGCATCAAAATTTAAGTGTATAATAAACTTGATATCTTTCGATAATGTTGTAGTAGTTGAAACAAGGTTTCCGAAGATATAAAGAATGCCGAAATCCGAGTTATAACGAGAAAGTTATGACCTGTCGAAGTTTCACGACAGAACCGGCAACGCTGAATAACGTAAAAAGTGAAATTTACGTTAGAGCGATATTTAGCCTTAGTGATCTAAACGAGAATTGAAGATCTCGTTGCTAGTATCAAAGCGATAAAAAGTTAGGCGAGAACGGACGTCAAACGAAGAAGTTATGAATTTATAACGAAATTTTCTATCCCGGCCTATTAAAAATAAATAATAAAAATAAATTCAAAATTAGCCGACGAAGTCTAAACAAACGTTGTAGAGCGTAGTCTCACCTTCGCGTGGATATAAAGAACGTCGAAAACGGAGTTCGTATGAAGAAGATATGAATTTCCGAAGTTTATTAAATATTTTGTATTTAAATTAAATCTTTAAATCCGGCATTATCCGAAGGGGAGTCAGCAATCTGATCCGAAGTACGCCCCGCGTACTCCGAAGGTGTCGACATTCGCAGCAAGTGGCTTCGGATGACGCATGCAGTGACGAATTCGGACGCGTACGCCCCGCGTACTCCGAGGCTCCAGCCTCCTATAAATAGGATGCGAGGGTTCCGGGTTTATTTGCTAAACGTTCAGGGGTGGAGGACGTCATGTACAGTATCACAACAGTGTAATATAATAAACAAGCAACAACATCATCCATTGCATTATAAGTAAAGTTTTATACATGTGTGTTCTTTCATTGTGATAAGACACCAAAAATGTACAATCAAAATAAAAGACGAGACTTGTCTGCTGCGTCTTCTCACAACCTGTCCTCCGTACCTGTCTACTGGCGACCTGAGAATACAAGTTATTTTGAAAGAGAGTATCAGCTTTAAAGCTGGTGAGTTCATAAGTATATAAGTGTCATTACTTTGTTTGTGAAAACCTGCTATGAATGCCATGAAAAACCTTTACGTGAAAATGTTGAGGTAAGTATGAAATCCCTAGAAAAACCCTTATTTTCTATAAGTATGAAGTGTAGTCTTCTACCAAGACCCAAATGTTTTATATAAATGAAGTGTAGTCTTCTACCAAGACTCGAATGTTTTGTATGTGTGAAATGCAGTCTTCTACCAAGACTCGAATGTTTTGTATGTATGAAGTATTTTTCCTTTGTGTAGACTAGTACTAAAAGTGCTTAGTCTAACTCATCGTTTATGTGAAAGATATCACAAAATAAAGTAATCAGGAAAAATATGATATGGTAAGTATTGTCACTGGGTACTAAGACCAACACTACATCGCATGAAACGAAAGTTAGACCCTGAGGAACATCCGAAGAGTGTCCCCTCATCCCCTGTAGCAGCAGCAGGATGGAAGGAGGGTTAGTCCCTGCATCGATCTCTTGACGTAGATCGTCAACTTAATGATCCTCCGAAGATTCACATCTCGTCCACTGTTGCAACAGCGGGCGGAAGGATAGTTAGTCCCGTCACTGACCACAAATCAAGTGACTACCTTAGAAATCCGTAGACGCCATCTCTCACTGGCGCTAATCAATGAGATTCAGAATGGTAAGTCCCGCTGAAAACATCCCCTCGAACGGGAATAGGAAAGACAATTTATACAGTAAATACTAATAAATCATCCTCTTAGATCTAGTTCAAGTATCCAAGGTAAGTAAGTACAAATAATGTACTTATTAAGAAGTGTCCCTGTCTAGAATTCATGTAAGTGTGTTCATGTAACAGGTAAGTATATGTAAACATATTCATGTATCATAGAACTCTAAGTACGTGTAATCATGTATCATGTAAGGCATTAGTATAGACTCATGAATGAACTGACTCTTGTTTGATATTCTCTGACTATCCCTATGATAGTTAACTAGAAAGTATATTGTTGTTCAAGTAGGTTTATGCAAGGTATCTAGGAGCTTTGAACAACAATATAAAGTGACTTAAAGTCATTATACAATTCAAAGCTAATACTTCTGTTGTCTAAGTATTTTAAGATAGAAAACCCTTAGTCGTGACTTCTTTTGAAATATGTGAAATCTACTGAGTGAAAACATAGTTATAAAATACATGAAACTGATTTAATAACATGTTTGTTTCTACTTGTATTCCCCCCCATTAAAGCATTTAAAATCTTTTAAAACATTGATTACGGGGTATGAACTCACCTGTATTTGGTGATTAGAATGAACTGAGCGGTATCGGATGGCTAGGTGTCAAGCGAGGACTTGTGCACACACTACGATCCTAATGAACATATAATCACACATATATGCTCTCAATTAGACACCAAAGACTAATTGATAATGTTTAAGACATCTTAGATATAGATAACACTTTATGTAAGTGTTTTAAGCCGTAAGAACTTCATCTAAGCTATTGTGGGACAGGGTACTTGAGTTTAGGGTTTCCTAAGGACCCCATATGAGAGTGTACTCTCTCTAAACCATCACACATGGAGTTTACGGTTGTAAACTATTGAGTTTACGGCCGTAAACTCCCAAACATGTGTGTTTGGTGTGTTTTGAAGTCCAATATGCTTTCTAGAATTATTCTAACCTTGTGACTATGTTCTTGGAAGGGTTTAAGGCCTAGAAGTACTCCAAATAGGAGTTCACAGCCTAAAGGACATTTCCCTTTGGAGTTTACGGCCGTAAACTCCCTTGGGGTGATTCCTTGGTTGATTTCAAGCCTCTTGTACTAGTGGGATGTGTTCTAGACTTTTAATCCTAGCATATGAAGGCATTAGGCACCACTTAGTGACCTTTATAGGAGTTTACGGCCCAAGAACTATGCCTTGGCCGTAAAATCACTTGTTCATGTGATTTTGGTGTGGTTTGGTCCTTCCATTTAGTGGGTACAATTTCTTGTGAAGGGCTAGGACCTTAGGTGTCATGAAAACACCATTTGTGACCATTTACATGGAGTTTACGGCCTAGGAGAGTTCTAGGCCATAAACTCACTTTCTTTTGTGTCATTTGAAGTGTTTAAGACTTTAAGCTACTTGGGGAATTAACCTAGATGCAATCCTTAAAGTCCTTTAGTCCAAAAACCACCATTTAGGCCCTTGAAATGGAGTTTACGGCCTAAGAGAGTTCTGGCCGTAAACTCCCAATCTTGAGTGGTTTTGTGTGTGATTTCATGTCCCTAATGTGTTTACCTAATGTCCTAAGGCCTTATTCAAGCATCAATGTCGGTTTTTGGCCTTGTTTCGGGAGTTTACCGCCCAAGAACACCTTGGGGAGTAAACTCCTAGATCTCATGATTTAGCCATCTAAATCATGTTATGAGGATCTAATATGTATTATAACACTACTAGAAAGAGTGACTCACGTTTTGGTATAAAAACCCGAAGATCCGTCAGAGAGAAAATGGCTTTTCTCTAGTCAGAAATGTGAATAATGAATTAATTTAGTTCAGAAAACTATTTATAGTCCTGAAATATTTTGGCAGAAAATATTTTTATTCCTGAAATGATCCCTAATAAATTAGAGTGTTGGAATAACAGTGTTGCACCAAACCCTAGGTGCACACACTCTCCTGATATTTCCTGAAGTGTAAACCCTGAATTTCTCAAACTCACGCGAAAAGTCTGAAAATTAACTGTGACTGCTACAACTTCTATTGAAGTGATATAGTTTGTACAGAATGGAAATTTCGGGTTGTCACATCATCCCCCCATTAGAAGGAATTTCGTCCCGAAATTAGAATGTAAGCAAATAGGAAATTACAAATAACTAAGCAAAAAGGTGAGGGTATTTCAGTTTCATCTTATCCTCACGTTCCCAAGTGAATTCCGGTCCACGCTTTGCGTTCTAGCGTACCTTCACTATCGGGATACGGCTCTGTTTTGTTTGCTTGACCTCTCGGTCCATGATCTGTACTGGTTCGTCCACGAAATTGAGGCTCTCGTTGATCTCGATCTCGTCGAGTGGAATAACAAGAGTCTCGTCGGATAGACACTTTTTCAAGTTCGAGACGTGGAAGGTAGGATGTACGTTACTGAGTTCTTGCGGTAGATTGAGTTTGTATGCTACAGGGCCGATTCTCGCAAGAATCTCGAAAGGCCCTATGTATCTTAGATTGAGCTTTCCACGCTTTCCGAAGCGTATCAAGCCCTTCCAGGGTGAGACTTTCAGTAGGACTCGATCGCCCACCTGGAACTCCAATGGTTTCCTACGCTTGTCGGCGTAGCTTTTCTGTCGGTCTCTAGAGGCTTTTAGTCGTTCACGAATTTGAACGATCTTCTTTGTCGTTTCCCGAATGATCTCCGGACCTGTGAGAGTGCTTTCGGGAACTCGTCCCTTAGCTAACTCGGTATCACCCACTTCAGCCCAGCACAGAGGGGATCTGCACTTTCGGCCATAGAGGGCCTCAAATGGAGCTGCCTTGATGCTCGTGTGATAACTATTGTTGTAGGAAAATTCAACAAGTGGTAAGTGAGTATCCCAAGCTTTTCCAAAGTCTATCACACAGGCGCGCAACATATCTTCTAAGGTTTGGATAGTTCTCTCACTTTGCCCGTCGGTCTGTGGATGGTAGGCTGTACTCATGTCCAGCCTAGTTCCTAGGGAACTTTGTAATGACTGCCAGAACCTCGAAGTGAATCTACTATCTCGGTCTGAGATGATAGATAAAGGAACACCGTGCAGTCTTACAATCTCCCTAATGTAAGTTCTGGTAAGTTTCTCCATCTTGTCTGTTTCTTTGATCGGTAGGAAGTGTGCAGACTTGGTCAGTCTATCGACAATGACCCATATGGAATCAAGTCCACCCGTCGTCTTGGGTAACTTGGTTATGAAGTCCATAGTGATTCGCTCCCACTTCCATTCTGGTATCTCCGGTTGTTGTAGAAGACCGGAGGGTTTCTGGTATTCGACCTTGACCTTTGCGCAAGTAAGGCATTTACTCACGAAGGTAGCAATACCTGCTTTCATGTTAGGCCACCAGTATAGCTTTTTAAGATCCAGATACATCTTATCTGAACCCGGGTGGACGGAATAACGAGTGTTGTGAGCTTCGGTCATGAACAAGTCTCTGAAGCCACCGTGTTTCGGTGTCTAGATCCGATCCATGAGGTATAAGGCTCCGCCACCCTTGGCTTCCAAGTTCTTATCCATCCCTCTTAGGGATTCACCCGCCACATTTTTAAGTTTCAAAGCGTCGAGCTGAGCCTCTTTTATTTGTGTGGACAAGTGCGAATGGATGGTTAGAGTCAAAGATTTGACCCTACGACCAGTATATTCTTTCCGACTTAGGGCGTCGGCTACTACATTGGCTTTACCCGGATGATAACGAATTTCGCATTCGTAATCACTAAGTAGCTCGACCCACCGTCGTTGTCTCATGTTGAGCTCTTTCTGGTCGAAGATGTGCTGTAGACTCTTATGGTCTGTAAAGATCATGCTTTTGGTACCGTATAGGTAGTGTCGCCAGATCTTCAGAGCAAACACAACCGCTCCTAGCTCGAGATCGTGGGTTGTGTAGTTAACCTCATGTGTCTTCAGCTGTCTCGAGGCATAGGCTATAACCTTACCTCGCTGCATCAGAACACATCCGAGTCCTTGGTTTGATGCATCGCAATATACAATGAAGTCTTCTATTCCTTCGGGAAGGGATAGTATCGGGGCGGTGCACAAGGCTCTTTTGAGTGTTTGGAACGCTCTTTCCTGTTTCTCCTCCCAGTCGAAGGCCACGCCTTTCTGGGTCAGGATTGTAAGAGGTTTCGCTATGCTGGAGAAGTTCTGAATAAACCTGCGATAGTAGCCAGCTAGACCTAGAAATTGACGAATTTCGGTAGGTGTCTTTGGTGCTAACCAGTTCTCAATGGCCTTAATCTTGGAGGGGTCCACATGTATACCTTCTTCGCTAACCACATGGCCCAAAAATTCGACTCGTCGAATCCAAAATTCGCACTTCAAGAACTTCGCGTAGAGCTTCTCCGCTCGTAGTGTTTCTAGGATTTTACGGAGATGTTGACTATGTTCCTCCTTACTTCGAGAGTAGATGAGTATGTCATCAATGAAGACGATGACGAACTGATCCAAGTAAGGACGACACACCCTATTCATCAGATCCATGAATACTGCGGGCGCGTTAGTTAATCCGAATGGCATCACTACAAACTCGTAGTGCCCATAACGAGTTCGGAAGGCTGTCTTGGGAACATCCTCCTCTAACACTCGTAGTTGGTGATATCCGGATCGCAGATCAATCTTTGAGAAGTAGTTGGCTCCTTGAAGTTGATCAAACAAATCGTCAATGCGGGGCAAGGGGTAATGATTTTTAATGGTAAGTTTGTTGAGTTCTCTATAGTCGATGCACATGCGAAACGATCCATCTTTCTTCTTGACGAACAAGACCGGTGCTCCCCATGGTGAGAAACTTGGTCGAATGAATCCCTTCTTGAGAAGTTCGTTAAGTTGACTGGAAAGTTCCTGCATCTCGGCCGGTGCTAAACGATAAGGAGATTTGGCTACTGGTGTAGCTCCTGGCGCTAAGTCGATTCTGAACTCGACTTGGCGTTGTGGTGGCAAACCGGGAAGTTCTTCTGGGAATATGTCGGGAAAGTTACGTACTTCTGGAATTTTCTGGATGTCCTTCAGTTCTTGACTGGTATCGATGACGTGTCCTAGGAATGCATGATATTCCTTTCGCAAGCACTTCTGGGCTTGAATGCACGAAATGATACGAAGACTCGTACTAGGTTTGTCGCAGTAGATAGTTAAGGTTTCGTTGTTAGGAAGGTTAAGACGAACTGCTTTTTCAAAGCACAGGATATCGGCGCGAAGAAGACTCAACCAATCCATACCGATGATAACGTCGAAACATTTAATTGTGACTGGCATGAGATCTATCTTGAAAGTATGGCCATCTAAAGTTAAGGTACAACCTACGTATACGCAGTTTGTACTCTCTGTTTTCCCGTTAGCCATTTCTACCGTGAATGAATTTTCTAATGCGCATGGTTTTTGTTTAAGCAGGTGTGCAAATTTGTGACTTATAAAACTTTTCTCGGCTCCACTATCGAAAAGTATGCAAGCATATGAGTTATCGAGGAGGAACGTACCAGTAACTATCGTAGGATCAGCTACTTCTTCCTCGTGGCCTAGAGCCATAACTCTTCCCACTCCTCCAGTCGTCCCCGCTTTAGGGCAGTTCCTCTTGTAATGGCCCACCTCGCCACATCCGTAGCAAGCTTGGCCCATACCGGCGTTAGGAACTTGAGCAGCTGGAGCGGTTGGAATTTTGCAGAAGCGGACGGTATGTCCCTTCTTGTTGCAGTTAGAGCAATGCATCTCTCTGCAAGGTCCGAGGTGATGGAAGCTGCACTTGGTGCACTTCGGGAGGGTTCCAGCATATGTCCTTGCTGGTAAGAGGTTGGCAGGGGCAACAGGAGTAACTGTGGCAGCATTGATCGCCACAAGTTGTTGCTTATTGGAGGATCCTTGCGGAGCTCCTCTTTTCCTCTTACTCCACCCCTTCTTGTGGTAGTCGGGGTTGGACTTTTGTGGTACAGGTGTAGGGATTGACGTGATCTGGGGTTTCCTGTGATCGATGAGGGATTGTGCTAGTTCCTTGGTGCTATCGAAGGTAATAGGCCTGGAAGCGATCACACTTGACTGGATCTGGGGCGACAGTCCCCATATATATCTTTCTATCTTTTTGCTCTAGGAAGCAACCATGTCGGGGCATAAGTTTGCCAGATCACAGAACCTATTCGTGTAGGTTCCTATGTCGGATCCAACCATTTGCAGGTTCCAGAGTTCCTGCTCGAGTTTTTGTACTTCTCCCCGAGGGCAATACTCCCTCATTAGCATGTCCTTCAAGTGTTCCCAGTTGATGGAATACACCACCACCAGGGTTAGGGATTTAACATGGCCGTTCCACCATGTCAGTGCCCTATCGGCGAAGGTACAAGCTGCAAACTTGACCTTGTTGTTTTCCTGGCACGCACAGATTTCAAAGACAGATTCCATCTTTTCGATCCACTGCCTTAACACCATAACCCCACCAGTACCATTGAATCTGCGGGGTTTGGCGTTCGTGAAGTCTTTGTAGGTGCATTCCCTAGGGTGTCCATGGCTTTCGCCGTGGTTTGAGGGTGGTGCACCTGTTCCTGATCCACTAGGGGCAGGAGTGTTGATTGCTGACACAGCAGCTGCAACTGCTGCTGTGAAAGCTGCTTGGAACATGTTGGCATCAAAGGGGTTAGGTGGTAGAGGAGGTTGAGTTTGTGGTTGTGGTGGTGGAGGAGGCGGTGGTATCGGTGTTTCGTTGATTGGATTACGCCTTGTACTTCTGCGTGGAGGCATCTTTAACTATACGTTTAAAAGATGACGACAAGGATAAGAATAAACGATTTATGAATGTGTCCCATGGACTAACTCCCCATAGTCCAACAACAGAATGAATAGAATAACTAACTGAAAGTGATAGCATTTGGATAATAATTTCCATATGATTAGATATCTGTCAAGAATACTGGAATTACAGATGTAATAAGTTCGGGAAAAATGGCCTAAAAGTAGGCCTTACATCAACCAAGCTAGAAAACTTTGACAGACTTAAGACTCGACCATGACCTAACAGGTCTAAGATTTATACAGGTAGGAAATTAGACCAAAGTTTTACATAAACTAGGTTATATCCAAAAGATGAGATAACGATAATCTATCGGCGATGAGAACTACTAGTATGATTCCTTGATCCCGACAGTAGACGTTCGATGTCCCTTATACGCCTGTCCGACCTTGCTTGTTGAGCACGAAGTTCTCTAACTTCAGCTCGGGTTTCAGCAAGTTCTCTTTGCAGATTTGCATTCCGGGCCAGAGTCCTTTCATGATCCGACTCTAGTTGGCGAATATGGACAGTGTTAACACCAGAGTTAGCGTCAACTTCCAAGACTTGATTGATAGCCGCTTGAGTCATGATCGCGTTCCGAGAAATCCTACGCACCATGATTGGTAGTACTCTATCAGCAGAACCTCCTTCAGTGAGGTTGTAGAAACTTCGGTCTCCATTGTAGGGAATGGGTTGACCTTGTTCCTGACTCCATTCAATCAAGTTAATGGCCCACAAGGGTGTGGGTCCTTGAAACACAGGGCGAGGATTTAGGTTTGGGTTTGGAGCAGCTGGGGGTAGGTTGTTGACTTCCGGCTCTGAGTCGGAACTATCGGAAAAGCCCTCAGCATGGTGATCATCCAAAGGAATTGGGTGATCATCATCTGGTTCTGCCTCTAGCCAACCAACATTGCCGGGGTTTGGGAAGTACGGATCACCAAGGTGAAATCCAGCCATCTTAATCTACGTGAGAAAAGGGATATAAGAAATAGCTTAAATAGACGAACTAACTAAGATAATTACAGTAAGATCAAATACCCATATGGTATTTCTTGATGGTTGTGTTGGTAAGTTTTTAGACTTGTTGCCACTTCACAACCATTCTTGGGCATATGCTATTCACTCTTCGGACTAGCATAGTTGATCAGGCTATGCTATTCCCAAGACTGACTATACATCCCCAGGCTCACTTGTGATGTTCAACAATCGTAATACTTTTGTTCTTGTCGTTGTGACACTGGTTTTAGTATGAATGCAGGCACGTATACTTTGTTAAATATTTTATTATTTAAAAGTATAACTCTTAAACAGAGTGTTTTAATCCCATGTATTTATAGTTAGTATATCTTTTATGGGTTGATATACTTAATTCACTATAAACATTGCTCTGATACCAATCTGTCACACCCCAAAACCACGGACGGCGGAAACGTTCAGGGGTGGAGGACGTCATGTACAGTATCACAACAGTGTAATATAATAAACAAGCAACAACATCATCCATTGCATTATAAGTAAAGTTTTATACATGTGTGTTCTTTCATTGTGATAAGACACCAAAAATGTACAATCAAAATAAAAGACGAGACTTGTCTGCTGCGTCTTCTCACAACCTGTCCTCCGTACCTGTCTACTGGCGACCTGAGAATACAAGTTATTTTGAAAGAGAGTATCAGCTTTAAAGCTGGTGAGTTCATAAGTATATAAGTGTCATTACTTTGTTTGTGAAAACCTCCTATGAATGCCATGAAAAAACTTTACGTGAAAATGTTGAGGTAAGTATGAAATCCCTAGAAAAACCCTTATTTTCTATAAGTATGAAGTGTAGTCTTCTACCAAGACCCAAATGTTTTATATAAATGAAGTGTAGTCTTCTACCAAGACTCGAATGTTTTGTATGTGTGAAATGCAGTCTTCTACCAAGACTCGAATGTTTTGTATGTATGAAGTATTTTTCCTTTGTGTAGACTAGTACTAAAAGTGCTTAGTCTAACTCATCGTTTATGTGAAAGATATCACAAAATAAAGTAATCAGGAAAAATATGATATGGTAAGTATTGTCACTGGGTACTAAGACCAACACTACATCGCATGAAACGAAAGTTAGACCCTGAGGAACATCTGAAGAGTGTCCCCTCATCCCCTGTAGCAGCAGCAGGATGGAAGGAGGGTTAGTCCTTGCATCGATCTCTTGATGTAGATCGTCAACTTAATGATCCTCCGAAGATTCACATCTCGTCCACTGTTGCAACAGCGGGCGGAAGGATAGTTAGTCCCGTCACTGACCACAAATCAAGTGACTACCTTAGACATCCGTAGACGCCATCTCTCACTGGCGCTAATCAGTGAGATTCGGAATGGTAAGTCCCGCTGAAAACATCCCCTCGAACGGGAATAGGAAAGACAATTTATACAGTAAATACTAATAAATCATCCTCTTAGATCTAGTTCAAGTATCCAAGGTAAGTAAGTACAAATAATGTACTTATTAAGAAGTGTCCCTGTCTAGAATTCATGTAAGTGTGTTCATGTAACAGGTAAGTATATGTAAACATATTCATGTATCATAGAACTCTAAGTACGTGTAATCATGTATCATGTAAGGCATTAGTATAGACTCATGAATGAACTAACTCTTGTTTGATATTCTCTGACTATCCCTATGATAATTAACTAGAAAGTATATTGTTGTTCAAGTAGGTTTATGCAAGGTATCTAGGAGCTTTGAACAACAATATAAAGTGACTTAAAGTCATTATACAATTCAAAGCTAATACTTCTGTTGTCTAAGTATTTTAAGATAGAAAACCCTTAGTCGTGACTTCTTTTGAAATATGTGAAATCTACTGAGTGAAAACATAGTTATAAAATACATGAAACTGATTTAATAACATGTTTGTTTCTACTTGTATTCCCCCCCATTAAAGCATTTAAAATCTTTTAAAACATTGATTACGGGGTATGAACTCACCTGTATTTGGTGATTAGAATGAACTGAGCGGTATCGGATGGCTAGGTATCAAGCGAGGACTTGTGCACACACTACGATCCTAATGAACATATAATCACACATATATGCTCTCAATTAGACACCAAAGACTAATTGATAATGTTTAAGACATCTTAGATATAGATAACACTTTATGTAAGTGTTTTAAGCCGTAAGAACTTCATCTAAGCTATTGTGGGACAGGGTACTTGAGTTTAGGGTTTCCTAAGGACCCCATATGAGAGTGTACTCTCTCTAAACCATCACACATGGAGTTTACGGTTGTAAACTATTGAGTTTACGGCCGTAAACTCCCAAACATGTGTGTTTGGTGTGTTTTGAAGTCCAATATGCTTTCTAGAATTATTCTAACCTTGTGACTATGTTCTTGGAAGGGTTTAAGGCCTAGAAGTACTCCAAATAGGAGTTCACAGCCTAAAGGACATTTCCCTTTGGAGTTTACGGCCGTAAACTCCCTTGGGGTGATTCCTTGGTTGATTTCAAGCCTCTTGTACTAGTGGGATGTGTTCTAGACTTTTAATCCTAGCATATGAAGGCATTAGGCACCACTTAGTGACCTTTATAGGAGTTTACGGCCCAAGAACTATGCCTTGGCCGTAAAATCACTTGTTCATGTGATTTTGGTGTGGTTTGGTCCTTCCATTTAGTGGGTACAATTTCTTGTGAAGGGCTAGGACCTTAGGTGTCATGAAAACACCATTTGTGACCATTTACATGGAGTTTACGGCCTAGGAGAGTTCTAGGCCATAAACTCACTTTCTTTTGTGTCATTTGAAGTGTTTAAGACTTTAAGCTACTTGGGGAATTAACCTAGATGCAATCCTTAAAGTCCTTTAGTCCAAAAACCACCATTTAGGCCCTTGAAATGGAGTTTACGGCCTAAGAGAGTTCTGGCCGTAAACTCCCAATCTTGAGTGGTTTTGTGTGTGATTTCATGTCCCTAATGTGTTTACCTAATGTCCTAAGGCCTTATTCAAGCATCAATGTCGGTTTTTGGCCTTGTTTCGGGAGTTTACCGCCCAAGAACACCTTGGGGAGTAAACTCCTAGATCTCATGATTTAGCCATCTAAATCATGTTATGAGGATCTAATATGTATTATAACACTACTAGAAAGAGTGACTCACGTTTTGGTATAAAAACCCGAAGATCCGTCAGAGAGAAAATGGCTTTTCTCTAGTCAGAAATGTGAATAATGAATTAATTTAGTTCAGAAAACTATTTATAGTCCTGAAATATTTTGGCAGAAAATATTTTTATTCCTGAAATGATCCCTAATAAATTAGAGTGTTGGAATAACAGTGTTGCACCAAACCCTAGGTGCACACACTCTCCTGATATTTCCTGAAGTGTAAACCCTGAATTTCTCAAACTCACGCGAAAAGTCTGAAAATTAACTGTGACTGCTACAACTTCTATTGAAGTGATATAGTTTGTACAGAATGGAAATTTCGGGTTGTCACATTTACTTTTGAAACAAATGTAAATTCTATATGTAATGTAATGGTTGTTTACTTTACTTACTATGTGCATTGGATTTGATACTTAACATGGAAGCCACCTCGGAAATGTTTCCGCCTTCGGTTTTCGGGGTGTGACAATATATCACACAAGCAACAAGCATAATATCACATAACTCAATAAGCACATAAGACCCTCCGGTCGCACAGTAGATTACTGCTCTAGGTAAAGTATAGTGAGAAGACTCGCCCCGTAAAAACTTGGACTCTCTTGAATTAGAATCACTGATTTAGCCTCTGCCTAATACATACGATAATTATCCCTAATTAATAACGTCTCTCATCAACCTAGACCAAACCTTCTATAACTCACAGAAGGGTAAAAGACCATTTTAGCCCTCCGTAGGCTTAATAGTCCACAAATCGGCCAAACCCTAAAAGTCAACCAAAAAGTCAATGACAGGGAGTATGCTACGCATACCAACTCTCAACGCTGGGTGTACTTAACTGCCATGAAGACATCGGGGATGCTCGACCCTTAAGCTGCACGTACTAGGATTACGCCCAGTGTACGCCCCAATTTATCTTATCTCACTCATTTGGTCTTAAACAGTTATGACCTTGGCTTTATCATAGATCTAGACTCCCTATTACCTCTTACTCCATAAACTCAGTGACTTTAAGCCTTTGCATGGCTGATATGGTCACAAACACACAAAAACACTCACTCTCTTATCTCAAAAAGCTCATAACTCATGCATGGCTTGATTCCAACGTCCAAGATTGGATTTTTATGACATTACTCCACTAAATACACTCAAAGGGGTTAACCAAAGTCTCTGGAGCTCAATATCTCATAAAGTGTGACAACCGTCAAATTCGAGTCAAAGTCAAAGTCAACAAGTCAAAGTCAAGTCAACAAGCCAAACCAGTCAATCTTATATAGTAGTTGTATGATTAAAAGTTATTCTATGAAAATTTACATTTATATGTCAAGAATTCGAGTGTCTCGGTGAATCTAGGTGTTTATCAATGTGAAACCCTAAGAAGGGAGTTAAACGCATCAAAACATGACTATGGACCCTTTTGGGGACTTAAAACCATCATAAACGAAGTATAACAGGGTTCACGGACCATGTATTGCAAGACTATTCGATGATAATGGCTAAAAATGAATCTCTCCCAAATCTATCTCAAAATCTCTCTAAACTTTTTATGGTCATCCGGGTCATCCCGACCCTTAACTTGGCCAAAAACCACTTGAAACGGAAAGTTATATCGAAAAACAACTAATTAGGGCCGAAACCCCTCTTAGGAGCCGAACCTCTTATGAACCGAACCTCTTAGAGCCGAACCCTCTCAGAACCGAGCTTGTCAGAAGCAATTCTGTTAGAAATGAACGTCCAAACCGAAGCCTGCAGCCGAACTGAGCCTCCTACAGCCGAAATAGACCGAGCCCTTGGTTTATTTCGCTTCCATAGCCATGTCGGACCGAACCACACAAACAACAGAAGCCGAGCCTCGCACCTTCGGTTCCCCTGCTTTGCACCTTCGGTCCTTTCTCTTTTCTCTCAGTTCCTTCTCTTTTCCTCTCGGTTCTCACCTTCTAAGAGCCGAACCTTGCAGGTTCGGTCCATATTGTCCGGTTTTCGACTACTTTCGCCTCCTAAGCTCGTTTTTTATGGGGATTTTTCACCAAATTCATATTTTTACCATTTTAAACCCCCAAAAATTATATTTTATTTATTTGTCAAGAATTTATTAATTAAAAATCATTATTATAATTTATATTAAGAGGATATTTACCCCACAAGTGGGTCAGGTGTGCCCACTTGCCTTCCATGTGTCATCCTCTCATTAGTCCAACCTTATCCACATCACACAAACCAATGAACACATCACTTCAAACTCACAAGTTGATCCAACAACCTTCTATATAAAGAAATCCCTAGAGGATTTCTTGATTTAGTTGGTCATTTCAAACATACACACTCCTCATATCACCTCAAGAAAGCTTCTTTCTCTCTACTTTCCACCACCTTGTACAAGTGTTCTTGAGTTGCTACTACACTTTTTGGTAAGTATTCCATCTAAAATCAAGTGTTATTCCATAATTTCATAACACACTTGGATCATTGACTCATGTCTTAACGCCAAAAATTGTTCTTAGGATCATCCAAACTTTCACGTGTTCATCAAGTGTTCTTGACTTGATACTCCTCACCTTCGACGTTCCACTCTTCCAAGAATCACTCAAGGTGAGTTCATACCCCTAAATTTTCTATTTTTCTTTGGTTTTAAAGGGGGGAATACAAGTTAAAACACCAAAACATATTTGAAACTTAACTTGACAGCTTACAACAGAAAAGTTGTGAACTGTTCACGAACTGTTTTACCCAACTTAAACTTAATATTTTTCAAAACTGTTCAATATGAAAATAGTTTAGGTTTATAACTTTAAAATTATTACTTGCACATCTCCATAATATTTTTCTATAATATTTGGTGATTTTTACAAAACTGCCTATCACTGCAGCAACGAAATCGGACTAGGTTGTGAAAATGCACATTTTCACACCGGTTTGAGACCACCAAAAATTTTAAGAAAATTTGTGAGCACATTAGAATCTTTTTCCAAACTCTCCAAGTTTACGGATTTAGTTTTTGACTTACGATGATGTTTCTATAAATAATCTAAAACAGTGACAGTTAAGAGTTATATTGTTAAAAACAAGTTTAAGAGTTATTCACACCTTGTAACATGCTGAGCAAGGTGTGTAAGATTTTATACTTAGCATTTTCAATGTTATTTTATTGAAATACAAGTTCATGCATAACAAGGTTTCATTTAAACAATAAAACATTTTGATAATCTATAATAGGTATAGTTTGGACACCTCATTTAACAAAGAAATGGTAATACAATATATTTACAAAACGGGTATTTTATTACGAAGCATGTGAACATGTTAATGCATAAATTTGTGACAAATTCATCTTCGGAGTACTCTTTAGTACAACAGTAAAATCCTGTAGTTATAGCCAGAATCTCTTGTAGGGAGAGCGTGATAGTTGTGTATAGATCTATATTGGGTCTGACAAACCCGCACGTAAGCTGCTTGCAACAGCTAGACCGGCAGGTCTGGGGTGACAAGTGTCATAACATTCCGATGCTTGAAGAACGTTGAGTACGAGGTCTTTGAGTCTTAGCACGGTTATAACAACTCACATGGGAAATTAACAAAACTCATAGTTCACGGGAATTTAATGATTTCACAAAAAGGAGTTTTATTTAAATATAAAACCACACATATGTATAACGATTTACTTACATATACTAAGTCTTGGTTCAGTTAAGACTACAATAAACCTTTTATAAAATATTGGATTTTCTGGAAACAAACTTGTAACAAACTTTAAGGAACAACATTCATTTTTCATTCATAAATTGCTTATGAACTCACCAGCTTTAATGCTGATACTCTTTCAAAAACAACTTGTATTCTTAGGTATTCAGCAATACAGGTAACCAAAAGATTTTGAAGGCAAGATGCTAAGGTGCACATTTCTTTTGAGCTATTTTGACATCATATGTAATTTATTTGGAAACATGTATTTTTGCACCGTTGTAACCTTTTAAATTATATTTATGATAGCTATGTTTACTTTCTTCACTATGGTTATGATACTGAACATGACGTCCTCCACCCCCGAACGTTTCCGCCGTTCCGGTTTGAGGGTGTGACGTGAAGTCTCCAACTTTTGGGACAAAAACTCTAAAATACTCTTCTAAGATGCACAAAACAAAAGAGTAAGAAAGCATGAAGCTTTATACCTCTATGTGAGGCTCTCAACACATATATGCTCAGATCCAAGGGCCTAGACTCACACTCGTTCTTCTCCAAGGCTTCTCCTTCAGTTAATGAACACACAAAGACCTTCAAAGGCTCTCAAATGCACTCACAAGCTCTACGAACGAACGTTAGGGCACAAGAGGGTTTGTTTGAGAATGGTGGCCAAGAATGAG
The DNA here is from genome assembly GCF_052625555.1 of Lactuca saligna. Classification (NCBI taxonomy): domain Eukaryota; kingdom Viridiplantae; phylum Streptophyta; class Magnoliopsida; order Asterales; family Asteraceae; genus Lactuca; species Lactuca saligna. The sequence continues at coordinate 120,666,483 of NC_136425.1, forward strand.
GCTATCATATCCTTTATATAGGGGACTCAACCTAAATTAGGGTTTTCACTCTGGGCCTAGTATACCCAACGTACTAGGTGGCTTCTACGTCAAATGCACGCATATGAGTACGCTGAGCATACACTCGCGTACGCCCCGCATACTCATTTACCACCTTTTCTCAATAAAGGGATAAAATGGACAAGTGCTCAAAAGATCAAAGGTTTCAAGGTATACCTGAACTCGGGATGTTACAATTCTCCCCCACAAGAATTAGACTTCCCTCTCGAAGTCATGCTCTGTAAATAACTCTGGATGCTGCTCTCGCATCTCAAACTCCAGCTCCTAAGTTCACTCGGACACTCTCCGATGTTACCATTGAACCTGAACCAAGGATGCCTCTTTATTTCTCATAAATTTCACCTTTTGATCCAAAATTGCGATCAGTCTCTCAATATAATCTAGAATCGCATCCACCTAAATATCCTTTAAGGGTACCATTGCCATCTCATCGGCCACACACTTCCTCAACAAACACATGGAAGGTGTTTTGAATCTGACTCAACTATGCGGGTAGCTCCAACCGGTATGCTACCCTACCACTCTAGTGGTCACTCTGAAAGGATCGATGTATCAGGGCCCCAACTTGCCCCATTTCTTGAATCAATCACCCACTTCCAAGGGGATACCTTTAGGAGGACAAAATCTCCTACTTGGTACTCTACCTCAGATCGTCACCTGTTTACATAACTCTTCTGGCGACTCTGGGCTGTCAATAACCTCTATCTGACCTGCTGAATCTGCTCAGTCGTCTTTAGCACTATCTTAGTGCCACCCATCACTCTCTGCACCACTTCTCCCTAACAAATGGGAGTCTGACACCTCCTCCCATATAGAAGCTTAAAGGGATGCATACCAATACTCGCATGATGGGTGTTGTTGTAAGAAAACTCAGCCATGGGTAAATAGGTGTCCCAACTTCCTTTGAAGTCCATAGCACATGCATGCAACATGTCCTCAAGTGTCTGAATCATCCGCTCGCTCTGCCCATCCGTCTGCGGGTGGTATGCAGTACTGAAATGCAAACGCATGTCCAACTCCTTTTGAAATTTCTTCCATAAACCTGAAAGTAAAACGCACATATCGATCTGACACTATCGAGGTTGGAACCCCATGTTATGCTACCACCTCTCTCACATAGATCTTAACAAATCTCTCCGCAGAAGAGCTATCACTAATAGCAAGGAAGTGAGTCCTCTTTGTCAGCTGGTCCAAAATCACCCAAATCGCACCAACTCCATACGCAGTCCTTAGTAACTTGGTGATAATGTCCATAGAGATTTGTTCCCACTTCCACTGAGGAATCTCCAGAGGTTGTAATTGACCATGTGGATGCTGGTGCTCTACCTTAACCCGATGGCAAGTCAAGCACCTCTCAACTACCCATGCTACATCCCTCTACATACAGGGCCACCAATAAACTCTCTTTAGGTCCAAATACATCTTAGTGGCCCCGAGATGGATCGATAATCTCAATCTATACGCCTCCTCCATCAGTATACGCCGAGATCCGCCCGTATAGGGAACCCAAATCCTCCCTTAGAAAGTCATAAGCCCTCGACTGTCCATCACAAACTTAGACACCTGCCCAATCACCTGCTCCCTTTTGTGGTTCTCCGATCTTATGGCCACCACCTGAGCCTATCGAATGGTATCTAAGACTAGAGTCATCACCGTCATCCTCATAGTCACATCTCAGATGGGAGTACTCTCTGCTCTACGGCTCAGGGCATCAGCTACCACATTAGCCTTGCCCGGATGATATAGGATTTCACAGTCATAGTCTTTCACTACATCCAACCATCTCCTCTGTTTCATATTTAGGTTGGGCTGATCCATGAGATACTTCAGGCTCTTGTGGTCCGTGTATATGGTACACCGAACCCCGTACAAATAGTGGCTCCAGATCTTGAGGGCGAACACCACCGCCCCCAACTCTAGATCGTGGGTGGGATATCTTGTCTTATGAGGCTTCAATTACCTCGATACGTATGCTATCACATGCCCCCCTCTACATTAGCACCACACCCATCCATGAAATAGATGCATCACAGTAAACTACAAAGTCCTCCACTCCTTCAAGGAGGGCTAACACCGGGGCTTCGCACAATCTCTGGCGAAGAGTCTCAAATGAGGCCTGCTGCTCGGGACCCCAAATAAAAGTAACACCCTTTCGGGTCAACCTGGTGAGAGGGATGACAATCTTGGAGAAATATCTGATAAATCTCCGATAGTAGCCGACCCAACCCAGAAAACTCATGATCTCAGTGGGGGACCTCGACACCTCCCATCTCATCACCACCTCGATCTTGGTCGGGTCGACCAATATCCCATTCTAGTTAACGAAGTGCCCTAAGAACTGGACCTCTTGTAACTAGAAATCACACTTGGTGAAATTGGCATAAAGCCTCTTTGACCTCAAACCTCCAAGAATCTCTCTCTCAGATGCTCCTCGTGCTGCTCTCTGGATCTCGAATACACTAAGATATCATCGATGAACACGAACACTGATTGATCCAACATAGGCCTACACTCTCGGTTCATGAGGTCCATGAATGTTGTCAGTACGTTGGTGAGCCCGAAAGGCATCACCACGAACTCGTAGTACCCATAATGAGTCCTAAAGGGCGTCTTCTGGATATCATCCTCGCAGACTCTCAACTGATGATATCCAGACCTCAAATCGATCTTGGAAAACCAAGATGCCTCCTGCAACTGATCAAACAAATCGTCGATCCTATGGAGTGGATAAAAGTTCTTGACCATCAGCTTGTTCAACTCCTGGTAATTAATGCACATCTGGTGTGAACCATCTTTTTTCTTGACAGAAAGAAGCGGTGCTCCCCACAGTGAGCTACTCGATATGATAAATCCTTTTGATAATAGCTCCTGAAGTTGTAACGATAACTCCTGCATCTCTGCTGGCGCAAGGAGATAAGGTGCCTTCGTGATAGGCACCGCTCCCAGAACCAAATCAATCTGAAACTCCACTCGCCTATCGGGAGGCACACCCGGTAATTCCTCGGGAAAAAATCCAGAAATGCACTCACTATCTAAACCTTAGCGACAGAACTTGATCTCTCGGTAACAAACATCGTATCCATCACATATGCTAAAAATCCCCTGCAACCCTACTGTAGGCTCTATCTCGCTCTGGAAGCCGAGCAGAAGGCTGATCCAGATCTGGTACCCTCGCCATACACTGTAAGAACTCCCCCACTAGGGTCTCGTATGGTTACCACCTGACGCTCGCAATCGATCATAGCCACGAATCGACTCAACCAGTCCATGCCCACAATGACACAAACATTACCCATCACGATCGGCACCAGATCTATCGGAAACTCAATACCAAAAATCCCCGAATCACATCGGTAGCAACCACCGTATGCTCATCGGCTATATAAATTCGCAGAGGTCGACTCAACGCCTCGCGTTGAATACTGATGTGGCAACTAAACGCTAATGAGATGAAGGATTGACTCGCACCTGAGTCAAATAACACCAAGGTAGGTACAAAAGTCACAAGAAAAGTAACTATACACTACCTAATATAAGCACAAATATAACTCGAAAATAGAATAAGTAAAAGAACACATACCGCCCATGACATTTGGTTCTGCGCGGACCTCCTCCGCTGTCAGTTGAAAGGATCTCCCACGAACCCTTGGTGTATCGACCTTCGCTGGCCGACTCTCGGTAGCTCGTACAACAACAAGTGTAGATCCCTGAAGCAGTTAGGGGTACTCAGCCTTTCGATGGCCTTTCTGGTTGCAGTGAAAATAGGTTGCAAACCCCTTGGGAAAATCTCTCACCATATGCCCCTATTTTCCACCTTTGTAGCAAATACCCGCTCAACATGACCCCACATGACTCTTGCCGCACTGCCGACAAGTGCAGCCTTTCTGGCATCCTGATCTTGAATCAGTGAGCTTAGCTCGCTTGGCTGCCGGCTGCGACTGTGCCGACTGCCTGTCTCTCCCCCGAGACTCCGCCTCCTCCCTGGCCTAAGTCTCCAGCTCAAGCTCTATAACACCTTAAAAATTTGAACAATTTTTTTCACTTTTGAAAACCATAAAATATCATTTGTAATCATAAATAAAAAAAAACATTGTGTCAACATTGTATCAGTACAAAACCCAAGATCAAAATACATAAACTCCGGTGTGCGTGTGTACGAATCATGCCGGCGCCTTCCCGCGATCATCACTGGTACCTGAAACACATAACACATAACACTGTAAGCATAAATGCTTAGTGAGTTTCCCAAAATACCACTCTAACACATAATAGCCACTCAAGGCTGTAACTCTGTTGACCCTCAGGTCTATGTGTCTCAGTGGGGCCCTCCATCCCCAACTCTCTATGGGCCCTCTGGCCCTAACTCTATGGACCCGAAGGTCCTAACTTTGTAACTCTAAATCATACATAGCACATATCACAATAAATCATAACACATAAATAACATGCAATTACACTGGCATATAACTCTAAAATACTCTATCACATAACTCTGTTGCCACACTAGGTAAAGTATAGTGAGAAGACTCACCTCAGGTATCTCGGTAATCTCTGACTCGGTAATGCTGGTCTAACCTCCGCCTAATCATATAAAATAAATACCCTAATTATTATAACTCTCAAAGGCTAGACTATGTCCTCTTATGACACTCTCAGAAGGATAAAAGACCATTTTACCCCTCTCACAACTCAAAAGACCCCACAATAGACCATACCCTAAAAGTCAACCGAAAAGTCAACTTTCCGGGTTACGCTGCCCGTACCAGATGTGTACGTTGAGCGTACCCGGCTGCATCTTAGGATCGGGGAATGCCACCCAGTACGCGGTGCGTATTGGGATTACGCCCGACGTACTCCCCAGCTTCAGCCCCTTAGCTCTTGAGGTCTTAAACAGTTAAGACTCACGTCCAATTTCTAGATCTGACCACGTCTAAGCCTCTTAATCCATAAAGTTGATGACTTTATGCCTTTGCATGGTTGAACAAGCTACCAACTCCCATAATATTCCTGCCTCTAACACTAGAAGGCTTATTACTCAAGCATGACCTCAAACTAACACTAAAGATGGAAACTTTATGGCTTTAAATCACTAATAGTACTAAATGGGGACAGATCTCGGACCGCGGAGCACTTTACACTCATAAAGTCTCCAGCTTTGGGGTTTGTAGCCCTAGCAATAGCACATGCAACAACAAATCAAAAGAAGAGGAAAGTTTTGAACTTTATACCTCTAAGTGTAGTCCCTTGCTCTGTAGATCTCAGATCCAAAATGCCAGCTCAAGCTTTAGCTTCCAAGAGCTCCTTTCCTTATTCTTCACTAAGTCACCAAAGCACAATTAGCTCCAATAACACTCACACACACTAAGGACGGTGGGAAGCTCTCTTTTAGGGTTTCACTCATTGATATGCAGGCTGAGAAATGAGCCTTAGCACCCTTTAAATAGTCCACAAGATGGATTAGGGTTTTGCACCTAGGCCAGGTACGCCCGACGTAACTCTGGGTACGCCCAGCGTACCTTGGCGATTCCGCGTCCAAACTAAGCACACGAGTACGCGCAGCGCACCCCTCTGGTATGCCCAGCGTACTCACTTGCTAAGTTCTCTCCACACAAGGGCTAATCATGACTAATGACAAGGAATAAGGGTAAAAGAAACGCACCTGAATCTCGGGTTGTTACAATCGAGACAATCGAGATCGGCAATCCATGCCGTGCTACCACCTCCCTCACATACATCTCTACCAACCTCTCTGCGGAAGAGCTCTCGCTAATAGTGAGGAAATGAGCGCTCTTCGTAAACCGGTCTACAATAACCCAAATTGCATCGATGCCCCTCGCAGTCCTCGGCCATTTGGTGATAAAGTCCATGGCAATCTGTTCCCACTTCCACTAGGGAATCTCTAACGGTTGCAACTTGCCTTGCGGTCTCTGGTGCTCGGCCTTAACCCTGCGATAGGTTAGGAACCTCTCCACAAACCATGCAATGTCCCTATTCATACAGGGCCACCAATACTCCCTTTTTAGGTTCAAAATCTTAGTGGCCCTGGGATGGATCGAGAACTTCGATCGATAAGCCTCTTCCATCAAAATGGTACGCGTTCCGCCCATATGCGGCACCCAAATCCGACCCTGAAACGTCATAAGCCCCCGACCATCGGTAACAAACTACGATACTTGCTCGATAACTCGCTCTCTCTTCTGGTTTTCTAGTCTAACGGCCTCGGTCTGAGCTCCTCGAATGGTGTCCAACACCGGAGTCATCACTGTTAATCTCATACAAATGTCACGCATTGGAACACTCTCCTCCCTATGACTCAAGGCATCGGCCACCACGTTGGCTTTCCCCAGGTGGTACAGGATCTCGCAATCATAATCCTTTACCACATCCAACCATCTCCTCTGTTGCATATCCAGGTTGGGCTGATCCATCAAGTACTTCAGGCTCTTGTGATCCATGTATATGGTATACCGGACCCTATATAGATAGTGACACCAGATCTTGAGGGCGAACACTACTACCCCCAACTCTAAATCATGGGTAGGATACCTCGCCTAATGAGGCTTTAGCTGCCTAGATGCATACGCTATCACATGGCCTCTCTACATAAGCACTGCTCCCAACCCTGATATCAACGCGTCACAATATACCACAAAATCCTCCATTCCATCCGGAAGGGCTAACACCGAGGCTTCGCATAATCTCTGGCAAAGTGTCTCGAAGGAGGCCTGCTGCTCTGGACCCCAAGAAAAAACTACACCCTTCCGGGTCAACTTAGTGAGTGGCACGATGATCTTGGAGAAATCCCTGATGAATCTCCGATAATAGCCTGCCAGTCCTAGAAAACTCCTGATCTCCGTGGGTGACCTCGGCACCTCCCAACTCATCACCGCCTCAATTTTGGCTGGGTCGACCAATATCCCTTTCTGGTTAACGAGATGTCCCAGGAACTGGACCTCTCGTAACCAGAAATTACACTTGGAGAACTTGGCATAAAGCCTCTCCGATCTCAAGACCCCTAGGGTCTCCCTCAGATGCTCCTCATGCTGCTCTCTAGATCTCGAATACACCAAAATGTCATCGATGAATACGATCACCGAGTGATCCAACATCGGTCTACACACCCTGTTCATGAGATCCATGAACACCGCTGGTGCGTTGGTGAACCCGAAAGGCATCACAGCGAACTCGTAATGCCCGTAATGAGTCCTAAATGCTGTCTTCTGGATATCCTCATCTCGCACCCTCACGTGATGATATCCAGACCTCAATTCTATCTTGGAAAACCAAGATGCTCCCTGCAACTGATCGAACAAATCGTCAATCCTCGGCAAGAGGTAACAGTTCTTGACCGTCAATTTGTTCAACTCCCGGTAATTAATGCACATACGGTGTGAACCATCCTTTTTCTTGACAAAAAGGATAGGAGCTCCCCACGGCGAACTACTCGGCCGAACAAACCCCTTTCCCAGCAGCTCCTAAAGCTGCGAGGATAACTCCTTCATCTCTGGAGGTGCAAGGCGATAGGCGCGGCCCCCAGAACCAAATCGATACTGAACTCTACCCGCCTCACAGGAGGTACGCCCAGCAACTCCTCCGGAAATACATTCGGGAACTCATGCACTATCGGAACCTCTCCCACAAACCTCAGTCTCTCCTTCTCAACCCTCGCGTCCATTACATACGCTATGAATCCCTTACATCCCTACTAAAGACTCTGCCTCGCCCTGGCGGCTGAGCAAAATGCTGAACCGGAACGTGTACCCTCACCGTACACCATAAGAACTCCCCTACTAGGGTCTCGCATGGTCACCAGCTGTCTCTGGCAGTCGATGATCGCTCCAAATATGCTCAACCAATCCATGCCCATGATGACACAGACATCCCCCATCGCAATAGGGACCAAATCTATCGGAAACTCAACCCCGAAAATCTCAAGTACACAACCACGAATCACCTCGATGGCATACACCGCTCTCTCATCCGCTATGGAAACTCTCAGAGGTCGAATCAACACCTCTTGACTAATACTGATGTGTCGGCTAAAGGCCAACGATACAAAAGATCGACTCGCACCCGAGTCAAATAACACTAGAGCAGGTACAGAATTCACAAGGAAAGTACCTACGCATAACATAATATAAGCACAATATCACAAAATACAAAAGATTACATGAAAGAGTACATACCGGCCACGACATCAGGCGCTGTGCGGACCTCCTCCACAGTCAACTGGAAGGCTCTCCTGCATGCCTTCGGTGCATCGACCTTCGCAGGCTGAACATTCGCAGCTCTCAGCGCAGCAGGGGCTGACCCCGGAAATGCTCCCTGCGTTGACCCTCGCAACTGTGGACACTCTGCCTTCCGGTGTCCAGTCTGGTTGCAATGAAAATAGGCTGAAAAACCCTTGGGGCAATCCTTGGCCATGTACCCCTCTTTGCCACACTTGTAGCAAGACCCTGCTCTGCATATCCCACGGTGGATCTTGCCGCACTTGCCACAAATGCGGCTCTTCTTTTTCCCAGATCTCGAATCAACGGGTTTGGCTCGCTTGGTTGCCGGCTGAGACTGAGCCGGCCACCGATCCTTTCCCTGAGACTCAGCCTCCTCCGTGGCTTGGGTCTCCAACTCTATTTCCCTCTTCCGGGCATTAGCCTAAAGCTCAACAAATGTCCGGTACGATGAGTTCGCCACGAACTCTCGTATATCCCTCCTCAACACACTCAAATACCGACTCATACATGCCTGCTCGGAGGACACGTGCTCTGGGCAGAACATCGCCCTCTCATGGAACTTTTGAGTAATTGCTGTAACCGACTCAATACCCTGCTTGAGGGTCAGAAACTCCTGTGCCAATCGCTCCCTTTCCACCGGGGGAATGTACTCATCTCGGAACATAGCAGTGAACCTATCCCAGGTTACTCCACCAGTCCTTCACTCCCAAGCAAAGCTGGTTCAGTGCAAACCGATCTCTCAAATGCTCAGGGGATGAGCAGGTAAAGAAACACCCCTCCATGTATGATATCCACCTCATCGCTGCAATCGGGTCCTGGGTCCCATCGAACTCTGGTGGTTTCGTGTTGCTGAATTCCCGGAACATCAACGCATCACCACCTTGCAGTCTCGTTGCAGCTATAGTTGCAGTGGCCGCAGCAACAGCAGCCTCAGAAAGAGCAGCGTATCTCTCATCAAATGTCTCAATCAGAGTGGTATTGATAGACCCGAACATCTCTGGTATCTCTGCCCTGATGGCCGCAACCACCTCCTCCTGAATGATCCTACGGATCTCAGCCTCGCTCGTGCTACTACTCTCTGGTGTGTGGCGTGTCCCAACCATGATCTCCTTCTGAAATACAACATAAGAATATTAGAGACCCCCTTCGAGTATAATCACACTCGATAACTCCACCCTACTTGTTCCTTAGTGCCCTAAGGATTCTTACTTGGACTACGCACCAACCCGATATCTTCAGTAGTACGGGCCCAATACTACCGTCCATACCGCATCAACATTTATCCCAAGTCCTCCTCCTTGAGCCCCAAATCCGAAGTACTCTACTCTCTCTATCATGTGCTACTCACTAGCAAATCTCTCATAAGCACCTCGCTGCTATCTAAATCACTCTTAAGCATCTCTAGCAGCAAAACCCCTAGACTAAGGCATCATATATCAGGCCATTCTAGTCCTAATAAGAATACCTAGTCTACTCTAGCATGGATATCGTAACTCATCATATAGCATAACATAACATATCTGATAATCACTTATTATGAGGGTATTTTGGGAAATCACCGTTCCGGCGCTGGCTGATCGTACACACGACTTTGCTCTGTTTGTCTCAAGACTCTTTTTACTCTTTTTTCAACAAATCCCCAGTTGGAGTTCAGATACGCCCGAAGATGTATTCCGAATCCCTCAAACCAAGGCTCTGAACCAACTTGTAACACCTTAAAAATTAGAACAATTTTTTTCACTTTTGAAAACCATAAAATATCATTTGTAATCATAAATAAATAAAAAAAAACATTGTGTCAACATTGTATCAGTACAAAACCCAAGATCAAAACACATAAACTCCGGTGTGCGTGTGTACGAATCATGCCGGCGCCTTCCCGCGATCATCACTGGTACCTGAAACACATAACACATAACACTGTAAGCATAAATGCTTAGTGAGTTCCCCAAAAAACCACTCTAACACATAATAGCCACTCGTGGCTGTAACTCTGTTGACCCTTAGGTCTATGTGTCTCAGTGAGGCCCTCCAGCCCCAAATCTCTATGGGCCCTCTAGCTCTAACTCTGTGGACCCGAAGGTCCTAACTCTGTAACTCTGAATCATGCATAGCACATATCACAATAAATCATAGCACATAAATAACATGCAATTACACTGGCATATAACTCTAAAATACTCTATCACATAACTCTGTTACCACACTAGGTAAAGTATAGTGAGAAGACTCACCTCGGGTATCTCGGTAATCTCTGACTCGGTAATGCTGGTTTAACCTCCGCCTAATCATATAAAATAAATACCCTAATTATTATAACTCTCAAAGGCTAGACTATGTCCTCTTATGACACTCTCAGAAGGGTAAAAGACCATTTTACCCCTCTCACAACTCAAAAGGCCCCATAATAGACCATACCCTAAAAGTCAACCGAAAAGTCAACTTTCCGGGTTACGCTGCGCGTACCAGATGTGTACGCTGATCGTACCCGGCTGCATCTCAGGATCGGGGAACGCCACCCAGTACGTGGCGTGTACTGGGATTACGCCCGACGTACTCCCCAGCTTCAGTCCTTAGCTCTTGAGGTCTTAAACAGTTAAGACTCACGTCCAATTTCTAGATCTGACCACATCTAAGCCTCTTAATCCATAAAGTTGATGACTTTATGCCATTGCATCGCTGAACAAGCCACCAACTCCCATAATATTCCATCCTCTAACCCTAGAAGGCTTATTACTCAAGCATGAACTCAAACTAACACTAAAGATGGAAACTTTATGGCTCTAAATCACTAATAGTACTGAATGGGTACAGATCTTGCACCATGGAGCACTTTACACTCATAAAGTCTCCACCTTTGGGGTTTTTCGCCCTAGCAATAGCACATGCAACAACAAATCAAAAGAAGAGGAAAGTTTTGAACTTTATACCTCTAAGTGTAGTCCCTTGCTCTATAGATCTCAGATCCAAAATGGCACCTCAAGCTTTAGCTTCCAAGAACTCCTTTCCTTCTTCTTCACTAAGTCACCAAACCACAATTAGCTCCAATAACACTCACACACACTAAGGATTGTAGGAAGCTCTCTTTTAGGGTTTCACTCACTGATATGGAGGTTGAGAAATGAGCCTTATCACCCTTTAAATAGTGAACAAGATGGATTAGGGTTTTGTACCTAGGCCGGGTACACCCGACATAACTCTGGGTACGCCCAGCGTACCTTGGCGATTCCGCATCCAAACTAAGCACACGAGTACACGCATCGTACCCCTCTGGTACGCCCAGTGTACTCTCTTGCTAAGTTCTCTCCACACAAGGGCTAATCATGACTAATGACAAAGAATGAGGGTAAAGGAAACACACCTGAATCTCGGGGTGTTACAATCTCCCTCTTTCGGGTATTTGCCTGAAGCTTAGCAAATGTACGATAAGAAGAGTTCTCCACAAAATCATGAATATCCCTCCTCAGAATCCTCAAATATCGGCTCATACGTACTTGCTCAGAAGACACATGCTCAGGGCAAAACAACGCCCTCTCGTGGAACATCCTCGTAATCTTTGTCACTGACTCTATCTTCTTCTTGAGAGGCAGAAACTCCTAGGCTAACCGTTCCCTTTCTACCAGGGGAACATACTTATCTCAAAACATCAAAGTAAGCCTCTCCCAAGACACTGCAGTGTGCTCTGTAGGTGTAAAACTGGTTGTCACAAACTTCCACCAGTCATTCGCTCCCATGCGAATCTGGTTCAGTGCGAACTGTACCCTCAAGTGCTCTGGACATGAACAAGTGTAGAAACACCCCTTAATATCAGAGATCCATATCATCACAACAATCGGACCCTGATTCCTATCAAACTTTGGTGGATTTGTGTTGCTGAACTCCCGATACAGCAACGAGTCACCCCTTCTGGTCTGGTAGCAGCAGCAACCACCTTAGTAACTGTAGCACATCGCTCGTCAAACATCTGAATCAAAGTGGTCTTAATAGACCCAAACATTTCTAGAATAGCCTCTCGTATGTCTGCATCCACCTAGTCATGAATCATCCTGCGAATCTCATCATCACTGACTCTATTGCTCTCTAGGTTGTGGCGTGTACCCACCATGATGTCTCTGAAACACAACCAACAATCATCAGAGACTCGCTCGAGTATACTGACACTCGATCACTTGCCCCTACTTGCTCTTCAGCATCCTAAGGATTCTAACTTGGATCGCCTATAGATCTGGTGTTTCTAGTAGAACGGGTCCAATACTACCTTCCACACTAACATGTATTCATCCCAAGTCCTCCACCTAGGATCCTAATTCACAAGTACTCTATCTCTCACAACATCAGACTACTCTGTAAGTAGACTAATCATATGCTCATCTAGGTATCTCTTCTTAGATTATCTCTAGACTCAGAACTCAGCACATACTCAAAGCAAATAACAGATAACATTAATCAAAAGCATCTCCTAGGCTAAGGCATCACACATCAGGAAACTCTAGCCCTAGAATGTGAAATACCTAGCCTACTCTCTAGCATGCATTTCTAATAAAATAACTCATAAATATCTCATAACACAAAAATAAGGTTATTTTGGGAAATCACCATTCGGACTCTAGCTGATTGTACACACTGCTACAACTTGTTGTCTCGTAAACTCTTTTCTCAGTTTAGAAAAATTATCCTTTTTGAATTTTTTTCTCAAATCCTTAGTTTGACTCCAAACACACCAGGAGGTGCATCTGAATCCCTCAAACCAAGGCTCTGATACCAACTTGTAACACCATAAATTTTCAAACCAAAATTTTCATTTTTTTAAACACAATAAAACACATGTAACATTTTCTAAGAAATGTCAAATATCAATATCAATACATATTTCAAAAATTGTTTATCACAAATCCATGATCCACCAAAAATATAACCCCAGCTCAGGTGTGTGTACAATGAAGCCGATGCCTTCCCGCGATCTTCGGAAGTACCTGAAACACATAACACATAACACGGTAAGCACGAAGCTTAGTGAGTTCACCAAAATACCACACACAACTCATTAGCCACTCGAGACTATAACTTAGTAAGACCCTCCAGTCAATGTGTCTCCGTGAGACCTTCCGGTCTCACAACTTGGTTTGGACCCTCTGGTACTGTCTCGGTGGAAACCCTCCGGTCCCAAATCTCGGGTTGGACCCTCCGGTCCGATCTCAGTAAATACAAATCTAACATATATATCACATAGGAAACAAGCGTGATATCACATAACTCAATAATCACATAAGACCCTCCGGTCACACAATAGATTACCACTCTAGATAAAGTATACTGAGAAGACTCACCTCGTAAGAACTCGAATACTCTCGAACTCGAATCACCGGTCTAGCCTCTACCTAACACATATGATAATTATCCCTAATTAATAATGGATCTCATGAAGCTAGACTAACCCTTCTATAACTCATAGAAGGGTAAAAAAACCATTTTACCCCTCTATGGGCTTAATAGCCCACAAATTTGCCAAAACCTAAAAGTCAACCAAAAAGTCAATGGCATGGAATACTTTGCGCGTGCCAGCTCTCTATGCTAGGCATACTCAACTACTATGTAGGCATTGGGGATGCTCGAAACCTACGTTGTGCGTACTCAGATTATGCCAAACGTACACCCCAGTTTCACTTATCTCACTCATTTGGTCTTAATCAGTTAAGACCTTGGCTCATATCACAGATCTGGACTCCTTAATACCTCTTACTCGATAAAGTCAGTGACTTTAAGCCTTTGCATGGCTGATATGGTCACAAACACACGAAACACTAACTCTATTGTCTCAAAAAGCTCATAACTCATGCATGGCTTGATTCCAATGCCCAAGATGGGCTTTTTATGACATTACTCCACTAAATACACCAAAAGGGGCTGACCAATGTCTCTGGAGCTCAATATCTCATATAGTCTCCAACTTTTGGGACAAAAATCCCAAAATACTCTTCTAAGATGCACAAAAAAAAAGATAAAGAAAGCATGAAGCTTTATACCTCTATATGAGGCTCTCAACACAGATATGCTCAGATCTAAGGGCCTGGACTCTGACTCCTTCTTCTCAAAGGCTTCTCCTTCACTTAAAGAACACACAAAGACCTTCAAAGGCTCTCAAATGCACTTACAAGCTCTAAGGACGAGGGTTAGGGGACAAGAGGGTTTGTTGTCTAAGAATGGTGGCCAGGAATGAGGCCATCATATCATTTATATAGGGGAGTCACCCTAAATTTGGTTTTTCACTCTGGGCCTAGTACGCCCAACGTACCCTCTGGTACGCCCGATGTACTAGGTGGCTTCCATGTTAAATGCACGCATATGAGTACGCTGAGCGTACACTCATGTACGCCCTGCATACTCATTTACTACCTTTTCTCAATAAAGGGCTAAAATGGACAAGTGCTCAAAAGATCAAGGGTTTCAAGGTATACCTGAACTCGAGATGTTACATAATCACACTGAGTTTTCTCGAATACCATGACAACTAAATTACTACTGATTCCCTTTGATGGATTTACATCTCCGATAGAAGCAACTCAACAATTAGGCACCCAATCCTTATTAACTTGCACCATACTCCAATCACCTACATCATCGAAAATGTGATGCTTTTGAATTAGAAATTTCATATCCTACAATGTTTGTAGTTTGCTAGATCAATCACCAATACTCCTAAACCAGATGAAAACGAAAATGTAGAACAATATCATGTGAAGAAAAACAAAGAGGATTCTACTGATTAAAAAGATGAACAATAACTAGTCAACACCAATTCGAATCAATATCTTGGAAGAGCAGTCAAAGAAGACCTACCTCATATAACATAAAGCCTAACTTATCAAGTTTAGGGCATTGCATCTTTTCTTGATCCTTTTATTTCCTCCGTACACATGAATGAGCGATCGAAGCTGTTTGATCGTGAAACTTCTACGCCAGAAGTAATCTCTGGAATATGTGTGACATCCCTAAATTTCATGGTCCGAAAATACCTCTTATTTATGTTTATTTTAAACAACAGAGTAGTACGAAATTTTTCCCATAAAAATATTTCCGAATAAATCTTTTTCATTTATTAATAAAACTTGGAATTTCTTAACTGATAAAAAAACATAAGCATAAACATTATAGGCCTTACATTAACTTATTGTACTAATGACCTAAACTCCTCGAATCTCTTAGTGGATTATAACTTCATACTACTACGTGTGATACAAAGAAAATGAGTGGATCATACTTGGGAGCTTGGTGAGCACATATGGTTTTCAACCCACAATATCGTAATTATATATTTTTTTCAATAAAAAAATAATCCTGATTACCCATTCCCATTATTCTTACTCTCTAATCCCTAATACTAATCTTAAGAGACCTATGCTAAAGTATATCTGTGTATAGACAATACTACTTTGGGGAATGCGTAGCAATATGTGTCAATACGATAACCCTATGAGGGATAGAGTACCAAAATGAGCAACATTCTTTTTCCCTAAAAAGTATGATCATTAACACCTACAGGTGGTGAACCTGCTAGTGTTCTACCGGAGTACGTAGAATAGTCAAGTGGTCGTCACCTATACTTTGTTAGATGACTGCTTCCGGTAATACAATGTGTGGCCTTTTACCATTATTTTACTTTCCCAAAAACACTTTACTAGCTAACCCATTACTTTATTTTTACCAAAACCCTTTACTACCCAATGCAAATTCTAATATGACAAAGTAATTTATATAAAAAACTTATATCATATTATTGCACATAGCACGTTTATCAAGAACATGATGGGTTTTTGGCACTCTAACAACCTTAAGGTGCACATACAACCCTAAATGCTTTGGATGTATGTTTTCTCTAATTATACATGCAATTTGATTTTTCTAAAACATTAACCTAACTAGCATACAAAACTTTCATACTTGTATAATAAAACTAGTTAGATAACGTACCTTTCTTGTAGCTTGTTACATTGAGCTTTAAGATCCTAGCACCAATAATGTGAATGCCTCAAATAACACCACAAATCACCACTAACAAATGGAGGACCTAAGAGAGAGTATATTTGAACACAAAATCGGTTATGCTCTTCACACATACACACTAGTGCTGATTTTAGTAGCTAAAGGAGTTCTTATATAGTGTGGCATGATTAGGGTTACATCCATGTAAACCCTAATACCATGACCTTTCATATTACTTAGGATCCACAGGTAAAAACCTCCATGGACTATCCATGGACTTCAATAATCGTTTAGCTCATCCTAAATAACCTTTGGCCCACTCTATAAGAATCCATATTTAATTAGTCTCCTTTTGATCACTAAATTAATTTCAAATTAATTATTGACCAATGCTAATAATATGATTTCGTATTAATATATTAGAACTTATAATATATTAATAAATCATAAATATCCTCTTCTCAAAAGTCCATACTTACAAATTGTTTCGGTGATATGCAACCCAAATGGACCATGCTAAATCGGGTCAAGTACATACCAAATATAGTTATGGACTTAGACACCTTATCCAATAGTCTCCCACTTGGATGAGTCTAATAACTATAGTTGCAAGTACGACTTCAGGAACCGACCAACAATCATAGCTCTTAAAACATTGTCGAACTATGACGCATCATTTTAGACAAGTGATCATATAATCCTCTGTTCTCAAGATATCAGTCGGATAAATACATGGAACAACGTCATACTTAATGTCCTATGAGGACTAAAAGGAACAGACAAAATTTGATTCATATGCTTGTACTAACTATTCACCAAATCATACACAATAGCACATTTTATGACATCAAGTTACTAATGTGTTTTCATACTATCAATGCACAACCAACTCATAGTCAACTCATATCTCTTGGTTTGAAGATTTATATGATATTATCATCTCACGATCACTTGAGATAAATTTCATGAAGTGATACCAGTGAGCGTGGGTTTAATTTAATACTCAGAACTTATGAGCAGTCATGAATGTTGGAGTAACTTTTGCTATGTCTAAAAACTTCAGACATCTACAAGCCCAATACATGATAATCTTGCTTCAATACATACTTCCAAAGTATGATCGACTATGGATAGTTTTAATAATCTTATTATCCTGGAAGTCAAAACATGCAAAATTGAAACAATAGTAAACAAGTGACACAAGATAGTGACTTTACTCATAAATAAACAAAAACTTTTATTTAATCATCAAATGTTAATTACATTTTATCTATTACAGGTTTTAGATATAGATATCTAATCATTAAAACTAATATCGTCCTTCAGCCCGATGCACCTCGCATGCTGAAAATGCTTAACCCTACTCAGTCCCTTCGTGTGGCGATCTATTGGGTTCTCTTCTAACGATACCCTCTTTTCTACGAGGAGTCATTCTTCTATCTTGTGTCTTATAACGTGATATTTCCTGTGAATGTGTTGTTGGGTTTTGTATACTACAACATCTTATGGTGCACATACAACCCTAAATACGTTGGATCTATGTTTTCACTAGTTATCCATGCAATGATATTTCCAAGGTATTAAGCCTATAACTAGCATGCAATTGTCATATAACATATAAGATACTAGTTAGGGTAACATACATTTTGTGTAGCTTGAAGTCCTGATGTATTTGGACTTAAGAGCTTATCCCCGATAGTGTGGTAGCCTCAAATGAAGTCACAACACATCATGGAAGAAGGATGAAACTAGAGAGAGAATTCACACACACCAACATCATCTATATCCTCCAAGAAAATATTAGTTGTGATTTTGGCTATCAAGTAACATATTTATATGTGAAATTCCAAAGGTCATGGGTTAACCCAAACCCATCCCCTGGTGTTATGATCCATGGTTCATGTGGCCAAACTCTTTATGTATCCATACATAAACTTGGTCCATCATGGATCATAAGCCCAACATATATAAATATAACTAATTACCATAATTAGTCCCCATAGATTTAATTAGTCTCTTTTGATCACTAAATTAATTAAAAATTAATTCTTGATCAATACTAATTAAAACATATGATTTCATATTATTATATTAGAACTTATAATATATTAATAAATCATATATAATTTTCTCTCAAGAGTCTATCCTAACAAATTGTCCTGATGTTATGCAACCCAAATAGACAATGCTACTCTTGGGTCGAGTACATACCAACAATAGTTATGGGCTTAGACATCTAATCCAACAGTCTCCCACTTGGGTATGTCTAAAACTATTATTGCAAGTTTGACTCCAAAACCTGACTAGCAATCGTAGCTCTTAAAAGCCGTTGTCGAACTCTGACCTATTCAATGACCTGTCTATTAGATAAGGGATCATATATTCCTCCATTATAAATATCATATGGACTGAGACATGGATTATAATCATTCTCTCTATCCATATGTTGATTCCTAATTTCTGATTTATGATGACTGACTAATTGAACAAATCAAAATAGTACAGGCCCGACCACATTTACGTTTGTCATCACTAAATCATTGAGGGGCCCACACATATCGCTTTTATCCCTCCAAGGGTAAATGGAATGGATAAAATTCGACCCAAATGCTCACTCGTACTTACTCATCAAATCATACACAATGATATGTTTTATAACAACCAAGTTACTGGTTGCGTTTACATATGTCAATGTGCAACCGACATGCAACTACAACTCACATGTCTCTGTTTGAAGAATATATGATATTATCGTCTCATGATCACTTGTGATAAAATCCATGAAGTGATTCAAATGAGTGTGGGTTTAACCCAATATTCGAATCTCATTCCAAGAGCACTCATGAATGTTGCAGCAACTTTTTCCATGTCTAAACACTTTAGACATCTATACGCCCAATTCATGACTGTCTTGATTCATACGTACTTCCAAAGTATGATTGACTGTGGAGAGTTTGAATAACCTAGTTATCCGGGAAGTCAAAACATGCAAAGTGAAACACAAGAATAATCGAATCCAATATGGTCTTAGAGCTTGTCAATATACATAAAACACCTTGTATTTATCACCATATTGATTACACATTATTCATTGCATAATGTTTCAAATAATCAACTTAATACTTGAACTCAAACAATAGTCATGCCATGCTCCAAGCATGCACACTATGTTTGTCCAAACAATAGTTATGCCATACTCCAAGTATGCACACTATGTTTATATATGATACTTACTTTGTGCAAAAGAACAATTGAACATGATTCCAATGATGCTCATTTCATAATCCCAAATCCTTACCATAAATTTAAGAATACCAAATTCTTGTCATTTACTATAATGTGTTAGATTTTAAACTCATATGCACTGGTCCTCTTGTAATGACTATGCACAAAAGTCACAAATACATGGCAACAGACATTATAAAGTATTCCAATGGAGATCAATTACATGGAAATGAAGTCTCAAATTCAAAGTACATTCCTTTGAATATCCTTCTTCATTAAGTTTTCTAATCTTATACAGATTTAATGAACAACTTCCACCTATGTAAACCTTTCCATGTTTCCACTTTGACTATCACTTTTAAGCAAGAGTTGCCTCTTTTAAGCATATGTCAATATGGTCCTACCTAAATTTACACTATACTTCTAACTATCCATGAGCAACCAATCTTTGATAAACCTCATATTGCCCATGATAATTGCTTAATCATTTTAGTCATACCCAGTTCTAGTCCATTTTACCTCTTAATTCCCTAGGCATTTGGAAAGTTTAGAATGGATGAATATTATAGCACATGCAATCGATCCTATATCCGAAGCATACAAGACACGATTCATGATGTCTCACATAATGACATGATACTTGACCAGTAATTTTCTATAATATCTCTTATAATTTGCCATGTTCTGATAATTCAAATTATGAAAAGGGATGTCGTAATCATAGTCGAATTTTAGAACGCAAATAACGTAAGCATGACTAAATTTGATTAAAATCTCACAATCTAAGCTTTTAGATTTGAAATGAAGTATAATTTCCTCTCCCTTAATTATATAAAAACAACTTTTTCAACCCCTGCAACTTCACGAATTGAAACTTTTGTTTTCTATAATTAACATTTCCAACTTGTAAATTACCATAATAATTATGCTCCCACTAGCATAACAATTATTAACTTACTAGCATAACACTTATGCTCCCATTAGCGTTGCCATGTACCCAGAAACCAACTGGACTTCTAGACATCAATACTTATTGATTTTGTTACCAAAGTTCAGATTTCTAAGATGAGATGATTTAATAAGACTTTATCAAAATGATACACCTTTCCTTAGATAGCTCACATATGTGTCTAAACAATTTTTAGAACTATGAAAAGGGATGATGTAATCATAGTCTCAATTGTTTAGACGTATGCCATTTCTCACAAGTCCATGTTAGTGTGCTGGTTAGCCACACACACTCCACTAACGACTTTGAGAATGAAAATGTTACAATTGCTATCTACTTAAAATCTATTTAGCGAAAGCGTTTCCTTACCATCATTTTCATGAATTAGAGAGAAACCATATGACACTTAGATTTTATGGTGTATGTGTTCCTATCCATGGGAATTTGTTATAACCGCAAGAAGAGGTTAGCGAAAAACCCAAACTCATATGTACTGAACTTGTTCAATCCTAACTTCTTGCCACTTGGCAGCACAAGGGCCTACCATTGCTTCCAAGTAGTTATGAGAACAACTAAGAACTCGTAGAAGTCACATGCATAGTCAACTTTAACTGGAATGGGCACAGAAAAAAGAATATGTCAACACGATAAGTAACAAACCTCAGTCGCGTGCCAGTGATAAGCAACAAGTTTTATTCTTGATCAGTTTTTGAAACTTTTTTCAAAATATTTAAGACTCACACTGACCTCTTGACATATAAGATTCTCTTTTCAAGAACCATTCCTTGACAAAGAAAATATTCAAGAGCTAGTTCGGAGCCTTATCAAGACAAACACTTCACACAGTTAGACTTAGTTGGTCTTTGTTTTATCAAAAATATCACAACTTAAATATTTCAAATGTATAAGAGTAAGAAAACATTTTACTCTACATTTGACAAGTTTTATAAACTTTCTAAAGATTATGTCACTCAAATTACAATCTTGGAGTATGAGTCTAAGACTTGGTTTTGGAAGTATGGCTCATCTTCTTGATTTAACCATTTCAACAATTCACGATTCCTCTCCTTAGCCATACAAATGCACTAAGATATCCTTAGAGGATCAATTGTGATATGGTTTTCCATAATCATTAATATGATCATAAAACACGATACTAAAGTACTCTCCCATCTCTTCAAATTGGAGAAACTTTTATCTTTCCGCCTAATTTGACTCTTCTCATTTGTTCTGCCATACATTGAAACTTTTCCAATGTTTCAAAATTATACTTAAACTTGTAAGCATAACCATATTTAACTTTTCCAATGTTTCAGAATTATACTTAAACTTGTAAGCATAACCATATTTACTAAACTTTATTAAATCATGATGAATAGTCTTATCGATCTTTCTGGTAGACTTGATCGGTGCACAAACAAGCATACCCGATCCCCTAGTCCTTCACTTGACTCATATATACATGGGAACAAGGAGTTAGTCTTAAATTCCCAAAGATGAAAATTCTCATTCATCATAAAATGCAAGTTGCATGATTCCAAGTTTCTATCCAACTGAAATTTGGGT
This sequence comes from Lactuca saligna, assembly GCF_052625555.1. Lineage (NCBI taxonomy): Eukaryota > Viridiplantae > Streptophyta > Magnoliopsida > Asterales > Asteraceae > Lactuca > Lactuca saligna. The sequence continues at coordinate 120,688,494 of NC_136425.1, forward strand.
GATGAGAATCTTTCCTTATTTGGTAAATTATGACACTACCACAAACGAAAGAATCAAATCCATTTTCCAATGTTGCTATCAATGGAATCATATAAACAACAATTTTTCACAAATGCCATTATAAGGATATTTAAAAATAAATAAAATTAAAAATAAATAAAATTAAAAATTTTCCTTTTATTTTAAAATTGTGGAAAAACTTATCCTTACAATGCAAATACATATGAAAACAATGTTGTTATCTATTCCTAAGGAATCTATCATAACTCTTAAGTAGCAACTCAAAATTCTAATCTTCAGATCATGCGATTGAAATCCATCTCTTTACGATCAAAATTAGCTTACTCTTCCTTTAAGCTTCCTTTCTTCGGTTATACAAAACATCAAAATGTTACCTACTCACATCATGTAATAAGAATCTCCAAATAGGAACTTAATAGAGTCATATAATGGACTGTACCAGAAGCATAGTCAAGTTTGTTGACTTTCACCATCCTTATGGACTTTCAGGTAAACTGGGCAGCTTCGCAATCAATGGCCCTTATTTTGGCAATAGAAACATATGGACACTTTGGTAATGGTACATGGAACTATCTTAGACTTAACCTTTCTCTTTACCATTTGGTCAACCGGGTTGACTATGGCCGATCCCTTTCCATGGGGAAGAGAAGACTTTTCTGGACTTCTAATGTTTTCATTGTCAATGTCCATGAAAGTTTGGGAGTAGATCTTCCAATAAAATTTTCTTTACCAGTGCCCTTAATCATTGCTGATTCAGCAGCACCAAGCAAATAGGTAAGATCAATAAGGGTCCTATCTTGATCTGTCATCAGGGAGTGACTGAAGAACCAAGTCAACAACCAACTTCCTCGAGACTTCGACACCCAACTCTCCCAGCTTGTCAATATGTGACTTCATCTCCAAGATGTGAGTATATATAGACATTTCTTTCCAATAGGGATTGAGTGACCTTGAACTTTTCAAGAACACGTGGGTTAAGGAGAATAATTGGAGGAGGTGGAGGAAATGAATTATCATTTCCATGATCCAATCGCGGGACATCATCTTCATTAGTAAAGCTTGTTCCAAGAGATTTGGGAAGATAATAGTTGTCTGAACCAAGCATCTACAATAGGAGAAATTCAAGTTAATTGATTTAAGTCCTTAATATAACACCCAATATGAAATATTAAGGCTAGGACTCAACACAATATTTTATAACTTGGAAGAGGGATGCGGTAATCCAAGCTATAAAATATTTGAAGGTAGCCGAATGACGATTCACCAATTTCCACCATGAAAACCTAATAGGGTATTGGGTTTTAACTGGATTGAAACTCCTAGATCCTTTGAGATTCATTGAAATTCTCAATGGCATGTTTAAATCTCGACTGTACCCTCTCAAGTTTGTGACTGGGATGCCGAGGATCTCAAACAAGGTGTGAATAACCATGCAAATTTACGTGGTACCCTTAATTTTTATCACCTAATCGATGTGCCGGTTAACCAAACGCACTCCACCAATCTATGATAAACATTAAGTTACCCTTTTCCACTCTTACTAGTCCATGTTAGTGTTCCGGTTAACCACATACGCTCCACCAACGACTTAGTAAGGTACAAACTGTAATTTCATGGGTTAGCACAAAATTCACATTTTCTAAAAGTAACTAAGATTGGGAATTTAATAAAGTTCATTTACTTTATATTTATCATTATACTTTTAATGAATGGATAATTAATATCCTGTCAAACCCGTTCGGCTAACAACCCTCCACCAGTCAAGGAAGCGGTTGGTGAGAGTGGATACCCATTAATCTGCCATTTTATAGGCAGTAACCTTATACCCCGCTTATAGATTGGCTTCGTGAATGAGGTCTACTAACAGTAAGACTGACTTACTCTTATATATATATATATATATATATATATATATATACCAAGACTATAATAGTATAAGTGTTGAACTTTAAACTATTTAAAATTCTAAGGGTTGGAATTAAAGTGTACATTGGGGGGGGGGGGTAACTTTACAAATTCCAAAACTTGAGGGTAAGTTTTGAAAATTCAAAAACTTTTGGTTTCCATAACCTTTGATTTTAAAGTAGTTTAATAAGCAATTCTTCAAGTTCCATAACTAGAGGACAAGTTATGGAAGACTTTAAAACATTAAAAAAAAATGAGACTCTTCATTTTCATAACTTATGGAAAATTTATTAGTTTCAAAATTTATAAATGAGACTTTTCATTTAACTTGAGAACAAGTTACAAAAACACATATTATGAACAACTTTTAGATCAATTTGGATAAAAAAACAATTATCACATAATTTTTCTATTAATCTAAAATAACTAATCAGAACTAGATAATTCATATCATCAATATTCAAGAAATTAGCATATCCAAATAAACTAATACGAAACTTAAATTATGAAAATTATCTAAAAATTGGAAGAGAATCAACATTACCATAACAACATAATCAAAATTTATGAACAAAAACATTTTGTGGTAATGATCATAATCCAAACCAGGCCAAAAACTTGAATATATGCTGCCAGGGGCTCCAAATCGTCGAGTGCAGGAACAAACTCAGCAAGTTGGATGAATTTACTCTTGGACTCGGTGAGTCCCCCAGTGGATTCGGCGAGTCTACAACCCAAAAAGCCATAAATTCGTTTTTTTTTTCCAGCATTACATCAAGTATAATTAAAAACCAAGCCTAGTCTCTGACACCACTGTTGGATTTTATATACTAAAACATCCTATGGTGCACATACAACCCTAAATACCCTGGATCTATGTTTTCACTAATTATACATTTGATGATGTTTCCAATGTATTAAGCCTATGACTAGCATGCAATTGTCATATATCATATAAGATACTATTTAGGGTAACATATCATTTGTTTAGCTTGAAGTCTTGATGTATTTGGCCTTAAGAGCTTAGCCCAAATAGTGTGTAGCCTCAAATGAAGTCACAACAAAACATTGACAAAGGATGAAACTTGAGAGAGAATTCATACACACCAAAATCGTCCATATATGTAATGCCCGTGTTTCTGGGCTAAGCATTAGTATAGTGATGTAATAGTCAGTTCAACCATTGTAACCTATTTTGAAGTAATAAAGTTGAATTATTTGAATAATATATGAATTATGTGAATTTATGTGCTTATTACTTGTGTATAGTGATATAATAAATAAAGGATAAAAATAAGTGTTAGATAAACCCAATATTAATGAAGAAAGTTTTATTGGTCGTGATAAGGATTACAGACATAAAGAACGCCGAAATCCAAGTTATAACAAAGAAGTTATGACTTGTCGAATTTCATGACAAAATTGACATGCCGCTGTGTGATGTAAATAGTCAATTTACGTTAGAGGACTTTTTGACCTTAGTAATCTAACCCAAAGTTGTAGTATATGTTAAACCGAGAGCGTGCATTAAAAGAACACCCAAATCTGACTTCGTATGAGGAAGTTATGAATTTTGTAAGATTTGGCTTAGCAGTGGACTGCCCGAAACTCGAATTTTAGATTGAACGGTTTTTGGCCTACGTGACCTAAATGAGAATTGAAGATCTCATTAATAGAAACTCAATGGTAAAAAGATAGAAGAAAACAGAGTCCGTATGTAGAAGTTATGAATTTTACACGGACATTTAACAATATAATCTCCTCGTACTTTTAAATTTAAGATCGGTCAAGAATTTGCCGATGGAGTAAATCTTGGCCATTGCTTTCTCCCCAAGTCTTGCCACCAGATGGTGACATGTGGCTCCAAGTTCAACTATATTTCACCCTATAAATAGAACCTCTCCCACCCTCATTTTCTTCACACCTTTTATATTCTTTTTTCTCTTTACTCTCTCTTTAGAACCTCTCTTTAGCCCCAAACCCCCCTGAAAAGCCTAGGGAACCTCCCTAGCATGAGGTGGAAGCCCCAGAGTGCTTGACGTCTCTGAGAAGAATATATTTTCGGTTTGGGAATGCTGCTCCAAGCAAAACCCGGTTTTCTATAAAACCCGCTGTAAGTGAGCTACGCCTACGCTATTTTTAATATAACTTTTATTTAATTATAGTAACATTATTAGGAACTTATAATAATAGGTAATAGCTAGAATATTAATTAGTCTAGACGAATAATAGACTAAACTCTAGTGGTAACAATACTAGGTTTCATCGAAGGAAATTATTTTTAAGAAGCGAAGCGATGTCTGAGATCGGAATCACCACCTTTTCAGGTGAGTGCATAGTTTCTTTCATCTTACACATAGATATGAAGTATTTTATATAAATTACATGCTATGTGTGCATATTGTCTGAATACTTGTTGTCTATGTTGATGAAAGATTTTTATACATGTTTTAAATGATTTAAACGATATATGTATTTTATATCTACAAAAATGATGGTGTAAAACATGGGTAGATGTAATAGATCATGTGTGATAAAATGATGAGAGGCCTCAATGTTGTTGTTTTTTATTATATCATCCAGCGGAGTATGGATGACAACCACAGACTCTTCTAGGTAGTCTAGTGGAACGCTAGCAGACTCGCAACCTGTAGGTGTTTATGAACGATGCGTTCACCAGTGTAATCCATCCCCCACATGGTTGCCTTAACGACATTTAATGTTGAGGAATCCCCTTAGCATTAGTTTCCATCCCGATCATTGATCCTTAGTCTAGGTCCCTTACGATAGGTATTTTAGGGATGTAATGTGAGGATAACGGGAATGGGTAAATGGGTTACTGTTGGTTGATGAAATTAATAAACTTATTTATTATGGGTTGAAAACCCTATTTGCTCATCACTCTCCCAAGCCTGACCCACTAAGTTTCATGTATTACCAGTAGTGGCGCTCGAGCATAGATGTGATGTTTTGGATGAGGGATTACAGATATAGGCCCGTAGATATGAAATAATGTAGTAAGGCTTATATTGTATTGTTTATGCTTTTGATCTGTATCAAACATGACATCCCGAGTCTTTTTAATGAAATACATTTCTACGGAAATGATTTGATAAATCTTTATCATATTTTTATTTTGGGAACAAATTCCACAACACTTTTATGTAAAATATTACTCTAATTTTCAAACAAGCATAAACAAAAGCACTACTTCGTATCAGGGCATTAGTTTAAGCGAACTAGGAATTGTAGGATTTCTAGACTTAAAATTAGAATGCTAAGCGATGATTGTGAGGGGAGTGTCTAGTATATTTTAGACACAAGCACCAGTTTATTTTAGGAAAGATGCCTAAAATGCTTTTATGTGCTATATGCTATTATTTGTTCGGATCTATGGTCTGTTTCCGACCGGATCTGGAAACCTTACGTGTTGAGGATTCTAAACGTATGACTATGATATCAAAACTAGCATATAAACATTTCAGAGAGATAAGGATGATTTAAACGTTTATCCTAAATAAAGATCTAAATTCATATTATTCGGTGTATAAATCAAAATGACAAGAACCCGCAGTGGAGCTGGGAATGCGAATGGGAATAGGAATCAACCCCCAGTGATTCAGCAAATACTTGTTGTAGTAGAATTTACACTCGAGCTAATCACCATGGCTGGAGTACAAGCCATGATTCAGGCTATGTTAGTAGAACAAAGGGAGGAAATGAGGTAGATGTTGCACGAAAATAGGGACGAACCTACCATGCCAATTGAACAGCCCGAGCTGAATGACGAGCAATATGAGGAGGGGAACTATAGCAGGACCGTTGGTCAAGCTGATCCGCCAATGATTAGGAGGAACAATAAAGATGCTGGAGTCGAGAGGAACAGATGCAAGTACAAAGATTTTCTGAATTGCAAGCCATCAACCTTCACCGGGAAGGAAGATCTGATCGGAGTTATGGATTGGATCTCAAAGATTGAGTTGGCTTTTATGGTGTGTGGTTGTAGAGGCAAACTACATACCACATTTGCAATGTGCCAGTTCAGTGGAGGTGCGGTTCATTGGTGGAACACTCTGGGGAAGACTTTAAGCCCCAATGAGCCCCTATAACTGACGTGGGCAGAGTTGTAACAATGTAAATTTTCAAAACAATTTTTTCATTTTTAAAACATACATTCATTCACAAGATAATATCAAACATAATGTATCCAATGTTATCATAACAACATAAATCCCAGAATCTCAAAACATGAACTCCATGAGTGTGTACAAATCACGCCGGCGCCTTCCCGCTATCCTCGCTAGTACCTGAAACACATAACACATAACACGGTAAGCATAAATGCTTAGTGAGTTCCCCAAAATACCACATACAACACATATTAGCCACTCGAGGCTATAACTTTGTATGACCCTCTGGTCAATGTGTCTTAGTGGAACCCTCCAGTCCCATAACTCTGTGGACCCTCAGATCCTAACTCTATGGACCTTTCGATCCAAAGTCTGTGAACTGTGAATCATACATAGCACAAATCACATAGAAATCACATCATACAAAAACGTACAAGATACTCTGTCACATAACTCCAATTACCACTCTTGGTAAAGTATAGTGAGGAGACTCAGCTCGGGTAACTCGGTAAATCTCGAATTCGGTAATACTGGTCTAGCCTCCACTTAATCACATGGAATAATTTCTCTAGTCAATATAACTATCAAGGCTAGACTAATCCCTCTCTAGGTTCTCCCAAAAGGATAAAAGACCATTTTACCCCTCTTATGGCTCAAAGATCCAATCATTGACTAAACCCTAAAAGTCAACAAAATTCAACCCTCTGGGTTACGCAGCACGTACCAAATCTGTATGCTGGGTGTCACACCCCGAAAAACGAAGGCGGAAAACATTTCCGGGGTTGACTACCACGTTGAGTATCAAATCCAATGCACATAGTAAGTAAAGTAAAGCAACCATACATTACATAATAAAGTTTTTACAGTTGTTTCAAAAGTAAAGTTTGTACAGTTGTGATACAATATATATAAAAACAAAAGAAACGGGTCTTCATGTACTCCATCTTCTGATCAAAAGAAATCATCGGGTACCTATTCTAACGCTGACCTGAGAACACAAGCGGTTTGAAAATCAGCATAAAGCTGGTGAGTTCATAAGCGGTTTTTGTTTGTGAAAATGTTTCGAGTTTCCTTTCTGTTTCTGAAATGTTATATGCACCAAGAAAATCCCATATTTTCTTAATAGTTGGTTATTGTTTCACAAATGTAAAGTATAGTAAGTTTGTACACTGAAAACATGTCTACTCATGTGAAAATGTATAGTTGGTTATCTGACTTGTTAAACTGTTCTGATTACTTATTATCTGTTACCAGGAAAGTCCAATACTTTCCTTATTATATGTTACCAATTGTGAAAGATGTATTGTTATCCAATTGTTACTCTTTCTAGTTATGTAAGTGTTACCCAGGAAAGCCCCATGCTTTCCTGCATGTTGGTTTCTAATGTAAACGATGTTAAAGATGTAAAAGATGTAATCATGTTTATGTTCCATGTTTTCCCCAGGAAAGTCCCGTACTTTCCTGATTAATAGTTACTGTAAGTGAAAGATGTAAAAGATGTATAAGGTGCTTCATTATTACTATAAGTAAATCTCTGTTATCCTAATTGTGAGTTCCATAACCATACATTAGACTAAAACCTGTGGCAATAAGTAGTCCACATGTGGCAATAAGTCGTCCACATACTTATGACTTTCGTCACCCTTGAACCATTATGGTTCGGCTGTAGCTAGCAGCCAGGTGTGGGGTAGTCAGCCCCGTATAGATCTATACAGTCAAGTCACGCTCTCTAAATACCAGAGATTCTGGTTATGGGTGTAGTCCTCCACTAGCGTATCTCGGTGGAGTGTTCTTCGAGGACGTGTCTCCAATCATACAGGATTAACAAATTTACTAGTAATAATATGATAGTCCTCCACTCGTGTATGTGTGTGGAGTGTTACCGAGGACAAAACAGTGTACATGTATTATGTTCAAATGTTTAATGTCATGCTTTTAACTGATAAAATGTGGAAAACCATTTGTGAAATATATGTAAAATATAATAGTTTAAAGACTTATTTCACAAATATATGTTACGTGATCTGCATGTTCAAATGATTATCAGTTGTGGTAATCAGTTATAAAAGCATATGAAATATGAAACACACATTTGAAAACATGTTTTGAGTACAAGAATTTCCTTGTACTTTGTTTGTGTTCCCCCCTGAAAACAGTGAAAAAGGGTAGGGGTATGAACTCACCGGACTCGGAAACGTGTCGGTTTTGAATGCTAGACATTGGTTCGGGGTTTGATTACTCACGATGTCCCTATGTAAAATGAAATAATATCCGTATATATACAATTAGAGATACATTCACTAATCATATGGAACATTACACTCCAATGAAGTTAAACACCTCAAAACGAGCGTTTGGAGTGACACGGGTGACATCTTCGGACGTGTAATGGCACTAGGGACTTGGGACTTGAGTTTACTCCCCAAGAGTAAACATTTTAAAGAGTTTACAACCATTGAACACACACATACATGAGTTTACGGCTGTAAACTCACATGGGTGTGGTTTTGGGTGTTTAAATGGCTTAAATGGACATGGGGATTGTTGGAATGGATTTCTAAAATGCCTTGGAATGGATTGCATGATATTATAACACTTAAAAGGGAGTTTACAGCCATACCATAGGAGTTTACGGCTGTAAACTCACCTATAGCCAAGGAAAATTGATTTGAGCTTCAAAGGACAATCACATGTGATTCTAGTTAATTTTCCAAGCTTTGACATGAACTTAAACATCATTTTGCATACATTTTGGAGTTTATGGCCTAGAGGCATGATCTAAGGCCGTAAACTCTATTATACCCAAGAAAAGTTAGTTTTTGATGCTTAAAACAATCACATGTGACTCTAGAAATTTGAACAAGCCATTTGGGGTGGTTTAATGCATCATTTGACCAAGTTTCATGAGTTTACGGCCAAGGGTATTCTCCTAGGCCGTAAACTCTTATAAGTGACATTTTTGTTGTGTTTCAAACCTTTAAACCATTTTTAGATGCATCAAGATTTTACCACAAGGCCATTGGTTGAGTTTCAAGGCATTTGGACAAGTTTTAAGGCTCTAAATCCCCAATTAAGAGGAGTTTACGGCCCAATAATATGTCTTGGCCGTAAACTCTCTTTTGTCCCCCAAAAATCATGTTTAAGGTGTTTAGATGCTAAAACCAATGTCCCGCAAGTCATATCTAAGTCCCAACTATGATTTGGAAGGGTTAATTGGCTCAAAAACCCCTTGGATATGAGTTTACGGCCCAAGAATGTGTATTGGCTGTAAATGAAGCTTCTTCTTGTGTAGAACTCAGATCCAAGCTTGCACTCCAACTTCTAGCTTCCACAAGAGCCCCCTTTTTTTCTCCTCTAACACACAAAGGCACTTTTGCATCAAGTATAATTGAAAACAAGCCTAGGCTCTAATACCACTGTTGGGTTTTGATTTACACAATCAACCCATATATTTAATTAGTCTTCTTTTGATCACTTAATTAATTCTAGATTAATTCTTGATCAATACTAATTAAATAATCTTATTAATATATTAGAACTTATCATATATTAATAAACCTTAAGTGTTATTTCTCTCATTTTAGTCTATCCAAATGCATGATGCCATGCAACCCAAATGGACCATGTCGGGTCGGGTCAAGTATATACCAATTATAGTTATGGACTTAGACACTAATCCAACAGTCTCCCACTTGGATAAGTCTAATAACTATAATTGCATGTACGCCTTCACAACCTGACCAACAATTGTAGCTCTTAAAAGCTGCTGTCGAAATCTGAACAAATCAATGATGCGTCCATTAGATAAGTGATCATATATTCCTCCATTCTAGATACCATGTAGACTGAGACATGGATTATAATCATTCTCTCTATCCATTTTTTGCTTCCCGATTTCCGATTTATGATGACTGACTAACTGAACAAATCAAATCAGTCCAGGCCCGACCGAGCACTTACATTTTGTCATCACTAAATCATTGAGGGGCCCACATATATCGCTTTTATCCATTTCAGGGTAAAAGGAATGGATAAACTTCAACTCATATGTTTGTTGTACTACTTGTTGAATCATACACAAAGGCACATTTTATAGCATCGAGTTACCAATGCGTTTTCATACAATCAATGTATAACAAACTGTCACACCCCGAAAACCGAAGGCGGAAACATTTCCGGGGCGGAGTCCACGTTGAGTATCAAATCCAATGCACATAGTAAGCAAAGTAAACAACCATTACATTACATATTGAAATTTACATTTGTTCAAAAGTAAAGCATTACAAGTGGTATACATATGTATCATATGAACAAAAGTAGAGACGTGTCTTCTACGTACTCCGTCTTTGTTAAAAGGATCGCTGGGTACCTGTCTAACGCGAACCTGAGAATACAAGTAGTTTGAAAATCAGCGTAAAGCTAGTGAGTTCATAAGATGTTTGTTTTCTGAAAATGTTTAAGTTTCCTTTAGTTTTCCGAAAAAGTTACGAATCCAAGAAAATCCTATATTTTCTTAAAAGTAGTGTTTAGATTACTGTTTTCTTACACGATTCTGGTTATGTATAATTGTTATCCCAGGAAAATCCTGTATTTTCCTAAAGGTAAGGTTTTAATTAAAGACCACATTGTAAAGTTTTACTCATAAAACTATTTACTAAAAAATCATGGGATTACTATCCCGTACTAGATATAAGATAGTTTGATATACCCAAAACTATAGATAGATATAGATTTAAAGCCATAGGACTATCATCACGTACAAGATTATAGATTCAAAACCATGGGATTATCATCCCGTACTAAATATACATTTCCAAACCATGGGATTATCATCTCGTACTAAATATAGATTCAAAACCATGGGATTATCATCCCGTACTAAATATAGATTTAAAACCATGGGATTACCATCCCGTACTAGACTTAGTTGAAAAACTATAGGATTATCATCCCGTACTAGATATAGATTGAAAACCATGGGACTGTCATCCCATACTAGATATAAGATACAAAACCATGGGACTATCATCTCGTACTAGATATAATAACTATAGTTAGAAAGTAGATATGAAATTCAATTCCGTGAATAAACTTATATTAATACGTATTGTGAGTCAGGTAACCATGCTGATACAACAACGAGACCTCCTTGACATTTGTCAGACATCGAACGATATCCAGAATTTGTCACCCCAGGTGTGCCCGCCTAACTGTAGCTAGCAGTTAAGGTGTAGGATTGTCAGTCCCGAATAGATATATCCATAAATTCCACGCTCTCCCTCCAAGAGACTCTGGTTACACTTCCGGGGAGGATTTACTAATAATAATGATGACGAACCTCACAAGCTAGTATTATGTTATTCACGGTGTTCTCGGACGTTATCAAACATACTAATCGTTCAGAAACATAATACAATACAAACAGTTTGATACAATGAAATGATATGGCAATATATTCTAAATTAAACAGATATAAACTAAATCAGACATAGTTTATCTATTAACTTTATGTAAATCTATATTCATAAAACAAGAACTAAAGATCCCAAATTATTCCCATAATAATTTAATTGGTTTGGTTGTTTCCTTTACTGAAATTCACGTAGTTATAGTCGAGAAAACATCCCTTATGCTCAACATAATACATAAGGGGTAAGAATATTTAAAAGTTAGCCAGATATTTATAGAAATACATCAGTATTAGGTTTTTGAAAACATTTGTAGTTTTGCTTGTATTCCCCCGCTGAAAACATTGAAAAACACGGAAAAAGGGTAGGGGTATGAACTCTCCAATCGCGGAATGTGTGGGTTTGGATGCTAAACGTCAGTTCAAGGCTTGAAAACGCACGAGGTTCCAATGTAATGTGAAATGATATACAATGGTATCTAATTAGACTTTAAATCACTAATTAGATACGATTATACACTCCAAGATGCGAAAACACTTCGAATCAAGTGTTCGGAGTGACCCGGGTGACCTCTAAGGACGTGTATGACCCAGATATGGAGTTCACTCTTCAAGAGTAAACTCCCTGAGGATTTCACGGTCCATTGACTATATCCCCATGAGTTTTTGGCCGTGAATTCATGGGTGGTGGGTTTTTGGATGCCAAATGGTCATACAATGCACACGGGAGGGTTTTAGGATTGATTCCATGGCTTAGGAAGTGACTGGGATTCTAAGAGTTTACGGTCTATGAAGATGTTCTTCTAGAGTTTACTACCTTAAACACGAGTTTACTACCTTAAACATGAGTTTACTACCTTAAACACGAGTTTACTACCTTAAACACGAGTTTACTACCTTAAACATGAGTTTACTACCTTAAACACGATTTTACTACCTTAAACACGAGTTTACTACCTTAAACATGAGTTTACTACCATAAACACGAGTTTACTACCTTAAACACGAGTTTACTACCTTAAACATGAGTTTACCACCTTAAACACGAGTTTACTACCTTAAACACGAGTTTACTACCTTAAACACGACTTTACTACCTTAAACACGTGTTTGTCCATGATTCATGAGTTTTAGCGGTTGAAAGTTAAGCATACTAAGTTCTAGACCCATTTCTAAGCCATACAAGGTGTTAAGGGCACTTTAACACCCATAGAATGAGTTTAAGGTCTAAGGAGATGAGTTTACGATCTAAGAATGTTCTTGGACCGTAAACTCAAGCTTGTCCCATTTTAATAAGTTTTCGTGCATTTCTTGAAGGATTATAAGGTTCTATATGTTGGATAAGGTGTCTAAGTCCATAACTATTTCTGGTATGTACTTGACCCGACCCGGCATGGTCCATTTGGGTTGCATGGCACCATGCAATTGGATAAACTAAATGAGAGAAATAACGCTTGGAGATTATTAATATATTATAAGTTCTAATATATTAATAATATTATTTGATTAGTTTGATCAAGAATTAATTTAGAATTAATTAAGTGATCAAAAGATAACTAATTAAATATATGGGTTGATTAAGTAAATCATCCATATCTTGTATAGTGGGCTAAAAGGCTCCATGGATCATCAAGTTGGGTTCCACCCATAGGATGCTCCATGGGAGTTACAAACCCATGGGTCATGGAAATGAAGAGTCATGACACATTAGGGTTTAACCCTAGATGTGTCAACACTATATAAGCAATATGATCTCCTCCCAAATCGGTTACACACATGAAACAAAGAAATAGAGGGCTTAGCCGATTTGAAGAAGTGAGTATACTCTCATAAGTTCTTCCAAGAGCATTTGGTGTTGTGTGAAGCATTTGAGGCATCACCACTTGAGGTGCTAGGCTCACAAGGTTTCAAGGAACACAAGCAACAACAAGGTAAGTTATTCTATCTATACTTTATGTTAAAATTGTTCCCCATGTATGCTAGATAGGATATAACCTTGGAATTCAACTTTGCATGACAAATTAGACAAACATAGATCCAAGGTTATTAGGGTTGCATGTACACTTAGGAAGTGTTAGAATGCTCAAAACCCATCAGTGGTATCAGAGCCTAGGCTTGTTTGCTCTTATTTGTGCTTAAAAGTTGAAAACAGAATCGAAAATTTGCTGTCTGCGATCGGACTCGTCGAGTCTATAGGGGGGACTCGTCGAGTCCATGTGTATCTTCAACCAACTCGGCGAGTCATGTTCATGCACTCGGCGAGTAGGGTCGAATGAGTGCAGAATTTCGATTCAGTTGCTGGAAAATGAATTAGAAACATTACCCTAAACTGTTTTAGTAAATGTAAACTTGTTTTTGGTGGTGTAATGTTTTGCTAATTCATTTACAACAACTAGTTATCAAAATTACAAAGTTTTATGTAATTTTTGATTATGTTCATATTCATGTTCTTGTTCTTATGATGTTTTAGATGATCATAGGAATTATTTGTAACCTATTTGATAGTTTAATTCTTGATCATAATGTGTTTTAATGGAGTCCATAACTTATCCTTAAGTTATGGAAAACCAAGAGTCACACTTGAGTTAAAACCATTAAGAAAACACAAGAGTTATAAAAATGAAGAGTCTTCATTTTATGACTCTATTAAACTCATAAGTTACAAGAAATGAAAAGTTTTGAAAGTTACAAAACTTGCCCTCAAGTTTTGGAACAAGTAAAGTTAAGTTAAAACTTTAGTTCCAACCCCTAGAATTTTAAAAAGTTAAAATTCAACCCTTATACTTATATTATGATAATTTAATAATTATATATATATATGTATAAGAATAAAGTCGTCTTACCGCTAGTACGCCTCATTCACGAAGCCGGTCTATAAGGTGGGTATAAGGTTGTTGCCTATAAAATGGTGACTTAATGGGTGTATATTCTCACCCACCGCTTGCTTGACTGGTGGAGGGTCGTTAGCCGAACGGGTAAGACAAGGACTTATAAATTCTCATTCAAAGTATGATGAATATATATAAAGTAACTAAATGTTTATTAAATTCCCAATCTTAGTTACTTTAGGAAAAATGTGAATAAGGTGCTAATCCATGAAATTACACTTTACACTTTGTCTAAGTCGTTGGTGGAGCGTGTGTGGTTAACCGACACACTAACTTGGACTTAACAAGGTAGGTAAAGGGTGACTTAAGGTTTATTATAGTATCGGTGGAGCGTGTGTGGTTTACCGGCACATCGATTGAGTGATAAACTTTAAGGGTACCAAGTGATTTGCATGGTTACTTCACACCTCGTTTTGTGATCCTCGGCATCCCAGTCACAAAACCTGGAGGGCACTCCCGAGATTGAAACATGCCTTTGAAAAGTTCATTGGATCTCAAAGAATCTAGGAATTTCTAAAACCAATAAAAACTAAATATTTAATATTTCGGTTTTCGTGGTGGAAATTGGTGAATCGTCATTCACCTACCTTTCAAATATGGTATAGCTTAGATTACGGCATACCTCTTCTAAGTTATATTATATTGTGATTGGATCCTAGCCTTAATATTACATTTGGGTGTTTTATTAAGGACTCTCTTAAATCTAAACTAAACTTGTTCTTCTTTTCAGATGTCTTCAAACAATGCTTCTGGCTCGAATCCTAATGGCTCCTTTACTCTTATGAGTCTATGTGGGAAAGTCACCTTTGATGGATCCAACTTCAATAAGTGGATCAGAAACATCAGGATGATTACCCGCTACGAGGACAAAGAATATGTCCTTGACAAGGAGCTTAAGGAAATTGACGAGTCCACTGCAACTCCCCAGGAGATCGCTGACTTTCATACTCATGAAAGAGATGCAACCAAGGTGGCTTGCATCATGTTAGCCACCATGACAGCTGAACTCCAAAAGTCTTACGAAGACTTCTACCCTTATGAAATGCACCAAGATTTGATGGAAAGATACCATCAAAGTGCACGACAAGAGAGGTACGAAGTCATCTGCTCCATGATAACAACCATGATGAAGGACGGAGAGTCCGTCACGAGCCACATGCAGAAAATGCAAAGGTATGTGGATCGGTTGCTGAAGCTCAATGTGAACTTCCCTGAGGAGCTTGCAATAGATATCATTTTGCACTCCTTACCATCGTGCTATGATCAATTCCGCATGACATATCACATGAACAAGGAAGAGGTCACCCTCAGCAAACTTTAGGGACTTCTCAAGACCGCAGAAACAGGTCTTAAGGGGAAGTCGGTTGCTATCACTCCTACTCCAGAAACAACTCCGGTCTTGGCAATCGGGCAGAGTCAAGGGAGGAAGAGAAAGAGATCTTCAAAGGGTACCAAGGCTCGGACCCTTGATGGCTCTTCTTCAAGTGGAACCAAGAAAGGTTTCATTACTCCTTCTTCTGACCCAAAAGAGGCTGAATGCTTCTATTGCCATGAAAAAGCTCATTGGAAGCGGAACTGCCCAAAGTACCAGCAAGATGTAAAGGATGGGAAAGTCAAACCCAACCATGCAGGTATTTACACTATCATGTCTAATAACTCACCCCATTCGAAATCTTGGGTCCTTGATACAGGTTGCGGTATTCATATTTGTTGTGACTTGCAGGGACTAGGAAGAAGTGAGAATGTGGAGCAAGGAAGAATAAACTTAATCATGGGGAATAGGAAAGTTACACCTGTCACCAAGATTGGAGTTTATACTTTATCACTAAGTAGTGGGTTAAATTTAGATTTGAATAAATGTTGTTATTCGCCAGAAATGGCAAGAAATATTATTTCCTTTCATGCATTGTACAAACAAGGTTTCACCTTTTCGTTTGATAATGAAGTTGGTTCGATTAATGCTTTCTTTAATAATGTACTTTATTTTAAAGCATTACCTTGTGATGGTGTGTATGAAGCTGTATCTATTGTAGATAACTTAGGAAATAATGTTTTGTGTATTGATTCTACTAATAATAATAACTTGGATAAAGCATCGTTATGGCATTGTCGTCTTGGACATATAAGCAAGAAACGCATAGGCCAACTCCAAAAGGATGGAGTCTTGGAGTCGTTTGACCTAAAGTCAAATGATAGTTGCGAATCATGCTTACTTGGAAAAATGACAAAGTCACCCTTCACAGGCTCGTGTGAAAGGGGTGAAGGTTTGTTGGACCTTATACACACGGATGTGTATGGACCATTCAAACATGCCACAAGAGATGCTAATCGTTATTATTTGACTTTTACCGATGATTACAGTAGATATGGATATGTCTACTTAATCAAGCATAAGTCAGAGACTTTCGAGAAGTTTAAGGAATTTAAACAGGAAGTCGAGAATCAATTGGGCAGGAACATTAAGATGCTTCGATCCGATCGGGGTGGTGAGTATCTTAGTTCAGAGTTCCTCGACTATCTAAAGGAATGTGGGATTGTCTCACAATTGACACCTCCCAGGACACCACAGTTAAATGGTGTGGCTGAGAGGCGTAATCGAACCTTGTTGGACATGGTTCGTTCCATGATGAGTCGAGCTTCGCTACCAATCTCGTTCTGGGGGTATGCCTTAGAGACTGCCGCCCATATCCTTAATCTAGTCCCTACAAAGAAAGTTGCCAAAACTCCTCACGAGATGTGGACTGGTAAAGTACCTAAACTAGACCACATCAAGATTTGGGGCTGCGAGGCTTTCGTGAGATGCGAGACTCATGATAAGCTCGAACCCCGAAGCGAGAGGTGTATTTTCATCGGCTACCCACAACAATCCTTTGGTTACCTCTTCTACAGACCTAGTGACAATGTGGTCTTTGTAGCAAGAAGAGGAGTCTTTCGAGAAAGAGAGTTTATAAGCCAAGGAGACAGTGGGAGGCAAGTTGATCTTGAAGAAATTCAAGAGTCAAGTGGTGAAGGAACTTCAAACTCTAGCCCTCAACTTGAGGAGGAAACTCCTGTTGAGCCAATTGACGAATCTGTACCTCTGAGGCGTTCCACGAGAGTTAGGAGTGCACCTGAGCATTACTATGGATTCCATATTACTGCAGAAGGTGAGACACTTATTAGTGATGAGACACTAGTAAGTCAAGATGACCCTAACAGCTACGAGGAAGCCATGGCAGGCCCCGAGTCTGCCAAATGGAAAGAGGCTATGGATAGCGAGATACAATCCATGTATGACAATCAAGTTTGGAACTTGGTTGAGAATGTACCAGGTCGAAAGAATGTAGGGTGCAAATGGGTCTTCAAGAAGAAGACCGACATGGATGGTAAAGTACACACTTATAAGGCTAGACTGGTTGCAAAGGGTTTCTCTCAAATTCCTGGAGTGGACTATGATGAGACCTTTTCTCCGGTAGCCAAGATTAAGTCTATTCGGGTTCTGTTAGCCATAGCCGCATTTCATGACTATGAAATTTGGCAAATGGATGTCAAAACCGCTTTCCTTAATGGGAAGTTGGCTGAAGATGTTTACATGAGTCAGCCAGAGGGTTTTATCAGTAACGAGTACCCTAATAGAGTGTGTAAGCTTGAGAAATCCATTTATGGATTAAAGCAAGCACCTCGCAGATGGAATCTTTGCTTTGATGAAAAGGTCAAGGAATTTGGCTTTTCTAGGAGTGAAGATGAATCTTGTGTATATGTCAAGGCTAGTGGGAGTATAGTTAGCTTTTTGGTATTGTATGTGGATGACATACTACTCATAGGAAACGACATTCCAACCTTGCAGGAAGTAAAGTCCTGGCTTGGAAAGTGTTTCGCTATGAAGGACCTTGGTGAAGCTGCCTATATTTTGGGGATAAGAATCTTGAGAGATCGGAGTAAAAGACTAATTGGACTTAGTCAAAGTACCTACTTGGAGAAGATTCTGAAGAGATTCAGAATGCAAAACTCCAAGAAAGGAGAGTTGCCCATCCAGAGTAGCGCCAAGCTGAGTAAGACACAAAGCCCTAGCACTGAGGCTGAGATAGCAGAAATGAGTCGATTACCTTATGATTCGGCTGTAGGTTCGATCATGTATGCTATGACGTGTACTCGACCTGATGTAGCCTTTGCCTTGAGCATGGTTAGCAGGTTTCAGGGGAACCCTGGCAAGGCACACTGGATTGCGGTAAAGAATATTCTCAAGTACCTACGAAGGACTAAGGACTGGGTCCTTACCCTCGGTGGGAGTGATGACTTGAGAGTTGTAGGGTATAGTGATGCTAGCTTCCAGACTGATAGGGATAACTTCCGCTCTCAGTCGGGCTGGGTCTTTACCCTAAATGGAGGAGCAATTTCTTGGAAGAGTTCCAAGCAAGAGACAGTGGCTGATTCTACTTGTGAATCAGAGTATATTGCAGCTAGCGAAGCGACAAAGGAGGCGTTATGGCTGAGGAACTTCATTGGAGACCTTGGAGTTGTACCAGCTATTAAAGAGCCGATGGAAATTTTATGTGATAGTGAAAGTGTTGTTGCCTTAGCCAAGGAACCAAGGGATCACGGGAGATCCAGACACATCGACAGAAAATATCATTTCATCAGACATCGGATCGAAGAAGGACTCCTCGTGGCAAAGAGGGTATCATCGGATGAGAACCCAGCAGATCCCCTCACGAAGGGACTGGCTCGGGTTAAGCATCTCCAGCATGCTCGGAGCATAGGGCTGAAGGATGATATTAGATTTAGTAGTTAGATAATCTCGAAATTTGTAAAGTGTAATTGACATTTGATGATGAATAAAAGTGTTTTATTTATGAGTAAAGTGTTGCTATCTCTTGTCGATCGTTTACTATATTTCTTTTGCATGTTTTGACTTCCAGAATAATTCTGTTTGGTATAACATATTATTCAAACCTCCACAGTCGGTCATATGTCGGAAGTAGGTATGAATCAAGACTGTCATGTTTGATTGTAGAGGTCTGGGACAAGGCTACAACAATCATGAGTGCTCATAAGTTCTGAGCATTGGACTCAACCCACGCTCACTGGAATCACTTCATGGAATTCTATCTCGAGTGATCGTGAGACGGTAATATCATATAAGTCTTTAAACCTAGAGATATGATTTGTTACTTACGAGTTGGTTATGCATTAATTGTACGAAAAACGCATTGGTAACTCGATGTTATAAAATCGTGCTCTTATGTGTAATTCAATAAGTAGTAGAACAAACATATGAGTCGAAGTTTATCTGTTCCTTCTTGGATTAGAAGCTGATATCTGGGCCCCTCGATGATTTTGTTTTGACCTATGTACCGGGCCCGGTCAGAACTAGATTGATGTGTTCAATAAAGTTCTTTGTCAAACAAATCGGAAATCGGGAAACAAATGTTGGAAAATAAGTAAGACATTGTTCCATGTATTTGTCCGACTGATATCTAGAACAGAGGATTATATGATCACTTATCTTAAATGGCGTACCATCATCTTCTCAAGTTTCGAGAAACTTTGTAAAGAGCTACGATTGCCGATCGGTTCCTGAAGTCATACTTGCAGTAATAGTTATTAGACTTATCCAAGTGGGAGACTGTTGGATAAGGTGTCTAAGTCCATAACTATTTCTGGTATGTACTTGACCCGACCCGGCATGGTCCATTTGGGTTGCATGGCACCATGCAATTGGATAAACTAAATGAGAGAAATAACGCTTGGAGATTATTAATATATTATAAGTTCTAATATATTAATAATATTATTTGATTAGTTTGATCAAGAATTAATTTAGAATTAATTAAGTGATCAAAAGATAACTAATTAAATATATGGGTTGATTAAGTAAATCATCCATATCTTGTATAGTGGGCTAAAAGGCTCCATGGATCATCAAGTTGGGTTCCACCCATAGGATGCTCCATGGATGCTCCATGGGAGTTACAAACCCATGGGTCATGGAAATGAAGAGTCGTGACACATTAGGGTTTAATCCTAGATGTGTCAACACTATATAAGCAATATGATCTCCTCCCAAATCGGTTACACACATGAAACAAAGAAATAGAGGGCTTAGCCGATTTGAAGAAGTGAGTATACTCTCATAAGTTCTTCCAAGAGCATTTGGTGTTGTGTGAAGCATTTGAGGCATCACCACTTGAGGTGCTAGGCTCACAAGGTTTCAAGGAACACAAGCAACAACAAGGTAAGTTATTCTATCTATACTTTATGTTAAAATTGTTCCCCATGTATGCTAGATAGGATATAACCTTGGAATTCAACTTTGCATGACAAATTAGACAAACATAGATCCAAGGTTATTAGGGTTGCATGTACACTTAGGAAGTGTTAGAATGCTCAAAACCCATCACTATACTCTCATGAAAGCTTGTTGGAGGTGTTTAGGGGCAAACTAACACCTTAAGTTGAGTTTACTCCCTAAGAATAGGTGTTTATGGTCCAAGCATGTGCTTGGGCCATAAACTCATGCTTATGTCCCAATTGAAGAGTTAAAGGTGTTCTAAGTCCATGCAAACAAGCCCTTAGGTCATAGCTAGGCTCCAAATGAGTTTTGGAAGGGTTTTAAGGCTCAAAACCCCTCATTACATGTGTTCACAGCCTAAGGGGGTTCTAGGACCGTAAACACATGTTTATGGTCCTATTCCTCACATTTTTCATGAATTTGAAGGCCCAAGGTGTTATACTAGCAGCTAGGATAGTTACCTTGACGATTTGGATGATTTTGGCTTGATTTCGATTTCTAGAGAGAGAAAGTAGAGAGAGAGTGGAAGGGTTTCAAATGAGGCTCTCTCAACTTTATATATGCTGAAACTTTTGGACACGGTGGAATTCTACCCGATACTGTCGTCAAGCGAGGCTTTTGGTCGTACCGGATTTAATTATTTTTATAATTCGACGGAATAAAACAATTATTTTTTCCAAATAATAAATTGGGTGTTTCCATGGATTTCTAACGTATTTGGACAACTATTAAGTCATAATAATAAACTTAAAACTAATGACTTAAATGAACGGAAACAATTCTATGAGACGAATTTTTAATGACGACAACGGGTTACGACAACGGAACGAAATTCAGGTTGTCACATTATCCCCCCGTTAGAGGGAATTTCGTCTCGAAATTCAAAGATTCAGATACAGTTCATGAATTGAAAAGAGATATGGATGAATCTACTGCTTCGGGTCTTCACGCTCCCAAGTGAAATCGGGTCTCCGCTTAACATTCCAGCGAACCCTCACTATTGGGATACACCTTTGGTTACATCAAAGGGATTATTAGGGTTTCATCGGGTAGACACTTCTTAAGGACAGAGACGTAGAATACCGATGGATGCTACTAAGTCCTAAGGGTAGTCGAAGTTTGATGGTTACAGAATCGATCCTAACGAGGATCTCGAGGAGTCTAATGTACCACGCGTTAAGTTTTCCGCTCTTTCCAAGGTGCATTATGTCTTTCCAGAGTAAGACCTCCTACAAGAGGGTACATCTTTCGGTGCCGGAATGGTTGGGGTTTTTGACGATTCAAGAAAATTTCAGGATGAACCTGCATAAGTAGCCAACGAGACCTAAGAAATGATGGGTTTGTGTGGGTATCTTTGGTGCCGACTAATTCTCTATTGCCTTGATCTTAGGAGGATTCACACGTATGTCTTCGTTGTCTACTACATGACCAAGGGAAGTGGTTTTTCCGATGTGCATCACTACGAACTTATGGTGACCATATTGAGTTCTGCATACTGTCTAAGGAACATCTCTCTCATGGACTCATAGTTGATGGTACATTGACCTAAGGTTTGAGAAGTGCTTGGTTCTCTGAGGTGGATCGAAATGGTCATCTATTCGAGAAAAGAAGATATTGGTTTTGACAGTCAACTCGTCAAGTTGACTGGATAACTCCTACATTTCTGCTGAAGTCTATTGATATGGATATTTGGCTATAGGGTCTGCTCCAGGAATTTGATCGACGTGAAACTTCAACCTGACGTTCGGAAAGAATTCCCGGAGCTATACAGGAAATACATTAGGAAAGTCACAGATTTCGCGGACGTTCTCAAGGTCTCTAACTTCCTTTTTCAAGTGAATCGCATGGGTTAGGAATGCATAGCACTCTTTTCGGGGAAGCTCCCTTCGAACTTTTGTTATACGAAATGACACAACAACTAGAACTAAGTTTATCGTCTCAGATGATAAGAGTTTGACTGGGGGAAGGTTGAGATGGATAGATTTTTCGAAACAAGGATATCTTCACGATTGAGACTCAATCAATCCATGCCAATGAGTATTTCAAAGTTCTTACTTGCAAAAACAGCATAGGATCGATGGGAAAAGGATGATCGCCGAGGGTAAGGGTTCAACCGACGAATATATTGCCAATGTTCTCATTCTCTTTGTTAGACATCTCGCTGGCATACATTTCGGTTACTAATGGAGGACGAAGGTTAAGGTGATGTTTGGTTGAATGGATAACAGATTCTATCCAACAATATAATCGAAAAAGTTTGCAAGTATAAGGGTTGTCGGGGAAGAATATACCTGTAGCAACGGTGGGATCAGCGGCTGCCTCACCTTGTCCTATAGCTAGGACTCTTATAGCGTTGCCAGTTGCTGCTGCTTTGGGACAATTTCTCTTGAAATGCCCTACTTCACTGTAACTGTAGCAGTCCCAACTGACACCTGCTCCGGATGATTGGTTGGTTGATTGGGCTGGCTTTCTGCAGCTTTGAGAAAGGTGGCCCTTCTTACCACAGTTGTTGCAGAGTCTTTCGCGGCATGGTCCAGGAGTACGATGATGGTAGCTGCATTTTTCGCACCAAGGAAGGGTACCAGTATATCCACTTGTAGGAGTCTGAGCTGTAGATCCGACAGCAATGACAGCAGCAGGGACAGTAGCGGCGTGGACTGCTATTGTTTTCTATTTATTAGAAGATCCCTGAGTACTTTTGGCCTTTCGCTTGTTCCAGAATTCCTTTTTACTTCCACCACTACCCTTAGTTATCCCAGGAGCGGTGGTCTCCTCATTAGGGTTATCTTCGTGATCGATCAAAATTTGCGCAAGGGATTTGGTGCTGTCGTAAGTATTTGGCCTCACAGCTAAGACGTTTCCCTTGGTTGGCTGGGTCAACACCTAGATGAGTCTCTCAATCTTTTAACTCTCCGGGGTAACTATTCCCGGACAGAGTAGCGCCAGATCATCGAACCTTGAAGTATAAGCAGCTATGTCAGAACCTTTCATCTTTAGATTCCATAGTTCATGCTCCAACTTTTGCACCGCACCCCGTGGGCAGTACTCAGCAAGAAGAAGATCCTTCATGGCCTCCCAACCCATATCATTAGCTATAGGTAAAGTTAGGGATTTGACTCGGCCGTTTCACCAAGTCAAGGCTTTATTAGTGAAGGTACAAGCGGCGAACTTCACTTTATCTGATTCAGAACAAACACAAATTTCAAAAATAGACTCGATTTTATCGAACCATCGAGTTAGGGAAATGACACCTCCAGTGCCATCGAAGGATGCGAGTTTCGCGTTCATAAACTCCTTATAGGAACACTCTCTTCGGTGTCCTTGGCTACCTTCCTGGTTTTGAGGCTGGGGACCACCTCCTGAACTACCGGGGTTTATCTGCAACATAGCTACTGTTATTGCGGCTGTAAGAACTGCCTGAAGCAATACAAGATCAATTTGCGGAGGAGGTAGTGGCGGAGGTGGATTGTTGTTGTTCTTTGAGCTAGGTCTCTTTCTTGGAGGCATTTTGATCTATAAAGATCAGGAAAGAGAGGTTCATAAGCCCTCTAAATTGAATCAGGAGATATGATACGAGGGATATCTCATTATGATAGATATAGAATTCTATTAAGCGATAAAGCATAAAAAAGTTATCAAAGCAGATAAATTATTGCTAAAGGAATAATCGAGGAGCAACGCTGAGATTAGGATTTCTATAACAAATTTGGCTCAAGAAATACTCCCATAGTATTTCTTGTCTCGCTGCAACGACGGCTCATTGTTTGGGTATTGGGTAAGTTTTAGGCATGCTGAACACCAAAGTCACTCCCAAGCACATGTTGGCCGTGTCTCGAATGAATATAGTTGGCCAGGCTATATTGATCCTAGACACGACTACATAACTGCTCAGGTTTAACCGCAGCGTACAACACCCATTTACTTATGTTTTGTTCTACTTGTAGTTGCGGATTTTGACGGTTGGGTATACTTGTATACTTTTGAAAATACTTATATTTGAGGTATACTTTTAGTTCAGAGCACTTAGGCCCCTCTGTGTTTATAGTCTTATACCATGTAAGGTCTGGTATACTTAGTTCACTATAAACAAGGGCTTTGATACCAATATGTCACACCCCGAAAACCGAAGGCGGAAACATTTCCGGGGCGGACTCCACGTTGAGTATCCAATCCAATGCACATAGTAAGCAAAGTAAACAACCATTACATTACATACTGAAATTTACATTTTTTCAAAAGTAAAGCATTACAAGTGGTATACATATGTATCATATGAACAAAAGTAGAGACGTGTCTTCTACGTACTCCGTCTTTGTTAAAAGGATCGCTGGGTACCTGTCTAACGCGAACCTGAGAATACAAGTAGTTTGAAAATCAGCGTAAAGCTGGTGAGTTCATAAGATGTTTGTTTTCTGAAAATGTTTAAGTTTCCTTTAGTTTTCCGAAAAAGTTACGAATCCAAGAAAATCCTATATTTTCTTAAAAGTAGTGTTTAGATTACTGTTTTCTTACACGATTCTGGTTATGTATAATTGTTATCCCAGGAAAATCCTGTATTTTCCTAAAGGTAAGGTTTTAGTTAAAGATCACATTGTAAAGTTTTACTCATAAAACTACTTACTGAAAAATCATGGGATCACTATCCCGTACCAGATATAAGATAGTTTGCTATACCCAAAACTATGGATAGATATAGATTTAAAGCCATAGGACTATCATCCCGTACTAGATTATAGATTGAAAACCATGGGATTATCATCCCGTACTAAATATAGATTTCCAAACCATGGGATTATCATCCCGTACTAAATATAGATTCAAAATCATGGGATTATCATCCCGTACTAAATATAGATTTCCAAACCATGGGATTATCATCCCGTACTAAATATAGATTCAAAATCATGGGATTATCATCCCGTACTAAATATAGATTTAAAACCATGGGATTACCATCTCGTACTAGACTTAGTTGAAAAACTATAGGATTATCATCCCGTACTAGATATAGATTGAAAACCATTGGACTATCATCCCATACTAGATATAAGATACAAAACCATGGGACTATCATCCCGTACTAGATATAATAACTATAGTTAGAAAGTAGATATGAAATTCAATTCCGTGAATAAACTCATATTAATACGTATTGTGAGTCAGGTAACCATCCTGATACAACAACGAGACCTCCTTGACGTTTGTCAGACGTCGGACGATATCCAGAATTTGTCACACCAGACGTGCCCGCCTAACTGTAGCTAGCAGTTAAGGTGTGGGATTGTCAGTCCTGAATAGATCTATCCACAAATTCCACGCTCTCCCTCCAGGAGACTCTGGTTACACTTCCGGGGAGGATTTACTAATAATAATGATGACGAACATCACAAGCTAGTATTATGTTATTCACGGTGTTCTCGGACGTAATCAAACATACTAATCGTTCAGAAACATAATACTATACAAACAGTTTGATACATTGAAATGATATGGCAATATATTCTAAATTAAACAGAGATAAACTGAATTAGACATAGTTTATCCATTAACTTTATGTAAATCTATATTCATAAAACAAGCACTAAAGATCCCAAGTTATTCCCATAATAATTTAATTGGTTCGGTTGTTTCCTTTACTGAAATTCACGTAGTTATAGTCGAGAAAACATCCCTTATGCTCAACATAATACATAAGGGGTACGAATATTTAAAAGTTAGCCAGATATTTATAGAAATACATCAGTATTAGGCTTTTGAAAACATTTGTAGTTTTGCTTGTATCCCCCCCTTAAAACATTGAAAAACACGGAAAAAGGGTAGGGGTATGAACTCACCAATCGCGAAATATGTCGCTTCGGATGCTAAACGTCAGTTCAAGGCTTGAAAACGCGCGAGGTTCCTATGTAATGTGAAATGATATACAATGGTATCTAATTAGACTTTAAATCACTAATTAGATAGGATTATACACTCTAAGACGTGAAAACACTTCGAATCAAGTGTTCGGAGTGACCCGGGTGACCTCTAAGGACGTGTAGGACCCATATATGGAGTTTACTCTTCAAGAGTAAACTCCCTGAGGAGTTCACGGTCCATTGACTATATCCCCATGAGTTTACGACCGTAAAATCATGGTTGGTGGGTTCATGGATGCCAAATGGTCATACAATGCACACGGGAAGGTTCTAGGATTGATTCCATGGCTTAGGAATTGATTGGGACTCTAAGAGTTTACGGTCTAAGAAGATGTTCTTTGGGAGTTTACTACCTTAAACACGAGTTTACTACCTTAAACATGAGTTTACTACCTTAAACACGAGTTTACTACCTTAAACACGAGTTTACTACCTTAAAAACGAGTTTACTACCTTAAACATGAGTTTACCACCTTAAACATGATTTTACTACCTTAAACATGAGTTTACTACCTTAAACATGAGTTTACTACCTTAAACATGAGTTTACTACCTTAAACACGAGTTTACTACCTTAAACACGAGTTTACCACCTTAAACACGAGTTTACTACCTTAAACACGACTTTACTACCTTAAACACGTGTTTGTCCATGATTCATGAGTTTTAGTGGTTGAAAGTTAAGCATACTAAGTTCTAGACCCATTTCTAAGCCATATAAGGTGTTAAGGGCACCTTAACACCCATAAAATGAGTTTAAGGTCTAAGGAGATGAGTTTACAGTCTAAGAATGTTCTTGGACCGTAAACTCAAGCTTGTCCCATTTTAATAAGTTTTTGTGCATTTCTTGAAGGATTATAAGGTTCTATACTCTCATGAAAGCTTGTTGGAGGTGTTTAGGGGCAAACTAACACCTTAAGTTGAGTTTACTCCCTAAGAATAGGTGTTTATGGTCCAAGCATGTGCTTGGGCCATAAACTCATGCTTATGTCCCAATTGAAGAGTTAAAGGTGTTCTAAGTCCATGCAAACAAGTCCTTAGGTCATAGCTAGGCTCCAAATGAGTTTTGGAAGGGTTTTAAGGCTCAAAACCCCTCATTACATGTGTTCACGGCCTAAGGGGGTTCTAGGACCGTAAACAGATGTTTATGGTCCTATTCCTCACATTTTTCACGAATTTGAAGGCCCAAGGTGTTATACTAGCAGCTAGGATAGTTACCTTGACGATTTGGAGCTTGTTTTGGATGATTTTGGCTTGATTTCCATTTCTAGAGAGAGAAAGTAGAGAGAGAGAGTGGAAAGGCTTCAAATGAGGCTCTCTCAACTTTATATATGCTGAAATTTTGGGGCACGGTGGAATTCTACCCGATACTATCGTCAAGCGAGGCTTTTGGTCGTACTCGATTTAATTATTTTTATAATTCTACGTAATAAAAGAATTATTTTTTTTCCAAATAATAAATTGGGGCGTTTCCATGGATTTCTAATGTATTTGGACAATTATTAAGTCATAATAATAAACTTAAAATTAGTGACTTAAACAAACGGAAACAATTCTATGAGACGGATTTTTAATGACGGCAACGGGTTACGACGATGGAACGAACTTCGGGTTGTCACACCAACTCATAGTCAACAACTCATATCTCCAGGTTTGAAGAATATAAGATATTATTGTCTCATAATTCACTCATGATAAAATCCATGAAGTGATTCAAATGAGCATGGGTTGAATCCAATACTCAGGCCTTATGAGTACTCATGAATGTTGTAGCAACCATTGCTATGTCTAATCCACAATAGACAAACCATACATGCCAAATTCATGACAGTCTTGATTCATATCTACTTCCAACATATTTCCGACTGTGGATGGTTTGAATAACTCAGTCATTCGGGAAGAATGACCTAGTTATTTAGGAAGTCAAAACATGCAAGGTGAAACACAAAAACAATACTAATCTTGTACGGCCTCAACACTTTGAGTGTAAATAAAACACCTTTATCTAAGCACCATATAGATTACTCATTATTCATGTTTCGATTAATCAACTTAATACTTGAATTAAAACAGTAGTGATGCTATGCTCCAATCATGCACACTATGTTTGTCCAAACAATAGCTATTCCATACTCCAAGTATGCACACTATGTTTATATATGGTCCTCTCTTTGTGAAACATATCGATTGACAACATTTCAATGATGCTTATTTCACAATCCCAAATCCTTTACAATAAATGTAAGAACACCAAATTCTTGTCATTTACCATAATCTTGTTAGATTCTAAACTTATATGCAATGATCCTCTTGTAATGAATATGCACACAAGTCACAAAGATTTGGCAACAGACATTACAAAGTATTCTAATGGAAAGAAATTCCATGGAAATGAAGTCTCGAATTCAAAGTACATTCCTTTGAACATCCTTCTTTGCATTAAGTTCTTTAATCTTCCACCTATGGAAACAATTCCATATTCCCATTTTAAACATCACCTTTTGAACAAGAGTGGCCACTTTTTAAAATATGTCAATATGGTCCTTACTCTATACTTCCATTACTAATTAGTAACCAACCTTTGGAAAACCATAAATTGCTCTCGACAATTGCTTAATCATTTTAGTCATATCCAGTTCTAATCCCTTCTCTCTTCTTAATTCCCTAAGCATTAGGAAAATTTATAATGGATGAATATTATAGAACATGCAATCGATTCTACATCCGAAGCATATGAGACACGATTCACGCTATAAAATTTTTTATTTGCCATGTTCTCATAATTCGAACTATGAAGATGTATGCCGTAATCATAATCGAATTTCTAGAACGCAACATATTTAGAATTTCCTTATGTTGAACCATTCCAACGTAACATTCATGTATATCCTTGACTAAAGTTGATTAAAATCTCAATATAAGCTTGTAGAATTGGAATGAAGTATAAAATCCTCTCCCTTAATTATAGGAAGACAACTTTTCAAAGTGAATTGAAACTTTTTTTTTTCTATAATTAACATTGCTAACTTGCAACATAATCATCATGCTCCCACTAGCATAATGACTATTATCTTACTAGCATAACACTTATACTCCCATTAGCTTTGACATGTACTCAGAAATCAGCTGGACTTCTAGAAAAACAATACTTTGTTGGCTTTCTTACCAAAGTTCAGATTTTTGATACGAGATGCTTTGATCAGACTTTATCAAAAGCATACACCTTTCCTTAGATAGCTCACATGTTTGTCTAGACCTTTTGTCATTCTCATTAGTTAATGTGCCAGTTAACCACACACGCTCCACTAACGAAATGAGAATGCAAATATCACAACTGCTATCTACTTAAAATCCATTTGGTGAAAGCATTTCCTCACCATCATTTTCATGAATCGAAGAGAAAACTTATGAAACTTAGATTTTTATGGTGTATGTGCTCCTATCCATGTGCATTTGTCATAACCATAATCACAAGACTTGGTTAGGTGCAAATCCAAACACATATGGACTGAACTTGTTCAATCTTATTTTTTGCCACCCAGCAGCACAAAAGTCTACCATTGCTTCCAGGTTGTTATGCAAACAATTGGGAACTCATAGAACTCATATGCATAGCCAACTCTTAGTGGAATGGGTACAAAACAAGAATATGTCAACATGATAGGTTAAAAACCTCAAGTCGTGGGCTAGTGATTAACAATACTCTTGATTAGTTCTTGACACTTTCAAGACCTTTCAAACTCCCACTGTCCTCTTGACATATAAGACTCTCTTGTCAAGAACCATTCCTTGACAAAAGAAATATTCAAGAGTTAGTGCGGATTCTTATCAAATCAAACACTTCTCACAATTGGACTTAGTGGGTCTTTGTTTTATCCAAAACATCACGACTCACCAATCTCAAATGTACAAGAATAGGAAACATCTTACTCTACATTTGACAAGTGGTATAAACTTTCTAAAGATTATGTCACTCAAGGCTCAATCTTGGAGTATGACTCTAAGATTTAATTTTGGAACGAAGTATGATTTATCTTTCGATTTAACCATTTCAACACTTCACAATTACTTTCCTTTGGCAAACAAATGCACTAAGATGTCCTTAGAGGATCAATTGTGATATGGTTCCATAATCACTAAGATAATCATGAAACAAGATACACAAGTACTCTCCCATTTATCTTTCTACCTTATTTGATTCTTCTTATTCATTCTTCCATACATTGAAACTTTTCCAATGTTTCAGAATTACACTTAAACTTGTAAGCATAATCATTTTTATTAAGCTTTAGTAAATCATAACGAATAATCTTATCAACCTTTGTGGTGGACCTGACTAGTGCACAACCTAATGTACCTAATCCTTTAGTCCGTCGCTTGACTCACATGAGAATGTGAACAAGGAATTAGTCTTAATTTACCAAAGATGGAAATTCTCATTCATCACACAATACAACTTGCATGATTCCAAGTTTCTATCCAACATAAACTTGGGTGATGAGAATCTTTCCTTATTTGATAAATTATGACCCTACCACATATGAAAGAATCAAATTCATTTTCCAATATTTCTTAACAATGGAAATATATAAACAACAATTTTTCACAAATGCCTTTGTAAGGATACTTAAAATTAATAAAATCAAAACTTTTTCTTTTATTTTAAAACTTGCGGAAAAACTTATCCTTACAATGTAAATTCATATGAAAACTTTGTTGTTATCTATTCCTAAGCAATATCTCATAACTCTTATGCAGTGGCTCAAAATTTTGGTCATCAAACGATGCGATCAGAATCAGCACACCTTTTCTTTAAGCATCCTTTGATTCTTCAAAAATTAGGGTTTGCATCTGGGCCCGCTACACCCAGCATAACCCTGGGTACGACCACTGTACCTAGGCGAGTCCGCATCCAACTTAAGCGCATGAGTACGTGCAGTGTAATCCTCAGTACGCACTCATCGACTATAGCATTACTTTAGGGACTAATCTTGAGAACTTGAAAAAGAATAAGGACTAAATGATTATACCTGAATTTCGGGATGTTACAAGAGTTTTTAGTGTAGTTCAAACGCAAGTACTGCTCGGACCAAAACCTGCTAGAGCTAGAAAACCAATTCCTAACCCTGAAGAAAGGAAGCATGTCTATTGGTGAGTACACCAACAACTTCACAGAGAAGATGGAGTTTGGCTTGCATCTTGTCCCAGATGAACTGACAAAAATCGACAAGTACACGAAGGGACTTCCGTGGGAGTATGTGGTGTCGGTATGTCAGATACCTACTCTAGAGGCTGCTATCTGGGCTACCAAGTATGTCGAGGAGATGATCAAGGGAAGAGCCGCTAGCAAGATTGAGGTTGGTGAGAAGATGAAGTTTTATGGATCCTCGAGGTCCAGCAAGAAGAGTAAATTCTCGAAGTCTGGTTTGAGAGGAGGAGGAGCCGAAGCAAAATGGTGCGACAAATGCAAGAATAAGCACCAAGGAAAATGTGATAGTGGGGTCACCTATTTCAAGTGTGTAAAGCTCGGGTACTATGCTAATGAGTGCACGTTCACAAAGAAGGTTTGTTATGAGTGCAAGGAGGAAGGGCACGTTTCGAGGGACTGCCCGATGAAGAAGGAGGCAGGAAGACCCAACATTCCACCAAAATCAAAGGCAAGAGCCTTCTAGATGACGCTCGAGGTTGCAAAGGAGGCAACATATTTCACTTCAGGTACCTTTCTTGTAAATGGTTTTCCTGCCAATATATTGTTTGATTCCGGAGCAAACTAGTCCTTTGTGTCATATAAGTTTGGTGGGAAACTAGCATTGCCCGTAGAAAAACTTGATAATGCCTTAGTTGTTGAAGTTGCCAATGGCAAGTTCGTAGCTGTTAGTGATCGTATTAGGAACATCGTCATCGACCTAAACGGACACGAATTCGACGAGGAGGCATTACCCATAGAGTTAAATGGTTTTGACATCGTTTTGTGAATGGATTAGCTTAGTGCCAACGATGTTGAGATTCTTTGCAGGAAGAAGATAGTAAGGGTGAACCCATCCGAAAAAGACTTGTTGATGGTGTACGGGGACAAACATAGAGTAAATTTTGGAATCATCTCCTTGATGAAAGCCAGAAAATGTTTTCCCAAGGGATGTGCATCATATTTAGCATTTGTTATCGATGCTAAGAAGGAAAAGAAGTAGGTGCAAAACATACCGATCGTATGTGATTATCTAGAAGTCTTTCCCGAAGAACTTCGCGGATTACCACCTGATAGACAAGTGGAGTTCCGAATAGACTTGTTACTAGAAACGACACCAATAGCAAAAGCACCATACCGACTAGCACAAACGAAGATGAAGGAGCTCATGACGCAACTTTAGGAGTTGTTGGACAATGGTTTCATTCGACATAGTTCATCGCCTTAGGTAGCTCTGGTGTTATTCGTGAAGAAGAAGGATGAAAGCATGACAATGTGTGTAGACTACCGAGAGCTGAACAAGGCAATGGTGAAAAACAAGTATCGATTTCCAAGGATTGATGACCTATGCGATCGGCTTCAAGGTTTGAGTTATTTCTCAAAGATCGATCTTAGGTCATATCCTAACAAATTATCCTGATGGTATGTAACCCAAATGGACCATGCTACTCTCAGGTCAAGTACATACCATCAATAGTTATGGGCTTAGACATTTAATCCAACATGTGCCTGGATCTGCCATGATCCCTTGGTTCCTTGGCTAGGGCAATCACACTATCATTATTTTAGAAAATCTCCATAGGCTCCTTTGTAGCTGACACATCTCCAAGGTCTCCGATGAAGTTTTCAGCCATATCGTCTCCTTCAGTTCTTCACTTGCTGCTATATACTCTGATTCGCATGTTAAATCAGATACAATCTCCTGCTTGGAACTTTTCCAAGTAACCGCTCCTCCGTTCAGGGTAAATATCCAACCTTACTGAGAGCGGAAATTATCTCTGTCGGTTTAAAAGCTAGCGTCACTATATCGCGTCACTCTCAAATCATGTCTCCCACCGAGGATAAGAACCTGGTCCTTAGTCCTTCGCAGGTACTTGAGAATATTCTTTACCGTAGTCAAGGGAGCCTTACTAGGGTTCCCTTAATGTCAACTAACCATGCTCATAGAAAAGGCCACTTCAAGGCGAGTACAACTCATTGCATACATGATCGAGCCAATCGCGGAAGCATATGTCAATCGACTCATCTCATCTATCTCAACCTCTTAAACACCTTATCAAAGTAGGTACTTTGACTAAGTCTAATTAGTCTCTTACTCTTGTCTCTCAGTATCCTTATCCCTAGGATATAAGCAGCTTCTCCAAGGTCCTTCATAGTAAAACACTTCCTAAGCCAGGATTTCACCTGCTGCAAGGTTGTGTTGTCATTTCCTATGAGCAGTATGTCAACCTCATACAGTACCAAAAAGCTAAATATACTCCCACTAGCTCTGACATATACACAGGACTCATCCTCGCTTCTCAAAAAACCAAACTCTTTGACTTTCTCATCGA
This sequence comes from Lactuca saligna, assembly GCF_052625555.1. Lineage (NCBI taxonomy): Eukaryota > Viridiplantae > Streptophyta > Magnoliopsida > Asterales > Asteraceae > Lactuca > Lactuca saligna. Next base: position 120,722,549 of record NC_136425.1, read on the forward strand.
AACAAAGATTCCATCTGTGAGATGCTTGTTTCAATACATATATGGATTTCTCAAGCCTACACACTCTATTATAGGGGTGAGCATTTGGACCGGCCTGGACCAGACCGGCTCTTGGACCGGACCGGTTATGGAGAATTTTGTGGACCATGGACCGGACCGGATGAGTCGTGTCCATCTCCGTGTCCGTGTCCGGGTCCAGGTCCGGGTTTTCCGGTTTTTGGATCCGTTTGGACCGTTACAAGTTTAATTGTATAGAGTATAATAAGTAATCTACATTTATGTAAAATATTATAACTTGCAAAATTAATACGTTTCTATTTCATGCCTAACTAATCTACATTGATGTATAATATTATAACTTGCAATTTGCAAAAATTAATTTTCGAAATAAAAGCAACTAAAAATCATAGTTTAAACTTTAAAATCAATCAAACTAATAGACTTCATAAACTCATAATCTAATATTATATTGGTCTCTTCCCCATATAATTGTCATCCATATGTAACATTTTTAAATCTTGTGAAATCTCTACATAAATACAAATGAAAATGTTGTTAGTATTTAATAAAAAATAATAATTGTATAAAAAAAGAATAAAGATTGTAATTGTTTTACCCAAAGCTATATCATCATCGTTCAAGATGTCATCAACATGGTCAACTATCGAATTTGTATACTTTATCACCCAATCTTGGGTGCATAACAAAGTTTCAAGTATCAATATCGATAAACTAGACTTTATCACCCAATCGTGGACTCGGAATTATAGTATAAAATAATACTAAAAAGCTGAAATATTTCAGCTTTGATAGCTCTACTTTGAAGGATTGTAACTCAGTGAATATAATACCAAAATAAACAAAATTATAGTCTAAATTCATGTACAAACTATAAACTAAATGTTGGAAAAACCAGAGATCAATCTGACTTAAAACGAATGAGTTATGGGTGTTTAAAAAACGTCACTGATTACAAAATCTTGCTGAAAAGCTATATTTTTTCAGCTTTGATAGCTCTACTGTGAATGATTGTAACTCAGTGAATATAATACCAAAATAAACAAAAGTATAGTTTAAACTCATCTACAAACTGTAAACTAAATGTTGGAAAAAATCTCCGATCAATCCGACTTAAAAAGAATGAGTTATGGATGTTTAAAAAACATCACAGATTACAAAATATTGTTGAAAAGCTGAATTTTCACCTTTGATAGCTCTACTTTGAAGGATTGTAACATGGTGAATATAATACCAAAATAAACAAAATTATAGTCTGAGTTTATCTACAAAGTGTAAACTAAATATTGGAAAAAACCGTAAGTCAATCTGACTTAAAACAAATGACTTATAGGTGTTTAAAAAATATTACAAAAATCTTAATCATGTCCAACCGGTTCTAAACCCGGTGAAAACCGGACCGAACCGGGAAAAAAATCAGACCGGACCGGAGAGAAATCTTAAAACTGAGAACCGGCCCGGGGGTCCAAAATAACGGTCCGGCCTGGTCCGGTTCTCCGGTCCAAATGCTCACCCCTACTCTATTAGGGTACTTTGCATTGACAAAACCCTCTGGCTGACTCATATAAACATCCTCAGCCAACTTTCCATTAAGAAAAGTGGTTTTGAGATCCATTTGCCATATTTCATAGTCATGAAATGCAACTATGGCTAGCATAACCCTAATAGATTTTAATCTTTGCTACTGGTGAGAAGGTCTCATCATAGTCAACTCACTGACTTTGAGTAAAGCCCCAGTCGCAGATAAGTGTGTACTTTACTATCCATTTTGGTCTTCTTCTGAAAGATCCATTTGCATCTGACTATATTACGACCCAGTACATTGTCAACTTACTTCCAAAATTTATTGTCATACATGAACTGCATCTCGTTGTCCATAGCCTCTTTCCACTTTGTAAACTCGGGGCCTGACATGGTTTCCATGTAGTTGTTTGGTTCACCCAAATTTACCAGTGTGCTATCACTGATAAATGTATCTCATTATGTAGTAATATGGAAACCATAAAACTCAGGTGTATTTCTAACTCTACTAGAACGCCTCAGAGGTACAGATTCTCCAATTGGTTCAACATGAGTTTCCTCCTCAAGTTGATCGCTAGTGTTTGAGGTTCCTTCACCGTTTGACTCTTGAATTATTCAAGGTCAATTTGCCTCCCACTATTTCCTTGGATTATGAATTCTCTCTCACAAAAGACTCCTTTCCTCGCAACGAAGACAACATTGTTTCTTGGTCTGTAGAAGAGATATCCAAAGGATTTCTGTGGGTAGTCGATAAAACTACACCGCTCACTACGAGGTTCTAGCTTTTCATGAGTCTTACGTCTCACGAAAGCCTCGCAAACCCAAACCTAGATGTATGCTAACGAGGGAACCTTCCCTGTCTACATCTCATGAAGTGTTTTTGCAACCTTCTTAGTTGAGACTAGATTAAGGATATTGTAATCCCCGTAGATCCAGGCTAGTCAATTTAGAGATAATAGGGGTCAAAAACGAATTTTTGAGAAATGATTATTTAGAATATATAATCTTAACCAAATTGAAGAATACGTCTCAAGGGTTTTGTACATATAAAGAACGTTTAAATCCGAGTTATAACGAAGAAGTTATGGTCCGTCGAAATTTTACGGCATAACCAGCACGACACCGGAAGACTTAAACAGTGAATTTACGTTGGAGGAATTTTTAGCCTTTGTAATATAAACAAAAGTCATTGAATATGTTAAACTGAGAGCGTCCATAAAAAGAACGCCCACATCTGACTTCGTATGAGGAAGTTATGAAATTTCTAAAATCCGAGTTATGACGAAGAAATTATGACCATTCTAAGTTTCCCGACAAAAACCGGCAATACGAAGTTACGTAAAAACGCAAAGTTTCAACAAAACACTTTTTGACCTTAGGTGACTAAATGAAAGTCATAGATATCGTCAAACCGTAACCGTACATAAAAAGAACGTCCAAATCTGACTTCGTATGAGGAAGATGTGATTTTTCTAAGTTACAGATATAGCAGTAGACAACTAAAAACTCGAAATAGAGATCGAGAGACTTTTGGCCAAAACAACCTAAACGAGAATCAAAGGGATCAACAATTCTAGCGCAACGGTAAAAAGTCTGACGAAAACGGACGTCGGATGAAGAAGTTATGGAACTTTAACGGACTTTTCCTGTCCCGACCTATTAAAAATATAATATTAAAAATAAAATCAAAACTAGCCGACGGAGTCTAAACGAAAGTCGTAGATCGTAGTCTCACCTTCGCGTGGATATAAAGAACGTCGAAAACGGAGTTCGTATGAGAAAGATATGAATTTTTGAAGTTTGTTAATTAATTTAAATATAAATTAAATTAAATCCCGGTATTATCCGAAGGAGGAGTCACCGGTCCGATCCCTCGTATGCCCAGCGTACCGTCGTACGCCCAGCGTACTCGGATGCTAGGCTCCGGTTCATCCACGTCGCTCCAATGTTTCGACCGAGGATGCGCTCATGCATGACGCATGAGTACGCAGCGCGTACTCTAAGTACGCCCCGCGTAACGCAACCCCCTCAGACCCCTATAAATAGCATGCGAGGGTGCCGGCCAAAATTGCTAATTTCCTTCCTTTCTCGCGTCGAAGCTCTGCGTTTCAACCCTCAGAATCATCCCAAAGGCCCGGTTTTCATATCCAAGGTGGGAAGAAAGTTATACACTCCCGAGACTCCCGAGATTTCCCGAGAATCTCGAGAGATCCGCTTTCCCGAGACGAAACTCTGCCCGGTTTTTCCATCTTGCTATCTTCAAGCTTTCAAGTGAGTTCATACCCCCTTTCAAACACACTTTAAATACATTTTTAAATGCTTTTATACTCTTTTAGGGGGGGAATACAAGTAAACATACGGTTATTATCGTGTATTTTATAAAGTTTCACTTCACTTGTGTTATCAAATAAACCACTTGGAACTCATTACTATTATGGAAAACTCTTGTCATACTTTGTGTGCATTAGACTTATACGAAGTATATAATGGTCTTTCATTGTTAAATCTTTTTATACATTCTAAAAACTTATGATTTTGCTTTATCAAACATTGTGAAAAGGGATAAACTTTGCATACAAAACTATCACTGTAATATCAACTTAATTGAGAATCCATGAGCCGTGTACATCTTCAAACGTTACTTTTCTTTATTAGAAAGTACTGCAGTAAGTCCTGTTTATAACCAGAATCTCCCGCGACGAGAACGTGTCAAATGTGTATAGATCTATACGGGAAGTCATGATCCCGCGCCCTGACTGTTAGCTACAATCCGTCTTTTGGGGTGATAGTTGTCACAGCACTGCGACGCCTGAAGAACGTCGTTACAGGCATATTATGTTTAGTATGGTTATAAAACTCATCGGATATACAATTATTATGATATTCAGTTTTGATGAATGAGTAGCTATTAAAACTATTCTTCATCCAACCGGTTCGATCTTCGCGTAGTTTTATTATATATAAAACTATGACAGAACTTACGAGAAACATCGGTTTCTTGCAATTTTCGGTCTTAGAGACTGCCATTTTGTGTGAGGAAAATAAGGGTTTTTCCTGCATACAAACCAAACAACTAATAGGAAAATAAGGGATTTTCCCGGTGCAATCATTTACAACTTATAACACGAATATTTATATGCATTACATATTTTTATAAGAATATAAGGGTTTTTCTTGGAAAACACAACAAATCGTATCTCAACCATTAGGGAAAATATGGGATTTTCTGGATCTAATGCATTCACTTTCAACACGACAAATCACAACTCTTTACATTTGAAATGCTTCGTTTTTTGGAAAACATACACCCATTTTGGAATGGCATCAAATTTTTCTAAACTACTTATGAACTCACCAACTTAATTGTTGACACTTTTTCTTTGAAATAACTTGTATTCTCAGGGAACCGCTAAGCAGGTTGGAAATCAACTTTTGGGATTAACGCGCTGGCGTTAATTACTTCTTTTGAATTATGTTTATGTATTTATCTTTTGAACATGTAATGAATACAATTATGTAAACATCTTGGAAACTTTAATATATATGGTGGTGTGTACTTTCCTTTTTATGAACTGTTATGATACTGAATATGACGTCCACCGCCCCTGAACGTTTCCGCCGTTCTGGTTTGGGGGTGTGACACACAATCTTGACCATTGCTTTCTCCCCATGTCTTGCCACTAGATGGTGACACGTGGCACCAAGTTCAGCCATTTTTCATCCTATAAATTAAACCTCTCTCACCCTCATTTTCTTCACACCTTTCCCATTATTTCTTCTCTTTACTATCTCTCTAGAACCTCTCTCTAGTCCCGAAACCCCTCGAAAAGCCCAAGGAACCTCCCTAGCACGAGGCGGAATCCCCGGAGTGCTCGACGGCTCCGAGAAGAAGAGATTTTCAGCTCGGGAATGCTGCTCCAAGCAAATCTCGGTTTTCTATAAAACCCACTGTTTCGTCAAAGGAAATTATTTTTTTAGAAGCGAAGCACTGTCTGAGTTCAGAATCACCACCTTTTCATGTGAGTGCATAGTTACTTTCATCTTACACATAGATATTAAGTATTTTATATAAACTACATGCTATGTGTGTATATTGTTTGAATACTTGTTGTCTATGCTGGGTGAAAGATTTTCATACATGTTTTAAATTATCTAAACTGTATACGTATATTATATCTACAAAATGTGTGGGGTAAAACATGGGTAGATGAAATAGTTTATGCGTGACAAAAATAAAATGATGAAGAGTTGATATATACCATGAGGTAAGGGTGAGAGGTGAACCATGAGAGAAGCCTTTTACCCAAGTGATGGCCCCATCATCCAGCAGAGTAAGGATGACAACCACGGACTATTCTAGATAATCTAGTGAACAGTAGCAGGCTCACAAACTGTAGGTGTTTTGAACTGTGTATTCACCAGGTGTACTCTAAAAACCCATCGATATGTGTTGCGAGTGGATTCTCGGAAACAATATTGTTGATAAATGAGATAAAACTCATTGAACTGTATTGCGAGAGGAGTCTCAGAAACGATACTGTCAATAAACGAGATAAACCTTGGTAACTATGGATTTAGTACATGTTGATTAAACCTTGGCAATGATGGATTTCGTACCTATTCCTTAGGATAACCCTTAGGAATAAATGAACGAGGAATAGCTGAATTCTTAGGGTAGAATAAAGAAGATAATGGGAATGGGTAATTGGGTTGATTGTCTAAATGTTTAAACATAATAATTACATTATTGTGGGTTGAAAACCCTATGTACTCACTAGGTTTCCCAACCTGACCCACTCAGTTTATTTCTGTCACAGGTGTTGATATGAAGGCACATTACACTAAGAGATTAAGGAGATATAGATCACTAGTGATAATGAATGTAAGTTCTGTTTATGCTTATGTTTCTATATTGACGATGACATCCCAAATGTTTTAAAGAGAATAAAAATACTTTTCTTCGGAAACGCTTTGATAACGTTTTTATCATATTTTACTGGGAACAAATTCCGCAATATTTTTATTAAAAGATGTACTCTGATTTTTATAAAGCATAAACAAAATCGGTCTTTTCTGGCCATGAAAATGGGGATGTCACTGATATGGGCGACAGTCTGTAAGGCATACCCCCAAAATGAGATAGGTAAGAAAACTCGACTCATCACGAAACGAACCATGTCTAACAAAGTTCGATTTTGCCTCTCAAGCACACCATTAAGTTGTGGTGTCCTAGGAGATGTCAGTTGTGAAACAATTCCACATTCCTTAAGATAGTCAAGGAACTCAATACTAAGATACTATCCACCTCAATTAGATCAAAACATCTTTATCTTCCCGCCCAGCTGATTCTCCATTTCCTGATTAAACTCTTAGAATCTTTCAAAGGTTTCTAACTTATGCTTGATTAAGTAGACATAGCCATATCTACTGTAATCATCAGTAAAAGTCGCATAGAAGCAGTTAACATCCCTTGTGGCAGTTTTGAAGGGTGCACACACATCTGTGTGTATGAGGTCCAACAAACTTTTACCTTTCTCACATGTACCAGTGAAGGGTGACTTAGTCATCTTTCCAAGCAAATAAGATTCGCAACTATCATCTGACTTTAAGTAAAAAGACTCTAAGACTCCAACCTTTTGGAGTTGGCCTATGTGCTTCTTGTTGACATGTCTAAGACGACAATGCCATAGTGATGCTTTATCCAAACTAGTGGAAGAATCAATATGCAAACATTATTTCCTAAGTTGTCTACAACCAAAATAGTTTCATATACACCATTACAAGGCAATGTTGTAATGCCCCATTCCTGGTACGTATTTATTTTGATTAAATGTTCTTTTAGAAAGAGCTACTCGGCAAGTTGTAGCCCTAACTCGCCGAGTAGATGTCGAGTTGGATACGGGCTTTAAGTAATCTACTTGGCGAGTTCACGCATGGACTCAGCGAGTAGACCAATCAGGAGGAGACTCTAATTCTTAGGGTTTGCAACCTATTTAAACATCCTTATAGCCCCCATCTCAGCCTCCATCACCCTCAAAGCATTCCTTATCAAACCCCAGCCGCTTTCTTAGTGAGTGTGTGTGTGTGTTTATTGCTTATGAAGGTATCTTTGGATTAACAAAGAGAAGGAGAAAGTTGGAGAGTTCAAGGAAGAGGAAGTAGATCCAAAATACACACTCTATTGGTCATCTTTTCTGGTATTAAATTCTATACCTTTCTCATTGATCATATAGATCTATGTTTCTCCTAAATTGTGGTTTCTAAGCCCAAAAACCCCAAATCCCTTATGAATAGGCCTTGTGGCCGGGTTATATCTCAGATCTGTACACTCATGGCATGCTAGAAGTATAAAGTTTTGGGTGTGGTTCTGATTAAAGTCCCCATTGAGCCTAGAACCTCATTAAGAGCTTATTTTTGTCATATGAAGCCTTTAAAGCCATGCATGCACGTAAAGTTAGCAACTTTACGTGAAAAACATGCCCTAGAAGTCTAGATCCATGATTTGTAGCAGCTGCATGGCTCAGATCAGACCTGTATGGAAAAAAATGGCTGAATGAACTCGGCGAGTCCACACGATGACTCGACAAGTTATATGAAGTTAGCCGTCAACTCGACGAGTTGGAAGAACAACTCACCGAGTCCGATGAATATTGTCTTAGAACTCGACGAGTTGTATGAGCAACTCAGCGAGTCGGAGAAGTTTTCCCGAGTAAAGTTGTGTTTGAGTAGGAAGGCTTCATTCATTCGTAGTTACATGTAAAGTTAGCAACTTGACATGTTCAGATGGTTCCAAAATTTCAGATCTACGAGTTAGGAACCATAGAGTGGATTCGAATGTAGTTGTATGGAATCTGCTCGACAGAACTCGACGAGTAGTTCCTTAGACTTGGCGAGTAGTTCCTCAGAATCGGCGAGTAGTTCCTCAGACTCGGTGAGTCCGGTCAACTGGAGGTTGACTTTGACTAGGAGGTTGACTTTGACCAGGGGTAAAACAGTCATTTTACCCTTAGTACAGTTATAGTAATTGATTGAGTGTATTTATGGAAATTGTAGCCGGGGAGATATTGGAGCAGCAACAGTTGGTTTCCAGAGCATTTCTTTTAGCAGCCAGTGTACGAGGTGAGTTTCCATCCAGTAGGAACGGGTCTAAGGCCACAATGCTGGCCCGTTTAGCTAGTAGCAGTTTCCCAGACTTCGGTCCAATGTTGTTTCAGTATGTTTGATGCCTTCGTGGCTCAGACAGGATTTATGTGTTATGTGTTCCAGGCTACAGCCCAAAGCAGTATGCAGCTTATCTGATTCATGCTAGTTGATATGTTTATGTGATGCTCAGACAGTTACTGGACTTCGGTCCGATGCATTTAGTTCCGAACTCCGGTCCCAGTCAGTTCCAGACTTCGGTCCGATGCAGTTTCTGGACTTCGGTCCGATGCAGAGGGCAAGGCCCTGGTTAGTTTCCGGACTTCGGTCCGATGTAGTTTCCGGACTTCGGTCCGAGGTAGTGGGCAAGGCCCAATATGTGTTTATATGTTAGTGTATGGTATGAGGTAGCTTGGGGGAGCTCACTAAGCTTTGTGCTTACAGTTTCAGTTTTGGTTTCAGGTACTTCCACAAGTAAAGGGAAGAGCTCGGGCTGATAGCATTGCACACACCACAGCTTCAGTTTGTCCTGGGAATTGTTTTAGCTTTTCATAGATGTGATTTGATATAGTCTTGATACAGATTCCTCGCAATACTTTGCTATTGTTTTGAGATATTGACATACGAGTTTTACTTTATGATATTAACATGATGTTTTTAGTAATTATTAAACAAAAAATTTTGGGTCGTATTTTGGGACGTTACAAGTTGGTATCAGAGCCTTGGTTTGAGCGATTCGGGCACACTTTCAGGTGTGTTTGAACTCAAACTAAGGAAATGGTAAAATGTTTTTCAAAAGAAAAGAGTTCTAGAAAAGTAAAAAGAATTTTAGAAAGATAAGAACTTTGAGAAGAGAAAAGGGTTTTGTGCATGCGATCAGTCGAGCTCAAGTAAGTACTCCCAAATTACCCATACAAGTTATGTTATGAATATCAGTTTCAGTTTTAGTAGAACAACATGCTAGAATAGGAATAAGGATCTAGGAGCATGCCTTATGTGCCTGCTATATATGTTTCAGCCTCATTAGAATTGCATGCTAACATGGAGTAGTCAGCAGTAGGATAGCCTGTTTAGGTTATGCCAGATAATATTAGCTTAGCATTGCATGCTAGTACAGTTCCCCATTATGAGGATAGAATTGCTTGAGTAGTCTCCTATGTCTGAATGTTGCTTGCTTTGTGCTTTGTGGGACTCTAAGTGATGGGAGTTAGCCATTAGGTGAATGTGTCACGTCATATGTGAACAGGGTTGAATAATCTCAGAGTGCTAGACTTAGCCCTATTGCGCAGCTCTTATCTAAGTCAAACCATTGTAGGTATGAGTCTTTTACTTGAAGGATTATCTGAGCCTCGTTGTATGTGATGGTATTCAGATGATGGCTAATTAGCATCACAAGGAGGCTTTCAGCAGCTGAGGACCGAATCGGGTATAGTCAGAGGTTTCCCTAGGGCAAGCCTAGGACGGGAGTAACAAAGATCATTAGCAGTAATAGTGACTTAGCGGAGTCAAGGCAGTACTTGAGGAAAGTACGAATAGATGTGGAAGGTAGTATGTGTTGGATTAGTGTCTAAGTCCATAACTATTTTGGTATGTACTTGACCCGATGGTGCATGGTCCTTTTGGGTTGCCTTCACCAAAACAACTTGATAGGATGAATTATGGAGAAAAAGGATTAAATATGATTTATTAATATATTATGAGAATAATATATTAAAGGAGAAATCATATTGTTTAATTAATATTAGTCAAGAATTAATAAGAATTAAGTTTATGGCTAAAAGATATTAACTAAACTTAAGGGACTTGAACTGTCAATTGCATAATAGTTGAATATTGAGCTAATGGACTCCATATTAAAGGGGTGGACGAATTCTATGGGGAAACCCATTAGAAATCGTCCTAGGGCCTTTAAGGAAGGAGTCCACGGGTTGCTTAGGGCTTAAGCATTTGATAACCCTAATAGCTTCACTATTTAAAGATCCCTAGAGCACCAAAAACGTGGGCGAGTAACTCCTTAGGGTTTTGGATGGTTTTTGGGTGTCTCCTTCTTTTCTCTTCTTCATCCTCTTGCTCTTGGTGTTTGTGAACCATTAGAGGAGTGACATTTGTGACTCTAAGCTTTCTAAAGTCAATACAAGAAGGATTTGAGATTGTTATTGCTACATAAGAATCAAGGTAACATCTTAAACCCATTATTATGTTAATATTGATTATCATATGATGGAATTAAGGTATAGTCTTGGATGAATTGCATGTACAATAGAGAAACCTAGATCCAAGCATTAGGGTTTGTATGAGCACATAGGATGTTCTTATGACCAAAATTCCATCAGTGGTATTAGAGACTTGATTGGTTTCTATTGTATTGATGCCTTGTGTGTTTGTTCAAGTTGCAAAAACATTTTTTTAGCTCCCTGCCTGATGAACTCGGTGAGCAACACAGTGTACTCGGCTCAACTCGGTGAGTCCAGTGTGGTACTCGGTGAGTTCGAGCGTCAGATGGAGCTATTTTCGGGATTTCTTGCTGTTTTACTCATGGATACTTGCCTTATCTGTTTTAGATCATTAAAATCCGATTTTATACATATTTATGAGTATATCCTTGATTAAACAAAAGATAATTACCAATTGATTAGATAATAACTTCCTTATATGATAAAGTTTGATTATTTGTATTAATTGGGTAACTTACTTTGCAAGAAATTGAAATCAAGGTCAAATATAGATAATGATGAAATTAATTGTTTAATTTATATTATTTATTATTTGATCCTTGTGTTATGAAAAGTTTCAATTTTTTCCCTTTAGGTTTTATAATTTAAATTTGAACTCAAAAGTTTTGGTTTTGAGATTTAACTAGTTAAAACCCTAATGTTTTGAAATGTTTCAAAACTTACCCTCAAGTTTTTTGGAATTTAAAAGTTGATTAAAAGTTTAATTTAGAAATGTAAAATTCTAAAACCCTAGTATTGTTTTGAAAAGTTCAAATCACACCCTTATGGTATTATTAATTAATTAAAGTGTATAATTAAAAGAGGTTTAAAAAATCCATAAAATTTTGGTTTACAATTTAATTGAATGAAAAGTATAATTGTTAAATTTGACCACCTAGTATCTTAAAAGTGTAAAATACACCCTATACTATATATAACATTAAAAGTCTAACATTATATATATGTATAAGTAAATGTCAGTCTTACTGTTAGTAGGCCTCATTCACGAAGCTGGTCTATAAGGGGTGTTTAAGGAAATTGCCTATAAAATAGCGATTGAATGGGTATCCACTCTTACCCACCGCACTCTTGACTAGTGGAGGGTCGTTAGCCAAACGGGTAGGATAGGACAGAAACCTTCCATTATAAGTATAATGAAGTATAAAAGTAACTAAATGCTTTCATAAAATTCCCAATCTTAGTTACTTTAGGCGAAAGTGAATTGATGCAATTCCATGAAATTACACTTTGTGCCCTTGCGAAGACGTTATTGGAGCATGTGTGGTTAACCGACACACTAAATGGTTCTAAGAAAAGGTAGCAAAGGGTGACTCAGTGTTTGTCATAGTTCGGTGGAGCGTGTGTGGTTTACCGGCACACCGAATAGGTGATTGTAACATGTGGGGGCACCATGTAAGTTTGCATGGTTATTCACACCCTCTTTGTGATCCTCGGTATCCCAGTCACAAACTAGATGGGCATATCGAGATTTAAACATGCCATTGAAAAGTTCAATGAATCTTAAAGGATCTAGGAGTTTTCATAGATTTAAAAATTAAATTTCTTTTTCGTTTTTCATGGTGGAAATTGGTAAATCGTCATTTACCTACCTTCAAATACTCTGCAACTAGATTACGGCATCCCTTTTCTAGGTTGTAGCGTATTGTGTTGGGTCCTAGACTTAATATCTCATTTGGGTGATTTATTAAGGACTCAATCTATCAACTAACCTGAATTTATTTTTCCTCCCGTTTTGTTGATGTCAAAGTACGACAACTATGGTCTTCCCAAATCCCATGGAACAAGCTTGCCACATGACGATGATATTCCACGATTCGATCGAGGAAAAAGAAATCATGCTACACTTCCTCCTCCTCCTCCCGTTGTTCTCCCTAACCCACAAGCTCGAAGAAATGAAAGGTTCAATGTCAATAAAGCCCTATTGGAAATGTAACATGAAGATGGTAAACACGTGTGTGCCCACGTTCTAGGAATGAAATCACACATTGATAGGTTGAAAATGTTGGGTGTGTCATTCCCGGATAAGTTCGCTGTGAACTGGGTTCTGCAGTCACTTCCCGAATCATATAATGAGTTCAAAAGAAAGTATTATATGATGGATCATGATGAAAACCTCATTGACCTAACTTACATGCTCATTGCTGCTGAATCAGAAATGGGTTGGCAAAGCAATGGAGCATATTTGTTGGGAAAGTCAACCAACCATGCTTCCGAGGACGTTCTAGGAGAACTAACCTGCGTTTGCTGCCAAGAGAAAGGGCATTGGATACAAGTCTGCCCTAAGAGCCTGAAGAGTCCAGAAGATGGGAGACTCAAAGAGTATGACTGTGCTTCAGGTAAAATCCACTATCTAACTCAATTAAGTTCCTATTCGTTGATTATTAATGTGATAAGATTGCATTTGAATGTTTTTCAAGATCAATGAAAAGAGAGGAAGCTTGATGAAGAAGCAAGATGAATCTAATCACGAAGAAATGGATCTTGATTGCATGGATTCGAAGATTAGATTTTGAGCTTAGAAAGTTATGATAGAGTCGTTAGGAATTTTTCTTTTGACTACCTAGTTTTCAGTTGATTTTGCATTGTAAGGATAAATTTTTCCGCTGCTTTTATAAATAAAATAAATTTTGTTTGACGTATTTATTTATTTCCTTGGAATGAAATCGTTATGAAAAATTAGCATTTGCATATTTCTACAACGAATGGATGTGATTCTTAATTATGATGATTGTGGAAATGTCGAGAATTTACCAAATAGGGAAAGTTTCTCATCGTCCAAGTTTCAATTGGATAGAGACTTGGAATCATACAACAAGTATTGCATGATAAATGAGAAGTTTCATATTTGGAAATTAGACTAATTCGTTGACAAAGTGTTAAGTGAAGGACTAGGAGATCGAGTACACAAGGTTATGAATTGATCAAGTCCACCACAAGAGTAACAAAGATATTCGTCATGATTTACTAAAGGTTTAGTAAATATGATTATACTTATAAGATTAAGTGTAATTCTGAATTGATTGTAAGAGTTTAAATCAATAATAGAACGAAGAAGAAGAATCAAGTAGGCAGAAAGATACAAGTTTCTCTATTCTAAAAAGAAGGGAGAGTACCTTTTATTATGTTTTATGATAGGGCTTAATGATTAAGAACCATATCTCAATTGATCCTCTAAGTGAGTCTTAGTGAAATTGTATGTCTAAGAAGAGGAATCGAGAATTGAAGAAATGGTTAAATCAAGAAGTCAATCATACTTCGTTACAAAAACAAGTCTTAGAGTTAAGATTGTGACATTGAGTGACAGGTCTTAAGAAGGTTTATAAAATTCACCAAATGTGGAAAGTTGTGATGTCTTGGATAAGACAAAGACCAACTAGGACCAATTTTGTGAAGTTTTTTGTCTTGATAAAAGCTACACTAACTCTTGAATATTTGTTTATCGAGAAATGTTTATTGACAAGAGAATCTTATATTTCAAGGAGTCAGTGGGAGTCTTAATGGTCTTGAAGGATTTCAAGAACAAATAAAAATAAACCTTATCGAACATCATTAGCACACGACTTGAGGTTTACAACCTATCGTGTTGACATTATCTTGTTTCTATGCTGTTCCAATAGAGTTAATTATGCATGTGAACCCTACGAGTTCTCATTTGAATGCATAAAAGGCAAGGACCTTGATCAATGAATGGTACATTGATAAGATAGGCTGAGTTGCTTAACTACATGGAATACATGGTGGGCAACCGTGTTACCACAAGGCAAGAGATCAAGATTGAAAAAGTTCCGTCCATAAGAGTTTGGATTTGTCGTAAACTTTGGTTTTGACAAATTCACATGGATAGGAACACACACATACACCATTAAAATCTAAGTGTCATAAGATTTCTCCTTCATGAAGATGGACGTGAGGAAATGCTTTCACTAAGAAATATTTTAAGAAGATAGTGATTGTAAAATTGTATTCTCGAATTCGATTATGGTTATGGTATCCCTTTCCATGATTCGAATTGTGAGATTTGGCAATTAATCTGAATTGTTTAAGACACACATATGAGCTATTTTGGATAAAGGTGTATGAGATTGAGAAGCTTAGATAAAAGATTATCAAAGCATTAGGTATTAGAAACATGAAATTAAGAAATTCAATAGGTATTGTTTTTCTGAAAGTTATGTTGTTTCTGAATACATGTCAAAGCTATTGGGAGCATAAGCGTTATGTTTATAATAATCATCATGATAGTGGGAGCATAAATGTTATGATTCTATGATTATTAAGGCAAGTATTTCAAGTTAGCAATGTTAATTATAGAAAACAAGAGTCATACTTTGCAAAGTTGTAAGGGTTGAATAGTTGTTTTGCTATAATAAAGGGAGAGAATATTATGCTTCATTTCAAATATGAAGGCTTAGGTTGTGGAATGTTAATAAGTTTAGTCAAGGATACATTGTGTGTTCTTACATTTCGATTATGATTACGACATTCCTCTTCATAAAGTTCGAATTATGAGAACGTAGTGCGTAAAATATTATGGCAAAAGATTGAATCTTTTCGTAAGACATTATGCGTCGTGTCCCATACACTTCGGGTATAGGATCGATTGTAAATGCTATAATATTTGACCATTCTAAATTTTCCAAATGTCCAGGACATTTAGAGGGAAAAGGACAAGAATCGGTTTTGACTAAGACAATTAAAAAACTATCAAAGGACAATCCAAAGTTCACCGAGGATTGGTCGCTTGTGAGTAGTTGGAAGTATAGTATTGGATGGAGCATATCAAAATTATTATGAATAGATAAGATTCTATTAAGAATGAGTTGTCATATGGAAAATATTGAAACATTTCCATATTGGGAGATAGATATTGAAAATCTATGTCTAGATTAGAAATTTTATGCAAAAGGATGTTCAAAGAAAAGTACTTTGAGTAAGAGACATCACGTCTATGGAATTGTATGGTAACAATCATAGAGAACTTTGTAATTTCATTGGCAATAGTCATTGTGACCTTAATGTAGTGACATTACAAAAGGATAATTGTATCAAATGTTAGAATCTAACATATTCTATAAGTGGCAAGAATTTGATATTCTTACACTTGTGATATGGATTGGGAGCTGTGAAATGAGTATGATTGGAAATGTGATCATTTGATCTATTTCACAAAGTAAGAACCATAGGAAAACATTATGTGCATGCTGAGAGCATGGGACAAGTGTTGCAATTCAAGGAAGAAGTTGATTATCCGAAACAACAAATAATGAGTAATCGATATGGTGATAAATAAAATGTGTTTTATTTATACTGAAAGGTTTAAGGCCATATGGGATTAGTATTATTCTTGTGTTTCACTTTGCATGTTTTGACTTCCTGAATAATTTAATTGGTCAAGAAGAGTCAAATTATTCAAACGGGCCACAGTCGTTCATATGTTGGAAGTAGGTATGAATGAAGACTGTCATAAATTGGTGTGTGGATTGTCTAAATAGCATTAGACATAAGCAATTGTTTGCTGCAATGTTCATGAGTGCTTATGAATATGATTTGAGCATTGGATTAAACCGACACTCACTTGGATCACTTCATGGATATTATCACAAGTGATTGGTGAGACGATAACATCTTATATTCTTGAAACCGAGATGTGTGAGTTGTATCTTGCGAGTTGGTTGCACATTGATAATATGTAAACGCATTGGTAACTTGGTGTTATAAAACATATTGTTGTGTGTGATTTGGTGAGTAAGTGCAAGTGAGCATTGAGTCAAAGTTTATCCGTACCTTTTATCAAAAGTAGGATAAAAGCAATATATGTGGGCCCCTCAATGATTTAGTGATGGCACCTAAGTGCTTGGCCACGCCGGGACTAAATTGATGTGTTCAATTGTAGTCTGTTGCCAGTCGTCATAAATCTGTGTTGGGCTTTATAGATTGCATCTTTTGGGCTCGTCTAATTATGCTGTTTTGTATTCCGGTTTGGGCCTGTCCAACCGTGAGTCTTTTATGCTGTGTATATAATCTAATGCTTGCATGCATATTAGGTTAAGGTTTTAGAGATCTGCGTATAACGATTTTTCCAGACGATAAAAGGTTTCTTTGATCGTTCTTGTAACCTGCTAGTCCTCTACAGTTGATGTTCTTAATCGAGCTCTTCTGAGGATTTTGTTTTAATCATTCGACACGTTCGATTCAATCCTGTCCTGTTCTTTTATTGTGTTCATATTGTCATTGTTTACTTACTTGTTCAAGATCTAATCGATCTTCATAGATTAAAAGATAGTTTAATCTCATCAATTGGTATCAGAGCAGGAGGCTGTGTAATTGATACACATCTTTTCTGTGAAAAAGATTTCCATTAGGGTTTTTCCGCAATCATTAATATTTATTGAGCCGTCATCTCTTTATTGACGTATCTCGATATTTATTACTTTGCCCTAATCTGCTTTATTACAAGTCTGATCTTTGAACAGGTTTTTTCGATCATAATGGACGCGACACAATCAAACGTTATTAATATTTCCAACAACATTGGTTCGACGACAAAGATTCCGATATTATACACCCATGATTATGAAGTATGGGCACATCATTTCGAAGACTATGTTATTGGATCTGAGGAAAATGGCTATTTGATTTGGGAAGCCATCACCAATGGACCGTTTTCTCATTCTGCAACATCCAGAATCATCAAGACTCAAAAAGAATACAATGATCTGTTAAAGGATGTGAAAGATATTGCTCAAGATGAAAAGGATAAGTTCCAATGCAATATCAAGGCATTAAGATTGATCCGGTTCGCCCTTCAGTCCGATACATTCAGATTGGTTAGTTCATGCACAACGGCAAAGGATGTTTGGGATAGACTTCGCAAACTGTATTCTACAGAAGAAGATCTTGAACATTCTATTCAAACTCTACTTCTATCTGAGTTTGGAGAATTCAGACAAGGGGCTGAAGAATCTGTGACCCAGACGTTCGATCGCTTCAATCATCTTCTCAGCAAGATGATTAAACACGATATTGAAAGGAAGCTCATCGAACAGAAGGTTACATTCCTGAACGGTCTGAGGTCTGAATGGAGAGCAGTTGTTTCCACGGTTAAAGCCCATGAGCAATTTAAATCATATTCTCTGGTGAAACTAGTGGGAATTCTCAACTCTCAAGAGAAGATCGTGGTGCAAGAAAAGAACGTCGTTTCCGGTCTTGGTTCGTTGGCCCTCTTGTCAAAAAGTAAAGCTGTTATGGAGGATGAAGACCTCAGCCTGGAAGAATATGATCTCACATCGGAAGATTATGCCTTGATGGTGTCCAATCTCAAAAAGTTCATCAAGAAGAGATTCCCCAGCAACAAAAACCGAAACCGGCAGGGGAGTTACAGCTCTGAAAAGGCGGTTAATGAACCGAAAGCTGAGGAGCACAAGAAGGAACCGAAGGTGGATGGCGACTCTGGAGTGAGCTGTTTCTATTGTGGTGGGAAAAATCATTATGCTAAGGACTGTGTTCTTAAGAAAATGGCTGAAAAGGATGATGGGAATGATGAGGAAGCCGTGTTGCAGAAAAGATTGGATGAGTTGAGAAAGAAGAAGTCTGCTGCTAACCCGCCTATTAATGCTCTTATTGTGCAGGGTTCTGTTCTAGGTGATGAGTTCGGTAGCACGGAAGTTTGGTCTACCGACTCAGAAGACGAGGAAGTGAGGCAGCCTACTCATGGAAAGGCCTACTTGTCTAAGGAAGAAAGCAGTGGTGGAAAATGCCTCATGGTTTCTGACGTATCTCAAATGAGGGGATACAACACCGATGGAGGTATTGATGGGCAGAAAGCAAAGGAGGACATGTGCTTTACAGCCAAACCGCTCAGCCAGCAGTTCAATGAGCTCGATGAACTGATAAAGAAGGTACAATCTATTTTTATTTCATGCAAAGTACCATCATCCTCTTATGCGAAAGAACTAAAAACCGTCAATACAAGAATATCTCATCTAGATAGTAGCTTAACTCAAACTCGGGTCACAAATTCTAACCTAACTGATCAATTGAGCAGGGCGACGTCGAAGAGTGAGGAGCGGAGAATGTGGATAGAGTTAAAGGAGTCAGAATTAGTCAAAGTTAAAGATGAAAACATTTATTTGCAAAGAGACAATTTGAAATTGTTAAAACAACGAAATGTTTTTTGTTTAATTGCTAAACGTTTGTACTCTAATATTACTCAGCTTCACTTGGATTGTGAAATAGGCCAAAGAATTCACCGCATGATTTTGCCCTTCCTAGAGTTTAAGGAAGATGAAATCGATGCTGAAGCTTATAATTGTGAAAGTGTGATATCGTCTGATAATATTAATCCCACTTACATGTATGGACTGGATAAAATTGAGTCCTTCATTAAATCCAAAGACCACAAGCTCATGCTTAAAAATCTTTTGGATGAAAATGATAGACTTAAACTGAGAACCGAAACCATGCAAAAATTTGACTCTTTAAATGTCAACGTAAGCTCAGAAAACAAAATTGACGTTGAAAATGCATCTGAGCTTAACGAGGACGATAACATGAGTGAAATTTCTGTAGAGGACACGGTTGACTGCTCAGAATTTATTAAAACCGAGCCAGAAAATCACAAGAATCTAATTTCTGAAAATTCAGTGGAGTTCGCTCGGTTGTCCCATCAAAAGTCCCCAAAATTAGTTGAGAAAGCAGTTGTGTATCAAAAGGTAAGGACCACTCCAAATCAAGTTTACAAGGTGACAGGAGTAACCGAACATCAAACAGCTGAACTTGTAGCCATTGTAAATGAAGACAATGCTGATGGCTGTGATGAGTACTTCTGGGAAGCTCCAATTGATAATGCAGACGAAACCATTGGTTTATCTGAAAGAACTTCCTGGAAGAGCAAAGGAAGATACATACCTGAGCCCTTGAATAAACCGAACAACTTCGATGAGCCGAGCACCAGTGGTACAAAAAATATTCCTTTGAAGAATGATCACTCGGCAAAAGCAGACATTCTCTCGGCTCCTTCGGCTCAAAGTAAAACTCCTGCAGTTCAAAAGGAACTGGCCAAGGAGTCACCAAAAATGAAAGCGAATGTTCATCATCAACCTTCTCAGATGAGGAATAGGAAGATAGAAAGGAACAATAGATACATGAAGAACCTTTCTGAAAGGAAACAATTCTGACGTTCCCAGAATGCATATTTCTCTCATCAAGACAAGAATCTAAAGTATGAAAACATTCCTGCAGAAAAGCTTGAAAGTCACAAAAACCGAAAGCCAAGGTTCGGTTCACAAGAAGATATCAACCGAAGGCAGAAGTTCGGTTCTGAAAAGGACTTCAACCGAAACCAAAGGTTCGGTTCCAAAGACAGTTCCAACCGAACACAAAGGTTCGGTTATGAAGTCAAAAGAGAACAAAACGCTAAGGTCATTCCCTCCAATAATCAAAAGCAAAAGGGTCACCTAGAGCCTCAAGCCTGGAACTTCTCTCAATCCAAACTCTCGTGTTCAAATTCTTCTCGTTCTTCTAATTCCTTTTCTTGGTCACATAATTCTTCTACTCCCACCGATTCGTCTCCATCTTTCCCTAAAGCTGATTTCTCTTGTTCTCGAAAATCTCATTCATCAGTTGAGCAAAAATGGAAGCAGAAGGTCAATAAATCCACACCAGAGTCCAAATCTAATTCGCCTAATCTTAATAAAATAAAGGTTTACACCATTAAGAGGAAAGATAAAACAACTCTTGTAAAAAGAACTTATCTTGTTGATGTCTCTCTTATTGTTCCCATTCCCATGCAAAGCTCACGTGGACCCAAGAAATTTTGGGTTCCTAAATCTGTCTAATTTTTGCAGGTTATAAGTGACGAGCAGTTTGACGAAGAATGGTACATCGATAGTGGCTGCTCACGTCACATGACAGGGAGGAAAGAGGAGCTTAGGGAATACAGATCTCTTGCAAATGGTGGCAACGTCAAGTTTGGAAACAATTCATTCGACACTATAAAGGGATACGGGATGATAACCAATGGGGACTTCTCTATAAGGAAGGTGGCTTATGTGGAAGGACTCCAACACAACCTCATTAGTGTATCTCAGCTTGTTGGAGGTACAGGTCTCAAAGTCTCATTCGATGATGAAGGTTCTGAAATCATAGAGAAAAAGTCAAATAAAGTAATTCTCAAGTCAGAGCGAAAGGGTGAAATGTTTCCCTTAAACATCAAACCCATCAAGGGAAATCCAGCTATATGCTTGTTGTCAAAAGCTCAATCCGACGAAAGCTGGTTGTGGCACCGAAGATTATCTCATCTTAATTTTAAAGATATCAACCGTCTTGTTACTGGAGGTCATGTAAGGGGTCTTCCATTGCTCAAGTTCGACAGGGATCATCTATGTGCTGCATGCGAAATGGGAAAGCAAAGTCGTCAAAGTCATCCATCGATAATCAACACAAAAATTGTTGAACCACTCGAATTAATTCATATTGATTTATGCGGTCCTTCATCTATCGAAAGCATCGGTGGTAGCAAGTATATTCTTGTTATAGTTGATGACTTTTCACGATTTACATGGGTGTTCTTTCTAAAGCTCAAATCTGAAGCGACTCAAAAGCTGAAAATGTTTATCAAGCAAATTGAAGTATAGCTCAAGAAGGTTGTTCGCAACATCAGAAGCGACAATGGTCTCGAATTCAAGAACAGGGAGTTTGAAGAGTTTCTTGCAGAAAAGGGAATCAATCATAATTTCTCAGCTCCCTACACACCACAACAAAACGGAATAGTCGAAAGACGAAACCGATCCTTGTGTGAAGCTGCCCGAACAATGCTAAGTTTCGCTTCTTTACCTCTTTATTTTTGGGCTGACGCTATTTCTGCTGCTTGTTTTACACAGAACAGGTCATATCTCAACAAAAGGTTCGCACTCACTCCATATGAGATACTGAACAACAGGAAGCCAAATGTGAAATTTTTTCATGTGTTCGGTTCAAGGTGTTTCATCTTCAACTATAAAGAACACCGCAATAAGTTTGATGTCAAAGCCGACGAGGGAATATTTCTGGGTTACTCGCTCACATCCAAGGCATACAGGGTCTTGAACAAGCGTTCGAGAAAGATTGAAGAGACGTATTATGTGACCTTTGACGACAACTATGTCAAGAAGCTACAGGCTAAAGAAGATATCACTGGGGAAATCTTTCCTCTGAATGGCAAGATTACAGTCTCGGTCGCCAACTTATTCGAGACATTTCTGGAGCTCTTTGACGAACCAGAGAACGCTTCACTTTCCGAAGCATATGCAGCAGACAACAAGGTTGATCACATGGAGCAGATTGTCGAAGAAGCTGCAAGAAGAATGTATGAAGAAGCATCACTCTCTAACGACTCTCCTTCCAACAACGCTCAAGTCGAGGGGGAGCCAAGTGTTCAAATAGAAGGGGAGCCAAGTGCTCAAGTCGAGGGGGAGCCAAGTGCTCAAGTCCAGGGGGAGCCAAATTCCACAACTTCAACCGAAGAGGTCTTAACACTAGGAAGCTCAGGACCACTAGAACCACATGATCCTCATGTCCTTCAAAGTACATCAACTGAGGTGGAACATAATAATGTGACACTTGATTATGACAACCAATCTGAGCTAGACGAAATAATCAATGCTGAACTAGATCCAACCTTTGATCCAAATTACCCTCCTCTTGTCAAATGGACCAGAGATCATCCCGTCTCTCAAGTAGTTAGGGATGTATCTGAAAAGGTTCTGACCCGATCACAACTGAAGGCAAAACAGACTTCCTTATTTTCAAAGGTTGAGTTTTGCATGTTCAATTCATTCGTATCAAAAGTTGAACCAAAGACAGTCAACACTGCTCTCGATCACTCTGATTGGGTTCAAGCAATGCAAGACAAGCTGAATGAATTTGAAAGGAACAAAGTCTGGCGCCTAATTCCAACTCCTCCAAATGCTTCGGTTGTTGGTCTCAAATGGGTATTTAGGAACAAAATGGACAAGGAAGGTAATGTTATACGGAACAAGGCTCGTCTGGTGGTAAAGGGTTATTGTCAGGAGGAAGGGATAGACTATGAAGAGACTTTCGCTCCAGTAGCTCGGCTAGAATCTGTTAGAATATTTCTGGCTTATGCTGCCCACAAGAACTTTGAGGTTTTCCAAATGGACGTCAAGTGTGCATTTCTCAATGGAGAACTTGAAGAAACGGTGTACGTGGAGCAACCTCCTGGGTTCGTGAACGAAAAGCATCCAAATCATTGCTATATTCTGGATAAAGCTGTGTACGGCCTTAAACAAGCTCCGAGAGCCTGGTATGAAACGCTTACAAAATTTTTAAAGATGTCTAAATTCAAACATGGTTCGGTTGACCCAACCTTCTTTCGCAAAAAGGAAGGTAACCACCTTATGATAGTTCAAATTTACGTCGATGACATCATCTTTGGCTCCACGAATCCCAGCTTAACAGCTGAATTCAGAAAGCTGATGGAGACTAAGTTTGAAATGAGCTCAATGGGTCCAATTAACTTTTTCCTTGGTTTAAACATAAGATAGGGACCCGAAGGCATCTTTATTAATCAGGAAGCTTACACGAAGACTCTCCTAGCAAAGTTTGGAATGAAGGGAGACTCGAAAGTTAAAGTCCCAATGGCATTCGGCACCAAGCTTACACCATCCCTAGACAAACCGGCTGTTGATATCACGCTCTATCGCCAAATGATTGGCTCTTTAATGTATCTAACCGCCAGCAGACCTGATATCATGTTTTCTGTTTGTTACTGTGCTCGATTTCAGGCAAACCCACGCGAACCTCACATGGTTGCAGTGAAGCACATCCTACGCTACCTCAAGCGAACCACCTCCTTAGGTCTATGGTATCCTTCCAACTCAGGCTTCTTTGTTCAAGCCTATTCTGATGCTGACCTTGGAGGATGTGGACTCGACCGAAAAAGCACAACTGGTGGCTGTCAATTTCTTGATGGGAAGTTAGTTAGCTGGCAATCCAAGAAACAAACGTGCGTGTCGCTATCCACTGCCGAAGCGGAATACATTGCAGCTGCATCATGCACGTCACAAGTGATTTGGATCCAAAGTCAACTTCGAGACTATGGACTCAATATGAAGAAGATCCCACTATATTGTGACTCTGAAAGTGCAATTCGGATCTGTCATAACCCAGTGCAACACTCCAAAACCAAACACATAGCACTAAGGTATCACTTCATCAAAGATCACGTGGAAGATGGAAACGTCAAAGTTCATTTCGTAAGAACCACTGATCAACTGGCTGACATCTTTACAAAAGCTCTTCCTGAAGCATCATTCAATAAAATATTGCAAGGACTTGGTATGATGGAATCAGAATCAGTACCTCACGCTACCTCTCAAACTCAAACATAACAACCGAACGTTCGGGTTCGTTTCAACTATCTAACCCACTCATTTCTTCAAAGATAGTCTCTCAATGTTGTGTATTGCTTGTACAATTCTGTTTTTCCTCGTTTGATCAAAAAAAAAAAAAAAAAATTTAAGAACCGCAACCAACCAAAGGTTCAGGTTCGGTTTTTCAAAATTTTCTAGAACCGAAACCAACCAAAGGTTCAGGTTCGGTTTTTCAAAATTTTCTAGAACCGAAACCAACCAAAGGTTCAGGTTCGGTTTTTCAAAATTTTCTAGAACCCAAACCAACCGAAGGTTCAGGTTCGGTTTTTCAGAATTTTCTAGAACCGAAACGAACCGAAGGTTCGGGTTCGGTTTTTCAAAATTTTCTAGAACCGAAACCAACCGAAGGTTCGGGTTCGGTTTTTCAAAATTTTCTAGAACCGAAACCAACCGAAGGTTCGGGTTCGGTTTTTCAAAATTCTCTAGAAACGAAACCAACCAAAGGTTCAGGTTCGGTTTTTCAAATCTTTTATCAACCGAAACCAACCGAAGGTTCGGGTTCGGTTTATCTCAAAAATTCCAATTTTTTTTTGTGTTAGTTTATAAGGATACATTTGTTGAAACTCCTAAATGTCCCTAGAAGCATGCTGCTGTATGTGTCTTAAGCCTCATAAGATTTTGAATAAAGGCCTTCATGACCTGGTATACACAAACCTTGTCTTCCCAATAAGGCCAATTCATTTATTCTAATCGTGAGCTACCTCACTCTTTTCTCACATGAGTTAAGAATTTCCTGCTTGGTCCTTCTTTTCGCAGTAGAGGTACTTTGTTCTCTTACACCATCTCTACATTACTTCTACACTACACTCATTCCATCATGGTAACCCTTGAGACTCTCAACACTTACCACTGAGGTTTATGGTTGCGCAACATCTGCGTTTATGATCTTAGTATTGTGTCACTACGAACTAAGTGAAACCCAAAATTCAACACCTAACGAATTGATGGTGAACAATTAAATTGCTCAAGTTTTCACTAAAGAATTGATGAAAGTACCCTATTAAAATCTCCAATTTTATGCGATTCCTATGAAATTGTTACACACCCATAACATTTCTTCCCTTGGGATCTTGTTCTTATTTTTCTTTCTGAGATTTTATTTTAAAGCCAGTCGTTTTTAGCCTAATTAAAAGAAGCCTTTCAACATTTCTCTATAAATGGTTGATCGTAATTTTAACAGACATTCTTTTAAATCCTAAGTTTTTTTTGTCCTGTGGCATTCAATGCGCGTGGTTAAACAGTAACGGCTTATCCCTATGAAACGGCGCTTATTGGGCGGCGTGGTCCTAGGAATCTGACACTCTCTCTCCTACGTGATCATCGCCCGTCCCAACTGTCATCCATATGAGATTTGAAACGATCTTTCTCTCTCTTCTCACCAACTATAAATAGCCCATTCCCCCCCCTTTTACCTCTTTACCACTCTCAAAATTTCCAAAACTCAAACACTCCCATACCGTTTCCTGTTCATCATCTTCTTCACACCTGCATCAATAGCTGACTCCTCTTCAGTTCATGCTACCTCCCAGATTCTTCTTATTCGCCCACAGCAATGCTTGGTCATTGATCTTAACCCAAAGGCATACGACCCTTACATGTCGCCGGTCATAGAGTGCTTAAAGTATTCACAACTCGTACCAGCACTTTCCATGATCGAATCGGTGCCAATGGAGGCCCTATCGCAGGTCTACGCGACTGCATATTATGACAGGGCTGTCGACTGGGTATTTTTCGAGATTGGAGACCACAAAACCTCCGTCTCCCGCCCACGATTCTGCTCGTTGCTCGGATTTGCTTCTGACCCATCCAGAGTTCATCCGGAGTCGATACAGATTGGTCATCTGTATAGCATGTTTTACAACATGGGATACACAGAGGTTCTTACATCAGTTGCAAGATTCAAAAAATCATGCTTGCCGCCTCAATGGAACGGTTTATTTACAGTCCTTTTCAAGGGACTGTCGGAGAGAAGTTCAGGTTCAGATGGTGCAAGTCGTCTGTTCCTCACCATCCTGTACGGAGTTTATAATGGGATCAACCTGGATTACGGGTTTGTTCTATGGCAACAGCTTATTCAAAGCCTCTCCTCTTCATCCAGACACTCTGAAGTTTCGTTGGCTCGATTCTGGATCCTGATAACTAAATGGGCCATGGACAGATTCGACGTTCCCACTGCTGACGGTGCATCGATGTCTTCTGTAGGTACTTTCCATACCAAGAAGATCATCATCTCAGATGCACCAAAATTCACCTTTATTGGTTCAATTCCGGAGTCCATGTATGGTGTTGTCCCTTCGGATAGCAGGTTGATTCGGAAGCTCAAGGAGCTAACACCGTCTGGTCCAAGGGATCTGACCCCGGATATGCTCAGGTCTATTCATGATGCAGATAAACCGGTGAGCAAAGGTAAAAAGGTGGAAAAAGGAAAACAAGCCTCCAAAGCTTCAAAGGGGCCTTCTCCTAAAAAGAGGAAACAGCCAAAAGCTGCTCCTTCCCCCCCACCGAAGAAGAGGAAGACCCAACCGAAGCGAAAGCTTGTTATACCCTCCTCTTCGAGTGACTCTGAGGGTGAGAGTTCGGGTTCTGACGACTCTCAAGGGGATGCATCTCCTCAACGAGGCAATACACCACCTCGATCCCCTACCCCAGAGATTAAACTACCCAATTCCCCAATTCCTTCCCCTCCACAAATCTTTACCACCACCACTGAATAACCACACGTAACCGAACCTCCTCAACCCAAGACCCACACAACCGAAACTACTCATATTCAACCATCAACCTAAACTACCCATACTCAACCACCAACCGAAACCACCCATACTCAACCACCAACCGAAACTATACCTTCACCAACTCAACCTTCTCCCACTAAACCCTTAACACCCCCAACCTCTCCACCCTCTTCATCTCATGACAATGCATCTGAGGGTGAAAACCCTTATCTCGGGGGAGAAAACATGATCTTTGATTCGGTCTACTATAGTCCGTTTCAAGTTCAAAGTGACGAGGAGGATGATGCCCCAGTAACTAAGAAACATCTCAAACAGCTCAACGAGAAGATTGATCTACTTCTCGCCTCCTCGTCTAACCAACAATCAACCCTGTCTGAAGCTACACTTCAGAAGATTGTTGATGCCTTCTCCAGGGCTCAACATGATTCAGCAGCCTCAGCAACTGCAGCAATTTAGGCATCCACCCGGGCATGTGAGGCTGCGACCGAAAAAGTCGATAAACTATTTTCTGATGCCTCTGTCCGACTGCAGTCCATGCAAGAAAGTGCAAATGCCACAAAGGCATCTTTGGAACCAATTGTCCAACAATTGGTTACGTTTGTCTCATCGGAGTTGCCTTCGTTCGCCAATCTACGTCAAAACATAAGCGACGACAACTCGGCCTTTACCGCCTCCATTGAAGCTCGCCTCGTCAAGCTACAAGAAGATCTGACAACCGAGCGTTCTTTAATGGACGATCTGGCTTCAAAAACAACTGCACTTGAGGTCAAGACCACTCAACTCTCTCAATCCCAACAAGAACTGGAAGATCTTCGCTCTGAACGGGAGGTGGTGAAGACGTGTGTTTCGGATGTCCACGCTGTTATCTCAAACATTCTGGAAGCACACGATCCAATTTTAAACTTTTCGGTGAGGCGATCCCTTGCTGAAAAGCTCTCTCCAGCCATCGATCTACTCAACAAAGTCGAAGGCCTCCCAAGTTTTGTGTCCATTCCGAAACAAGGGGGAGATGAGAAGACAAGTTCAAAACCACATCCTTCCTCCAAACCTACTCACACAACTGAACCATCTTCAACTCATCAATCTTTAGGTTCGGGTGTGAAGAACAAAGGCAAAATTATAGCTGAGGACGAAGATGAAGAAGACGACAAGGAGACTATTGCCGACATTTTAAAATGAAAGAACAGTCGCAATGTTGGTGAAGATGCCAGTCGTGTGGCGCGTGAGGCTGCCGAAGCCGAACGCAAACAAAAAGAAGCCCACGATCTCCTTGAGAGCCGAAAGACTCTCTTCCCTACCTGGACCAGGGAACGCTTGATCAAAGAGGCCATTGAAACACCCAGCATATTATGGCTCGAGCCGGTTATATCGTTTGACTGCAGCAACACTGTCGATTCGCAGTTCGATATGCCGTTGACTCGAAAGGCGTTCATCTTCCACGTCTTCTCTAATATTTTTGAAGTCCCTCACCCGAACGCTGAGCTTGACAGGGAGCTCATTGACTTCTATCTGAAGGCTGCTCGTCCACAATTCGTTACATGGAGCGCCCAGAAGATTGTAAACGTTCGGGTGCTAAAACCATATACTGAAGGACGTTTCATAAACGTTCAGTTCAAACTAATTCGGGGATCTACAAAATCTGCTCATCCTACCTATCTGGCAGATCTACCGAATCTAAATCCTCATGATTGGATCGTCCTGTATAATATCCTTTTGACCAATGAAGCTGAATATGGTCCCATTCTAGACCATGTCAAAAGGATGTTAATCTGCTACATCATGGAGGTTGCCCTTATGGATCAGGAGGTCGCCACAGTCTTCAAGAAGAAACCCAAAATTGCTCCTGTGGGATCGGCCAGTGATCTCAATCAAATGCTGCTGGGCAAGATTGATCCAAGACGTAACACCGTCATGTTCACTCGAGCGGAAGGACAGAAATGTCTCTTCGCTTTAGCTGACAAGCATCTTTACACCACAACCTGTTTGGAGCATGTGTTGTTCATTGTCAAACGGTGTAAAGAGAACTCGGCCGATGATGTCAAGTATTTTGAAGATATGATTAACTGGTACATCCGGTTTAGACAGACCATTCTTTCAATCACCAAGTGTCTGTTTAGTACCGTGAAGAAGGTACCGGTTTCGGCTGCTGGCCCAAGAAATTAGTTAATGTCTCACTCCAAATTGACGCAAAGGGGGAGATTGTTGGGCTTTATAGATTGTGTCTTTTGGGCTAGTCTAATTATGCTGTTTTGTATTCCGGTTTGGGCCTGTCCAACCGTGAGTCTTTTATGCTGTGTATATAATCTAATGCTTGCATGCATATTAGGTTAAGGTTTTAGAGATCTGCGTATAACGATTTTTCCAGACGATAAAAGGTTTCTTTGATCGTTCTTGTAACCTGCTAGTCCTCTAAAGTTGATGTTCTTAATCGAGCTCTTCTGAGGATTTTGTTTTAATCATTCGACACGTTTGATTCAATCCTGTCCTGTTCTTTTATTGTGTTCATACGATCTTCATAGATTAAAAGATAGTTTAATCTCATCAATCTGAATTCGGGAAACAACACATAGACAAAGAGAATGATTTAGATCCATGTCTCAGTCTATACGATAATATCTAGAATGGAGGAATATATGATCCCTTATCTAAAGGACACACGTATCTGATAAGATCAGAGTTGACAGCGGCTTTAGAAAGCTACGATTGCAAATCAGAATCTGAAGTCATACGTGGAATAGTTATTAGACTTATCCAAGTGGGAGACTGTTGGATTAGTATCTAAGTCCATAACTATTTTGGTATGTACTTGACCCGATGGTGCATGGTCCTTTTGGGTTGCCTTCACCAAAGCAACTTGATACGATGAATTACGGAGAAAAAGGATTAAATATGATTTATTAATATATTATGAGAATAATATATTAAAGGAGAAATCATATTGTTTAATTAATATTAGTCAAGAATTAAGTTTATGGCTAAAAGAGATTAATTAAACTTAAGGGACTTGAACTGTCAATTGCATAATAGTTGAATATTGAGCTAATGGGCTCCATATTAAAGGGGTGGACGAATTCTATGGGGAAACCCATTAGAAATCGTCCTAGGGCCTTTAATGAAGGAGTCCATGGGTTGCTTAGGGCTTAAGCATCCAAATTAGGGTTTCCTTGTTTGATAACCCTAATAGCTTCACTATTTAAAGATCCTTAGAGCACCAAAAACGTGGGCAAGTAACTCCTTAGGGTTTTGGATGGTTTTTGGGTGTCTCCTTCTTTTCACTTATTCATCCTCTGGCTCTTGGTGTTTGTGAACCATTAAAGGAGTGACATTTGTGACTCTAAGCTTTCTAAAGTCAATACAAGAAGGATTTGAGATTGTTATTGCTACATAAAAATCAAGGTCACATCTTAAACCCATTATTATGTTAATATCGATTATCATATGATGGAATTAAGGTATAGTCTTGGATGAATTGCATGTACAATAGAGAAACCTAGATCCAAGCATTAGGGTTTGTATGAGCACATAGGATGTTCTTATGACCAAAATTCCATCAGTGGTATTAGAGACTTGATTGGTTTCTATTGTATTGATGCCTTGTGTGTTTGTTCAAGTTGCAAAAACATTTTTTTAGCTCCCTGCCTGATGAACTCGGCGAGCACCACAGTGTACTCGGCTCAACTGGGTGAGTCCAGTGTGGTACTCGGTGAGTTCGAGCGTCAGATGGAGCTATTTTCGGGATTTCTTGCTGTTTTACTCATGGATACTTGCCTTATCTGTTTTAGATCATTAAAATCCGATTTTATACATATTTATGAGTATATCCTTGATTAAACAAAAGATAATTACCAATTGATTAGATAATAACTTCCTTATATGATAAAGTTTGATTATTTGTATTAATTGGGTAACTTACTTTGCAAGAAATTGAAATCAAGGTCAAATATAGATAATGATGAAATTAATTGTTTAATTTATATTATTTATTATTTGATCCTTGTGTTATGAAAAGTTTCAATTTTTTCCCTTTAGGTTTTATAATTTAAATTTGAACTCAAAAGTTTTGGTTTTGAGATTTAACTAGTTAAAACCCTAATGTTTTGAAATGTTTCAAAACTTACCCTCAAGTTTTTTGGAATTTAAAAGTTGATTAAAAGTTTAATTTAGAAATGTAAAATTCTAAAACCCTAGTATTGTTTTGAAAAGTTCAAATCACACCCTTATGGTATTATTAATTAATTAAAGTGTATAATTAAAAGAGGTTTAAAAAATCCATAAAATTTTGGTTTACAATTTAATTGAATGAAAAGTATAATTGTTAAATTTGACCACCTAGTATCTTAAAAGTGAAAAATACACCCTATACTATATATAACATTAAAAGTATAACATTATATATATGTATAAGTAAATGTCAGTCTTACTGTTAGTAGGCCTCATTCACGAAGCTGGTCTATAAGGGGTGTTTAAGGAAATTGCCTATAAAATAGCGATTGAATGGGTATCCACTCTTACCCACCGCACTCTTGACTAGTGGAGGGTCGTTAGCCAAACAGGTAGGATAGGACAGAAACCTTACATTATAAGTATAATGAAGTATAAAAGTAACTAAATGCTTTCATAAAATCCCCAATCTTAGTTACTTTAGGCGAAAGTGAATTGATGCAATTCCATGAAATTACACTTTGTGCCCTTGCGAAGATGTTATTGGAGAGTGTGTGGTTAACCGACACACTAAATGGTTCTAAGAAAAGGTAGCAAAGGGTGACTCAGTGTTTGTCATAGTTCGGTGGAGCGTGTGTGGTTTACCGGCACACCGAATAAGTGATTGTAACATGTGGGGCACCATGTAAGTTTGCATGGTTATTCACACCCTCTTTGTGATCCTCGGTATCCCAGTCACAAACTAGATGGGCATATCGAGATTTAAACATGCCATTGAAAATTTCAATGAATCTTAAAGGATCTAGGAGTTTTCATAGATTTAAAAATTAAATTTCTTTTTCGTTTTTCATGGTGGAAATTGGTAAATCATCATTTACCTACCTTCAAATACTCTGCAACTAGATTACGGCATCCCTTTTCTAGGTTGTAGCGTATTTTGGTTGGGTCCTAGACTTAATATCTCATTTGGGTGATTTATTAAGGACTCAATCTATCAACTAACCTGAATTTATTTTTCCTCCCGTTTTGTTGATGTCAAAGTACGACAACTATGGTCTTCCCAAATCCCGTGGAACAAGCTTGCCACATGACGATGATATTCCACGATTCGATCGAGGAACAAGAAATCATGCTACACTTCCTCCTCCTCCTCCCGTTGTTCTCCCTAACCCACAAGCTCGAAGAAATGAAAGGTTCAATGTCAATAAAGCCCTATTGGAAATGTAACATGAAGATGGTAAACCCGTGTGTGCCCACGTTCTAGGAATGAAATCACACATTGATAGGTTGAAAATGTTGGGTGTGTCATTCCCGGATAAGTTCGCTGTGAACTGGGTTCTGCAGTCACTTCCCGAATCATATAATGAGTTCAAAAGAAAGTATTATATGATAGATCATGATGAAAACCTCATTGACCTAACTTACATGCTCATTGCTGCTGAATCAGAAATGGGTTGGCAAAGCAATGGAGCATATTTGTTGGGAAAGTCAACCAACCATGCTTCCGAGGACGTTCTAGGAGAACTAACCTGCGTTTGCTGCCAAGAGAAAGGGCATTGGATACAAGTCTGCCCTAAGAGCCTGAAGAGTCCAGAAGATGGGAGACTCAAAGAGTATGACTTTGCTTCAGGTAAAATCCACTATCTAACTCAATTAAGTTCCTATTCGTTGATTATTAATGTGATAAGATTGCATTTGAAAGTTTTTCAAGATCAATGAAAAGAGAGGAAGCTTGATGAAGAAGCAAGATGAATCTAATCACGAAGAAATGGATCTTGATTGCATGGATTCGAAGATTAGATTTTGAGCTTAGAAAGTTATGATAGAGTCGTTAGGAATTTTTCTTTTGACTACCTAGTTTTCAGTTGATTTTGCATTGTAAGGATAAATTTTTCCGCTGCTTTTATAAATAAAATAAATTTTGTTTGACGTATTTATTTATTTCCTTGGAATGAAATCGTTATGAAAAATTATCATTTGCGTATTTCTACAACGAATGGATGTGATTCTTAATTATGATGATTGTGGAAATGTCGAGAATTTACCAAATAGGGAAAGTTTCTCATCGTCCAAGTTTCAATTGGATAGAGACTTGGAATCATACAACAAGTATTGCATGATAAATGAGAAGTTTCATATTTGGAAATTAGACTAATTCGTTGACAAAGTGTTAAGTGAAGGACTAGGAGATCGAGTACACAAGGTTATGAATTGATCAAGTCCACCACAAGAGTAACAAAGATATTCGTCATGATTTACTAAAGGTTTAGTAAATATGATTATACTTATAAGATTAAGTGTAATTCTGAATTGATTGTAAGAGTTTAAATCAATAACAGAACGAAGAAGAAGAATCAAGTAGGCAGAAAGATACAAGTTTCTCTATTCTAAGAAGAAGGGAGAGTACCTTTTATTATGTTTTATGATAGGGCTTAATGATTAAGAACCATATCTCAATTGATCCTCTAAGTGAGTCTTAGTGCAATTGTATGTCTAAGAAGAGGAATCGAGAATTGAAGAAATGGTTAAATCAAGAAGTCAATCATACTTCGTTACAAAAACAAGTCTTAGAGTTAAGATTGTGACATTGAGTGACAGGTCTTAAGAAGGTTTATAAAATTCACCAAATGTGGAAAGTTGTGATGTCTTGGATAAGACAAAGACCAACTAGGACCAATTTTGTGAAGTTTTTTGTCTTGATAAAAGCTACACTAACTCTTGAATATTTGTTTATCGAGAAATGTTTATTGACAAGAGAATCTTATATTTCAAGGAGTCAGTGGGAGTCTTAATGGTCTTGAAGGATTTCAAGAACAAATCAAAATAAACCTTATCGAACATCATTAGCACACGACTTGAGGTTTACAACCTATCGTGTTGACATTATCTTGTTTCTATGCCGTTCCAATAGAGTTAATTATGCATGTGAACCCTACGAGTTCTCATTTGAATGCATAAAAGGCAAGGACCTTGATCAATGAATGGTACATTGATAAGATAGGCTGAGTTGCTTAACTACATGGAATACATGGTGGGCAACCGTGTTACCACAAGGCAAGAGATCAAGATTGAAAAAGTTCCGTCCATAAGAGTTTGGATTTGTCGTAAACTTTGGTTTTGACAAATTCACATGGATAGGAACACACACATACACCATTAAAATCTAAGTGTCATAAGATTTCTCCTTCATGAAGATGGACGTGAGGAAATGCTTTCACTAAGAAATATTTTAAGAAGATAGTGATTGTAAAATTGTATTCTTGAATTCGATTATGGTTATGGTATCCCTTTCCATGATTCGAATTGTGAGATTTGGCAATTAATCTGAATTGTTTAAGACACACATATGAGCTATTTTGGATAAAGGTGTATGAGATTGAGAAGCGTAGATAAAAGATTATCAAAGCATTAGGTATTAGAAACATGAAATTAAGAAATTCAATAGGTATTGTTTTTCTGAAAGTTATGTTGTTTCTGAATACATATCAAAGCTATTGGGAGCATAAGCGTTATGTTTATAATAATCATCATGATAGTGGGAGCATAAATGTTATGATTCTATGATTATTAAGGCAAGTATTTCAAGTTAGCAATGTTAATTATAGAAAACAAGAGTCATACTTTGCAAAGTTGTAAGGGTTGAATAGTTGTTTTGCTATAATAAAGGGAGAGAATATTATGCTTCATTTCAAATCTGAAGACTTAGGTTGTGGAATGTTAATAAGTTTAGTCAAGGATACATTGTGGGTTCTTACATTTCGATTATGATTACGACATTCCTCTTCATAAAGTTCGAATTATGAGAACGTAGCGCGTAAAATATTATGGCAAAAGATTGAATCTTTTCGTAAGACATTATGCGTCGTGTCCCATACGCTTAGGGTATAGGATTGATTGTAAATGCTATAATATTTGACCATTCTAAATTTTCCAAATGTCCAGGACATTTAGAGGGAAAAGGACAAGAATCGGTTTTGACTAAGACAATTAAACAACTATCAAAGGACAATACAAAGTTCACCGAGGATTGGTCGCTTGTGAGTAGTTGGAAGTATAGTATTGGATGGAGCATATCAAAATTATTATGAATAGATAAGATTCTATTAAGAATGAGTTGTCATATGGAAAATATTGAAACATTTCCATATTGGGAGATAGATATTGAAAATCTATGTCTAGATTAGAAATTTTATGCAAAAGGATGTTCAAAGAAAAGTACTTTGAGTGAGAGACATCACGTTTATGGAATTGTATGGTAACAATCATAGAGAACTTTGTAATTTCATTGGCAATAGTCATTGTGACCTTAATGTAGTGACATTACAAAAGGATAATTGTATCAAATGTTAGAATCTAACATATTCTATAAGTGGCAAGAATTTGCTATTCTTACACTTGTGATATGGATTGGGAGCTGTGAAATGAGTATGATTGGAAATGTGATCATTTGATCTATTTCACAAAGTAAGAACCATAGGAAAACATTATGTGCATGCTGAGAGCATGGGACAAGTGTTGCAATTCAAGGAAGAAGTTGATTATCCGAAACAACAAAATAATGAGTAATCGATATGGTGATAAATAAAATGTGTTTTATTTATACTCAAAGGTTTGAGGCCATATGGGATTAGTATTATTCTTGTGTTTCACTTTGCATGTTTTGACTTCCTGAATAATTTAAGTGGTCAAGAACAGTCAAATTATTCAAACGGGCCACAGTCGTTCATATGTTAGAAGTAGGTACGAATGAAGACTGTCATAAATTGGTGTGTGGATTGTCTAAATAGCATTAGACATAAGCAATTGTTTGCTGCAACGTTCATGAGTGCTTATGAATATGATTTGAGCATTGGATTAAACCGACACTCACTTGGATCACTTCATGGATATTATCACAAGTGATTGGTGAGATGATAACATCTTATATTCTTGAAACCGAGATGTGTGAGTTGTATCTTGCGAGTTGGTTGCACATTGATAATATGTAAACGGATTGGTAACTTGGTGTTATAAAACATATTGTTGTGTGTGATTTGGTGAGTAAGTGAAAGTGAGCATTGAGTCAAAGTTTATCCGTACCTTTTATCAAAAGTAGGATAAAAGCAATATATGTGGGCCCCTCAATGATTTAGTGATGGCACCTAAGTGCTTGGCCACGCCGGGACTAAATTGATGAGTTCAATTGTAGTCTGTTGCCAGTCGTCATAAATCTGAATTCGGGAAACAACACATAGACAAAGAGAATGATTTAGATCCATGTCTCAGTCTATACGATAATATCTAGAATGGAGGAATATATGATCCCTTATCTAAAGGACACGCGTATCTGATAAGATCAGAGTTGACAGCGACTTTAGAAAGCTATGATTGCAAATCAGAATCTAAAGTCATACGTGGAATAGTTATTAGACTTATCCAAGTGGGAGACTGTTGGATTAGTATCTAAGTCCATAACTATTTTGGTATGTACTTGACCCGATGGTGCATGGTCCTTTTGGGTTGCCTTCACCAAAGCAACTTGATAGGATGAATTACGGAGAAAAAGGATTAAATATGATTTATTAATATATTATGAGAATAATATATTAAAGGAGAAATCATATTGTTTAATTAATATTAGTCAAGAATTAAGTTTATGGCTAAAAGAGATTAATTAAACTTAAGGGACTTGAACTGTCAATTGCATAATAGTTGAATATTGAGCTAATGGGCTCCATATTAAAGGGGTGGACGAATTCTATGGGGAAACCCATTAGAAATCGTCCTAGGACCTTTAATGAAGGAGTCCATGGGTTGCTTAGGGCTTAAGCATCCAAATTAGGGTTTCCTTGTTTGATAACCCTAATAGCTTCACTATTTAAAAATCCCTAGAGCACCAAAAACGTGGGCAAGTAACTCCTTAGGGTTTTGGATGGTTTTTGGGTGTCTCCTTCTTTTCACTTATTCATCCTCTGGCTCTTGGTGTTTGTAAACCATCAAAGGAGTGACATTTGTGACTCTAAGCTTTGTAAAGTCAATACAAGAAGGATTTTAGATTATTATTGCTACATAACAATCAAGGTAACATCTTAAACCCATTATTATGTTAATATCGATTATCATATGATGGAATTAAGGTATAGTCTTGGATGAATTGCATGTACAATAGAGAAACCTAGATCCAAGCATTAGGGTTTGTATGAGCACATAGGATGTTCTTATGACCAAAATTCCATCAGTGGTATTAGAGACTTGATTGGTTTCTATTGCATTGATGCCTTGTGTGTTTGTTCAAGTTGCAAAAACATTTTTTTAACTCCCTGCCTGATGAACTCGGCGAGCACCACAGTGTACTCGGCTCAACTGGGTGAGTCCAGTGTGGTACTCGGTGAGTTCGAGCGTCAGATGGAGCTATTTTCGGGATTTCTTGCTGTTTTACTCATGGATACTTGCCTTATCTGTTTTAGATCATTAAAATCCGATTTTATACATATTTATGAGTATATCCTTGATTAAACAAAAGATAATTACCAATTGATTAGATAATAACTTCCTTATATGATAAAGTTTGATTATTTGTATTAATTGGGTAACTTACTTTGCAAGAAATTGAAATCAAGGTCAAATATAGATAATGATGAAATTAATTGTTTAATTTATATTATTTATTATTTGATCCTTGTGTTATGAAAAGTTTCAATTTTTCCCTTTAGGTTTTATAATTTAAATTTGAACTCAAAAGTTTTGGTTTTGAGATTTAACTAGTTAAAACCCTAATGTTTTGAAATGTTTCAAAACTTACCCTCAAGTTTTTTGGAATTTAAAAGTTGATTAAAAGTTTAATTTAGAAATGTAAAATTCTAAAACCCTAGTATTGTTTTGAAAAGTTCAAATCACACCCTTATGGTATTAATAATTAATTAAAGTGTATAATTAAAAGAGGTTTAATAAATCCATAAAATTTTGGTTTACAATTTAATTGAATGAAAATTATAATTGTTAAATTTGACCACCTAGTATCTTAAAAGTGTAAAATACACCCTATACTATATATAACATTAAAAGTCTAACATTATATATATCTATAAGTAAATGTTAGTCTTACTGTTAGTAGGCCTCATTCACGAAGCTAGTCTATAAGGGGTGTTTAAGGAAATTGCCTATAAAATAGCGATTGAATGGGTATCCACTCTTACCCACCGCACTCTTGACTAGTGGAGGGTCGTTAGCCAAACGGGTAGGATAGGACAGAAACCTTCCATTATAAGTATAATGAAGTATAAAAGTAACTAAATGCTTTCATAAAATTCCCAATCTTAGTTATTTTAGGCGAAAGTGAATTGATGCAATTCCATGAAATTACACTTTGTGCCCTTGCGAAGACGTTATTGGAGCGTGTGTGGTTAACCGGCACACTAAATTGTTCTAAGAAAAGGTAGCAAAGGGTGACTCAGTGTTTGTCATAGTTCGGTGGAGCGTGTGTGGTTTACCAGCACACCGAATAGGTGATTGTAACATGTGGGGGCACCATGTAAGTTTGCATGGTTATTCACACCCTCTTTGTGATCCTCGGTATCCCAGTCACAAAATAGATGGGCATATCGAGATTTAAACATGCCATTGAAAAGTTCAATGAATCTTAAAGGATCTAGGAGTTTTCATAGATTTAAAAATTAAATTTCTTTTTCGTTTTTCATGATGGAAATTGGTAAATCATCATTTACCTACCTTCAAATACTCTGCAACTAGATTACGGCATCCCTTTTCTAGGTTGTAGCGTATTGTGTTGGGTCCTAGACTTAATATCTCATTTGGGTGATTTATTAAGGACTCAATCTATCAACTAACCTGAATTTATTTTTCCTCCCGTTTTGTAGATGTCAAAGTACGACAACTATGGTCTTCCCGAATCCCGTGGAACAAGCTTGCCACATGACGATGATATTCCACGATTCGATCGAGGAACAAGAAATCATGCTACACTTCCTCCTCCTCCTCCCGTTGTTCTCCCTAACCCACAAGCTTAAAGAAATGAAAGGTTCAATGTCAATAAAGCCCTATTGGAAATGTAACATGAAGATGGTAAACCCGTGTGTGCCCACATTCTAGGAATGAAATCACACATTGATAGGTTGAAAATGTTGGGTGTGTCATTCCAGGATAAGTTCGCTGTGAACTGGGTTTTGCAGTCACTTCCCAAATCATATAATGAGTTCAAAAGAAAGTATTATATGATGGATCATGATGAAAACCTCATTGACCTAACTTACATGCTCATTGCTGCTGAATCAGAAATGGTTTGGCAAAGCAATGGAGCATATTTGTTGGGAAAGTCAACCAAACATGCTTCCGAGGACGTTCTAGGAGAACTAACCTGCGTTTGCTGCCAAGAGAAAGGGCATTGGATTCAAGTCTGCCCTAAGAGCCTGAAGAGTCCAGAAGATGGGAGACTCAAAGAGTATGACTGTGCTTCAGGTAAAATCCACTATCTAACTCAATTAAGTTCCTATTCGTTGATTATTAATGTGATAAGATTGCATTTGAATGTTTTGCAAGATCAATGAAAAGAGAGGAAGCTTGATGAAGAAGCAAGATGAATCTAATCACGAAGAAATGGATCTTGATTGCATGGATTCGAAGATTAGATTTTGAGCTTAGAAAGTTATGATAGAGTCGTTAGGAATTTTTCTTTTGACTACCTAGTTTTCAGTTGGTTTTGCATTGTAAGGATAAATTTTTCCGCTGCTTTTATAAATAAAATAAATTTTGTTTGACGTATTTATTTATTTCCTTGGAATGAAATCGTTATGAAAAATTAGCATTTGCATACACTACTAGAAAAACAGCCTTTTACGACGTGCAATTTATGATACGCAGTGATTTACAATACGCAAAAGTGTGTGATCTAAAAATAATGTCATCTCTGTATAAATTTTAAGGATCTAGGGCGCGCATTCTTGCGAGCCCTTAAATTAGTGTCTAAAAAGAAAACACGGAAGGCGCCTATAATAAAATGTGTATCGTCTGAGGATGTCGCTTTTTTAAATTTTAATAGAAACGCGCGTTCCATCCTTTAATAGTTAGGGTAAAATGAAATCCAAAAAAATTAAAAACCCCACCTTCCTTTTTCTTCCTTTCCCTCTTGACCTAATTATCAACACTCCTTCCTTCCCCCTCCCGACATTGACTGCCGCCTACTTCTTCCCTCACACTTCCTGGTCATCGACGTCGATCAAGGCAGTACGCCACCAGCCAACAACCTTCATTCTCTCCTTCTCCTTTTCTCTGTAAACCCTAATCCACCTCCACCACTACCGAAACCCTTTTGTTTATCCTAAAGGAATAACACAACCAAGCTCGTATCTCAGATCAAGTACTCCGGCGTGGAGTTAAAAATTGAGGGCCCGCTTTAGATTCACATCCTCGCTGACGTGCAAGTATCATTATCTAGGGCTTTTTCAAGGAGTACTCTACCTCAACTCACCTGTGACCTCGGATCATCTCTTTCCACCGACGACCTCGGGCTCACTTCACCTCACCAGAGACTGCAACGATTGCTCAAGTTTACAAGCCCTAGATTAGATTAAGGTAAATCTTGGTTTACAAGCCCTACTCTATCATGACCTCAACACTCCTCAACAACACCACTAATTGTATCTCCGGAAATGTATAGGGCCTTGGTAGGCCCGTTTGATTATGTGCTGATAATGATGTTCACTATTAAAGACGCTTCTAAATGGTGGAGTATATTAAATGTCTCTCCTATTTGGCAAGATTGAATATTCTACCTTCTCACTCTTCTCTGTAGCCTCACTGCGATTGTCGCTATGGTGATTTATCTTTTTGATTTTGTTACAGTTTCCATGATTTGTTGAGTTTCATGTTTTTGTTCCTAGGGTTCGTTTTAGAGCGTTACCTTTTTTCCTACCAGTAAAACTGAGAAGTTAAGTCGCTAAATTCGATTGATTCATAACAGATTCTGATCTCTATATTTACTCTTGTAATAATTGATTAAAATGAGTAGTATGAAGAAGATTACTCATAAATTTCATGATTTTGTGACATCTACAGATGCAATTGATTCAAATTCAGCAAACAGTAGAAGACTATGCTATCAAGAAAAGTATCATCTACAACATGTATTTCTCGCTATTATTTTGTGTAAAATAGAATAATCGAATTCAGCAAACAATACACTTTTTTTTTTATGTATTTACCCTTTTGCAGATTCCTGTGGACAAAGTCAAAACATATTCCTTTCAGCTTTTCATTGAGTAATCAAATTGCATTGGTTAACCATAATCTTCACAACCAATGACATCATTGTCAACCATATTCGGTTCATGAATACTTTTCCTCTACAAATAAAAGATCATCTTCCTCTTTTAGTGACTTTTTCTAGAGAAAATTGTTCTTTTAACTTTGTTACATTTTTATATTTCATGTTCCAAAATTTATCATTTTTTTGATTCAACATGTCAAGTTGTGACTGCAGGGTGAGACAAATAGATAAAATGTTGGGATTCAAGGTCAACAAAGACTCTTACCGCTGTAAATACTGTTAATATAGGGGTCAAATCTATATCACTAAGTGGTCCCTTTTCTTTATCCTCTGCATTTAAAAATTTGATATCTTCATCTTGCAGTGCCAAATTCGTTAACTTTGTGATGATGTTTTTTTTATTGTGTAGATTATTTGATTTCAAAGGTGATCAAGGTTCTTCCACAAGAGATTGAGACACTAAGAAAACCAAAATGGGATGCTGTGTTGGTGAGCCAATATTTTTCTGATCTAAAAGAAGTCAAAAAACATGGGCGAAAAGAGAGAAGGAACAAGGAAGCTCAGGGTGTTCTTGCAACTTCAACTGCTGTTGCTGCAGCTTCTTCCAGGATTTCATCTTTCTGGAAAGATACAATTAAAGAATCCGCTCACTATGAGGTAGTTGACTCTCATTCTGTTAAAAAAATAGTAGAATTAGATGCAGGAAGTAACAACATACTTTCATTGATCTGTTTTCATAATGAAATGAAGTTATATTGATTCTTATTTTGTGTTCAGAATAAGTTGAAGATAAAACCTCTTGGAGGGAGATCTGCAGTTCATTGATTCTTCACCATCAACTTTAGATTACAAAGGGCATTCTAGGGTTTGTGATGTTTTCAGACAGGAGGAAACAGTTTTGAATCCGGTTATTATATGTTCTAGTTGCAAGGTTAGCTTAACCTTCAATAACGGAAATGAATAGTTCTAATCTCTTTTTTTTATCCTCCTAACTGTATTTTAATATTTTATTTGGTAACAGGTTGCAGTTCACATAGATTGTTATCGTAGTCTGAAAGATTCTACAGGTCCATGGTTTTGTGACTTATGTGAAGATTCATTGTCTTCTAGAAACAGGGGGGCGGTCCCATCTTTCAGTTACTCAGAGAAGGCGTCTCATGTAGCGGAATGTTGCTTATGTGGTGGCAATACTGGTGCTTTTAAGAAGTCAACTGATGGTCAATGGGTCCATGCCTTCTGCGTTGAGGTAATATTCTTTGATTGTGATTCTTACTTGTGTTCCTTTTGTATTATATGGTGATTAATAGTTCTTTTTCAATTTTGTATGTGAATCCTAATGCCCCTCCTGACCTTGGTAGTATGCTTAGTTTCTGATACAAAACAAAACATGAATACTTATCACTTGTCAATTGTCATACTCGATTGGAATCAGAATTCGCGATACCATTCCATGGTAAAAATCTTTACCTCAACCCGTGGTTGTCCTGCAAGAAGCTTAGAAACAGCTGTGCTACTGCATGACCAGCTTCATGTCGAGCCACTACTGCTTTCTCAGTGCCTTGTAACTTGGCTGTTTTCCTTTCAATCCCCTATTTATTATCAAAAAGTAAATCATATAATGCATATAAAATCTTTTTAATTTACAAGAAAAAGAATATAATTACAGCAATGGAACTCTCCACTGCTTGGATAAAGTCCATTTTCTCCACCACTAGTTTACTTTGTCTCCCTGCCAACAAAGCCGCTTCATTTACTAAATTAGCAAGGTCTACCCTGCATACCAAACCAAAAAATATATTTCAAAAAAAGAACAAGGGTAGTTTTGGAAATAAAAAAAAGATGATTTTTTTTATTACCCGGTGAAACGGTGGTCATGGAAGCAATTTTAGCAAGGTCAACATTCTCTCCCAAAGGGAGCTCTTTCTTGTAAACATGCACATTCAGAATAGCTTGTCTTCCAACCCAATCCGGTGTTTCTACCTAAAATAACAAAAACTTAAGTTACCATTTTTGTTGTTCTTTTAAAAAAAAATAATACGATGTTTCCTTTGTTTGCAGCCACAAAGTTGGCGCATGTAAAGGTTGGTGAGATTAATACGAGTTTCTTCCATCCCATTTTTTATTTTTTTCTTTTTTCATTAAACTTTATTTTTAATAAATAATCATATCCTATAGTGCAATTATGGTCACTGTCAAAGCACATTTCATCCTACTTGTGGCAAAAGTACTGGATTCTTTATGAATGTGAGAACAAGTGGTGGAAAAATACAACACAAGGCTTACTATGAGACGCACAGGTGGAGAGGACAAAGGTGATATATTATTATTATTATTTACCATAACATTAATCACTATCAACCTTCTTGTTTTTTTGTTTCTAATTTTTTTTCAAATATGATACTAGTTTCTTACAATACTTTATTTGTTGCTTATTCTAGTCCGAGACTCAAAAACATGGAGTTGAAGAATGGAATTCTCTGAATAAAGTCAGGGTAAGTTATATTGTTGTTTATAAAAACATTATTTGAATCCAAAATCATAATTTTTTTTTCTTAAAATTGTCATGCAGGTTGAATTGGAGAGATTACGCCTCATCTGTGAGAGAATTATCAGACGTGAGAAATTGAAGGTAAGCCACACATTTGATTATACATACATACATAGACTAACTGATGGGATTCTGTTGATGATTGTAGCATGAA
Source organism: Lactuca saligna (assembly GCF_052625555.1). Classification (NCBI taxonomy): domain Eukaryota; kingdom Viridiplantae; phylum Streptophyta; class Magnoliopsida; order Asterales; family Asteraceae; genus Lactuca; species Lactuca saligna. The sequence continues at coordinate 120,766,751 of NC_136425.1, forward strand.
TTGGTGATTTGTTCACATGACATGCTTCGTTGGAACAGAGAGTCAGTATGTTTATCTTCTTCATCTATACCCCCCCCCCCCGGGTGGGGTTTGCACTGGTTGTGTGTCACCAGATGTTAGTTCAGAATCAGCTACAACTTCCTTAAGAGGAGGATACACAAATAGCTACAAATCATGCAGTGAAACCATCATCCAAAGATCTGATGACAGAGCTTGGACACCAAATTCTTTTCTTTACAAGTAACTATCTTTATCTTCTGGGATATGCATCTCACAACCATTTGTTTCTATGACCTCTTATGTTTAGAAAATAGAGAAAAGTGGAGCTGCTTGTTTGGATAAACTCATTATGACATTATGTGTGATTTCCTTCTTCAAAACTCAGTCAATTTTATTGCACCATAACTAACTGTTTCCATCTACCAAATTGTTATCATATCTTGAGAAATATACAATCTTTTATGTAATAGGTAGAAAACTAGATCTCATGCTTATGCCTTTTTGTTGTAAATGACATATTAATTACATGTCTTGTGTGTATTGTAAGTTACATATAATGATGATGAGATTGTTTTATTAATTAACTAGTTGATTGTTCCTAATGCAATTTGATTTTCACTGATTAGGTGCGAAACAAAAGCTGGCAGAATTTATCTTTGAATCGGGTAATATGTGCTGTGCAGATTGTGGAACTCCAGATCCAAAATGGGTGTAAGTCCTAATTTTCAGATGCATGCTTGTAGTTCGACATCAAAAATAAACCCTCTCCTCTTTCTTCATAAACTCCATGTTTGGGTGTCCAGATCTATAAGTTTTGGAGCATTTATATGCATCAAGTGTTCACGGGCACATAGAAGCCTTGGGGTTCATATATCAAAAGTAAGCCCTTGTTTCTTAATTTCTCAACTTTCTCAACTTACAACATCAATTATATACCAAATATTTACAATGAAGTTGACTCCACACTCCACACATAGGTGTTATCAGTGAATCTAGACGAGTTGACACATGAAGCACTCAAACAGTGTCCTTATGCCAAGTATCAGCCATGCATTTCGCAACAGCTGTAAAAAGAAAGACAATGAACACAAACCACCTCCTAAGACTAGCAACTAAATGGTAATTACTAATTTGTTTGTGTTAATTGTTATAATATTATATATATATATATATATATATATATATATATATATATATATATATGTTTGATAATTTGTGTATAGGCAGGTATGATTCCTTCTAGACCTTTAAAACTTCTCAACACTTCTAAGTTTATCTTCTAAATTCCCATTGCATCAACAGAAAGCCTACACCCAACAATCCCATCTATACTTCCATCAGAAACCATAACAGGAAGCTCCCAGACAGGCAAAAGTAGCCTTGAATCACACAAACAAACCCCTTCACGAGCCCCTGAAAACACCGGTTCAACTTCTTGTACAACTAAACCCACCAAGGGCAGCTTCACCAGATCCTCAAAAGCCTCATTAGCTTCATTAACACATAGCAGCAACTTCACCAGATCCAAATCGGTTAAAAAAGTGTTCCAATATTTCCCTTGGTGTGTTGGACTCCAACAATTGAATACAAATCTACTTAGGCCAACTGTTTTGAATAACCCGCACTTAAAGGATTGTGATTGCCACAATGTGTATACACGGGCTTCAATAATAACGCAGGCCAACTGTTTTGAAGATATGGTCAAATTGACTTTAAAATTCAAACTACTCCCACCTTTGTATAAGCATAAATAGTCATTAAACTAGTCTTAATACTTTGATTATTTAAACTATCTTTTGAAATGAACATAAACGTTAATCAATGGGCCATGGATTTTGATTCAATGAAAAAAGATCCCATACATTCCATGGTTCCATGGGCCCATTAATTATCCTAAACAGGGCTTATAAAAAATAAAGACAAAGTTCATTCAATTATTTATAAAAGTACTAAATAGAAGCATTATGTTGTGTGCAGAGAAATAATGCATGTTGTAAGATTCTCACCTTAATTTCAGTGAGGTCATTCCTTTTTCTTTTTGTCTGATTGTGTTTTTTTTATTTTATTTTAGTTTTAGTACTTAACTAATCATTTTCTTTTTATTATGTTTCACTTTCTTCTTCATTTTTTTTTATCAGTTTTGGGTCTTGTTTGATATGATGGAATGGAATGAGCATAGTAATGGAATGGATTGTTACATTCCATTATCATGTTTGGCTTGATTGATAAAATGGAATGAGACATTCAAACATGTTTTTTGTTATGTACAGTTAGATAAGTAAATGGATATAAATTGGCAGATAAAGAAAAAAATATTATTTTATAAAATTGAACTTTATTCAGCTAAGGCCTTATTGTTTTGTTGTGTTTTGCAGATAATTCATGATTTAGATCATCTAGCCACAGAGGTTTGTAGGAACTACATCGATCGTCTTCTCGGAAACCAATTTTGGGAAAGGATCTTGCTTCTCTTTATCCCCTGTGGCAGAAGATACAAGTAAGTTATTTCATTTTTTGAGTATTAAGATTAATCACAATTCTACAACTTTTTTTGTGTCATCTCAACTCTAACTTAAAAACCCAAAAATCTTTGTATCTTCACCATAAGAAAACCTTTTCCTTGTGTTAGTCGTCAATGGGTCCAATCCCATTATTATGCTCATTCAATTCCATCATATCAAACAGAACCCAAAACCTATAAAAAAAAATGAAGAAGAAAGTGAAACATAATCCTATTGGAATTTGGTTTAGTTTTTATGTTGACACATATATTGAAGCTGCATACAGTCAGGTTAGTTATAATAAATTTCATTTCAATGAATGGATCTTCATTAGTGTCTTTTCACCAATCTTGTCCCAATGGTAACCATTAAAGCACCTCTACATTAACAGTTGATCTGTTGTGAACCAAGAGTTGTTGTGGAAAGAGAAGTGCTTTTGGAAGACTTATCACTTTGAACTAGAAACTCATCCCTTGCACCACTTTCTGAATGCAACATTCCATACTATAAGTAGAACCCCACTAAGCGTACATCAATACAAGGTCTTTTTTAACACCTAAACATATTAAATTTCATAATTATTATTTATTACATTAATGCTTTTAATTTGTTCTTTAGTTTCTTACACCATCAGTTCTCATTGGTCGATTGGTTAATGCCCACCAACATCTCCTAGCACTAAGGATATCAGATTATCTTGGAATACACCAAGTTTTGTGATATTTACAATACCAATGATAAGGAAGAATTACAATCTGATGTTATGGAAGGAGTCAATCTCTTTGGGAAGTAATGGAGCCAAAAGAAGGTAGTATACTCTAGGTGCAGTTTGTTATTATTCTATTGGTGATTTGAAGCATGGATTTGATGCCTCCTGCAAGTGAAGTTACATAGTTGGAATTTGATGTACATGGTAGATTAGATGCAAATTTATATATGGTAAGAAATAGAATTGTATGACATTAAATTTATGCAATGGATTCTATTTTTTGTATATGATATTTTATTTTCTATTATGAAATATTAAATACAAATTTAATTTGAGAATAGGTAAACCGATAAAGAATATTTTTTTCTGAACATTTAAATTATGATACGCAAAAATGTGTGTCATCTTCATTTATGACATGGCCTTTCTTGACAGGGGCTTTCTTGATACGCATTGCGTGTCATTAACACGCGCGTCGTAAGGTTACGACACGTGAATGTGTGTCGTCTTACTTTATGACAGGGCCTTCCTTGATACGCATTGTGTGTCGTAAACGCGCGTCGTAATTGCGCGTCGTCTATAGATGATGCACAAAAGCGCGTCGTCTGTCTTTATGACAGGGCCTTCCTTGACGCGCATTTGCGCGTCGTCTGAGCCTTTTACGACGCGCAATGAGCGTCGTAAAAGGCTGTTTTTCTAGTAGTGATATTTCTACAACGAATGGATGTGATTCTTAATTATGATGATTGTGGAAATGTCGAGAATTTACCAAATAGGGAAAGTTTCTCATCGTCCAAGTTTCAATTGGATAGAGACTTGGAATCATACAACAAGTATTGCATGATAAATGAGAAGTTTCATATTTCGAAATTAGACTAATTCATTGACAAAGTGTTAAGTGAAGGACTAGGAGATCGAGTACACAAGGTTATAAATTGATTAAGTCCACCACAAGAGTAACAAAGATATTCGTCATGATTTACTAAAGGTTTAGTAAATATGATTATACTTATAAGATTAAGTGTAATTCTGAATTGATTGTAAGAGTTTAAATCAATAACAGAACGAAGAAGAAGAATCAAGTAGGCAGAAAGATACAAGTTTCTCTATTCTAAAAAGAAGGGAGAGTACCTTTTATTATGTTTTATGAAAGGGCTTAATGATTAAGAACCATATCTCAATTGATCCTCTAAGTGAGTCTTAGTGCAATTGTATGTCTAAGAAGAGGAATGAGAATTGGAGAAATGGTTAAATCAAGAAGTCAATCATACTTCATTACAAAAACAAGTCTTAGAGTTAAGATTGTGACATTGAGTGACAGGTCTTAAGAAGGTTTATAAAATTCACCAAATGTGGAAAGTTGTGATGTCTTGGATAAGACAAAGACCAACTAGGACCAATTTTGTGAAGTTTTTTGTCTTGATAAAAGCTACACTAACTCTTGAATATTTGTTTATCGAGAAATGTTTATTGACAAGAGAATCTTATATTTCAAGGAGTCAGTGGGAGTCTTAATGGTCTTGAAGGATTTCAAGAACAAATCAAAATAAACCTTATCGAACATCATTAGCACACGACTTGAGGTTTACAACCTATCGTGTTGACATTATCTTGTTTCTATGCCGTTCCAATAGAGTTAATTATGCATGTGAACCCTACGAGTTTTCATTTGAATGCATAAAAGGCAAGGACCTTGATCAATAAATGATACATTGATAAGATAGGCTGAGTTGCTTAACTACATGGAATACATGGTGGGCAACCGTGTTACCACAAGGCAAGAGATCAAGATTGAAAAAGTTCCGTCCATAAGAGTTTGGATTTGTCGTAAACTTTGGTTTTGACAAATTCACATGGATAGGAACACACACATACACCATTAAAATCTAAGTGTCATAAGATTTCTCCTTCATGAAGATGGACATGAGGAAATGCTTTCACTAAGAAATATTTTAAGAAGATAGTGATTGTAAAATTGTATTCTCGAATTCGATTATGGTTATGGTATCCCTTTCCATGATTCGAATTGTGAGATGTGGCAATTAATCTGAATTGTTTAAGACACATATATGAGCTATTTTGGATAAAGGTGTATGAGATTGAGAAGCTTAGATAAAAGATTATCAAAGCATTAAGTATTAGAAACATGAAATTAATAAATTCAATAGGTATTGTTTTTCTGAAAGTTATGTTGTTTCTGAATACATGTCAAAGCTATTGGGAGCATAAGCGTTATGTTTATAATAATCATCATGATAGTGGGAGCATAAATGTTATGATTCTATGATTATTAAGGCAAGTATTTCAAGTTAGCAATGTTAATTATAGAAAACAAGAGTCATACTTTGCAAAGTTGTGAGGGTTGAATAGTTGTTTTGCTATAATAAAGGGAGAGAATATTATGCTTCATTTCAAATCTGAAGGCTTAGGTTGTGGAATGTTAATAAGTTTAGTCAAGGATACATCGTGTGTTCTTACATTTCGATTATGATTAGGACATTCCTCTTCATAAAGTTCGAATTATGAGAACGTAGCGCGTAAAATATTATGGCAAAAGATTGAATCTTTTCGTAAGACATTATGCGTCGTGTCCCATACGCTTCGGGTATAGGATCCATTGTAAATGCTATAATATTTTACCATTCTAAATTTTCCAAATGTCCAGGACATTTAGAGGGAAAAGGACAAGAATCGGTTTTGACTAAGACAATTAAACAACTATCAAAAGGACAATCCAAAGTTCACCGAGGATTGGTCGCTTGTGAGTAGTTGGAAGTATAGTATTGGATGGAGCATATCAAAATTATTATGAATAGATAAGATTCTATTAAGAATGAGTTGTCATATGGAAAATATTGAAACATTTCCATATTGGGAGATAGATATTGAAAATCTATGTCTAGATTAGAAATTTTATGCAAAAGGATGTTCAAAGAAAAGTACTTTGAGTGAGAGACATCACGTCTATGGAATTGTATGGTAACAATCCTAGAGAACTTTGTAATTTCATTGGCAATAGTCATTGTGACCTTAATGTAGTGACATTACAAAAGGATAACTGTATCAAATGTTAGAATCTAACATATTCTATAAGTGGCAAGAATTTGATATTCTTACACTTGTGATATGGATTGGGAGCTGTGAAATGAGTATGATTGGAAATGTGATCATTTGATCTATTTCACAAAGTAAGAACCACAGGAAAACATTATGTGCATGCTGAGAGCATGGGACAAGTGTTGCAATTCAAGGAAGAAGTTGATTATCCGAAACAACAAATAATGAGTAATCGATATGGTGATAAATAAAATGTGTTTATTTATACTCAAAGGTTTGAGGCCATATGGGATTAGTATTATTCTTGTGTTTCACTTTGCATGTTTTGATTTCTTGAATAATTTAATTGGTCAAGAACAGTCAAATTATTCAAACGGGCCACAGTCGTTCATATGTTGGAAGTAGGTATGAATGAAGACTATCATAAATTGGTGTGTGGATTGTCTAAATAGCATTAGACATAAGCAATTGTTTGCTGCAACGTTCATGAGTGCTTATGAATATGATTTGAGCATTGGATTAAACCGACACTCACTTGGATCACTTCATGGATATTATCACAAGTGATTGGTGAGACGATAACATCTTATATTCTTGAAACCGAGATGTGTGAGTTGTATCTTGCGAGTTGGTTGCACATTGATAATATGTAAATGCACTGGTAACTTGGTGTTATAAAACATATTGTTGTGTGTGATTTGGTGAGTAAGTGCAAGTGAGCATTGAGTCAAAGTTTATCCGTACCTTTTATCCAAAGTAGGATAAAAGCAATATATGTGGGCCCCTCAATGATTTAGTGATGGCACCTAAGTGCTTGGCCACGCCGGGACTAAATTGATGTGTTCAATTGTAGTCTGTTGCCAGTCATCATAAATCTGAATTCGGGAAACAACACATAGACAAAGAGAATGATTTAGATCCATGTCTCAGTCTATACGATAATATCTAGAATGGAGGAATGTATGATCCCTTATCTATAGGACACACGTATCTGATAAGATCAGAGTTGACAACGGCTTTAGAAAGCTACGATTGCAAATCAGAATCTGAAGTCATACGTGGAATAGTTATTAGACTTATCCAAGTGGGAGACTGTTGGATTAGTATCTAAGTCCATAACTATTTTGGTATGTACTTGACCCGATGGTGCATGGTCCTTTTGGGTTGCCTTCACCAAAGCAACTTGATAGGATGAATTACGGAGAAAAAGGATTAAATATGATTTATTAATATATTATGAGAATAATATATTAAAGGAGAAATCATATTGTTTAATTAATATTAGTCAAGAATTAAGTTTATGGCTAAAAGAGATTAATTAAACTTAAGGGACTTGAACAGTCAATAGCATAATAGTTGAATATTGAGCTAATGGGCTCCATATTAAAGGGGTGGACGAATTCTATGGGGAAACCCATTAGAAATCGTCCTAGGGCCTTTAATGAAGGAGTCCATGGGTTGCTTAGGGCTTAAGCATCCAAATTAGGGTTTCCTTGTTTGATAACCCTAATAGCTTCACTATTTAAAGATCTCTAGAGCACCAAAAACGTGGGCAAGTAACTCCTTAGGGTTTTGGATAGTTTTTGGGTGTCTCGTTCTTTTCACTTATTCATCCTCTGGCTCTTGGTGTTTGTGAACCATTAAAGGAGTGACATTTGTGACCCTAAGCTTTCTAAAGTCAATACAAGAAGGATTTGAGATTGTTATTGCTACATAACAATCAAGGTAACATCCTAAACCCATTATTATGTTAATATCGATTATCATATGATGGAATTAAGGTATAGCCTTGGATGAATTGCATGTACAATAGAGAAACCTAGATCCAAGCATTAGGGTTTGTATGAGCACATAGGATGTTCTTATGACCAAAATTCCATCAGTGGTATTAGAGACTTGATTGGTTTCTATCGGATTGATGCCTTGTGTGTTTGTTCAAGTTGCAAAAACATTTTTTTAGCTCCCTGCCTGATGAACTCGGCGAGCACCACAGTGTACTCGGCTCAACTCGGTGAGTCCAGTGTGGTACTCGGTGAGTTCGAGCGTCAGATGGAGCTATTTTCGGGATTTCTTGCTGTTTTACTCATGGATACTTGCCTTATTTGTTTTAGATCATTAAAATCCGATTTTATACATATTTATGAGTATATCCTTGATTAAACAAAAGATAATTACCAATTGATTAGATAATAACTTCCTTATATGATAAAGTTTGATTATTTGTATTAATTGGGTAACTTACTTTGCAAGAAATTGAAATCAAGGTCAAATATAGATAATTATGAAATTAATTGTTTAATTTATATTATTTATTATTTGATCCTTGTGTTATGAAAAGTTTCAATTTTTTCCCTTTAGGTTTTAGAATTTAAATTTGAACTCAAAAGTTTTGGTTTTGAGATTTAACTAGTTAAAACCCTAATGTTTTGAAATGTTTCAAAACTTACCCTCAAGTTTTTTGGAATTTAAAAGTTGATTAAAAGTTTAATTTAGAAATGTAAAATTCTAAAACCCTAGTATTGTTTTGAAAAGTTCAAATCACACCCTTATGGTATTAATAATTAATTAAAGTGTATAATTAAAAGAGGTTTAATAAATCCATAAAATTTTGGTTTACAATTTAATTGAATGAAAATTATAATTGTTAAATTTGACCACCTAGTATCTTAAAAGTGTAAAATACACCCTATACTATATATAACATTAAAAGTCTAACATTATATATATGTATAAGTAAATGTCAGTCTTACTGTTAGTAGGCCTCATTCATGAAGCTAGTCTATAAGGGGTGTTTAAGGAAATTTCCTATAAAATAGCGATTGAATGGGTATCCACTCTTACCCACCGCACTCTTGACTAGTGGAGGGTCGTTAGCCAAACGGGTAGGATAGGACAGAAACCTTCCATTATAAGTATAATGAAGTATAAAAGTAACTAAATGCTTTCATAAAATTCCCAATCTTAGTTATTTTAGGCGAAAGTGAATTGATGCAATTCCATGAAATTACACTTTGTGCCCTTGCGAAGATGTTATTGGAGCGTGTGTGGTTAACCGGCACACTAAATGGTTCTAAGAAAAGGTAGCAAAGGGTGACTCAGTGTTTGTCATAGTTCGGTGGAGCGTGTGTGGTTTACCGGCACACCGAATAGGTGATTGTAACATGTGGGGGTACCATGTAAGTTTGCATGGTTATTCACACCCTCTTTGTGATCCTCGGTATCCGAGTCACAAACTAGATGGGCATATCGAGATTTAAACAAGCCATTGAAAAGTTCAATGAATCTTAAAGGATCTAGGAGTTTTCATAGATTTAAAAATTAAATTTCTTTTTCGTTTTTCATGGTGGAAATTGGTAAATCGTCATTTACCTACCTTCAAATACTCTGCAACTAGATTACGACATCCCTTTTCTAGGTTGTAGCGTATTGTGTTGGGTCCTAGACTTAATATCTCATTTGGGTGATTTATTAAGGACTCAATCTATCAACTAACCTGAATTTATTTTTCCTCCCGTTTTGTTGATGTCAAAGTACGACAACTATGGTCTTCCCAAATCCCGTGGAACAAGCTTGCCACATGACGATGATATTCCACGATTCGATCGAGGAAAAAGAAATCATGCTACACTTCCTCCTCCTCCTCCCGTTGTTTTCCCTAACCCACAAGCTCGAAGAAATGAAAGGTTCAATGTCAATAAAGCCCTATTGGAAATGTAACATGAAGATGGTAAACCCGTGTGTGCCCACGTTCTAGGAATGAAATCACACATTGATAGGTTGAAAATGTTGGGTGTGTCATTCCCGGATAAGTTCGCTATGAACTGGGTTCTGCAGTCACTTCCCGAATCATATAATGAGTTCAAAAGAAAGTATTATATGATGGATCATGATGAAAACCTCATTGACCTAATTTACATGCTCATTGCTGCTGAATCAGAAATGGTTTGGCAAAGCAATGGAGCATATTTGTTTGGAAAGTCAACCAACCATGCTTCCGAGGACGTTCTAGGAGAACTAACCTGCGTTTGCTGCCAAGAGAAAGGGCATTGGATACAAGTCTGCCCTAAGAGCCTGAAGAGTCCAGAAGATGGGAGACTCAAAGAGTATGACTATGCTTCAGGTAAAATCCACTATCTAACTCAATTAAGTTCCTATTCGTTGATTATTAATGTGATAAGATTGAATTTGAAAGTTTTGCAAGATCAATGAAAAGAGAGGAAGCTTGATGAAGAAGCAAGATGAATCTAATCACGAAGAAATGGATCTTGATTGCATGGATTCGAAGATTAGATTTTGAGCTTAGAAAGTTATGATAGAGTCGTTAGGAATTTTTCTTTTGACTACCTAGTTTTCAGTTGATTTTGCATTGTAAGGATAAATTTTTCCGCTGCTTTTATAAATAAAATAAATTTTGTTTGACGTATTTATTTATTTCCTTGGAATGAAATCGTTATGAAAAATTAGCATTTGCATATTTCTACAACGAATGGATGTGATTCTTAATTACGATGATTGTGGAAATGTCGAGAATTTACCAAATAGGGAAAGTTTCTCATCGTCCAAGTTTCAATTGGATAGAGACTTGGAATCATACAACAAGTATTGCATGATAAATGAGAAGTGTCATATTTGGAAATTAGACTAATTCGTTAACAAAGTGTTAAGTGAAGGACTAGGAGATCGAGTACACAAGGTTATGAATTGATCAAGTCCACCACAAGAGTAACAAAGATATTCGTCATGATTTACTAAAGGTTTAGTAAATATGATTATACTTATAAGATTAAGTGTAATTCTGAATTGATTGTAAGAGTTTAAATCAATAACAGAACGAAGAAGAAGAATCAAGTAGGCAGAAAGATACAAGTTTCTCTATTCTAAGAAGAAGGGAGAGTACCTTTTATTATGTTTTATGATAGGGCTTAATGATTAAGAACCATATCTTAATTGATCCTCTAAGTGAGTCTTAGTGCAATTGTTTGTCTAAGAAGAGGAATCGAGAATTGAAGAAATGGTTAAATCAAGAAGTCAATCATACTTCGTTACAAAAACAAGTCTTAGAGTTAAGATTGTGACATTGAGTGACAGGTCTTAAGAAGGTTTATAAAATTCACCAAATGTGGAAAGTTGTGATGTCTTGGATAAGACAAAGACCAACTAGGACCAATTTTGTGAAGTTTTTTGTCTTGATAAAAGCTACACTAACTCTTGAATATTTGTTTATCGAGAAATGTTTATTGACAAGAGAATCTTATATTTCAAGGAGTCAATGGGAGTCTTAATGGTCTTGAAGGATTTCAAGAACAAATCAAAATAAACCTTATGGAACATCGTTAGCACACGACTTGAGGTTTACAACCTATCGTGTTGACATTATCTTGTTTCTATGCCATTCCAATAGAGTTAATTATGCATGTGAACCCTACGAGTTCTCATTTGAATGCATAAAAGGCAAGGACCTTGATCAATGAATGGTACATTGATAAGATAGGGTTAGTTGCTTAACTACTTGGAATACATGGTGGGCAGCCGTGTTACCACAAGGCAAGAGATCAAGATTGAAAAAGTTCCGTCCATAAGAGTTTGGATTTGTCGTAAACTTTGGTTTTGACAAATTCACATGGATAGGAACACACACATACACCATTAAAATCTAAGTGTCATAAGATTTCTCCTTCATGAAGATGGACGTGAGGAAACGCTTTCACTAAGAAAGATTTTAAGAAGATAGTGATTATAAAATTGTATTTTCAAATTCGATTATTTTTATGGTATCCCTTTCCATGATTCGAATTGTGAGATTTGGCAATTAATCTGAATTGTTTAAGACACACATATGAGCTATTTTGGATAAAGGTGTATGAGATTGAGAAGCTTAGATAAAAGATTATCAAAGCATTAGGTATTAGAAACATGAACTTATGAAATTCAATAGGTATTGTTTTTCTGAAACTTATGATGTTTTTGAATACATGTGAAAGCTATTGGGAGCATAAGCGTTATCTTTATAATAATCATCAAAATAGTGGGAGCGTAAATGTTATGATGCTATGATTATTAAGGCAAGTATATTAAGTTAGCAATGTTAATTATAGAAAACAAGAGTCATACTTTGCAAAGTTGTAAGGGTTGAATAGTTGTTTTGCTATAATAAAGGGAGAGAATATTAAGCTTCATTTCAAATCTAAAGGCTTAGGTTGTGGAATGTTAATAAGTTTAGTCAAGGATACATCGTGTGTTCTTTCGATTATGATTACGACATTCCTCTTCATAAAGTTCGAATTATGAGAACGGAGCACATAAAATATTATGGCAAAAGATTGAATCTTTTCGTAAGACATTATGCGTCGTGTCCCATACGCTTCGGGTATAGGATCGATTGTAAATGCTATAATATTTGACCATTCTAAATTTTCCAAATGTCCAGGACATTTAGAGGGAAAAGGACAAGAATCGGTTTTGACTAAGACAATTAAACAACTATCAAAGGACAATCCAAAGTTTACCGAGGATTGGTCGCTTGTGAGTAGTTGGAAGTATAGTATTGGATGGAGCATATCGAAATTATTATGAATAGATAAGATTCTATTAAGAATGAGTTGTCATATGGAAAATATTGAAACATTTCCATATTGGGAGATAGATATTGAAAATCTATGTCTAGATTAGAAATTTTATGCAAAAGGATGTTCAAAGAAAAGTACTTTGAGTGAGAGACATCACGTCTATGGAATTGTATGGTAACAATCATAGAGAACTTTGTAATTTCATTGGCAATAGTCATTGTGACCTTAATGTAGTGACATTACAAAAGGATAATTGTATAAAATGTTAGAATCTAACATATTCTATAAGTGGCAAGAATTTGATATTCTTACACTTGTGATATGGATTAGGAGCTGTGAAATGAGTATGATTGGAAATGTGATCATTTGATCTATTTCACAAAGTAAGAACCATAGGAAAACATTATGTGCATGCTGAGAGCATGGGATAAGTGTTGCAATTCAAGGAAGAAGTTGATTATCCGAAACAACAAATAATGAGTAATCGATATGGTGATAAATAAAATGTGTTTTATTTATACTCAAAGGTTTGATGCCATATCGGATTAGTATTATTCTTGTGTTTCACTTTGCATGTTTTGACTTCCTGAATAATTTAATTGGTCAAGAACAGTCAAATTATTCAAACGGGCCACAGTCGTTCATATGTTGGAAGTAGGTATGAATGAAGACTGTCATAAATTGGTGTGTGGATTGTCTAAATAGCATTAGACATAAGCAATTGTTTGCTGCAACGTTCATGAGTGCTTATGAATATGATTTGAGCATTGGATTAAACCGACACTCACTTGGATCACTTCATGGATATTATCACAAGTGATTGGTGAGACGATAACATCTTATATTCTTGAAACCGAGATGTGTGAGTTGTATCTTGCGAGTTGGTTGCACATTGATAATATGTAAACGCATTGGTAACTTGGTGTTATAAAACATATTGTTGTGTGTGATTTGGTGAGTAAGTGCAAGTGAGCATTGAGTCAAAGTTTATCCGTACCTTTTATCCAAAGTAGGATAAAAGCAATATATGTGGGCCCCTCAATGATTTAGTGATGGCACCTAAGTGCTTGGTCACGCCGGGACTAAATTGATGTGTTCAATTGTAGTCTGTTGCCAGTCGTCATAAATCTGAATTCGGGAAACAACACATAGACAAAGAGAATGATTTAGATCCATGTCTCAGTCTATACGATAATATCTAGAATGGAGGAATATATGATCCCTTATCTATAGGACACACGTATCTGATAAGATCAGAGTTGACAACGGCTTTAGAAAGCTACGATTGCAAATCAGAATCTGAAGTCATACGTGGAATAGTTATTAGACTTATCCAAGTGGGAGACTGTTGGATTAGTATCTAAGTCCATAACTATTTTGGTATGTACTTGACCCGATGGTGCATGGTCCTTTTGGGTTGCCTTCACCAAAGCAACTTGATAGGATGAATTACGGAGAAAAAGGATTAAATATGATTTATTAATATATTATGAGAATAATATATTAAAGGAGAAATCATATTGTTTAATTAATATTAGTCAAGAATTAAGTTTATGGCTAAAAGAGATTAATTAAACTTAAGGGACTTGAACTGTCAATTGCATAATAGTTGAATATTGAGCTAATGGGCTCCATATTAAAGGGGTGGACGAATTCTATGGGGAAACCCATTAGAAATCGTCCTAGGGCCTTTAATGAAGGAGTCCATGGGTTGCTTAGGGCTTAAGCATCCAAATTAGGGTTTCCTTGTTTGATAACCCTAATAGCTTCACTATTTAAAGATCCCTAGAGCACCAAAAACGTGGGCAAGTAACTCCTTAGGGTTTTGGATAGTTCTTGGGTGTCTCCTTCTTTTCACTTATTCATCCTCTGGCTCTTGGTGTTTGTGAACCATTAAAGGAGTGACATTTGTGACTCTAAGCTTTCTAAAGTCAATACAAGAAGGATTTGAGATTGTTATTGCTACATAACAATCAAGGTAACATCTGAAACCCATTATTATGTTAATATCGATTATCATATGATGGAATTAAGGTATAGTCTTGGATGAATTGCATGTATAATAGAGAAACCTAGATCCAAGCATTAGGGTTTGTATGAGCACATAGGATGTTCTTATGACCAAAATTCCATCAGTGGTATTAGAGACTTGATTGGTTTCTATCGGATTGATGCCTTGTGTGTTTGTTCAAGTTGCAAAAACATTTTTTAGCTCCCTGCCTGATGAACTCGGCGAGCACCACAGTGTACTCGGCTCAACTCGGTGAGTCCAGTGTGGTACTCAGTGAGTTCGAGCGTCAGATGGAGCTATTTTCGGGATTTCTTGCTATTTTACTCATGGATACTTGCCTTATCTGTTTTAGATCATTAAAATCCGATTTTATACATATTTATGAGTATATCCTTGATTAAACAAAAGATAATTACCAATTGATTAGATAATAACTTCCTTATATGATAAAGTTTGATTATTTGTATTAATTGGGTAACTTACTTTGCAAGAAATTGAAATCAAGGTCAAATATAGATAATTATGAAATTAATTGTTTAATTTATATTATTTATTATTTGATCCTTGTGTTATGAAAAGTTTCAATTTTTTCCCTTTAGGTTTTAGAATTTAAATTTGAACTCAAAAGTTTTGGTTTTGAGATTTAACTAGTTAAAACCCTAATGTTTTGAAATGTTTCAAAACTTACCCTCAAATTTTTTGGAATTTAAAAGTTGATTAAAAGTTTAATTTAGAAATGTAAAATTCTAAAACCCTAGTATTGTTTTGAAAAGTTCAAATCACACCCTTATGGTATTATTAATTAATTAAAGTGTATAATTAAAAGAGGTTTAATAAATCCATAAAATTTTGGTTTACAATTTAATTGAATGAAAATTATAATTGTTAAATTTGACCACCTAGTATCTTAAAAGTATAAAATACACCCTATACTATATATAACATTAAAAGTCTAACATTATATATATGTATAAGTAAATGTCAGTCTTACTGTTAGTAGGCCTCATTCACGAAGCTGGTCTATAAGGGGTGTTTAAGGAAATTGCCTATAAAATAGCGATTGAATGGGTATCCACTCTTACCCACCGCACTCTTGACTAGTGGAGGGTCGTTAGCCAAACGGGTAGGATAGGACAGAAACCTTCCATTATAAGTATAATGAAGTATAAAAGTAACTAAATGCTTTCATAAAATTCCCAATCTTAGTTACTTTAGGCGAAAGTGAATTGATGCAATTCCATGAAATTACACTTTGTGCCCTTGCGAAGACGTTATTGGAGCGTGTGTGGTTAACCGGCACACTAAATGGTTCTAAGAAAAGGTAGCAAAGGGTGACTCAGTGTTTGTCATAGTTCGATGGAGCGTGTGTGGTTTACCGGCACACCGAATAGGTGATTGTAACATGTGGGGGCACCATGTAAGTTTGCATGGTTATTCACACCCTCTTTGTGATCCTCGGTATCCTAGTCACAAACTAGATGGGCATATCGAGATTTAAACATGCCATTGAAAAGTTCAATGAATCTTAAAGGATCTAGGAGTTTTCATAGATTTAAAAATTAAATTTCTTTTTCGTTTTTCATGATGGAAATTGGTAAATCATCATTTACCTACCTTCAAATACTCTGCAACTAGATTACGGCATCCCTTTTCTAGGTTGTAGCGTATTGTGTTGGGTCCTAGACTTAATATATCATTTGAGTACGACAACTATGGTCTTCCCAAATCCCGTGGAACAAGCTTGCCACATGACGATGACATTCCACGATTCGATCGAGGAACAAGAAATCATGCTACACTTCCTCCTCCTCCTCCCGTTGTTCTCCCTAACCCACAAGCACGAAGAAATGAAAGGTTCAATGTCAATAAAGCCCTATTGGAAATGTAACATGAAGATGGTAAACCCGTGTCTGCCTACGTTCTAGGAATGAAATCACACATTGATAGGTTGAAAATGTTGGGTGTGTCATTCCCGGATAAGTTGGCTGTGAACTGGGTTCTGCAGTCACTTCCCGAATCATATAATGAGTTCAAAAGAAAGTATTATATGATGGATCATGATGAAAACCTCATTGACCTAACTTACATGCTCATTGCTGCTGAATCAAAAATGGTTTGGCAAAGCAATGAAGCATATTTGTTGGGAAAGTCAACCAACCATGCTTCCGAGGACGTTAGTGGTTTCATAAAATTCCCAATCTTAGTTACTTTAGGCAAAAGTGAATTGATGCAATTCCATGAAATTACACTTTGTGCCGTTGCGAAGATGTTAGTGGAGCGTGTATGGTTAACCGGCACACTAAATGGTTCTAAGAAAAGGTAGCAAAGGGTGACTCAATGTTTGTCATAGTTCGGTGGAGCGTTTGTGGTTTACAGGCACATCGAATAGGTGATTGTAACATGTGGGGGCACCATGTAAGTTTGCATGGTTATTCACACCCTCTTTGTGATCCTCGATATCCCAGTCACAAACTAGATGGGCATATCGAGATTGTAACAGCCCGAATTTCCAGGTATCTTTTATTCATATATTTTTTTTGGTGTTTTGTGAGGGGACTCGGCGAGTTGGAGCTCAAACTCACCGAGTAGGATCGCGGTTCTAGATGCGGGTTCGCGCCTAGACTCGGCGAATCTGCACTGTTTAATGAAACCCTAATTTCCCGGTCCTAAGCTCTATTTAAAGGACCTTATGGCCCTTCATTGCGGCTACCTTGATCCTTGAGAGCACCAAAGCAGCTAAGGGTTCCTGTGAGTGAGATAAGAGGCCATTGTTCACCAAATTTGTGTGTATTTGCAAGAAAGGAAGGGGAAAGTCAAGCTAGAAGAGTTGGGGAGCTTGGATCTACTTCCATTTCGCCAGGGGAAGCTTCTTGCGGTATCTTTCAGAGCTTATTTTCGTATTTTTGTTGATATGGCCAAATCTAGGGTTTCTTCTTGCCTTGTTTGCTTTATAATTGAAGTGTGAGAGGTCCCATGTGGATATGGTACTTAGATCTGGACCTTAGCAGGTCCAGAAAGTCCCTAATGCCATGCTTTATGCCCTTTCTTTTGGGTTGGAGACTAGGGTTGCCATCTTAGAGGTCATTTCTCCAAAAAGAGCCTGGTGGGTGTTGCATGGTAGCCAAGACTGTGACTTTACGTGATGAATGAGCTTAGGAGGGCCAGATCTATGAGTGGATGGAGCGGATCTGACCTCAGAAGCAAGATTGAGTTGATGCATGGCATGGACTCGCCGAGTCTGAAGAACAGACTCGGCAAGTAGCATGAAGATTGTCCTTAACCACTCAGTGAGTGGTCCTGCCGAGTTATGGTTGAATCAGTGAGTCAGGGAGAGTTTGAGAGGGTTGACAGGTGGACTGAGTCGAGCTGGAACTTGTCGAGTTGTCCTTGCGACTCAGCGAGTTGAGTCGTGGTGGCCCCGCGATTCATGCCAGGTGGAACTCGTCGAGTCAGGGGAGTACTCGACGTGTCAAAAGAGATCCTAGAGAGTTGGTGAAAACGTTTAGACTCATCGAGTCGCTCTAGTGCACTCGCCGAGTCCGGGCAAAGTCGACCGTTGACCATTGACCAGAGTTGACCAGTGTTGACTTGATAGGGATGGTCAACCTTAGTGGTAAAAGTATTAATTAGAGATATATGATGTTATAGGAGGATTATAGCTCGGGGGATCGAGCACGAGTGATTTCCAGGATTCGCGAGTTATCGAGATATACGAGGTGAGTCTTCTCACTAACTGTACCCGGAAGGGTTTGACTGTGTGACCGGAAGGTCGAATATGATATGAGATATATGCATTATGTGTGATAAGTTAATCGTTATATGTGCCATGTATGATATGCTTGATATGGGCCGGAAGGCATTATGTTATGAGCCGGAAGGCGAGTATGTTATGGGCCGGAAGGTGTTGTAATGTGGACTGTAAGGTTGACGTGGGTAGGACTGGAAGGTTTACCCAGTCGGGATGGAAGTCCCCTGAGACACATGAACCAAAAGGTCAGGGCCTGGAAAGGCGTATGTGCGTAGGTTGTATTTTGGGGAACTCACTAAGCAATTATGCTTATAGATGTTGTGTTATGTGTTTCAGGTACTAGCGAGGACCGTGGGAAGGCGCCGGCGTGATCGTACACATTATTGGGGAAAACAATTTTATGATCTTTGTGTTGTATTCGGTTGTGACAATATTGTTTACGTCTGAAATTTAAAATATTAATTGATGTTTTGATGTTTGCAAAAAATGAAAATTTGGTTTTAAAATTTACGTCGTTACAAGTTGGTATCAGAGCCTTGGTTTGAGGGATTCGGGTACACCTTCGGGCGTAACTGAACTCAAACCGGGGATTTGAGAGAATTTTAAGTAATAAATCAATAAATTTGGTTAAGTGATTTTTTAAACAACCAAAGGAGAAGAAGTGTGTACGGTCAGCTAGCGCCCGAACGGTAAAATCCCAAAAATACTCTTACAATATGAGTTATATGATATGATATGATATGCATGCTAGTAGAATAGGTATTCATATGAAGACTAGAGTGGCCTAATTTGTGATGCCTTAGTCTAGGGAAACCTGCTTCTATGAGGTTCTTTGAGAGCGAGTGGGTAGCTAGTGCATGGCAAGAATAGAGTACTCACGATCTGGGGTTTGGGAGGAGGATTTGGGGTGAATACTGATGCGGTGTAGTTGGTAGTATTGGGCCCGTACTACTGAAGACACCGGGTCAGTGGGCAACCCAAGTAATAATCCATGGGTATCGGAGACTGAGTAGGGCTGCGTTATCGAGTGCGATTATGCTCGATAGAGTCTCTGATATTTTTATGTTGTATTTCAGAGACATCATGGTTGGACCACGCCACAGACCTGGTACGAGTAGTGTGACTGACGAGGAGCTTCGTCAGATGATTCATGAGGAGGTGGCTGCAGCGATCCGGGCTGAGATTCTGGAGATGTTTGGGTCTATTAAGACCACACTGATGGAGACATTTGATGAGCGGTACGCCGCGTTGACTGAGGCCGCAGCCGCTGCAGCTACCGTAGCTGTGGCTGCTGCCAGACCACAGGGAGGTGACTCGTTGTTGTTCCGGGAGTTCAGCAACACGAAGCCACCTGAGTTTGACGGGATGCAGGATCCGATTGCTGCGATGAGATGGATTGCTGATATCGAGGGATGCTTCTACACTTGCTCATGTCCGGAGCATCTGAGGGTACGGTTCACCTTGAACCAGCTCCGACTGGGAGCAAAGGATTGGTGGAAGTTTGTGACGACGAACTTCACTCTGGCAGAGGTTTCAGCTGTGACTTGGGAGAGGTTTACTACTATGTTCAGAGACGAGTACATTCCCCCGATGGAGAGGGAACGGTTGGTTCAAGAGTTCTTGACCCTCAAGCAGGGTAATGATTCTGTCACGGTGATCACGCGGAAGTTTCATGAGAGGGCGATGTTATGCCCCGAGCAGGTGTCCACGGAGCAAGCTCAGATGAGTCGGTATTTGGGTGTGCTAAGGAGAGATATCCGGGAGTTCGTATCGAACTCGTCATATCAGACTTTTGCTGAGCTTCAGGCGAATGCCAGGAAGCGTGAGATCGAGTTGGAGACCCAAGCCAGGGAGGAGGCCGAGTCTCAACGGGTGGATCGGCGGCCGGCTTAGTCTCAGCCGGCAGCCAAGCAGAACAAGTCCGCCGATTCGAGATCGGGAGGTCAGAAGGGCCGCACTTGCGGAAAGTGCGGCAAGGGTCACGAGGGGGCATGTCGATCGAGTGCTTGCTACAAGTGTGGCAAGGAGGGGCACATTGCTAGGGATTGCCCCAAGGGATTCATGGTTTGCTTTCATTGCAACTAGATCGGCCATCGGAAGGCCGAGTGCCCCCAGCTTCGCCAGGGATCTACGCTTGCTGCCAGGGTTACCGAGACTCGGCCAGTGAAGGCCGAGGCTACGAAGGCTCGTGGAAGAGCTTTTCAGTTGGCTGTGGAGGAGGTCCGCGCGGTGCCTGATGTCGTAGCCGGTATGTATTCTTTCATGTATTTACTTTTATGCTAAGATAATGTGCTTATATTGTGGTATGCGTAGGTACTTTTCTTGTAAATTCTGTACCTGCTTTGGTATTATTTGACTCGGGTGCGAGTCGGTCTTTTGTATCGTTGGCTTTTAGCCAGCACATCGGTATTGATCGGGAGGTGATGAGTCGCCCCCTGCGAGTTTCTATAGCAGATGAGAAAGCGGTACACGCCACAGATGTGATCCGAGGATGTGTGCTCGAGATTTTTGGGGTCGAGTTCCCTATAGAACTGGTTCCTATAGCTATAGGGGATGTCTGCGCCATCGTGGGCAAGGACTGGTTGAGTAAGTTTGGGGCAATCATTGATTGTGAGAGACAGCTGGTGACGATTCGAGACCCTAGTGGGGGAGTGCTTACAGTTTATGGCGAGGGGACCCGGTGCGGGTCGACATTTTGTTCAGCTACTAGGGCAAGGCAGAGTCTGCAGCAGGGCTGCAATGGATTCATAGCCTACGTGATGGATACTCGAGTGGCCGCGGGGAGGCCCAATTCAGTTGATGACCTTCCTGTTATATACTAGTTTTCGGATGTGTTCCCCGAAGAGTTGCCAGGTGTGCCTCCGGAAAGGCAAGTGGAGTTCCGTATCGATTTGGTTCCGGGAGCGGCGCCCATTGCCAAGGCACCTTATGTGACAACTGCCAATTCAGGTCATTCTTGGACTCATGCATCTTTATAATAACCATTCATGCACAACATGTCATGACCTAGTAGTATAAATTAGGTCAAAAATCTTGCATAAACTAGGATCCAACTAAGGTCTAGGACTAATATACTTGATACTTACAATTCTAGTAAGTTGCTTAGCTACAATAGGAAATGCCAATACTATAATTAGAATAAAGCTTCAAGCTTTGTTATAATTGAAATAGGGTATAAAACTCTAAAAATAAATTAAAACATTCTAATTATACTTCAACATGTTGTTGAATATCAATCAATGTTCCAAAAACTCTAAACAGCCAAAAATCCAAATTTATAAATCTTAAAGCTTAAAAACTTTATAAAATTTGGCTATAAACTTTCTAATATCAAATTTTATTAATCAAATTATAGATTATACCAATGAAATAGAAATATAAATTACAAGTATTAATCATAATTTATTAGTTAAAAACAAGATTTTTAAATAAATCAAAAATTGCTTAAAGAATCACTTTTATAAAAATTAGATTTTTATAAAAATTAGATTTTTATAAAAATTAAGGAGGGATTTTTTATAAAAATTTGAATTTAGGAGAGAGGAGGCTTTAATGCCTCAAAAATCTGGCCATCTCCCCTCTCCCCATGCACTCTCTTCCCAAAACTCATGATTAAACTCAAACCCACACTCCACCTCTTCTCTCTTCACTCTTCTCACTTCACTCTCTTCACATACTTCACCCTCTTCCTCTCTCTCTCTAAACTCACGAAATTTCTCTCATTTCTCTGCCAAATTTCAAGACTTTGAAGACCTTGAAGTGTTCTTACTTCTCTCAAGATCATAACCAAGGTAAACAACATCATCTTCTTCCATAGTTTGATGATTCTACTTCTTTTCCTTCTTAGTTTTCTCTTCTTTTAGGATTCTATGCCTTTCCATGGCTAGAAATCTTTATTCTCCCCTTGTGGTTTGTAGATTCTCACCATAACACAATGCATGTGTTTGAAATGGTGAAAATCCGGGATCAAACCCATGCAAGGAGTGAAAAAGATGCACATATGATCATGTGACATCAAAACATAATATTTCATGTTCTTCTCCATTTCTTGTGTGTTCATGCATGAACGAAAGCATTAAACCATTTCTAGTACATCTTGGATGCTCATTCATTCCATGCATGTGTTAGAAATCGGGCCTTACCAAGGACATGCATGATGTTCTTATTGAAATACCCTAAAAATGCACACAAGCAAACATGCAATCTGCCAGATTATTTTGTTCGACTTTGAACAGTCATAACTCAGTCATTTTTTAACCAAATCATGATATTCTTTTTGTATTGGTTAGTTCCACGAGTTAACTTTCAAACCCAACTGGTCTTACTGTAAAATATTAAATATCCGATTTTTGGCAGATTTTACAAAAAGGTTGCGCATACAGCTCTTTTTCTGTGATCACTATTTTTATCTTGCTTAAACAATGGTCTTAAACCCAACCATAAATCTTAGGAAAAATACCTTAGAAACTTAACATATCTAGTGAGTTATGGTTGAAATTTCGTGGCTTAAAACCTCACTGAATGGGCTACAAAAATTCATGAACCTCAGCCACATCTACACTTCATGCATTATTGCATGCAACTTTTCTTAAATTGTTTGGAATCATTACCCTCATTTCTCTTCTGAATACATTCTTAACATTTTTACTTTTGAAAGCCCTTGCATGCATGAGATAATCTGGAAAATTTCAAGAGCTTTTGTTATTTATTTGATTTATTAGAATTATTGCTAAAACCAAGGGCATAAATCATATAAAATACTTCCAGAGGTCAATAAATCCTAAATAAATTCATGGATGATACTTATGGGGAATAATGACCCCTCACCAAATTTCAGCAATTTTTGTTACTGTTTCATATGATTTCTAATTTTCTTTTATTTAGGACATGATAAATTACAAAACCACTTTTTAGGATGTGAAAATTTTATCTAACAATTTTCGCATACCTTACTTGTGATGGGTGACTCAAGAAAACAATTTCAAGATTTTTCATCATGTCTAGCTATTTTTCCCAATTTTTGGTAATTATAATGGCTTAAAAATGGGAAAAATAGTTCTGATTATCCAAAATTCATGAAAATTTGCCAGGATATCATATTATATAGTAGGAGGTTACATAAAAATTTTGAATATTTTTCTCCACTGTAAACTATTTTTCCCTTATTTTCTAAAGTTAATTGCACTAAAATTCACTTAAATATACATAAATACCCAAAACCAGTTTATACATTATGAAAACCACTTTTGATATTTTTCCCAAGATATTTATACTGTAAATGATGTTACAAAAATTTATGGTAATTTATTTTAACTGTTTAATAATATTTCTTTAATTAATGACTATTTAAAGAAATAAAACAAGGAAAAATACAAATAACCACTGAAAAATATATTTTATATTTTTCCCAGCCTATTTATGTATAATAACAATTAAATAAAAAGTTTGGGTAATTTTGGAAACTGTTTACTATTTATTTCAATTTTTATTGAAATAAATGCTCAAAAATTATAAAATATAATTAAACAGCTTGGAAATCCATTTTTATAATTTTCCCAGCTTAGTGTTGTGTATTAACAGTTAAATAAAAAGTTTGAGAATTTTTATCCCTCGAATGCTATTTTTCGTGAATTTATGTTGTTATTGAGACTTAAAATTTGGAAAATTAACCTTCCAAGGTTGTAATTAATCGCACGACTTGTAAAATTTCAATACATCAGAAAAAGTGTAACAAAATGATATAAATCCAATACTAAAACATAAATTGGCATTTCCCTATATGTAGAGTTTAGTATATTAGCATTAGATATCGACATGGAAACTCACTAGTGCGTGTGTTTGGTGTCGTAGGATCCTGGTAGTAAGACGTTGGTGCATCCCGAAGTACCGCTTGTGTCTACACAAAACATCGTGAGTATTCACGCACTCCCCTATTTTCGTTTTTTATGTTTTGGGGTGGAAAAGCATGTCCAGAAAAACTATTGTTTGCATGTTGTACTTAAATTGAATTGTATCAAACATGATTGCTATTGTATTGCTATGTTTCTTTATGTATGTCTATGCAACACGGAACATGAGAACTTATCGTACAAAGGCCCTTCCCTTATCTCTAACCATTAACTCTTTGAGCCAATGGTCGTTATGGATAGCGCTATTAGGAATTGACAACTCCTCACTCGCCCGAATCGCTGGAGTGCATGATACCATATTCATCTATGGAACGATAAGCATAGATCTCGATAGGGCTTCAGTCATAGGTTTGGTTGAGACTCATTGTTTGCTCATACACATACAAACTCGTTTCTCGTTATAGCAATAAACTTGTATTCATTAATAGCAATCAACTTGTTTATCATTGAAGCAATGTACTTGTATTTACGAAAAGCCTTATTGTACGCTCGATTTTATAAACTTGTGATACTCACCAACTATTTTCATAGTTGACGCTCGTTTTACATGCTTTTTCAGGAAATAATTAGTAAGTGGATGTAAAGATTCATCATCATAGAGCATGCTGCATCGTGTTGAAGCTATTATGAAGCTATATTTTGAACAATGTTATTTTGAAAAACTTGTATTTTGTTCTTTTGAAGCTATGGGTTGTAAACTTTTAAATACTGCTATGGTGATGTATCTTTATCTTTTGCAATGAAATCGTTATCGCTGTCATACCTTGCGTTTCCGCTTTAGCGGGGTGTGACACCTTATCGTCTCGCTCCACCGGAAATGCAGGAGTTATCCTCGCAGCTTCAGGGGCTGTTGGGAAAGGGGTTTATTCGACCGAGTAGCTCACCTTGGGGAGCGCCGATTTTGTTCGTCAAGAAAAAGGATGGTTCACACCGGATGTGTATTGATTACCGGGAGTTGAACAAGTTGACGGTTAACAATCGGTATCCGTTACCTAGGATCGACGATCTGTTCGATCAGTTGCAGGGGGCATCTTGGTTCTCCAAGATAGACTTGAGGTCGGGTTATAATCAGATGAGGGGTCGGGATGAAGATATCCAGAAGACTGCTTTCAGAAGTCGTTATGGACATTATGTGTTTGTGGTGATGCCTTTTGGGCTCACCAATGCCCCGGCTGCGTTTATGGATCTTATGAACTGGGTGTGCCGGCCGATGCTCGATCGATCGGTGATCGTATTCATTGATGATATATTGGTGTATTCGAGGTCTAGAGAGCAACATGAGGAACATTTGAGGGAAATTCTTGGGGTATTGAGATCGGAGAGGCTATATGCCAAATTCTCCAAGTGTGATTTCTGGTTACGAGAGGTCCAGTTCTGATGAGATTCAACTAACCTTTAATCTATCAAGATCGATTAGATCTTGAACAAGTAAGTAAACAAAAGCGATATAAACACAATAATAAGAACAAGACAAGATGGAATCAAACGTGTCGAATGATTAAACAAAATCCTCAGAAGAGCTCGATTAAGAACATCAACTGTAGAGGATTGGAAGGTTACAAGAACAATCAAAGAAACCTGTTATCGTCTAGATGTATTGCTATTCTCAGATCTCTAAAAACCTTAACCTAATATGCATGCAAGCGTAAGCTTATATACAAAACATAAAAGGTTCACGGTTGGACAGGCCCAAACCGGAATACAAAAAGCCTTATGCTAAACGAGCCCAAAAGACGCAATCTTCAAAAATAGTCTCTCGCTCAACAATCTCCCCCTTTACGTCAATTTGGAGCGAGACCTTCACTAGTTACTTGGGCCAGCAGCTGAAGCAGGTACCTTCTTCACGGTACTAAACAGACATTTGGTGATGGAAAGAATGGTCTGTCTAAACCGGATGTACCAGTTAATCATATCTTCAAAATACTTGACATCATCGGCCGAGTTCTCTTTACACCGTTTGACAATGAACAACACATGCTCCAAACAGGTTGTGGTGTAAAGATGCTTGTCAGCTAAAGCGAAGAGACATTTATGTCCTTCCGCTCTAGTGAACATAACCGTGTTGCATCTCGGGTCGATCCTGCCCAGTAGCATTTGATTGAGATCACTGGCCGATCCCACAGGAGCAATTTTGGGTTTCTTCTTGAAGACTATGGCGACCTCCTGATCCATTAGGGCAACCTCCATGATGTAGCAGATTAACATCCTTTTGACATGGTCTAGAATAGGACCATATTCAGCTTCATTAGTCAAAAGGATATTATACAGGACAATCCAATCATGAGGATTTAGATTCGGTAGATCTGCCAGGGAGATAAGATGAGCAGTTCTTGCAGATCCCCGAATCAACTTGAATCGAACATTTATAAAACGTCCCTCAGTATAAGGTTTCAGCACCCGAACGTTTACAATCTTCTGGGCGCTCCAAGTAAGGAATTGTGGACGAGCAGCCGCCAGATAGAAGTCAATGAGCTCCCTGTCAAGCTCAGCGTTCGGGTGAGGGACTTCAAAGATGTTAGAGAAGACGTGGAAGATGAACGCCTTTCGAGTCAGCGACATATTGAACTGCGAATCGATAGTGTTGTTGCAGTCGAACGATATAACCGGCTCGAGCCATAAGATGCTGGGAGTTTCAATGGCCTCTTTGATTAAACGTTCCCTGGTCCAGGAAGGGAAGAGAGTCTTTCGGCTCTCAAGGAGATCGTGGGCTTCTTTTTGTTTGCGTTCAGCTTCAGTAGCCTCTCGCGCCACACGACTGGCATCTTCATCAACCTTGCGACTGTTCTTTCTTTTTAAAATGTCAGCAATGGTCTCCTTGTCGCCTTCTTCATCTTCATCCTCAGCTATGTTTTTGCCTTTGTCCTTCACACCCGAGCCTAAAGCATGACCAGTCGGAGATGGTTCGGTCGTGTGAGTAGCTTTGGAGGAAGGAGGTGGTTTTGATCCTGTCTTCTCATCTCCTCCTTGTTTCGGAATGGACACGAAACTCGGGAGCCCTTCTACTTTGTTAAGAAGATCGATGGCTGGAGAGAGCTTTTCAGCTAGGGAACGCCTCACCGAAAAGTTTAAGATGGGATCGTGTGCTTCCAGAATATTGGATATAACAGCGTGAACATCCGAAACACACGACTTGACCACCTCCCGTTCAGATCGAAGATCTTCCAGTTGTTGTTGGGATTGAGAGAGTTGAGTTGTCTTGACCTCAAGTGCGGTTGTTTTGGTTGCCAGATCGTCCATTAACAAACGCTCGGTTGCCAGATCCTCTTGTAGCTTGGCGAGGCAAGCATCAATGGAGGCACTAAAGGCCGAGTTGTCGTCGTGTATGGTTTGGCGTAGAGTAGCGAACGAAGGCAACTCCGATGAGACAAAGTTGGCTAATTGTTGGACAGTTGGTTCCAAAGATGTCTTTGTGGCATCTGCACTTTCCTGCAAGGACTGCAGCAGGGTAGAGGCATTAGAAAATAGTTTATCGACTTTTTCGGTCGCAGCCTCATAGGCTCTGGTAGAGGCTTCAATCGCAGCAGTTGCTGAGGCCATCGAATCATGTTGATCCCTGGAGAAGGCATCAACAATCTTCTGAAGGGCAGCTTCAGACAGAGAGGACTGCTGGTTGGAAGAGGAGGCGAGAAGTAGGTCAATCTTCTCGTTGAGCTCTTTGCGATGCTTCTTGGTTACTGGAGCATCATCCTCCTCGTCACTTTGAACTTGAAACGGACGATAGTAGACCGAATCAAAGATCATGTTTTCTCCCCCAAGATAAGGGTTTTCGTCCTCAGATGCATTTTCAGGAGATGAGGGAGGTGGAGAGGTTAGGGGTGTTGTGGGTTTGGTAGGATCAGGTTGAGTGGGTGATGGTATAATTTTGGTTGGTGGTTGAGTATGGGTAGTTTCGGTTGTTTGTGTTTTGGGTTGAGGAGGTTCGGTTACATGTGGTGATTCGGTTGTAGTTGTAAAGATTGGTGGAGGGGAAGGAATTGGGGAAATTGGTAGTTCCATCTCTGGGGTAGGGGACCGAGGTGGTGTGTTGCCTCGTTAAGGAGATGCATCCCCTTGAGAGTCGTCAGAACCCGAACTCTCACCTTCAGAGTCACTCGAAGAAGAGGGTATTACAAGCTTTCGCTTCGGTTGGGTCTTCCTCTTCTTCGGTGGTGGGGATTGTGCAGCTTTCGGTTGTTTCCTCTTTTTAGGAGAAGGCCCCTTTGGAGCTTTGGACGTTGGCTTCCCTTTGTCTGCCTTTTTGCCCCTGCTCACCAGTTTGTCTGCATCGTGAATTGACCTGAGCATTTCCGGGGTCAGATCCCTTGGACCAGATGGCCTTAGCTCCTTGAGCTTCCGAATCAACCTGCTATCAGAAGGCACATCACCGTACATTGACTCCGGGATAGAGACAATAAAGGAGAATTTTGAGGCATCTGAGACGATGATCTTCTTGGTATGGAAAGTACCAACAGAAGACATCGATGCACATTCATCAGTGGGAACATCAAATCTGTCCATGGCCCATTTTGTGATCAGGATCCAGAATCGGGCCAACGAGACCTCAGAGTGTCGGGATGAAGAGGAGAGGCTTTGAATAAGTTGTTGCCATAGGACAAACCCATAATCCAGGTTAATCCCATTGTAAACACCGTACATGATGGAGAGGAAGAGATGGCTTGCGCCATCTGATCCTGAACTTCTCTCCGACAAGCCCTTGAAAAGGACTGTAAATAAACCGTTCCATTGTGGCGGCAAGCATGACTTTTTGAATCTTGCGACAGAGGTGAGAACTTCTGTGTATCCCATGTTGTAAAACATGTTATACAGATGACCAATCTGTATCGACTCCGGATGAACTCTGGAAGGGTCAGTAGCAAATCCTAGCAGGGTGCAGAAACGTGGACGAGAGACGGAGGTTTTGTGTTCTCCAATCTCGAAGAACACCCGGTCGACAGCCTTGTCGTAATATGCAGTCGCGTAGACCTGCGATAGGGCCACCATCGGCACCGATTCGATTCTGGTAAGAGCCGGAACAAGTTGGGAATACTTAAAGCACTCTATGACCGGCGACATATAGGAGTCGTACGCCAGTGGGTTAAGATCAATGACCAGACATTGTTGTGGGCGAATGGGAAGGATCTGTGAGGTAGCATGAACTGAAGAGGAGTCAACCATTGATGCAGGTGGGAAGAAGATGATGAACAGGAAACTGTTTGGGAGTATTTGCGTTCTGGAAATTTTGAAGGTTGTAAAGAGGTAAAAGGTGGTGTAGCGGGCTATTTATAGTGGGTGATAGGAGAGAGAAAAATCGTTTCAAATCTCTTATGGATGACAGTTGGGGCGTGCGATGATCACGTAGGAGAGAGAGTGTCAGGTTCCTAGGATCACGCTGCCCAATAAGCGCCGTTTCATAGGGACAAGCCGTTACTATTCCCACACGCGCATTTAATTTTACAGGACAAGAGAGAGCTTAAGGTTTAAAAGAGGATTCCCGTTAAATTACGATCAACGATTTATTAAGAAATGTTGAAAGGCTTCTTTTAATTAGGCTAAATAAGAGTGGGTTGAAAAGAAATAAAATCTCAGAAAGAAAAATGAGAACACGATCCCAAGGGAAGAAATGTTTTGGGTTTAAACAAATTCATATGAATCACATAAAATTGGAGATTTTAATAGGGTACATTCGTCAATGCTGTAGTGAAAACTTGAGCAATTTAATTGTTCACCGTCAATTGATTAGGTGTTGAATTTTGGGTTTCACTTAGTTCGTAGTGACACAATACTAAGATCATAAATACAGATGTTGTGTAACCATAAACCTCAGTGGTAATTTCTGAGAGTCTCAAGGGTTACTATGATGGAATGAGTTTAGTGGAGAATTAATGTGGAGATGGTGTAAGAGAGCGAAGTACCTCTGCTGCGAAAAGAAGGACCAAGCAGGAAACTCTTAACTCATGTGAGAAAAGAGTGAGGTAGCTCACGATTAGAATAAATGAGTTGGCCTTATTGGGAAGACAAGGTTTGTGTATACCAGGTCATGAGGGCCATTATTCAAAATCTTATGAGGCTTGAGACACATACAGCAGCATGCTTCTAGGGACACTTAGGTATTTCATCAAATTTATCCCCATAAATGAACACAAACACACAAGAAATAAAAAAAATTTGGAGTTTTTGAGATTTTAAAAAAATAAGACTTAAAAAAAATTAGACAAAACAAAACAAAAAAAATTTTAAACAACTTGAAAAATTGACAAATGAAAAACCAAACCCGATCATACAGTTGGTTTCGGTTGATGAAAATTTTGAAAAACCGAACCCGAACCTTCGGTTGATTTCGGTTCTAGAAAATTCTGAAAAACCAAACCCGAACCTTCGGTTGGTTTCGGTTCTAGAAAATTTTGAAAAACCGAACCCGAACCTTCGGTTGGTTTCGGTTCAATAAAATTTTGAAAAACCGAACCCGAACCTTCGGTTGGTTTCGGTTCAATAAAATTTTGAGGAACCTGGAAATTTAAGCAAACAAGGAAAAGATTTTTATTTTTATTTCTTATTTTTTTTATTTTTTTTTTATTTTTTTACCACAAGGAAAAACAGAATTGTACAAGAAATATACAACATTGAAAAACTACCTTTGAAGAAATGAGTGGGTCAGATAGTTGAACCGAACCCGAACGTTCGGTTGGTTTCGGTTCTTACGTTTGAGTTTGAGAGATAGTGTGAGGTACTGACTCTGATTCCATCATACCTAGTCCTTGCAATATTTTATTGAATGATGCTTCAGGAAGAGCTTTTGTAAAGACGTCAGCCAGTTGATCAGTGGTTCTTACGAAGTGAACTTCGACGTTTCCATCTTCCACGTGATCTTTGATGAAGTGATACCGCAGTGCTATGTGTTTGGTTTTGGAGTGTTGCACTGGGTTATGACAGATCCTAATTGCACTTTCAGAGTAACAATATAGTGGGATCTTCTTCATATTGAGTCCATAGTCTCGAAGTTGACTTTGGATCCAAATCACTTGTGATGTGTAGGATGCAGCTGCAATGTATTCCGCTTCGGCAGTAGATAGTGACATGCACGTTTGTTTCTTGGATTGCCAGCTAACTAACTTCCCGTCAAGAAATTGACAACCACCAGTTGTGCTTTTACGGTCGAGTTCACATCCTCCAAGGTCAGCATCAGAATAGGCTTGAACAAAGAAGCCTGAGTTGGATGGATACCATAGACCTAAGGAGGTGGTTCGCTTAAGATATCGTAAGATGTTCTTCACTGCAAGCATGTGAGATTCGCGTGGGTTTGCCTGAAATCGAGCACAATAACACACAGAAAACATGATATCAGGTCTGCTAGCAGTTAGATACATCAGTGATCCAATCATTTGACGATAGAGTGTGATATCGACAGCCGGTTTGTCTAGGGATGGGGTAAGCTTGGTGCCGAATGCCATTGGGACTTTGACTTTTGTGTCTCCCATCTTACCAAACTTTGCTAGGAGAGTCTTCGTGTAAGCTTCCTGATTAATAAAGATGCCTTAGGGTCCCTGTCTTATGTTTAAACCAAGGAAAAAGTTAATAGGACCCATTGAGCTCATTTAAAACTTAGTCTCCATCAGCTTTCTGAATTCAGCTGTTAAGCTGGGATTCGTGGAGCCAAAGATGATGTCATCGACATAAATTTGAACTATCATAAGGTGGTTACCTTCCTTTTTGCGAAAGAAGGTTGGGTCAACCGAACCTTGTTTGAATTTAGACATCTTAAAAATTTTGTCAGCGTTTCATACCAGGCCCTCGGAGCTTGCTTGAGGCCATACACAGCTTTATCCAGAATATAGCAATGATTTGGATGCTTCTCATTCACGAACCCAGGAGGTTGCTCCACGTACACAGTTTCTTCGAGTTCTCCATTGGGAAATGCACACTTGACGTCCATTTGAAAAACCTCAAAGTTCTTGTGAGCAGCATAAGCCAGAAATATTCTAACAGATTCTAGCCTAGCTACTGGAGCGAAAGTCTCTTCATAGTCTATCCCTTCCTCCTGACAGTATCCCTTTACCACCAGACGAGCCTTGTTCCGTATAACATTACCTTCCTTGTCCATTTTGTTCCTAAATACCCATTTGAGACCAACAACCGAAGCATCTGGAGGAGTTGGAATGAGGCGCCAGACTTTGTTCCTTTCAAATTCGTTCAGCTCGTCTTGCATTGCTTGAACCCAATCAGAGTGATCTAGGGCAGTATTAACTGTCTTTGGTTCAACTTTTGATACGAATGAGTTAAACATGCAAAACTCAACCTTTGAAAATAGGGAAGTCTGTTTTGCCTTCAGTTGTGATCGGGTCAAAACCTTTTCAGAAAGATAGCCAACTACTTGAGAGACAGGATGATCTCTGGTCCATTTGATAAGAGGAGGGTAATTCGGATCAAAGGTTGGGTTTAGTTCAGCATTAATTATTTCGTCTGGCTCAGATTGGCTATCGTAACCGAGTTTCATATCATTATGTTCCCCCTCAGTTGATGAGCTTTGAAAGACATGAGGTTCAGGTGTTTCTTGTGGTTCAGAGCTTCCTGGTGTTGAGGCCTCTTCGGTTAATGAAGGACCTTTGGTTGAAGTTGTAGAATTTAGCTCCCCCTGGACTTGTGAGCTCGGCTCCCCCTCGACTTGAGAGCTTGGCTCCCCCTCGACTTGAGTGTTGTTGGAAGGAGAGTCATTAGAGGTAGATATTTCTTCATGCATTCTTCTTGCAGCATCTTCGACAATCTGCTTCATGTGATCAACTTTGTTGTCTGCTGCACCTGCTTCGGAGAGTGATGCGTTCTCCGGTTCGTCAAAGAGCTCTAGAAATGTCTCGAATAAGTTGGCGACCGAGACTGTAACTTGGCCATTTAGAGGAAAGATTTCCCCAGCGATGTCTTCTTTAGCCTGTAGCTTCTTGACATAGTTGTCATCAAAGGTCACATAGTATGTCTCTTCAATCTTTATCGAACGCTTGTTTAGGACCCTGTATGCCTTGGATGTGATCGAGTAACCCAGAAATATTCCCTCGTCGGCTTTGACATCAAACTTGTTGCGGTGTTCTTTAGAATTAAAGATGAAACACCTTGAGTCGAACACATGGAAAAATTTCACATTTGGCTTTCTGTTATTCATTATCTCATATGGAGTGAGCGCGAACCTCTTGTTGAGATAGGACCTGTTCTGTGTAAAACAAGCAGCCGAAATAGCGTCAGCCCAAAAATAAAGAGGTAAGGAAGCGAAACTTAGCATAGTTCGGGCAGCTTCACACAAAGATCGGTTTCGTCTTTCGACTATTCCGTTCTGTTGTGGTGTGTAGGGAGCTGAGAAATTGTGACTAATTCCCTTTTCTGCAAGAAACTCTTTAAACTCCCTGTTCTTGAATTCGAGACCATTGTCGCTTCTGATGTTGCGAACAACCTTCTTGAGCTGTACTTCAATTTGCTTGATAAACACTTTCAGCTTTTGAGTCGCTTCAGATTTGAGCTTTAGAAAGAACACCCATGTAAATCGTGAAAAGTCATCAACAATAACAAGAATATACTTGCTACCACCGATGCTTTCGATAGATGAAGGACCACACAAATCGATATGAAGTAATTCGAGTGGTTCAACAACTTTTGTGTTGATTATAGATGGGTGACTTTGACGACTCTTCTTCCCCATTTCGCATGCAGCACATAAATGATCTCTGTCGAACTTGAGCAATGGAAGACCCCTAACATGACCTCCAGTGACAAGTCGGTTGATATCTTTAAAATTGAGATGAGATAATCTTCGGTGCCACAACTAGCTTTCGTCGGATTGAGCTTTTGACAACAAGCATATAGCTGGGTTTCCTTTGATGGGTTTGAGGTTTAAGGGAAACATTTCACCCTTTCGCTCTGACTTGAGAATCACTTTCTTTGACTTTTTCTCTATGATTTCAGAACCTTCATCATCGAACGACACTTTGGGACCTGTACCTCCAACAAGCTGAGATAGACTAATTAGGTTGTGTTGGAGTCCTTCCACATAAGCCACCTTCCTTATAGTAAAGTCCCCATTTGTTATCATCCCGTATCCTTTTATGGTGCCGAAAGAATTATTTCCAAACTTGACGTTGCCACCATTTGCAAGAGATCTGTATTCCCTAAGCTCCTCTTTCCTCCCTGTCATGTGACGTGAGCAGCCACTATCGATGTACCATTCTTCGTCGAACTGCTTGTCACTTATAACCTGCAAAAATTAGACAGATTTAGGAACCCAAAGTTTCTTGGGTCCACGTGAGCTTTGCATGGGAATGGGAACAATAAGAGAGACATCAACAAGATAAGTTTGTTTTATAAGAGTTGTTTCATCTTTCCTTTTAATGGTAAAAACTTTTATTTTGTTAGGATTGGGTGAGTTAGGTTTGGACCCTGGTTTGGATTCATTGAGCTTCTGCTTCCCCTTTTGCTCAGCTGACGAATGAGATTTTTAAAAGCAAGAGGAATCAGCTTCAGAGTAAGACGGAGACAAATCGGTAGGAGTAGAAGAATTAGAGGAACGAGAAGAAGAATTAGAAGAACAAGAAGAATTTGAACGAGAGGGTTTGGAGTGAGAGGATTTTCTGGCTGAAGACTCTAGGTGACCCTTTTGCTTTTGATCGTTGAAGGGACTGACCTTAGAGTTTTGTTCTCTTTTGTCTTCGGAACCGAACCTTTGCGTTCGGTTGGAGCTGTCTTTGGAACCAAACCTTTGGTTTCGGTTGAAGTCTTTTTCAGAACTGAACCTTGGCTTTCGGTTGATATCTCCTTGTGAACCGAACCTTGGATTTCGGTTGATATCTTCTTGTGAACCGAACCTTGGCTTTCGGTTGATATCTTCTTGTGAACCGAACCTTGGCTTTCGGTTGATATCTTCTTGTGAACCGAACCTTGGCTTTCGGTTTTTGTGACTTTCAAGCTTTCCTACAGGATTGATTTCATACTTTAGATTCTTGTCTTGATGAGAGAAATATGCATTCTGGGAATGCCAGAATTGTTTCCTTTCAGAAAGGTTCTTCCTGTATCTATTGTTCCTTTCTCTGTTCCTATTCCTCATCTGTGTAGGTTGATGATGAACATTTGCCTTCGTTTTCGGTGTCTCCTTGGCCGGTTCCTTTTGAACTACAGGAGTTTTACTTTGAGCCGAAGGAGCCGAGGGAATGTCTTCTTTTGCCGAGTGATCATTCTTCTGAGGAATATCTTTTGTACCACTGGTGCTTGGCTCATCGAAGTTGTTCGGCTTATTCAAGGGTTCAGGTATGTATCTTCCTTTTCTCTTCCAGGAAGTTCTTTCAGATAAACCAGTGGTTTCGTCTGCATTATCAATTGGAGCTTCCCAGAAGTACTCATCGCAGCCATCAGCATTGTCTTCGTTTACAATGGCTACAAGTTCAGCTGTTTGATGTTCGGTTACTCCTGTTACTTTGTATACTTGATTCCGAGTGGTCCTGACCTTTTGATACACAACTGCTTTCTCAACTAAAACTGGGGACTTTTGATGAGACAAACGAGTGAACTCCACTGAATTTTCAGAAATAAGATTCTTGTGGTTTTCAGGTTCGCTTTTAGTAAATTCTGAGCAGTCAACCGTGTTCTCTACAGAAATTTCACTCATGTTTTCGTCCTCGTTAAGCTCAGATGCATTTTCAACATCAATTTTGTTTTCTGAGCTTACGTTGGCGTTTAAAGAGTTAAACTTTTGCATGGTTTCGGTTCTCAGTTTAAGTTTGTCATTTTCAACCAAAAGGTTTTTAAGCATGCCCTTGTGGTCCTTGGATTTAATGAAGGACTCAATTTTGTCCAGTCCATACATGTAGGTCAGATTGACATCATCAGACGATATTACACTCTCACAATTGTAGGCTTCGACATCGATTTCATCTTCCTTAAACTATAGGAAGGGCAAAATCATGCGGTGGATCTTTTGGCCTATTTCACAATCCAAGTGAAGCTAAGTAATATTAGAGTATAAACGTTTAGCTATTAAACAAAAAACATTCCACTGTTTTAACAATTTTAAATTGTCTCTTTGCAAATAAATGTTTTCGTCTCTAACTTTAACTAATTCCGACTCCTTTAACTCGATCCACATTCTCCGCTCCTCACTTTTCGATGCCACCCTGCTCAATTGATCAGTTAGGTTAGAATTGGTAACTCGAGTTTGAGTTAAGCTACTATCTAGATGAGAAATTCTTGTATTAACATTTTTTAGTTCTTTCTCATATAAGGTTGATGGTACTTTAGATGAAACAAAAACAGATTGTACCTTCTTTATCAGTTCATCGAGCTCACTGAACTGTTGGCTAAGTGGTTTGGCCGCAAAGCACATATCCTCCTTTACCTTCGGTCCATCGCTTCCTCCATTGGTGTTGTATCCCCTCATTTGAGATACATCAGTTACCATGAAGCATCTTCCTCCACTTTTTTCTTCCTTAGCCACGTAGGCCTTTCCATGGGTAGGCTTCCTCACTTCCTCGTCTTCTGAGTCGGTAGACCAAACTTTCGTGCTACCGAACTCATCACCTTTAACCGAACCCTGCACAAGAAGAGCATTAATAGAAGGGTTAGCGGTAGACTTCTTCTTTCTCAACTCGTCCAGTCTTTTCTGCAACACAGCTTCCTCGTCATTCCCATCATCTTTTTCAGCCATCTTCTTAAGGACGCAGTCCTTAGCATAGTGGTTTTTCCCACCACAGTAGAAACAGCTTACTCCGGAATCGCCATCCACCTTCGGTTCCTTCTTGTGCTCCTCAACCTTCGGTTAAGTGTTCACCTTTTCAGAGCTGTAACTTCCCTGCCAGTTTCGGTTTTTGTTGCTGGAGAATCTCTTCTTTATGAACCTCTTGGGATTGGACACCATCATGGCATAATCCTCTGATGTGAGATCATATTCCTCCAGGTTGAGGTCTTCATCCTCCATCACAGCTTTACTTTTAGATAGGAGGGCCAACGAACCAAGACTAGTAACAACATTCTTTTCTTGCACCACAATC
The DNA here is from genome assembly GCF_052625555.1 of Lactuca saligna. Lineage (NCBI taxonomy): Eukaryota > Viridiplantae > Streptophyta > Magnoliopsida > Asterales > Asteraceae > Lactuca > Lactuca saligna. Next base: position 120,804,244 of record NC_136425.1, read on the forward strand.
TTCTCTTGGGACTTGAGAATACCCACCAGTTTTGCCAAAGAGTATGATTTAAACTGCTCATGGGCTTTAACTGTGGAAACCACTGCTCTCCATTCCGACCTCGGACCATTCAGGAAAGTAACCTTCTGTTCAATAAGCTTCCTTTTAATATCATGTTTGATCATCTTGCTGAGAAGATGATTGAAGCGATCAAATGTCTGGGTCACGGTTTCTTCGACTCCTTGCCTGAATTCTCCAAACTCAGATAAAACAAAGTCTGAATAGAATGTTCAAGATCCTCGTCTGTAGAATACAGTTCACGAAGTCTATCCCAAACTTCCTTTGCCGTCGTGCATGAGCTAACCAATCTGAATGTGTCGGACTGAAGGGCGAATCTGATCAACCTTAATGCCTTGATATTGCACTGGAATTTATCCTTTTCATCTTATGCAATATCCTTCACGTCCTTTAGCAGATCATTGTACTCTTTTTGTGTTTTGATGATTCTGGACGTTGCAGAATGAGAAAACGGTCCATTGGTGATGGCTTCCCAAATGAGATACCCATTATCCTCCGATCCAATAACGTAGTCTTCGAAGTGATGCGCCCATACTTCATAGTCATGGGTGTATAAGATTGGAATCTTTGTCGTCGAACCAATGCTGTTGGAAATATTAATAAGGTTTGATTGTGTCGCGTCCATTATGATCGTAAAAACCTGTTCAAAGATCAGACTTGTAATAAAGCAGATTAGGAAAAAATAATAAATATCAAGATACGTCAATAAAGAGATGACGGCTCAATAAATATTGATAATTGCGGAAAAACCCTAATGGAAATCTTTTTCACAGAAAAGATGTGTATCAATTACACAGCCTCCTACTCTGATACCAATTGATGAGATTCAACTAACCTTTAATCTATAAAGATCGATTAGATCTTGAACAAGTAAGTAAACAAAAGCGATATAAACACAATAATAAGAACAAGACAAGATGGAATCAAACGTGTCGAATGATTAAACAAAATCCTCAGAAGAGCTCGATTAAGAACATCAACTGTAGAGGATTGGAAGGTTACAAGAACGATCAAAGAAACCTGTTATCGTCTAGATGTATCGCTATTCTCAGATCTCTAAAAACCTTAACCTAATATGCATGCAAGCGTAAACTTATATACAAAACATAAAAGGTTCACGGTTGGACAGGCCCAAACCGGAATACAAAAAGCCTTATGCTAAACGAGCCTAAAAGACGCAATCTTCAAAAATAGTCTCTCGCTCAACAAGTTCCTCGGGCATCTTGTTAACCCGAAAGGGATATTGGTCGACCCGGCCAAGATTGAGGCGGTGTTGAGGTGGGAGGTGCCGAGATCGCCCACTGAGATCAGGAGTTTTCTGGGTTTGGCTGGATATTATCGTAGGTTTATCAAGGATTTATCCAAGATTGCCATGCCACTTACTAGGATGACCCGGAAGGGTGCTGCGTTTTCATGGGGACCGGAGCAGCAATCATCATTCGAGATGCTTCGTTAGAAATTGTGCGAGGCTCCAGTGCTTGCCCTCCCAGAAGGGATGGAGGATTTTGTGGTATACTGTGATGCATCTATATCGGGTTTGGGGGTGGTGCTTATGCAGAGGGGTCATGTGATAGCGTATGCTTCGAGGCAGTTGAAGCCTCATGAGTCGAGATATCCCACCCATGACCTGGAATTAGGGGTTGTGGTGTTTGCCCTCATGATCTGGTAGCATTATCTTTATGGGGTTCGGTGTACCATCTACACGGACCACAAGAGCCTGAGGTACTTGATGGATCAGCCAAATCTAAATATGCGACAGAGGAGGTGGTTGGATGTGGTGAAGGATTACGATTGTGAGATCCTGTACCACCCGGGCAAGGCTAATGTGGTAGCTGACGCGTTGAGCCGTAGGGCGGAAAGCACCCCGATCCGAGATATTTGTATGAGGTTGACGGTAATGACCCCGATTTTAGATACTATTCGAGGAGCTCAGGCTGAGGCTGCGAAACCAGAACACCAGAAGAGGGAGCGGGTTGTAGGTCAGGTATCAGGATTCGTCACGGATGGTCGAGGGCTTATGACTTTTCAGGGTCAGATTTGGGTACCGTTTGTGGGCGGTGCGCGTGCTATTTTGAAGGAGGAAGCACATCGATCAAAATTCTAGATTCATCCCGGGGCTACGAAAATGTAGTTGGATCTAAGGAAGGAGTATTGGTGGCCCTGTATGAAAAGGGATGTTGCATGGTTTGTTGAGAGATGCTTGACTTGTTGGCAGGTTAAGGCCAAGCACCAGCGACCGCACGGTAAATTGCAGCCGCTAGATATTCCCAAATGGAAGTGGGAACAGATTACCATCGATTTTATCACCAAATTGTCGCGGACTACGAGGGGAGTTGATGCGATTTGGGTGATCGTGGATAGATTGACGAAGATCGCTCATTTTCTAGCCATCAGCGAGAGCTCTTCTGCGGAGAAGTTGGTGGAATTATACGTGAGGGAGGTGGTATCGCAGCATTGGGTGCCGATATCAATTGTTTCAGACCGTGATGTGCGTTTCACTTCCAGGTTTTGGAAGAAGTTTCATGAGGAGTTGGGTACTAGACTGCATTTTAGTACTGCATATCATCCCCAGTTAGACGGTCAGAGTGAGCGGACGATTTAGACGCTCGAGGACATGCTCCGGGCATGTGTGTTGGATTTCGGGGGTAGCTGGGATGCATATTTACCCTTTGCATAGTTTTCCTAAAACAACAGCCATCATTCGAGCATTGGTATGCCACCCTTTGAGTTGGTGTGTGGGAGGAGGTGTCGGACCCCCATTTGTTGGGGAGAGGTTGGACAGAGGGTGATGAGCAGTACAAAGATAGTGATTCAGACGACAGAGCAGATCCAGCAGGTTAGACAGAGGTTGTTAACCGCTCAGAGCTGACAGAAGAGTTATGCAGACAGACGCCGGTCCGAGCTTGAGTTTCAGGTCAGCGACCTTGTACTCCTGAAGGTCTCTCCTTGGAAAGGAGTAATTCGATTCAAGAAGAGGGGCAAGTCAGGGCCCCGATATATTGGTCCTTTCCGTCTGATTGCGAGGGTAGGCCGGGTAGCCTATCGTTTGGATTTGCCAACAGAGTTGGGGCAGATTCACGACACTTTTCATGTGTCGCACCTAAGGAAGTGTATAGCCGGCGAATCGGCAGTGGTTCCATTAAAGGATATTCAGGTAGATGTGAGCCTGAATCATGCCAAGAGACTTGTGGCCATCAGAGATCAGAAGATCAAGGTTTTGAGGAACAAGGAGGTAGCCCTGGTGTTGGTTCAGTGGCAGCATCGGAGGGGATCATAGATGACCTGGGAGCCGGAGCGTGAGATGCGTGAGCAGCATCCGGAGCTATTTGCAGAGGGAGACTTCGAGGGTGAAGTTTAGTTCTAGTGGGGGAGAATTGTAACAGCCCGGATTTCCATGTATCTTTTATTCATATATTTTTTTGGTGTTTTGTGAGGCGACTCAGCGAGTTGGAGCTCAAACTCGCCGAGTAGGATTGCGGTTCTGGACGCGGGTTCGCGCCTAGACTCGGCGAGTCCAAGGAATGGACTCGGCGAGTCTGCGCTGTTTAATAAAACCCTAATTTCCCGGTCCTAAGCACTATTTAAAGGACCTTATGGCCCTTCATTGCAGCTACCTTGATCCTTGAGAGCACCAAAGCAGCTAAGGGTTCCTGTGAGTGAGATAAGAGGCCATTGTTCACCAAATTTGTGTGTATTTGCAAGAAAGGAAGGGGAAAGTCAAGCTAGAAGAGTTGGGGAGCTTGGATCTACTTCCATTTCGCCAGGGGAAGCTTCTTGAGGTATCTTTCAGAGCTTATTTTCGTATTTTTGTTGATATGGCCAAATCTAGGGTTTCTTCTTGCCTTGTTTGCTTTATAATTGAAGTGTGAGAGGTCCCATGGGGATATGGTACTTAGATCTGGACCTTAGAAGGTCCAGAAAGTCCCTAATGCCATGCTTTATGCCCTTTCTTTTGGGTTGGAGACTAGGGTTGCCATCTTAGAGGTCATTTCTCCAAAAAGAGCCTTGTGGGTGTTGCATGGTAGCCAAGACTGTGACTTTACGTGATGAATGAGCTTAGGAGGGCCAGATCTATGAGTGGATGGATCAGATCTGACCTCAGAAGCAAGATTGAGTTGATGCATGGCATGGACTTGCCGAGTCTGAAGAACAGACTCGACGAGTAGCATGAAGATTGTCCTTAACCACTCAGTGAGTGGTCCTGCCGAGTTATGGTTGACTCAGTGAGTCAGGGAGAGTTAGAGAGGGTTGACAGGTGGACTGAGTTGAGTTGGAACTTGTCGAGTTAGGGGAGTACTCGACGTGTCAAAAGAGAATCCTAGAGAGTTAATGAAAACGTTTAGACTCGCCGAGTCGCTGTAGTGCACTCGCCGAGTTCGGGAAAAGTTGACCGTTGACCGTTGACCAAAGTTGACCAGTGTTGACTTGATAGGGATAGTAAACCTTAGTGGTAAAAGTATTAATTGGAGATATATGATGTTATAGGAGGATTATAGCTCGGAGGATCGAGCACGAGTGATTTCCAGGATTCGCGAGTAATCGAGATATACGAGGTGAGTCTTCTCACAATACTGTACCCAGAAGGGTTTGCCTGTGTGACCGGAAGGTCGAATATGATATGAGATATATGCATTATGTGTGATAAGTTAATCGTTATATGTGCCATGTATGATATGCTTGATATGGGCTGGAAGGCATTATGTTATGGGTCGGAAGGCGAATATGTTATGGGTCGGAAGGCGTTGTAATGTGGACCGTAAGGTTGACGTGGGTAGGACCGGAAGGTTTACCCAATCGGGACGGAAGTCCCCTGAGACACATGGACCGGAAGGTCTGGGCCAGGAAAGGTGTATGTGCGTAGGTTGTATTTTGGGGAACTCACTAAGCAATTATGCTTACAGATGTTGTGTTATGTGTTTCAGGTACTAGCGAGGACCGTGGGAAGGCGCCGGCGTGATCGTACAAATTATTGGGGAAAACTATTTTATGATCTTTGTGATGTATTCGGTTGTGACAATATTGTTTACGTTTGAAATTAAAATATTAATCGATGTTTTGATGTTTGCAAAAAATGAAAAACTGGTTTTAAAATTTACATCGTTACAGAGATTTAAACATACCATTGAAAAGTTCAATGAATCTCAAAGGATCTAGGAGTTTTCATAGATTTAAAAATTAAATTTCTTTTTCGTTTTTCATGGTGGAATTTAGTAAATCGTCATTTACCTACCTTCAAATACTCTGCAACTACATTACGACATCCCTTTTCTGGGTTGTAGCGTATTGTGTTGGGTCCTAGACTTAATATCTCATTTGGGTGATTTATTAAGGACTCAATCTATCAACTAACCTGAATTTATTTTTCCTCCCGTTTTGTAGATGTCAAAGTACAAAAACTTTGGTCTTCCCAAATCCCGTGGAACAAGCTTTCCACATGACGATGATATTCCACGATTCGATCGAGGAACAAGAAATCATGCTACACTTCCTCCTCCTCCTCCCGTTGTTCTCCCTAACCCACAAGATCGAAGAAATGAAAGGTTCAATGTCAATAAAGCCCTATTGGAAATGAAACATGAAGATGGTAAACCCGTGTGTGCCCACGTTCTAGTAATGAAATCACACATTGATAGTTCGAAAATGTTGGGTGTGTCATTCCCGGATAAGTTCGATGTGAACTGGGTTCTGTAGTCACTTCCCGAATCATATAATGAGTTCAAAAGAAAGTATTATATGATGGATCATGATGAAAACCTCATTGACCTAACTTACATGCTCATTGCTGCTGAATCAGAAATGGTTTGGCAAAGCAATGGAGCATATTTGTTGGGAAAGTCAACCAACCATTCTTCCGAGGACGTTTTAGGAGAACCAACCTGCGTTTGCTACCAAGAGAAAGGGCATTAGATACAAGTCTGCCCTAAGAGCCTGAAGAGTCCAGAAGATGGGAGACTCAAAGAGTATGACTGTGTTTCAGGTAAAATACACTATCTAACTCAATTAAGTTCCTATTCATTGATTATTAATGTGATAAGATTGCATTTGAATGTTTTGCAAGATCAATGAAAAGAGAGGAAGTTTGATGAAGAAGCAAGATGAATCTAATCACGAAGAAATGGATCTCGATTGCATGGATTCGAAGATTAGATTTTGAGCTTAGAAAGTTATGATAGAGTCGTTAGGAATTTTTCTTTTGACTACATAGTTTTCAGTTGATTTTGCATTGTAAAGATAAATTTTTCCGCTGCTTTTATAAATAAAATAAATTTTGTTTGACGTATTTATTTATTTCCTTGGAATGAAATCGTTATGAAAAATTGGCATTTGCATATTTCTACAACGAATGGATGTGATTCTTAATTATGATGATTGTGGAAATGTCAAGAATTTACCAAATAGGGAAAATTTCTCATCGTCCAAGTTTTAATTGGATAGAGACTTGGAATCATACAACAAGTATTGCATGATAAATGAGAAGTTTCATATTTGGAATTTAGACTAATTCGTTGACAAAGTGTTAAGTGAAGGACTAGGAGATCGAGTACACAAGGTTATGAATTGATCAAGTCCACCACAAGAGTAACAAAGATATTCGTCATGATTTACTAAAGGTTTAGTAAATATGATTATACTTATAAGATTAAGTGTAATTCTGAATTGATTGTAAGAGTTTAAATCAATAACAGAACGAAGAAGAAGAATCAAGTAGGCAGAAAGATACAAGTTTCTCTATTCTAAGAAGAAGGGAGAGTACCTTTTATTATGTTTTATGATAGGTCTTAATGATTAAGAACCATATCTCAATTGATCCTCTAAGTGAGTCTTAGTGCAATTGTATGTCTAAGAAGAGGAATCGAGAATTGTAGAAATGGTTAAATCAAGAAGTCAATCATACTTCGTTCCAAAAAAAAGTCTTAAAGTTAAGATTGTGACATTGATCGACAAGTCTTAAGAAGGTTTATAACATTCACCAAATGTGGAAAGTTGTGATGTCTTGGATAAGACAAAGACCAACTAGGACCAATTTTGTGAAGTTTTTTGTCTTGATAAAAGCTACACTAACTCTTGAATATTTGTTTATCGAGAAATGTTTACTGACAAGAGAATCTTATATGTCAAGGAGTCAGTGGGAGTCTTAATGGTCTTGAAGGGTTTCAAGAACAAATCAAAATAAACCTCATCGAACATCGCTAGCACATGATTTGAGGTTTACAACCTATCGTGTTGACATTATCTTGTTTCTATGCCGTTCCAATAGAGTTAATTATGCATGTGAACCCTACGAGTTCTCATTTGAATGCATAAAACGCAAGGACCTTGATCAATGAATGGTACATTGATAAGATAGGGTTAGTTGCTTAACTACTTGGAATACATGGTGGGCAGCCGTGTTACCACAAGGCAAGAGATCAAGATTGAAAAAGTTCCATCCATAAGAGTTTGGATTTGTCGTAAACTTTGGTTTTGACAAATTCACATGGATAGGAACACACACATACACCATTAAAATCTAAGTGTCATAAGATTTCTCCTTCATGAAGATGGACGTGAGCATTGGATATGATTTGAGCATTGGATTAAACCGACGCTCACTTGGATCACTTCATGGATAGGGTTAGTTGCTGCAACGTTCATGAGTGCTTATGAATATGATTTGAGCATTGGATTAAACCGACGCTCACTTGGATCACTTCATGGATATTTTCATGATTGATTGGTGAGATGATAACATCTTATATTCTTGAAACCGAGATGTGTGAGTTGTATCTTGCGAGTTGGTTGCACATTGATAATATGTAAACGCACTGGTAACTTGGTGTTATAAAACATATTGTTGTGTGTGATTTGGTGAGTAAGTGCAAGTGAGCATTGAGTCAAAGTTTATCCGTACCTTTTATCAAAAGTAGGATAAAAGAAATATATGTGGGCCCCTCAATGATTTAGTAATGGCACCTAAGCGTTTGGCCACGTCGGGACTAAATTGATGTGTTCAATTGTAGTCTGTTGTCACTCGTCATAAATCTAAATTCGGGAAACAACACATAGACAGAGAGAATGATTTAGATCCATGTCTCAGTCTATAGGATAATATCTAGAATGGAGGAATATATGATCCCTTATCTAAAGGACATGCGTATCTGATAAGATCAGAGTTGACAGCGGCTTTAGAAAGTACGATTGTAAATCAGGATCTGAAGTCATACGCGGAATAGTTATTAGACTTATCCAAGTGGGAGACTGTTGGATTAGTGTCTAAGTCCATAACTATTTTGGTATGTACTTGGCCCGATGGTGCATGGTCCTTTTGGGTTGCCTTCACCAAAGCAACTTGATAGGATCAATTACGGAGAAAAAGGATTAAATATGATTTATTAATATATTATGAGAATAATATACTAAAGGAGAAATCATATTGTTTAATTAATATTAGTAAAGAATTAATAAGAATTAAGTTTATGGCTAAAAGAGATTAATTAAACTTAAGGGACTTGAACTGTCAATTGCATATTAGTTGAATATTGAGCTAATGGACTCCATATTAAAGGGGTGGACGAATTCTATGGGGAAACCCATTAGAAATCGTCCTAGGGCCTTTAAGGAAGGAGTCCATGGGTTGCTTAGGGCTTAAGCATCCAAACTAGGGTTTCCTTGTTTGATAACCCTAATAGCTTCACTATTTAAAGATCCCTAGAGCACCAAAAACGTGGGCAAGTAACTCCTTAGGGTTTTGGACGGTTTTTGGGTGTCTCCTTCTTTTCTCTTGTTCATCCTCTTGCTCTTGATGTTTGTGAACCATTAGAGGAGTGACATTTGTGACTCTAAGCTTTCTAAAGTCAATACAAGAAGGATTTGAGATTGTTATTACTACATAACAAACAAGGTAATATCTTAGACCCATTATTATGTTAATATGGTTATCGTATGATGGAATTAGGGTTTATAGTCTTTGATAAATTGCATGTACAATAGAGAAACCTAGATCCAAGAATTAGGGTTTGTATGAGCACATAGGATGTTCTTATGACCAAAATCCCATCAGTATGGGCCCGTACTACTGGAAGTAGAGGATCCGTACTCGAATCAAGGAAAGTTGAGATGAGACCAGGAAACTTGTGGTAGTAGTGATTCCTCGAGATATATCAGTGTTCTTGATGCTTATTATGTTGTGTTTCAGAATGGTGGTATTACGCCCTAGACCAGCAGTCATCAGTTCAGGTGCCGGAGGGGGATCAGGATCAGGCCCGAAGGCCGGGCAGTTGGATGAGCAGACTAGGGAGTTTCTTTCTTAAGAGATTAACTGCACCATACTTGATCAGACTCCTATGATCTTCGGTTTGATCAAGGAGGGTATCTTAGAGATGATGGACGAGAGGTTGAGCACCTTCCGTGTTGAGGTGGCGGCCATGATGGGGTCGCGCACACTTACTTTTAGGGAGTTCCGGGCATGCGGGTCTCCAGATTATCACGGGGCACGGGACCCCATAGCGAGCATTAGATGGTTGGCAGATGTGGCCAACACTTTCCGCACTAGCAGATGTCCCGATGGGGACAAGGTCAGATTGGCATCTTGTCTTCTGAAGGACAGGGCATGGGATTAGTGGGAGGAGATTGGTCATGCCATTGGGGATGATGCAGCCTTGGATGCCATGACCTGGGCAGACTTTACTACCAGATTCAGAGGCGAGTTCACACCGGTTATTGAGTTGCAGAAGTTTGCATGCGAGTTTCAGGATCTTACCCAGACTACAGAGACAGTGGCAGACATTACCGCTAAGTTCAGGGAGAGGGCTCTTCTTGTTCCTCAGTATGCAGCTGATGAGGAAATGAAGAAGGCTTGTTATCATGAGAGGTTGCGGAGTGATATCCGCCAGTTTGTGATTCGGTCCAGCTGTAAAACATTGGATGACATGATTGCTAGGGCGAGAGAGAGAGAGAGAGAGAGAGAGGGAGATTGACCTTGAGATGGAGAGAAAGAGGAAGCCGGAGGCGGCTCCAGGTATAGGGAGTGCGGGAAAAAAGCCCAAGGGTTTAGATCACAGAGCTAGGAGTCAGCAGAGCCACATTAGGTGTGGCAAGTGAGGGAGATTACACGATGGGGCGTGCAAGGCAGGGAGTGCTGACTGCTACAAGTGCGGTCAGACTGGGCATATGAGCAGAGATTGTACAGCCACTACTGCCGCCGTTGCGGCATTAGATCTGATTTTCTTCCATTGCAATCATAGGGACATAAAATGTTCCAGTGTCCGAGTTTAGCTACTGCAGGAAAGGTGTTAGCACCTGCTCCTGCTACTTTGAGGATTACAGATGGCTGTCATTGCCGAGCTGAGACGCTGCTGGCAAAGAGTAGGGCTTTTCAGCTGACAGCAGAGGAGGCGCGAACGACTCATGGCGTGGTGACGGGTATGTATTTTTCCCTTATATCCGCATTTATTATTGATTGTTCCTTATGGTTATATGTTTTGTATAGGATCGTTCTCCGTGAACGACATTTCAGCTACAGTATTGTTTGATTCAGGGGCTACCCGATCATTCGTCTCTCTTGCGCTTAGCAAGAAGTTCAACAGAGCTCCTGGAGAGTTAGATTGTCCACTTGAGGTCGAGATAGCAGCTGATAGGACCGTTAGGGTGACAAGGGTACACAGAGGATGTTCTCTATAGTTATTCGAGGAGCGGATTTCAGTGGACTTGGTCCCTATTCCCCTGCGAGGGAACAAGGTTATAGTAGGCATGGATTGGATGAGCCCCAATGGGGCGGTGATAGATTGTGAGATGCAGTTAGTGAGAGTTTGCACTCCCAGTGGGGGAGAGTTGGTGATTCAGGGCGAGAGGCCACAACGCGGACCGGTTCTGTGTTCAGCAGTGAGAGCGAGGCGTTATTTTCAGCAGCCTTGTGTCGGTTATGTTTCCTATGTTCTGGATGCCCAAGAGAAGGGCAAGACGACAGTTGATGATGTCCCGGTAGTGCGAGACTACCCGGATGTATTTCAAGAAGATTTTCCTGGAATACCTTCCGAGAGACAGGTCGAATTCAGGATTGACCTGATCCCTGGTGCGGCTCCGATATCCAAGACACTGTATCAGTTCGCTCCCCCAGAGATGTAGGAGTTGTCTACACAGCTGCAAGAGCTGCTAGACAAGGGTTTTATCAGGCCAAGCAGTTTGCCATGGGGAGCGCCTATTTTATTTGTAAAGAAGAAGGACGGGTCACACCGTATGTGCATAGATTATCGGGAGTTAAATAAGGTAACAGTGAAGAACCGTTACCCACTCCCAAGGATAGATGATTTGTTTGATCAGCTGCAGGGAGCGTCTTGGTTTTCCAAGATCGATTTACGCTCCGGGTATCATCAGGTGCTATTCAGAGATGTGGATGTGTAGAAGACTGCTTTCAGGACCTGCTATGGTCATTATGAGTTTGTGGTGATGCCGTTCGGGCTCACCAACACTCCAGCCGTGTTCATGGACCTCATGAACCGCATATGCAGACCGATGCTGGATCGGTATGTGATAGTGTTCATTGATGATATCTTGGTTTATTCCAAGACCCACGAGATGCACGAGGAGCACCTGAACTTGGTGCTAGAGACTTTGAGGAGGGAGAGACTTTTTGCAAAGTTCTCCAAGTGCGAGTTCTGGTTGCGCGAGGTGCAGTTCCGGGGTCACCTCGTCAACCAGAAGGGTATTCTAGTAGATCCGGCCAAGATAGAGGTCGTATTGCAGTGGGAGGTCCCGAAATCTCCATCTGAGATTCGGAGCTTCCTAGTTTTGGCAGGGTACTACAGGAGATTCATCCAGGATTTCTCCAAGATAGCCGTACCGCTCACCCGAATGACTAAGAAGTCGGTGGTCTTTTGTTGGGGGCCTGAGCAGCAGGCAACATTCAAGACCCTCAGGCGGAAATTGTGCGAGGCATCGATTCTTACCCTACCAGAGGGAGTAGAGGATTTTGTAGTATATTGTGATGCTTCGATCGCAGGTATGGGAGTAGTGTTAATGCAGCGAGGCCGTGTGATAGCTTACACCTCAAGACAGTTGAAGCCTCACGAGGCTAATTACCCTTCACATGATTTAGAGTTGGAGGTAGTGGTGTTTGCCCTCAAGATTTGGAGGCATTACCTCTATGGGGTCCGTTGTACCATTTACACGGATCACAAGAGTTTGAGGTACCTCATGGATCAGCCGAATCTGAACATGAGGCAGAGGCGATGGTTAGATGTGTTGAAGGATTATGATTGTGAGATCCTTTATCACCCATGGAAGGCCAACGTGGTGGCCGACGCTTTGAGCCGCAAGGCAGTGGCGGCCCCGATCAGAGGCATTTGTTTGAGGATGACGGTGATTACTCCCTTATTGGAGCAAATCAAAGAGGCGCAGGCCGAGGGCCTAAAGGAGGTGAGGCAGAAGTGTGAGAGGATTGTGGGCCGAGTAGCCTCTTTTGATTATGATATCCGAGGATTGTTGACCTTTCATGGGAGGGTATGGGTACCGTACTGGGGCGGAGTACGACAGGTGTTGATGGACGAGGCCCATAAGTCTCGATTTTCGATCCATCCAGGGGAAACGAAGATGTATAGGGATCTTTGACATGACTATTGGTGGCCCTGCATGAAACGGGATGTTGCCTGGTATGTGGAAAGATGCCTGACCTGCAGGAAGTTTAAGGCGGAACATAGAGGCCTCACGGCAAGATGCAGTCGTTGGACATACCAGTGTGGAAATGGGAAGATATCACTATGGATTTCATCACTAAGCTTCCCAGGACCACACGTGGAGTGGATTTGATTTGGGTTATAGTAGATCGGTTGACGAAGAGTGCCCATTTCATACCGATCCAGGAGAGCATATCGGCTGAGAAGCTAGCTGATATATATGTTCGAGAGGTGGTGGCACGGCACGGAGTGCCTGTTTTAGTGGTGTCAGACCGAGATGTCCGTTTTACTTCCAGATTCTGGAAGCGATTTCACGACAAGATGGGTACTCGTCTCCTTTTTAGCACTGCTTTCCATTCTCAGACGGATGGATAGAGCAAGAGAACGATTCAGACTCTCGACGACATGCTGCGGGCATGTGTCCTAGACTTCGGTGGCAGTTGGGATACGTATCTTCCGCTAGCGGAATTTTCGTATAACAACAGTTACCATGCGAGTATTGATCGACCTCCTTTTGAGATACTCTATGGGAGGAAGTGTAGGACCCCGATTTGTTGGGGCGAGGTCGGTCAGCGGGTCATTGGGAGCACCAAAGTGGTGCTAAAGATGACAGAGTTGATCCAGCAAGTTCGTAGCAGACTGCAGACTGCACAGAGTCGGCAAAAGAGTTCTACCGATAGGAGGCGTTCAGACTTGGAGTTCCAGGTGGGCGATATGGTCCTCCTGAAGGTATCACCCTAGAAGGGTGTTATCAGGTTTCAAAAGAGGGGCAAGTTGGGCCCGAAGTTCATCGGTCCTTTTAGGGGTTTGGCCCGGGTGGGACGGGTTGCTTATCGGTTGGATGTTCCGGCAGAGCTCAGTCAGATCCACAACACTTTCCATGTTTCTTATTTAAGAAAGTGTTTGGTGGACGAGTCAGCAGTTGTACCCTTGGAGGACATTCAGGTTAATAGCAGCCTGAATTATATTGAGAAACCCATAGCGATCATAGATCGGAAGACGAAGACCTTGAGGACCAAGGTTGTTCAGTTGGTGAAGGTACATTGGCAGCACCGGAAGGGTTCCGAGTGGACATGGGAGGCGGAGGAGGAGATGAGGGAGCACTACCCAGAGTTGTTTCTGGAGTCAACAGACTTCGAGGACGAAGTCTAAGATAAGTGGGGGAGAATTGTAACGCCCCGTTCCAGGTACGTATTTATTTTGATTAAATGTTCTTTTAGAAAGAGCTACTCGGCGAGTTGTAGCCCTAACTCGCCGAGTAGATGTCGAGTTGGATATGGGCTTTAAGTGATCTACTCGGCGAGTCCACGCATGGACTCGGTGAGTAGGCCAATCAGGAGGAGACCGTAATTCTTAGGGTTTGCAACCTATTTAAACGTCCTTATAGCCCCCATCTCAGCCTCCATCACCCTCAGAGCATTCCTTATCAAACCCTATCTGTTTTCTTAGTGAGTGTGTGTGTGTGTGTGTGTGTTTATTACTAGTGAAGGCATCTTTGGTGTAAGAAGGAGAAGGAAAAAGTTGGAGAGTTCAAGGAAGAGGAAGTAGATCTAGAATACACACTCTATTGATCATCTTTTCTGGTATTAAATTCTATACCTTTCTCATTGATCATATATATCTATGTTGTTCCTAAATTGTGGTTTATAAGCCCAAAAACCCCAAATTCCTTATGAATAGGCCTTGTGGCCGGGTTATATCTCAGATCTGGACACTCATGGCATGCTAGAAGTATAATATTTTGGGTGTGGTTGTGATTAAAGTCCCCATTGAGCCTAGAACCTCATTAAGAGCTTATTTTTGTCATATGAAGCCTTTAAATCCATGCATGCACGTAAATTTAGCAACTTTACGTGAAAAACATGCCCTAGAAGTCTAGATCCATGATTTGTAGCAGCTGCATGGCTCAGATCGGACCTGTATGGAAAAAAGGGGCTGAATGAACTCAGCGAGTCCACAAGACGACTCTACGAGTTATATTAAGTTAGCCGTGAACTCGACGAGTTGGAAGAACAACTCGCCGAGTCCGATGAAGTTTACCTTAGAACTCGACGAGTTGCATGAGCAACTCGGCGAGTCGGAGAAGTTTTGCCGAGTAAAGTTGTGTTTGAGTAGGAAGTCTTCATTCCTTCGTAGTTACACGTAAAGTTAGCAACTTGACGTGTTTAGATGGTTCCAAAATTTCAGATCTACGAGTTAGGAACTATAGAGCGGATTCGAATGTAGTTGCATGGAGTCTGCTCGACAGAACTCGATGAGTAGTTCCTCAGACTCGACGAGTAGTTCCTCACACTCGGCGAGTAGTTCCTCAGACTCAGCGAGTCCTGTCAACTAGAGGTTGACTTTAACTAGGAGGTTGACTTTGACTAGGGGGTAAAGTAGTCATTTTACCCTCAGTATAGTTATCAGTAATTGATTGAGTGTATTTATGGAAATTGTAGCTGGGGAGATACCGGAGCAGTAGCAGTCGGTTTCCAGAGCAGTTCTTTTAGCAGCCAATGTACGAGGTGACTTTCCTTCCAGTAGGAACGGGTCTAAGGCCACAATGCCAACCCGTTTAGCTAGTAGTAACTTCCCGGACTTCGATCCGATGTAGTTTCAGTATGTTTGATGCCTTCGTGGCTCAGACAGGATTTATGTGTTATGTGTTCCGGGCTACGGCCCGAAGAAGTATGCAGTTTATGTGATTCATGCTAGTTGATATGTTTAGGGTATGCTCAGATAGTTTTCGGACTTTGGTCCGATGCATTTAGTTCTGGAGCCCGGTCCGATGTAGGGGACAAGGTCCCAGTTAGTTCCGGACTTCGGTCCGATGCAGAGGGCAAGGTCCTGGTTAGTTTCCGTACTTCAGTCCGATGCAGTTTCCGGACTTCGGTCCGAGGCAGTGGGCAAGGCCCAGTATGTGTTTATATGTTATTGTATGTTATGAGGTAGCTTGGGGGAGCTCACTAAGCTTTGTGCTTACAGTTTCAGTTTTGGTTTCAGGTACTTCCGCAAGTAAAGGGAAGAGCTCGGGTTGATGGAATCGCACACACCACAACTTCAGTTTGTTCTGGGAGTTGTTTTATCTTTTCATAGATGTGATTTGATACAGTCTTGATACAGATTCCTCGTAATACTTTGCTATTGTTTTGAGATATTGACGTACGAGTTTTACTTTATGATATTAACATGGTGTTTTTAGTAATTATTAAACAAAAATTTTTGGGTCATATTTTGGGACGTTACAAATGCTTTAAAATAAAATAAATCATTATAAAAGCATTAATAGCACCACTTTCGTTATCAAACAAAAAACTAAAACCTTGTTTGTACAAACCATGAAGGGAAATAATATACCTCACCATTTGATATGAGTAACAACAATTATTCAAATCTAATTTTAACCCACTACAAAGAAATAAAGAATAAACTTCAATCGTGTTGACAAGTGAAGCTTTCCTATTCTCCATGATTAAGTTTATCTTCCCGTGCTCCACATCCTCACTTGTTTTTAGTCCTTGCAAATCAGAACAAATTTGAATTCCAAAACTTGTATCAAGGACCCAAGAATTAGTATGTGGTGAGTTATTAGACAATATAGTGTAAATACTTGCATGGGTGGTTTTTACTCTCCCATCCTTAACATCCTGCAAGTACTTGGGACAGCTTCACTTCTAGTGGCCCTTTTCATCACAATAAAAGCACTCTACTTCTTTTGAGTTGGTAGAGGGAGTAGCAGGACTAACTTTAGTTCTGCTAGAAGAGGACCCATCAATAGACTTTCCTTTGTGACCCTTGGAAGGGGTCTTCCTCTTATTCTCTTTTCCTTGCCCGATTTCCAAATCCGGGGCAGTAGTAGAAGTGGTAACAACATTCTTACCTTTGAGACTACTTTATATAGTCCTCAAAAGTCCCTGAAGCTTGTTGAGGGTGACCTCCTATGTGTTCATATGATAAGTCATACAAAACTAATCATAATAGGGAGGCAGAGAATGTAGAAAAATATCTATGGCTAGTTCGTCATCGAAGTTCACATTCAACTTCAGCAGACGGTCCACAAACCTTTTCATTTTCTACAAGTGGGCCTTAATGGACTCTCCATCCTTCATTTTAGTTGTTATCATGAAGGTGATGATTTTATACCTCTCTTGATGAGCACTCTGATAGTATCTTGCCATCAAATCTTGGTGCATCTCATAAGGGTAGAAATCCTCATAGGACTTTTGGAGTTCTGCTTTCATAGTTGACAGCATGATACAAGACACCTTAGTGGCATCGTTCTCATAGGTAGTGTACTCAACAATCTCCTCAGCAGTAGTAAAAGACTCATCAATGACCTTAAGCTCCTCGTCTAGGAAATATTCCTTGTCCTCATAACGAGTGACCATCCTGATGTTCCTAATCCAGTCATTGAAATTAGTAGCATCAAAGATGACTCTCCCACAAAGGTTCATACGAGAGAAGGAGCCAGTAGGGTTTGAGCCAGAAGCATTGTTGGATGACATCTGAAAAAGAAGAAAACAAAGTTTAGATTAGATAAGAGTCCTTAATACAACAGTCAAATGAAATATTGAGGCTACGACCCAACACAATATTTTACAATTTGGAAGAGGGATACCATAATCCAAGTTGCAAAATATCTGAAGGTAGGTAAATGACGATTTACCAATTTCCACCATGACAAACAAAATTGATTATTAGGTTATAGATGAATTGAAACTCTTAGATTCTTTTGAGATTCATTGAACTTCTCAATGGCATGTTTAAATATCGATTATGCCCTTCAAGTTTGTGACTGGGATACAAAGGATCACAAACAAGGTGTGAATAACAATGCAAATATACTTTGTACTCTTAACATCATGTATCATCTAATCGATGTACTAGTTAAACACAAACACTCCATCAATCTATGAAAAAAATTAAGCCACCCTTTTCCATCCTTACTAGTCCATGTTAGTGTGCCGGTTAACCATACATGCTCCACTAACGACTTGGTAAGGTATAAAGAGTAATTTCATGGGTTAGCATCAATTTCACATTTTCCTAAAGTAAGTAAGATTGGGAATTTATAAAACATTTAGTTACTTTATAATTATCATTATACTTAATGAGAATTAATTTTCTATCCTACCCATTTGGCTAACGACCCTCCACCAATCAAGAAAGCGGTGGGTGAGAATAGATACCCATTAAACTGCCATTTTATAGCAAGTAACCTTATACCCCCTTATAGACCGGCTTCGTGAATGAAGCCCACTAACGGTAAGAGTGACTAGTTCTTATACACACACACACACACACACATATATATATATATATATATATATATATAATATTATAATAGTATAAGGGTTGAATTTTAAACTTTTAAAATTCTAGGTTTTGGAATTAAAGTATTAATGTGCGTGACTTTAAAAATTCTAAAACTTGAGGGAGAGTTTTTAAGCTCTTCAAAACTTTTCATCACCATAACATATGAGTTTAGTGGCCTTTTAAAAACGAGACTCTTCATTTTTTATAAATTATGAGTTTAATGACTCCTTTAAGGAAAAGAGTTTTGGAATTCCATAACTTGAAGATAAATTATGGAGCCCGTTAAATCATTTATATGATTATTTTAATTAACTCAATAATCAAATAATTCAAACATGATTTAATTAAACTCATATGATCAAGATAATTCATACCAAACAAATTTCATGAAATTAGCCTAATCATATAAACTAATACAAAACATGAAACTTTGACAATTATCTTTGAAATTGGATACGCATAATCATTACCACATCAAAAAAAAGTTTATTTGTTCAAAAATAGTTTTGGTTAATGATTCTATGTAACATACACGTTAACAACCTTGTTCGATTATAGTGTTTTGTAAACCTTATTAGCTTAAAATGAATAATGTTATATGTTTTTGAAAGTTGAGTTCTAAGAAGATAGTTTTTACGAGATTTGACGTAAAACTATGTTTAGAATCATTCGGAACGTATTGGAAGTCTTATAAGTTTCCGATCAAAACTCAACTATTGAAATTAATGAAAATATAAAGTTGGAAATAAAGAAAAACAATTTTATTGAAAGCTGTAGATTATCTCGTTAGAAACATTTAGACGAAAACCTCATCGAAATCCGAGTTATAATGAAGAAGTTATGACCAATCGAAGATCCACGATAAAATCGACAAAACACTATTTAGCATAAAAAGTGAGTTTTCAATAAACTACTTTTTAGCTTTAGTAATCTAAATGAAAGTCGTAGTATTCGTTAAACCAATAATTTTCTTAAAAAGAACATCCAAGTCTGACTTCGTATGAGGAAGTTATGATTTTTCTAAGATTTAGTATATCAATATATAACTAAAAACTCGAAATAAAGATTGAGTGATTTTTAGTCGACACAATCTAAACGAGAATCGAAGGTCTTCTCAATAGTAGTACAACGGCAAAAAGACAGACGAAAATGAACGTCAGATAAAGAAGTTATGAATTTTTAACGGATTTTCCAGTCTCGGTCTGTTAAAAATAATAATATTAAAAATTAAGTGAAAATTAGCCAACGGAGTCTAAACGAAAGTTGTAGAGTATAATGCCACATGCATATAAAGAACGTTGAAAACAGAGCTCGTATGCGAAATTTATGAATTTTTGAAGTTTGGGGCACAAAATCCGAGAAATTTTGCATACACATGGCCAAGGTTCGACCACGTCACCAGCTCCTTGTAGGTGCCCCGTGTCCGACGTGCGTTGTATTATTCTCGAGTCCGAAGTGCGGCCCAACCAGATGCTGACGCGTGTTGTGTTGGTGGAGAGCCCGGGATCCCATGCCTGGCCCCTCGCATGCGAGCCGCATGTCCTTCTCCCTCCCCCTTCGGCCTCACATCCGATGCGTGTTCCACCCTTCCCTCCGGATCAGAAGCCTCGCACCCTATATAAAGGGATGTGTGAACCCTTCTGGTTTTGTTTGTAAATTTCACACTTTTTACCCCCAAATCCATTTTTAAGCTATTCCAACATCCCCCGAAGCCCCGGGATCATGCCTAACACTTGAAAAACTCCCTCAAGTGCCGGAAGACCCCAAGAAATTGATCTTTTCGGTTTGAAGCTCAACCCTCGCAAGGCCTAATTTTCAATAAAGCTCTCGGTTTTCATCGAAGAAAGGTAATTATAGAAACGAAGTGCTGCCCAAATTACTATTTTAACCTCCGGTTATTTCACGGTGAATTCAATATATAGAAACAATTGTATGTTATGTGGTATATGTATAATATCCTTTCCCGTGTTATCCTGAATATGGATTTATACCTTTGGCCATGTAGAGAATGTCTCTTATAACTTCTGGTATTGGCAATGTGCCTTTGGCCATGTAGAGCATGTCTCGTGTCACTTCTGGTATTGGTATTATGTCTTTGGCCATGTAGAGCATGACTCGTATAACTTCTAGTATCGGCTTTGTGCCTTTGGCCATGTAGCACATGGCACGTATCACTTCTGGTATTGACATAGGGCTATGTACGACTTTAAGCCTGTATATTTTAGCAAAATGATAATTAGAAATTGTATATTTTTTGTGCCACTTGTGCTAAAGCTTTATTGATGTATATCAAGTTGAAAGTGTTATGTCTCATTGATTGTAAATCTTTTAATCAATTTATTGATTAAAATGGAAAGCTTGTCATGATTCACATATGCCTTTGTTGTTCTTTGTTCCTCTTCCCTTCTGTTATATTGGTATATATATGGCATGACGTTATATTGTATCTGATTTTGAACTCACTAAGCATCACCGGTTTTCCCTCTCAATGTTTAACTATTGCAAGTAATATGCATCCAATATAGACACATATTGCTGCAAGATTTAGAATAGTTAATAATGTTAGTTTTGTATTTAGTGATCATGTATGTATAAAATTATAATTTCCTAGGTAGTTATGTAATATACTAAAACTTAGTCGGTTTGTATCTAATCCTTTGTAATTAAACTATCAATGTAAAATATTATTGATGAATATGCAAAAGCATTTTTTGGAGTAATATGATGTAGTTTTAGAGAGGGGTTCTATCATTCTAGTCCAATTCCAGCTTTAAAACTCAAAAATCTGCATTCTAGAGCACCAACTCGTCGAGTGCATGAACTGACCCGGTGAGTTGGTCAGTTTAAAGGGGTGACTCGGAGAGTCTGTTAGCGGACTTGGTGATTCCACTATCTAGAAAGCAGAAAATCGATTTTTCAAGCATTGAAAACAAGTATCATCAAGTATAATGGAAAACAATCCTAGGCTCTGATACCACTGATGGTTTTTGGGCACTCTAAAAACCTTAAGGTGCACATATAACCCTAAATGCTTTGGATCTATGTTTTCTCTAATTATACATGCAATTTGATTTTTCCAAAGCATTACCCTAACTACCATACAAAAATTTCATACTTGTATAATAAACCTAGTTAGATAACATACCTTTCTTGTAGCATGTTACTTGGAGCTTTAAGAGCCTAGCAACAATAATGTGAATGCCTCAAATGGAACCACAAATTACCACTAACAATTACAGGACTTAAGAGAGAGTATCTTTGCACACAAAATTGGTTATGCTCTTCACACATACATACTAGTGCTGATTTTAGTAGCTAGAGGATTTCTTATATAGTGTGACATGATTAGGGTTACATCCATGTAAACCCTAATACCCATGATCTTTCATATTACTTAGTATCCACGGGTAAAACCCTCCATGGACTATCCATGGACTTCCATAATGGTTTAGCCATCCTAAATAACCCTTGGCCCACTCTATAAGAATCCATATTTAATTAGTCTCCTTTTGATCACTAGATTAATTCCAAATTAATTCTTGACCAATGCTAATAATATGATTTCATATTAATATATTATAACTTATAATATATTAGTAAATCATAAATCTCCTCTTCTTAAAAGTCCATTCTTACAAATTTTTCCGGTGAAATGCAACCCAAATGGACCATGTTAAAATCGGGTTAAAACGTACCAAATATAGTTATGGAGTTAGACACCTTATCCAACAGAACACAGATAATACACACATATCATTTAATAGATACTTCATACCTATATGTAAGTTGAAAGTAACTATGCACTCATAGTTAAAGTGGATGACTTAGAAATTAGGCAGCGTTTCGCTTAGCACCTTGATGTGACCTATATACTATTATTATAAATATATGTTGCACTTGAATTAAGATAAGTGCAACTTAAATTACATATATTTAAGTGAAACGGGAAATTAAATAGGCAAAATCCTAATCTGAAAGCTTTTATTTGTCAGAACCTCTGACGCATTGGATCCCTACTACTGTTCAATGAAAACCCCTAAAATTGGACCTAAAGAAATATGGAGTTCTGAGATTGTCATTTTAGGATTTTGGGTGAGAAATTATGTGAAATCAAAAGGGATGATATAGGATACCCAGAGGTGCGCCGTGCCCTCTTGTCATGTTGGCCCTTCACAGTTGATGCCAGGTGTCGTGCCCTATAACTTACCACGCCATCTCTTCTAGAAGGTTGCCACATGTCCCCTTTTTGTGGTGCCATGCGTCTCATTATCGTGGTTCCGCATCACCTTTTCTCAAGGGAGAAACAATTGTATGTTATGTGGTATATGTATAATATGCTTTCCCGTGTTATCCTGAATATGGATTTATACCTTTGGCCATGTAGAGAATGTCTCTTATAACTTCTGGTATTGGCAATGTGCCTTTGGCCATGTAGAGCATGTCTCGTGTCACTTCTGGTATTGGTATTATGTCTTTGGCCATGTAGAGCATGACTCGTATAACTTCTAGTATCGGCTTTGTGCGTTTGGCCATGTAGCACATGGCACGTATCACTTCTGGTATTGACATAGGGCTATGTACGGCTTTAAGCCTGTATATTTTAGCAAAATGATAATTAGAAATTGTATATTTTTGTGCCACTTGGGCTAAAGCTTTATTGATGTATATCAAGTTGAAAGTGTTATGTCTCATTGATTGTAAATCTTTTAATCAATTTATTGATTAAATTGGAAAGCTTGTCATGATTCACATATGCCTTTGTTGTTCTTTGTTCCTCTTCCCTTCTGTTATATTGGTGTATATATATGGCATGACGTTATATTGTATCTGATTTTGAACTCACTAAGCATCACCGGTTTTCCCTCTCAGTGTTTAACTACTGCAAGTAATATGCATCCAGTATAGACACATATTGTTGCAAGATTTAGAATAGTTAATAATGTTAGTTTTGTATTTAGTGATCATGTATGTATAAAATTATAATTTCCTAGGTAGTAATGCAATATACTAAAACTTAGTCGGTTTGTATCTAATCCTTTGTAATTAAATTATCAATGTAAAATATTATTGATGAATATGCAAAAGCATTTTTTGGAGTAATATGATGTAGTTTTAGAGAGGGGTTCTATCATTCTAGTCCAATTCCAGCTTTAAAACTCGAAAATCTGCATTCTAGAGCACCAACTCGTCGAGTGCATGAACTGACCCGATGAGTTGGTCAGTTTAAAGGGGTGACTCGGAGAGTCTCTTAGTGGACTTGGCAATTCCACTATCTAGAAAGCAGAAAATCGATTTTTCAAGCATTGAAAACAAGTATCATCAAGTATAATGGAAAACAATCCTAGGCTGTGATACCACTGATGGTTTTTGGGCACTCTAAACACCTTAAGGTGCACATATAACCCTAAATGCTTTGGATCTATGTTTTCTCTAATTATACATGCAATTTGATTTTTCCAAAGCATTACCCTAACTACCATACAAAAATTCCATACTTGTATAATAAACCAAGTTAGATAACATACCTTTCTTGTAGCTTGTTACTTGGAGCTTTAAGAGCCTAGCAACAATAATGTGAATGCCTCAAATGGAACCACAAATTACCACTAACAATTACATGACTTAAGAGAGAGTATCTTTGCACACAAAATTGGTTATGCTCTTCACACATACATACTAGTGTCGATTTTAGTAGCTAGAGGATTTCTTATATAGTTTGACATGATTAGGGTTACATCCATGTAAACCCTAATACCCATGATCTTTCATATTACTTAGTATTCACGGGTAAAACCCTCCATGGACTATCCATGGACTTCCATAATGGTTTAGCCATCCTAAATAACCCTTGGCCCACTCTATAAGAATCCATATTTAATTAGTCTCCTTCTGATCACTAGATTAATTCCAAATTAATTCTTGACCAATGCTAATAATATGATTTCATATTAATATATTATAACTTATAATATATTAGTAAATCATAAATCTCCTCTTCTTAAAAGTCCATTCTTACAAATTTTTCCGGTGAAATGCAACCCAAATGGACCATTGTTAAAATCGGGTTAATACGTACCAAATATAGTTATGGAGTTAGACACCTTATCCAACAGAACACAGATAATACACACATATCATTTAATAGATACTTCATACCTATATGTAAGTTGAAAGTAACTATGCACTCATAGTTAAAGTGGATGACTTAGAAATTAGGCAGCGTTTCGCTTAGCACCTTGATGTGACCTATATACTATTATTATAAATATATGTTGCACTTGAATTAAGATAAGTGCAACTTAAATTACATATATTTAAGTGAAACAGGAAATTAAATAGGCAAAATCCTAATCTGAAAGCTTTTATTTGTCAGAACCTCTGACGCATTGGATCCCTGCTACTGTTCAATGAAAACCCCTAAAATTGGACCTAAAGAAATATGGAGTTCTGAGATTGTCATTTTAGGATTTTGGGTGAGAAATTATGTGAAATCAAAAGGGATTATATAGGATACCCAGAGGTGTGCCGTGCCCTCTTGTCATGTTGGCCTTCACAGTTGATGCCAGGTGTCGTGCCCTATAACTTACCACACCATCTCTTCTAGAAGGTTGCCACATGTCCCCTTTTTGTGGTGCCATGTGTCTCATTATCGTGGTTCCGCATCACCTTTTCTCAAGGGAGAAACAATTGTATGTTATGTGGTATATGTATAATATGCTTTCCCGTGTTATCCTGAATATGGATTTATACCTTTGGCCATGTAGAGAATGTCTCTTATAACTTCTGGTATTGGCAATGTGCCTTTGGCCATGTAGAGCATGTCTCGTGTCACTTCTGGTATTGGTATTATGTCTTTGGCCATGTAGAGCATGACTCGTATAACTTCTAGTATCGGCTTTGTGCGTTTGGCCATGTAGCACATGGCACGTATCACTTCTGGTATTGACATAGGGCTATGTACGGCTTTAAGCCTGTATATTTTAGCAAAATGATAATTAGAAATTGTATATTTTTGTGCCACTTGGGCTAAAGCTTTATTGATGTATATCAAGTTGAAAGTGTTATGTCTCATTGATTGTAAATCTTTTAATCAATTTATTGATTAAATTGGAAAGCTTGTCATGATTCACATATGCCTTTGTTGTTCTTTGTTCCTCTTCCCTTCTGTTATATTGGTGTATATATATGGCATGACGTTATATTGTATCTGATTTTGAACTCACTAAGCATCACCGGTTTTCCCTCTCAGTGTTTAACTACTGCAAGTAATATGCATCCAGTATAGACACATATTGTTGCAAGATTTAGAATAGTTAATAATGTTAGTTTTGTATTTAGTGATCATGTATGTATAAAATTATAATTTCCTAGGTAGTAATGCAATATACTAAAACTTAGTCGGTTTGTATCTAATCCTTTGTAATTAAATTATCAATGTAAAATATTATTGATGAATATGCAAAAGCATTTTTTGGAGTAATATGATGTAGTTTTAGAGAGGGGTTCTATCATTCTAGTCCAATTCCAGCTTTAAAACTCGAAAATCTGCATTCTAGAGCACCAACTCGTCGAGTGCATGAACTGACCCGGTGAGTTGGTCAGTTTAAAGGGGTGACTCGGAGAGTCTGTTAGTGGACTTGGCAATTCCACTATCTAGAAAGCAGAAAATCGATTTTTCAAGCATTGAAAACAAGTATCATCAAGTATAATGGAAAACAATCCTAGGCTGTGATACCACTGATGGTTTTTGGGCACTCTAAACACCTTAAGGTGCACATATAACCCTAAATGCTTTGGATCTATGTTTTCTCTAATTATACATGCAATTTGATTTTTCCAAAGCATTACCCTAACTACCATACAAAAATTCCATACTTGTATAATAAACCAAGTTAGATAACATACCTTTCTTGTAGCTTGTTACTTGGAGCTTTAAGAGCCTAGCAACAATAATGTGAATGCCTCAAATGGAACCACAAATTACCACTAACAATTACATGACTTAAGAGAGAGTATCTTTGCACACAAAATTGGTTATGCTCTTCACACATACATACTAGTGTCGATTTTAGTAGCTAGAGGATTTCTTATATAGTTTGACATGATTAGGGTTACATCCATGTAAACCCTAATACCCATGATCTTTCATATTACTTAGTATTCACGGGTAAAACCCTCCATGGACTATCCATGGACTTCCATAATGGTTTAGCCATCCTAAATAACCCTTGGCCCACTCTATAAGAATCCATATTTAATTAGTCTCCTTCTGATCACTAGATTAATTCCAAATTAATTCTTGACCAATGCTAATAATATGATTTCATATTAATATATTATAACTTATAATATATTAGTAAATCATAAATCTCCTCTTCTTAAAAGTCCATTCTTACAAATTTTTCCGGTGAAATGCAACCCAAATGGACCATTGTTAAAATCGGGTTAATACGTACCAAATATAGTTATGGAGTTAGACACCTTATCCAACAGAACACAGATAATACACACATATCATTTAATAGATACTTCATACCTATATGTAAGTTGAAAGTAACTATGCACTCATAGTTAAAGTGGATGACTTAGAAATTAGGCAGCGTTTCGCTTAGCACCTTGATGTGACCTATATACTATTATTATAAATATATGTTGCACTTGAATTAAGATAAGTGCAACTTAAATTACATATATTTAAGTGAAACAGGAAATTAAATAGGCAAAATCATAATCTGAAAGCTTTTATTTGTCAGAACCTCTGACGCATTGGATCCCTGCTACTGTTCAATGAAAACCCCTAAAATTGGACCTAAAGAAATATGGAGTTCTGAGATTGTCATTTTAGGATTTTGGGTGAGAAATTATGTGAAATCAAAAGGGATTATATAGGATACCCAGAGGTGTGCCGTGCCCTCTTGTCATGTTGGCCCTTCACAGTTGATGCCAGGTGTCGTGCCCTATAACTTACCACACCATCTCTTCTAGAAGGTTGCCACATGTCCCCTTTTTGTGGTGCCATGTGTCTCATTATCGTGGTTCCGCATCACCTTTTCTCAAGGGAGAAACAATTGTATGTTATGTGGTATATGTATAATATGCTTTCCCGTGTTATCCTGAATATGGATTTATACCTTTGGCCATGTAGAGAATGTCTCTTATAACTTCTGGTATTGGCAATGTGCCTTTGGCCATGTAGAGCATGTCTCGTGTCACTTCTGGTATTGGTATTATGTCTTTGGCCATGTAGAGCATGACTCGTATAACTTCTAGTATCGGCTTTGTGCCTTTGGCCATGTAGCACATGGCACGTATCACTTCTGGTATTGACATAGGGCTATGTACGGCTTTAAGCCTGTATATTTTAGCAAAATGATAATTAGAAATTGTATATTTTTTGTGCCACTTGGGCTAAAGCTTTATTGATGTATATCAAGTTGAAAGTGTTATGTCTCATTGATTGTAAATCTTTTAATCAATTTATTGATTAAATTGGAAAGCTTGTCATGATTCACATATGCCTTTGCTGTTCTTTGTTCCTCTTCCCTTCTGTTATATTGGTGTATATATATGGCATGACGTTATATTGTATCTTATTTTGAACTCACTAAGCATCACCGGTTTTCCCTCTCAGTGTTTAACTACTGCAAGTAATATGCATCCAGTATAGACACATATTGTTGCAAGATCTAGAATAGTTAATAATGTTAGTTTTGTATTTAGTGATCATGTATGTATAAAATTATAATTTCCTAGGTAGTTATGCAATATACTAAAACTTAGTCGGTTTGTATCTAATCCTTTGTAATTAAACTATCAATGTAAAATATTATTGATGAATATGCAAAAGCATTTTTTGGAGTAATATGATGTAGTTTTAGAGAGGGGTTCTATCATTCTAGTCCAATTCCAGCTTTAAAACTCGAAAATCTGCATTCTAGAGCACCAACTCGTCGAATGCATGAACTGACCCGGTGAGTTGGTCAGTTTAAAGGGGTGACTCGGAGAGTCTGTTAGTGGACTTGGCAATTCCACTATCTAGAAATCAGAAAATCGATTTTTCAAGCATTGAAAACAAGTATCATCAAGTATAATGGAAAACAATCCTAGGCTGTGATACCACTGATGGTTTTTGGGCACTCTAAACACCTTAAGGTGCACATATAACCCTAAATGCTTTGGATCTATGTTTTCTCTAATTATACATGCAATTTGATTTTTCCAAAGCATTACCCTAACTACCATACAAAAATTCCATACTTGTATAATAAACCTAGTTAGATAACATACCTTTCTTGTAGCTTGTTACTTGGAGCTTTAAGAGCCTAGCAACAATAATGTGAATGCCTCAAATGGAACCACAAATTACCACTAACAATTACAGGACTTAAGAGAGAGTATCTTTGCACACAAAATTGGTTATGCTCTTCACACATACATACTAGTGTTGATTTTAGTAGCTAAAGGATTTCTTATATAGTTTGACATGATTAGGGTTACATCCATGTAAACCCTAATACCCATGATCTTTCATATTACTTAGTATTCACGGGTAAAACCCTCCATGGACTATCCATGGACTTCCATAATGGTTTAGCCATCCTAAATAACCCTTGGCCCACTCTATAAGAATCCATATTTAATTAGTCTCCTTCTGATCACTAGATTAATTCCAAATTAATTCTTGACCAATGCTAATAATATGATTTCATATTAATATATTAGAACTTATAATATATTAGTAAATCATAAATCTCCTCTTCTTAAAAGTCCATACTTACAAATTTTTCCGGTGAAATGCAACCCAAATGGACCATGCTAAAATCGGGTTAATACGTACCAAATATAGTTATGGAGTTAGACACCTTATCCAACAGAACACAGATAATACACACATATCATTTAATAGATACTTCATACCTATATGTAAGTTGAAAGTAACTATGCACTCATAGTTAAAGTGGATGACTTAGAAATTGGGCAGCGTTTCGCTTAGCACCTTGATGTGACCTATATACTATTATTATAAATATATGTTGCACTTGAATTAAGATAAGTGCAACTTAAATTACATATATTTAAGTGAAACAGGAAATTAAATAGGCAAAATCCTAATAAGAAAGCTTTTATTTTTCAGAACCTCTAACGCATTGGATCCCTGCTACTGTTCAATGAAAACCCCTAAAATTGGACCTAAAGAAATACGGAGTTCTGAGATTGTCATTTTAGGATTTTGGGTGAGAAATTATGTGAAATCAAAAGGGATTATATAGGATACCCAGAGGTGTGTCGTGCCCTCTTGTCATGTTAGCCCTTCACAGCTGATGCCAGGTGTCGTGCCCTATAACTTACCACGCCATCTCTTCTAGAAGGTTGCCACATGTCCCCTTTTTGTGGTGCCATGTGTCTCATTATCGTGGTTTCGCGTCACCTTTTCTCAACGGAGAGCCCGAATGCTAACTGTGCCACATGGTACGATCTGGTGCTGCTGTTGGGTTTTGAGCATTCTAACACTTCCTAAGTGTACATGCAACCCTACTAACCTTGGATCTATGTTTGTCTAATTATCATGCAAAGTTGAATTACAAGGCTATATTCCTATCTAGCACACATGGGGAACAATTTTATCTTGAATGATAGATAGAATAACTTACCTTGTTGTTGCTTATGTTCCTTGAAACCTTATGAGCCTAGCACCCCAAGTGTGATGCCTCAAATGCTTCACACAACACCAAATGCTCTTGGAAAGACTTTTGAGAGAATACACACTTCTTGAAATCGGCCTAGCCCTCTTGTTTCCTTAGTGTCGCAGATTTTGGTGGAGAATATGATTCTTATATAGTGTTGACACATTTAGGGTTACACCATGTAAACCCTAATGTGTCATGACTCTTCATTTCCATGACCCATGGGTTTGTAACTCCCATGGAGCATGCATGGAGCGTCCTATGGGTGGAACCCAACTTGATAATCCATGGAGCCTCTTTGCCCACTATACAAGATATGGATGATTTACATAATCAACCAAAATATTTAATTAGTTATCTTTTGATCACTTAATTAATTCTAAATTAATTCTTGATCAAACTAATCAAATAATATTATTAATATATTAGAACTTATAATATATTAATAATCTTCAAGTGTTATTTCTCTCATTTAGTCTATCCAATTGCATGGTGCCATGCAACCCAAATGGACCATGCCAGGTCGGGTCAAGTACATACCAGAAATAGTTATGGACTTAGACACCTTATCCAACAGTCTCCCACTTGGATAAGTCTAATAACTATTACTGCAAGTATGACTTCAGGAACCGATCGGCAATCGTAGCTCTTTTCAAGGTTTCTCGGAACAAAGATGATGATGGTATGCCATTTAAGATAAGTGATCATATAATCCTCTGTTCTAGGTATCAGTCAGACAGATACATGGAACAATGTCTTACTTATTGTCCAACAGTTTGTTTCCCGATTTCTGATATGTTTGACAAAGAACTTAATTGAAAACATCAACTTAGTTCTGATCGGGCCCGGTACATAGGTTAAAACAAAATCATCGATGGCCCCAGATATCAGCTTCTAATCCAAGAAGGAACAGATAAACTTCGACTCATATGTTTGTTCTACCACTCATTGAATTACACACAAAAGCACGATTTATAACAGCGAGTTACCAATGCGTTTTCGTACAATCAATGCATAACCAACTTGTAAGTAACAAATCATATCTGTAGGTTTGAAGACTTATATGATATTACCGTCTCACGATCACTCGAGATAGAATTCCATGAAGTGATTCCAGTGAGTGTGGGTTGAGTCCAATGCCCAGAACTTATGAGCACTCATGATTGTTGTAGCCTTGTCTAACACCTTAGACCTCTGCAACCAATCATGACAGTCTTGATTCATACGTACTTCCGACATATGACCGACTGTGGAGGTTTGAATAATATGTTATACCAAACAAAATTATTCTGGAAGTCAAAACATGCAAAAGAAATATAGTAAACGATTGACAAGAGATAGCAACACTTTACTCATAAATAAAACACCTTTTATTCATCATCTAATGTCTATTAAACTTTAAAAATTTCGAGGTTATCTAACTACTAAATCTAATATCATCCTTCAGCCCTATGCTCCAAGCATGCTGGAGATGCTTAACCCGAGTCAGACCCTTCGTGAGGGGATCTGTTGGGTTCTCATCCGATGATACCTTCTTTGCCACGAGGAGTCCTTCTTCTATTCGATGTCTAATAAAATGGTATTTTCTGTCAATGTGTCTGGATCTCCTGTGATCCCTTGGTTCCTTGGCTAAGGCAACAGCGCTTTCACTATCACAGAAAATTTCCATTGGCTCTTTAATAGCTGGTACAACTCCAAGGTCTCCGATGAAGTTCTTTAGCCATATAGCCTCCTTTTCCGCCTCGCTCGCTGCAGTATACTCTGATTCGCAAGTTGAATCAGCCACTGTCTCTTGCTTGGAACTCTTTCAAGAAATTGCTCCTCCGTTTAGGGTAAAGACCCAGCCCGACTGAGAGCGGAAATTATCCCTATCAGTCTGGAACCTAGCATCACTATACCCTACCACTCTCAAGTCATCACTCCCACCGAGGGTAAGGACCCAGTCCTTAGTCCTTCGTAGGCACTTGAGAATATTCTTTACCGCAGTCCATTGTGCCTTGCCAGGGTTCCCCTGAAACCTACTAACCATGCTCAGGGCAAAGGCTACATCAGGTCGAGTACACGTCACAGCATACATGATCGATCCTACAGCCGAAGCATAAGGTATTCGACTCATTTCTGCTATCTCAGCCTCAGTGCTAGGGCTTTGTGTCTTACTCAATTTGGCGTTACTCTGGATGGGTAACTCTCCTTTTTTGGAGTCCTGCATGCTGAATCTCTTCAGCACCTTATCCAAGTAGGTACTCTGACTAATTGCAATTAGTCTTTTACTCCGATCTCTTAAGATCCTTATCCCTAAAATATAGGCAGCTTCACCAAGGTCCTTCATAGAGAAACACTTCCCAAGCCAAGACTTTACTTCCTGCAGGGTTGGAATGTTGTTTCCTATGAGTAGTATGTCATCCACATACAATACCAAAAAGCTAACTATACTCCCACTAGCCTTGACATACACACAAGATTCATCTTCACTCCTAGAAAAGCCAAATTCCTTGACCTT
Organism: Lactuca saligna; assembly: GCF_052625555.1. Lineage (NCBI taxonomy): Eukaryota > Viridiplantae > Streptophyta > Magnoliopsida > Asterales > Asteraceae > Lactuca > Lactuca saligna. The sequence continues at coordinate 120,836,433 of NC_136425.1, forward strand.
TTCATCAAAGCAAAGATTCCATCTGCGAGGTGCTTGCTTTAATCCATAGATGGATTTCTCAAGCTTACACACTCTATTAGGGTACTCGCTGCTGACAAAACCTTCTGGCTGACTCATGTAAACATCTTCAGCCAACTTTCCATTAAGGAAAGCGGTTTTGACATCCATTTGCCAAATTTCATAGTCATGAAATGCGGCTATGGCTAACATAACCCTAATAGACTTAATCTTGGCTACTGGAGAAAAGGTCTCATCATAATCCACTCCAGGAATTTGAGAGAAGCCCTTTGCAACCAGTCGAGCCTTATAAGTGTGTACATTACCATCCATTTCAGTCTTCTTCTTGAAGATCCATTTGCACCCTACTGTCTTACGACCTGGTACATTCTCAACCAAGTTCCAAACTTGATTGTCATACATGGATTGTATCTTGCTATCCATAGCCTCTTTTCATTTAGTAGACTTGGGGCCTGCCATGGCTTCCTCATAGCTGTTAGGGTCATCTTGACTTACTAGTGTCCCATCACTAATGAGGGTCTCACCTTCTGCAGTAATATGGAATCCATAGTAATGCTCAGGTGCACTCCTAACTCTCGTGGAACGCCTCAGAGGTACAGATTCGTCAATTGGCTCAACAGGAGTTTCCTCCTCTAGTTGAGGGCTAGAGTTTGAAGTTCCTTCACCACTTGACTCTTGAATTTCTTCAAGATCAATTTGCCTCCCACTATCTCCTTGGCTTATAAACTCTCTTTCTCGAAAGACTCCTCTTCTTGCTACAAAGACCACATTATCACTAGGTCTGTAGAAGAGGTAACCAAAGGATTGTTGCGGATAGCCGATGAAAATACACCTCTCGCTTCGAGGTTCGAGCTTATCATGAGTCTCGCGTCTCACAAAAGCCTCGCAACCCCAAATCTGGATGTGGTCTAGTTTTGGTACTTTACCAGTCCATATCTCATGAGGAGTTTTGGCAACTTTCTTTATAGGGACTAGATTAAGGATATGGGAGGCAGTCTCTAAGGCATACCCCCAGAATGAGATTGGTAGCGAAGCTCGACTCATCATGGAACGAACCATGTCTAGCAAGGTTTGATTATGCCTCTCAGCCACACCATTCAACTGCGGTGTCCTGGGAGGTGTCAATTGTGAGACAATCCCACATTCCCTTAGATAGTCGAGGAACTTTGAACTAAGATACTCACCACCTCGATTGGATCGAAGCATCTTAATGTTCCTGCCCAATTGATTCTCGACTTCCTGTTTAAATTCCTTAAACCTTTCGAAAGTCTCTGACTTATGCTTGATTAAGTAGACATATCCATATCTACTATAATCATCAGTAAAAGTCAAATAATAATGATTAGCATCCCTTGTGGCATGTTTGAATGGTCCACACACATCCGTGTGTACAAGGTCCAACAAACCTTCACCCCTCTCACACGAGCCTGTGAAGGGTGACTTCGTCATTTTTCCAAGTAAGCATGATTCGCAACTATCATTTGACTTTAGGTCAAACGACTCCAAGACTCCATCCTTTTGGAGTTGGCCTATGCGTTTCTTTCTTACATGTCCAAGACGACAATGCCATAATGATACTTTATCCAAGTTATTATTATTAAGAGAATCAATACACATAACATTATTTCCTAAGTTATCTACAACAAATACAACTTCATACACACCATCACAAGGTAATGCTTTAAATAAAGAACATTATTAAAGAAAGCATTAATCGAACCAACTTCATTATCAAATGAAAAGGTGAAACCTTGTTTATACAATGCATGAAAGGAAATAATATTTCTTGTCATTTCTGGCAAATAACAACATTTATTCAAATCTAAATTTAACCCACTACTTAGCGATAAAGTATAAACTCCAATCTTGGTGACAGGTGTGGTGTAACTTTCCTATTCCCCATGATTAAGTTTATTCTTCCTTGCTCCACATTCTCACTTCTTCTTAGTCCCTGCAAGTCACAACAAATGTGAATACCACAACCGGTATCAACAACCCAAGATTTAGAATGGGGTGAGTTATTAGAAATGATAGTGTAAATACCTGCATGGTTGGGTTTAACTTTCCCATCCTTCACATCTTGCTGGTATTTTGGGCAGTTCCGCTTCCAGTGTGATTTTTCATGGCAATAGAAGCATTCAGCCTCTTTTGGGTCAGAAGAAGGAGTGACGAAACCTTTCTTAGTTCCACTTGAAGAAGAGCCATCAAGGGTCCTAACCTTGGTACCCTTCGAAGAACTCTTTCTCTTCTTCCCTCGACTTTTCCCGATTGCCAAAACCAGAGTGGAGTTTGGAGTAGGAGTGTTAACAACTAACTTCCCCTTAAGACCTGATTCTGCGGTCTTGAGAAGTCCCTGAAGTTTGCTGAGTGTGACCTCTTCCTTATTCATGTGATATGTCATGCAGAATTGATCATAGCACGATGGTAAGGAGCACAAAATTATATCTATTGCAAGCACCTCAGGGAAGTTCACATTAAGCTTTAGCAATCGATCCACATACCTTTGCATTTTCTGCATGTGGCTCGTGATGGAATCTCCATCCTTCATCATGGTTGTTATCATGGAGCAGATGATTTCTTACCTCTCTTGTCGTGAACTTTGATGGTATCTTTCCATCAAATCTTGGTGCATTTCATAAGGGTAGAAATCCTCATAGGACTTTTGGAGTTCCACTGTCATCGTGGCCATTATGATGCATGCTACTTTTGTAGCATCCCTTTCATGTGCCTGAAAGTCAACGATCTCTTGAGGAGTTGCAGTGGTCTCATCAATCTCCTTAAGCTCCTTGTCAATGACATATTCTTTATCCTCGTAGCAAGTAATCGTCCTGATGTTTCTGATCCACTCATTGAAGTTGGATCCATCAAAATTGACTTTCCCACACAAGTTCATATGGGTAAAGGAGCCATTAGGATTAGAGCCAGAAGTAGAATTGTTTGAAGACATCTGAAGGAAGAGGACAAGATTATTTTATATTAAGAGAGTCCTTGATAAAACACCCAAATGTAATATTAAGGCTAGGATCCAATCACAATATATTATAACTTAGAAGAGGTATGCTGTAATCCAAGCTATAACATATTTGAAAGGTAGGTGAATGACGATTCACCAATTTCCACCACGAAAACCGAAATACTAGATATTAGGTTTTTGATTGGTTCTTAGAAATTCCTAGATTCTTTGAGATTCAATGAACTTTTCAAAGGCATGTTTCAATCTCGAGTGTGCCCTCCAAGTTTTGTGATTGGGATACCGAGGATCACAAAACGAGCTGTGAAGTAACCATGCAAACACTTGGTACCCTTAAAGTTTATCACTCAATCGATGTGCCGGTAAACCACACACACTCCACCGATACTATAATAAACCTTAAGTCACCCTCTACCTACCTTGTTAAGTTCAAGTTAGTGTTCCGGTTAACCACACACGCTCCACCAACGACTTAGACAAAGTGTAAAGTGTAATTTCATGGATTAGCACCTTATTCACATTTTCCTAAAGTAACTAATATTGGGAATTTAATAAACATTTAGTTACTTTACAATATTCATCATACTTTTAATGAGAATTTATAAGTCCTTGTCCTACCCGTTTGGCTAACGACCCTCCACCAGTCAAGCGAGCGGTGGGTGAGAATGGACACCCATTAAGTTGCCATTTTATAGGCAACAACCTTATACCCACCTTATAGATCGGCTTCGTGAATGAGGCTTACTAGCGGTAAAACGACTTTGTTCTTATACATACATATATATATATATATATATATATATATATATATATATAATTATTAAATTACAATAATATAAGTATAAGGGTTGAATTTTAACTTTTAAAATTCTAAGGGTTGGAACTAAAGTTTTAATAAGACTTTACTTGTTCCAAAACTTGAGGGCAAGTTTTGTAACTTTCAAAACTTTTCATTGCTTGTAACTTATGAGTTTAATAGAGTAATAAAATGAAGACTCTTCATTTTTCTAACTCTTTTGTTCTTTTAATGGTTTTAATTCATGTGTGACTCTTGGTTTTCCATAACTTGAGGACAAGTTATGGACTCCATTAAAACACATTATGATCAAGAATTAATCTACCACATAGGTTACAAATAATTCCTATGATCATCTAAAACATCATAAGAACAAGAACATGAATATGAACACATTCATAAATCAAACTTACACTTAAAACATTGTAATTTTGATAACTAGTTATTGTAAATCAATTAGCAAAGACATTACACCATCTAAAACAAGTTTTCAAGTACCAAAACAGTTTAGGGTAATGTTTCTAATCCATTTCCACCAACTAAAGTCGAAAATCTGCACTCTGTCGCCCTACTCGTCGAGTGCATTAACCTACTCGACGAGTAGGTTGAAGATACAAGTGAACTCGACGAGTCCCCCCATGGACTCGATGAGTCCAGCAGTCAGACAGCAAGTTTTTCCACTTTCTTCAACTTTTTAGCATAAATAACAAACAAACAAGCCTAGGCTCTGATACCACTATTGGGTTTTGAGCATTCTAACACTTCCTAAGTGTACATGCAACCCTAATAACCTTGGATCTATGTTTGTCTAATTATCATGCAAAGTTGAATTCCAAGGCTATATTCCTATCTAGCATACATGGGGAACAATTTTAACTTGAATGACAGATAGAATAACTTACCTTGTTGTTGCTTATGTTCCTTGAAACCTTATGAGCCTAGCACCCCAAGTGTGATGCCTCAAATGCTTCACACAACACCAAATGCTCTTGGAAAGACTTTTGAGAGAATACACACTTCTTGAAATCGGCCTAGCCCTCTTGTTTCCTTAGTGTCGCCGATTTTAGTGGAGAATATGATTCTTATATAGTGTTGACACATCTAGGGTTACACCATGTAAACCCTAATGTGTCATGCTCTTCATTTCCATGACCCATGGGTTTGTAACTCCCATGGAGCATCCATGGAGCATCCTATGGGTGGAACCCAACTTGATAATCCATGGAGCCTCTTTGCCCACTATACAAGATATGGATGATTTACATAATCAACCCATATATTTAATTAGTTATCTTTTGATCACTTAATTAATTCTAAATTAATTCTTGATCAAACTAATCAAATAATATTATTAATATATTAGAACTTATAATATATTAATAATCTCCAAGTGTTATTTCTCTCATTTAGTCTATCCAATTGCATGGTGCCATGCAACCCAAATGGACCATGCCGGGTCGGGTCAAGTACATACCAGAAATAGTTATGGACTTAGACACCTTATCCAACAGCTGCCACGTTGTAATGCCCATAGATCCGGGCTAGTCAATTTAGAGACAATAAAGGTTGAAAATGACTTTTTGACAAAAGATTATTTAGAATAAATAATCTTAACCAAGTTGGAGAATATTGCACAAGGTTTTCGTACATATAAAGAACGCTGAAATCCGAGTTATAATGAAGAAGTTATGACCCATCGAAGTTTCGCGTCGGAACCGGCACGGCACCAGGAAGCGTAAATAGTAAATGTATGATAGAGCGAGATTTAGCCTTATCACCCTAAATGAAAGTCATAGAGTATGTTAAACTAAGAACATCGATAAAAAGAACACCCAAATCTGACTTCATATGAGGAAGTTATGATTTTTCGAAGTTTCGGATTAGCAGTGTAGAACCTGAAATCCGAATGTTAGATCGAGCAGTTTTTAGCGGACACGACCTAAACGAGAATCGAAGATCACGTTAAGAGTATCATAACGAGAAAAATATGGGCAAAAACGGGCATCGGATGAAGAAGTTATGAGGAGTTAACGGACCAATCCTGTCCCATCCTATTAATAATTCAAAATTTAAAATCGAGTTAAAATTAGCCGATGGAGTCTAAACGAAAGTTGTAGAGTATGTACCCACCTTCGCGTGGATATAAAGAACGTCGAAAATGGAGCTCGTATGCGAAAGTTATGATTTTTAGAAGCCGAGAAGGAAAATGGTGAAACTGAGATGACGTGGCAACATCTGGACCCTCCTTCGCTAATCAGACCTCGCTTCTGATCATGCCACGTAGCCTTCGCATTACGCCCCACGTACCTTTGGTCTTATTCGGGTCTTCTTCCGAGTGCGAGCCAGCTGTACGAAGCTGGCAACCTTATCCGGGACTACGCCTAGCATAGCTGCTGAACGCGTAGCGTAGTTCGAAGCCCACAACGCTATAAATAGATGCGATGATGGCCGACTTTCCACACCATTTTTTACTTCTCTCTCTAACTTCTTTCTCTCTCTATGTGACAACCTGAAACTTCTAACCATGTAATTGATCTTTGTTTTAGCGCTAAAACTTGAGCTCATTATGTTTTGTTACATCTTGTGGTTCCATATGGGTGCTCTAGACTTAGTATAACCTGGATATAAGTCCTAGGAAGGGTTGGAAAGTGCTTTAGTATCACAAAATCGATCCAAACACACCAAATAAGGTTTTTGCGGCCACACACTTGTGTGTGCGGCCACACACCTATGTGTACGGCCGCACACCCAACCGCACTCATCCTCAACCTCACACTCAAACTCTTATATGGATGGATACCCCTCATTCATTCATTTAGATGTTCTCTTCCCTCTCTCTACTTTCTCTCCCTAAATCACCAATCAAGAACACTTAGAAGCCTTCATAATCGTGATCTATTTCATCTTCAAGCTAAGTATAGTGGTAAACACTTGAATTCCAAGCTTAAAACTCATTATGTTCATCATATTCATCATCCCATGAAGGTGTACGGCCGCACACCTTCATATGGGGGCAGCATACCTTTAAATTCATCATATAGACTCAAATGAGGAGTGTACGGCCGCACACTCCTGTGTACGGCTGCACACACCCTCTGTACGGCCGCACACTCTTGTGTGCTACCTCACACACACTCCTGGCCGCACACCCCAACCGCACACTGATTTTCAAGGCCATACACTCACTTTAATGCCCACATTTGGCCCTAAACTTGCATAAATCTTTAAGCCTGGATCCTAGGGTACTTATTCTTAGTAATTCCAAGCCCTAAGGGTATTTTCCCATCATGTTTAGTCATGAAACACCTTAATTCTAACTCATCTATGTATCGTCACATGAATAATAGGGGCCATAGACGTTCAGGGTATCCGTCGACACTCGAACCCTACATTAAGCGGTGAGTTCATACCCCTACTCTTTTTCGCTGTTTTTTTTTTTAACTGTTTTTAAGGGGGGGGGGGGGACACAAGCAAATTACAAGAGGTTTCTTGTACTCAAAACTTGTTTTCATGTGTGTGTTTCACATTTTATATGCTTTTAACACTGATCGTGAGAACCGATAGCCGCAGATCACGTAAACATATATTTGTGAAATGAAAGTTTAAACTGTTATGTTTTACATATATTTCACAAATGATTTTCCACATTTATCAGTTAGAATCAGGACATTAGAACTTTTGAACATAATATATGTACATTATTTTGTCCTTGGTAACACTCCACATATATACACGAGTGAAAGACTATCATATTATTACTAGTAAATTTGTTAATCCTGTATGATTGGAGACACATCCTCGGTGAACACTCCATAGAGATACGCGAGTGGAGGACTACACCCGTAACCAGAATCTCTGGGATTTAGAGAGCGTGACTTGAGTGTATAGATCTATACAGGGCTGACTACCCCACACCTGGCTGCTAGCTACAGCCGAACCAAAAGGTTCAAGGGTGAAGAAAGTCATAAGGTGATGTGGACTACTTATTGCCATGTCTAGTCTATCGTATGGTTATGGAACTCGCAATTTGGATAACAGAGATTTACTAAATGGTAATAATGAACAAGTAATTATGTTTACTTTACCTATATTAGTTTTATATACATGTTAAAACTAATACCGCTCACAAGAACAACCAGGTTTTCAGTATACTTCTTTCACATAGTAATCAACATTTAGGAAAATATGGAATTTTCCTGGGGTAATACTCTTACATAACTAGACTCGTATAACAGATTTTAGACAACTAAACTTTACAATTTACAAGGGTGAACATGTTTTCAGTAAATAACTGTTACTTTACACTTTGGATTTGATAACCAACCTTATTAAGAAAACATGGGATTTTCGTGGTGTGTGTAACATTTTCAGAAACAGAAAGGAAACTCCAACCTTTTCATAAAACAAAAACCGCTTATGAACTCACCAGCATTATGCTGATTTTCAAACCGCTTGTGTTCTCAAGTCAGCATTAGAACCGGTATCCGAAGATCATTTTGTTCCAGGTTGGAGTGCGCAGAGGATCAGTTCATTTTGTTATTATATACTATGTATCACAACTGTATAACTTTACTATTGTAACAACTGCAAAACTTTTCAATATGTAATGTATGGTTGTTCTACTTTACATACTATGTGCATTGGATTTGATACTCAACATGGAGTCAACCCCGTAAATGTTTCCGCCTTTGGTTTTCGGGGTGTGACACTCTAGGGTTTCAAACCCCTCCTAAACCCTAGATAAGGCCCCTAGCACCCTAAGGAAGCCCCGAGGCTTCCGGAGTCTCGAGAAAAAGAGCCTTTTGGTTTCACACTATAATACACACTATTACGAGACGATACACTAATAAGAGAACACACTACGAGCTATACAAAAGACTACTACACTATAATACAAGAAAAGGCACTAAACAGAAGATAACACACTAACTCACTACGAGATACTCTATTTGCTACATACTATGCCCAGAGTTTTTCCGACCGGAAGACGACACTACATGTATAGATCTATACGGGGCAGACACTATTACATCCCGAATTTTAACTTCAGTTCGAGCCGTGCAGGCCCAAGGATGCCACTACTTCACTACACTGTGTATGACCGGGAAGGTCATGCGGTTCTCTATTGCTCACACTATCGGTAACATACAAGGAATACACTATATCCACACTAAAATACTAAACTAAAGTCTAAGGGGGTATAAGGTTACTTCCTATAAAATGGCAGTTTAATGGGTATCCATTCTCACCCACCGCTTCCTTGATTGGTGGAGGGTCGTTAGCCAAATGGGTAGGATAGGAAATTAATTCTCATTAAGTATAATGATAATTATAAAGTAACTAAATGTTTTATAAATTCCCAATCTTAGTTACTTTAGGAAAATGTGAAATTGATGCTAACCCATGAAATTACTCTTTACACCTTACCAAGTCGTTAGTGGAGCATGTATGGTTAACCGGCACACTAACATGGACTAGTAAGGATGGAAAAGGGTGGCTTAATGTTTTTCATAGATTGATGGAGTGTGTGTGGTTAACCGGTACATCGATTAGATGATACATGACATTAAGAGTACCAAGTATATTTGCATTGTTATTCACACCTTGTTTGTGATCCTTTGTATCCCAATCACAAACTTGAAGGGCATAATCGATATTTAAACATGCCATTGAAAAGTTCAATGAATCTCAAAAGAATCTAAGAGTTTCAATTCATCTATAACCTAATAATCAATTTTGTTTTTCATGGTGGAAATTGGTAAATCGTCATTTACCTACCTTTAGATATTTTGCAACTTGGATTATGGTATCCCTCTTCCAAATTGTAAAATATTGTGTTTGGTCTTAGCCGCAATATTTCATTTGGCTGTTGTATTAAGGACTCTTATATAATCTAAACTTTGTTCTCTTCTTTTTCAGATGTCATCCAACAATGCTTCTGGCTCAAACCCTACTGGCTCCTTCTCTCGTATGAACCTTTGTGGGAGAGTCATCTTTGATGGTACTAATTTCAATACGGGGCAGACACCATAAGTAAGACTTGAAGGACTTAGGACTGATAGCTCGCCTTATTTCCTGTTCTTGTTTGATTGTGGGCTTAGGGTAGTTGTTATCTGTTCGACTGTCGTTGATTTCTTAGTTATATATCATGTATATTAGTGTTGGATACGTATACACTACATGTATAGATCTATACGGGGCAGACACCATAAGTAAGACTTGAAGGACTTAAGACCGATAGCTCTCCTTATTTCTTGTTCTTGTTTGATTGTGGGCTTAGGGTAGTTGTTATCCGTCCGACTGTCGTTGATTTCTTAGTTATATATCATGTATATGAGTGTTGGATACGAGCATTTTCATTTCATCCGATGCTTAAACCACTAAATTGGTAAGAACTATACACACAAAGTTAACTATAATAGGTATAGTTAAGGCCATTACTACTCGCTATAACTACTACTCTACACACTATAATACACACTATTACGAGATGATACACTAATAAGAGAACACACTACAAGCTATACAAAAGACTACTACACTATAATGAAAGAAAAGGCACTAAAAAGAAGATAACACACTAACTCACTACGAGATACTCTATTCGCTACATACTATGCCCAAAGTTTTTCCGACCGGAAGACGATACTACATGTATAGATCTATACGGGGCAGACACTATTACATCCCGACTGTTAACTTCAGTCCGAGCCGTGCAGGCCCAGGGATGCCACTACTTCACTACACTGTGTATGACCGGGAAGGTCATGGGGTTCTCTATTGCTCACACTATCGGTAACATACAAGGAATACACTATATCCACACTAAAATACTAAACTAAAGTCTAATTTAACATCCCGAAGTAAATAAGTATCTATCACTAAAGGGAGTTTGCACCTCTATTACTACTACAGGCATATCATATCTTGTTACATTACTTATTGGAGATTCCATAATATACTTTTACAATAAACGGTTTTCAAAGATGAAGATTTCTTGTTTCTTAAAGGTTTTCACTTACAATGTATTTTCTGGAAAATATAGGATTTTCTAGGGTTTTCTACTAGTTATGAATGTAAATTGCAGCTTTTCATACTATCGGTTCTAATGCATGTTATAAAAAAACTCACACTAAACTCTTATGAACTCACCAGCTTTATGCTGGTATTCGTTTTCAAAATAACTTGTATCCTTAGGTCAAAGATAGACAGGTACAGGGGCAACATTTTGGAGAAGGTGGAGCATACAAGATCAATCTCTTATTTTTGTATTACTTTTGGTGTTTGTTGAACATTACAAATCACACTTGTAATTAAACTCACTATGTAAATGAAATGGTTGTATGTTTCTTGTTTTTACTATTATGCAATTGTGATGATACTGTACATGACGTCCTCCACCCCGAAACGTATTCCGCCGTTATCGGTTTTGGGGTGTGACAGATTGGTATCAGAGCATTGTTTATAGTGAATCAAGTATATCAACCTATAAAAGATATACGAACTATAAACGCTTCGGGAATAAAACACTCTGACCAAGAATATATACTGATATGTAACAATGCAAATTTTCAAATAAATTCTTCATTTAAAATAAAGTAGTTTCATTCAACCAATAATATTTATTTCATGTTTCATATCAAATACATATATAAAATCCCCAAGATCTCAAATAGCAGCAGTGTGTATGCATCATGCCGGCGCCTTCCCACGGTCCTCGCTAGTACCTGAAACACATACATAACAACTTGTAAGCATAAATGCTTAGTGAGTTCCCCAGTATACGACTTACACACATACGCCTTTCCAGGCCCTGACCTTCCGGTCCACAATACATTGCCTTCCGGCCCGTAACATAATCGCCTTCCGGCCCATAACATATTGCCTTCCGGCCCGTATCATATTGCCTTCCGACCCATAGTATATTGCCTTCCGGCCCATAACATTTACAACACATAATACATTTAATATAATACACATAGCACATACATCATACATCATACCTGACCTTTCTGTAACATAACATATCGCCTTCCGGCCCGTATAAACATACATATCATGCATAGCATCTACCTTTCTATTTATAGCATAAATAACACATATCATATACGACCTTCCGGTCTCACAGTCATACCCTTCCGGGTGAAGTATAGTGAGAAGACTCACCTCGTAGTAAGTAAACTATAAGCTCTTGAAACCACTCGCACTCGGTCCGCCGATCTGCAGTCTCCCTATAATACCATATACCCTTATTAATAATCTTATCAAACAAGACAACTGACCCTACGAAATTACATGCAGGTCAACTCTGGTCAACGATCAACTTGACCGGACTCGTCGAGTGCAAAGGCGACTCGACGAGTCTAGACGTCCTTCCCAACTTCCCTGTTGTTCCTCTTTCTACTCGTCGAGTATCCCTCCTGACTCGACGAGATCCTCGTGGAAGAATCGCAGGGCCACCCTGACTCCACTCGCCGAGTTTGAAGAACAACTCGACGAGTTCCAATGAATCCTCAAGCTACTCGCCGAGTCTGAAGAACAACTCGGCGAGTCCCAGTAAATCTTCAAGCTACTCGCCGAGTCTGATCATTGGACTCGGCGAGTCCATGCCATGCAGTCGATCATCTGCCTCCTGAAATACGCATGGTCCCGAGACATGCAATCATGGGACTTTCTGGACCTCTAAGCATCCTATTACTGGGGTATAAACGATTGGGTAACAACATAATAACCTATCTAATCCCCAAATGGGTCTCATAAACCCTAGATTCGTGTACACCACCAAAACAACAGAAATGGTCCGAGTATTACCTGAAAAACATGTTCTCTGTGTCCCCAACCTTCAGAACTCAATCCTCTTGATCTTCCTTTGACCAAAACCTTGCCTCTTCTTGCCTAACAATCTCCTCAAGGTCTCAATAGCCTTCCCTTCTCCTCTAGTCGTCCACAGATGCTTAGGTTCTTCACAATCAGCCAAAAAATGTACAATGACGGCCTAAGAGGCATTATATACGTTCCAACTAAACGGCTAGGGTTTCTGCTGAACAGTGTCGACTCGCCGAGTCCATATCTGGACTCGTCGAGTCCAGTCGCGCATCCATGACCAAGCCTGTGGTCCTACTCGTCGAGTCAGGCACCAACTCGCCGAGTCCCTTCCTAAAATGTCCCAAAAATAGTTTTAAAACAATACCTGAAATTCCGGGCTATTACAACTCTCCCCCACTAGAACTAGACTTCGCCCTCGATGTCTCACTCTGCGAATAACTCCGGATGTTGCTCCCGCATTTCACGCTCCGGCTCCCAAGTCATCTCCGATCCCTTCCGGTGTTGCCACTGAACCAACACCAGAGGTACCTCCTTGTTCCGCAGAACCTTGATCTTCTGATCCCTGATAGCTACCGGTCTCTCGGCGTAATTCAAGCTCGCATCCACCTGAATGTCCTCTAACGGAACCACTGCCGATTCATCGGCTATACACTTCCTCAACTGTGATACGTGAAAGGTATTATGAATCTGTCCCAACTCTGCTGGCAATTCTAGCCGATAAGCTACCCGACCTACTCTTGCAATTACCCGAAATGGACCTATGAACCGGGGCCCTAATTTTCCCCTCTTTCTGAACCGGATCACTCCCTTCCAGGGAGAAACCTTCAGGAGAACGAAGTCGCCAACCTGGAATTCCAGCTCGGACCGGCGTCTATCCGCATAACTCTTCTGTCAGCTCTGGGCGGTCAATAACCTCTGCCTAACCTGCTGAGTCTGCTCGGTCGTCTGAAGTACGATCTCTGTACTGCCCATCACTCTCTGTCCCACCTCTCCCCAGCAAATGGGAGTCCGACACCTCCTACCATACAACAACTCAAAAGGTGGCATACCAATGCTCGAATGATGGCTGTTGTTGTAGGAAAACTCAGCCAAAGGCAAATGCGCATCCCAGCTACCCCCAAAGTCTAACACACACGCTCTAAGCATGTCTTCCAATGTCTGAATCGTCCGCTCGCTCTGACCGTCTGTCTGGGGATGGTATGCGGTACTAAAATGCAGTTTAGTACCCAGCTCCTCATGGAATTTCTTCCAGAACCTAGAAGTGAAACGTACATCGCGGTCTGAAACAATCGAGATCGGCACTCCATGCCGAGATACTATCTCTCTCACGTATAACTCCGCCAACTTCTCCGCTGATGAACTCTCGCTAATGGCAAGGAAGTGTGCACTCTTCGTCAACCTATCCACAATCACCCAAATTGCATCGACTCCTCTGGCAGTTCTCGGCAATTTGGTGATGAAATCCATCGTAATCTGTTCCCACTTCCACTCAGGAATCTCCAAGGGCTGCAACTTACCATGCGGTCTCTGGTGCTCGGCCTTAACCCTACGGTAGGTCAAACACCTCTCAACGAACCAAGCGACGTCTCTCTTCATGCAAGGCCACCAATATTCCTTTCTCAAATCCAAATACATCTTCGTAGCACCGGGATGGATCGAGAATTTCAATCTATGAGCCTCCTCCATCAAAGTAGCACGCGTACCGCCCACGAATGGTACCCAAATCCGACCCTGAAACGTCAGAAGTCCTCGTCCATCCTTAGCGAACTCCGAAACTAACCCAGCGACCCGCTCTTTCTTCTGCATCTCGGATCTCACAACCTCGGCCTGTGCCCCACGAATAGCATCCAATACCGGGGTCATCACCGTCAGTCTCAGACATACATCTCGCAATGGAATGCTCTCCCCCCTACGACTCAATGCATCGGCTACCACATTAGCCTTGCCTGGGTGGTATAGGATCTCACAGTCATAATCCTTAACCACGTCCAACCATCTCCTCTGACGCATATTTAGGTTGGGTTGATCCATCAAATACTTCAAACTCTTATGGTCCGTGTATATAGTACAACGAACCCCGTACAGGTAGTGACGCCAAATTTTGAGAGCGAACACTACTGCCCCCAACTCTAAGTCATGCGTGGGATACCTTGCCTCGTGAGGCTTTAGCTGCCTCGATGCATAAGCTATCACATGGCCCCTCTGCATCAACACTGCACCCAGTCCCGAAATCGACGCGTCGCAATATACGACAAAATCCTCCATCCCTTCTGGGAGAGCTAATACCGGGGCTTCGCACAGTCTCCGACGAAGTGTCTCGAAGGAAGTCTGCTGCTCGGGTCCCCATGAGAATGTAACACCCTTCCGGGTCAATCTGGTGAGCGGTACCGCGATCTTGGAGAAGTCCCTAATAAACCTCCGATAGTACCCCGCCAACCCAAGGAAACTCCTGATCTCGGAAGGTGACTTCGGTGCCTCCCAACTCATCACTGCTTCCACCTTGTCCGGATCGACCAATATCCCTGCCTGATTAACAACATGTCCAAGAAATTGGACCTCCCGCAACCAGAAGTCACATTTGGAGAATTTTGCATATAGCTTCTTCGACCTCAGTACTTCAAGGACCTCCCTCAAATGTCCCTCATGCTGCTCTCTAGTTCGTGAATATACTAGAATGTCGTCGATAAATACAATCACAGACCGATCCAGCATCGGCCTACATACCCTGTTCATGAGGTCCATGAACACTGTCGGGGCATTGGTGAGCCCGAAAGGCATCACCACGAATTCGTAATGCCCATACCGCATCCTAAATGCTGTCTTCTGGACGTCCTCATCCCGCACTCTTACCTGATGGTACCCTGATCTCAGATCGATCTTGGAAAACCAAGATGCCCCTTGCAACTGATCGAATAGATCATCGATCCTCGGTAACGGATAGCGGTTCTTGACCGTCACCTTGTTCAACTCCCGGTAATCAATACACATCCGGTGTGAACCATCCTTCTTCTTGACGAACAGAATCCGTGCTCCCCACGGCGAGCTACTCAGCCGAATAAATCCCTTCCCCAGCAACTCCTGGAGTTGCGAGGACAACTCTTGCATCTCTGGAGGTGCAAGACGATAAGGCACCTTCGCAATAGGCGAAGCCCCCAGAATCAGATCGATACCAAACTCTACTTGCCTCGCAGGAGGTATTCCCGGCAACTCCTCAGGAAAAACGTCTGAAAACTCGCGCACCACTGGAACCTCCTCCACTGTCCTCGATCTCTCGGAAGCCTCCCGCGTATCCATTACATACGCCACAAAACCTCTACATCCCTGCTGTAGGCATTGCCTCACCCTAGCGGCCGAACAAAAAGCTGATCCCGAACGGGTAACCTCGCCGTACACCGTAAGAACTCCCCCACTAAGGTCTCGTATAGTCACCAGCTGGCACTCACAGTCGATGACGGCG